>NC_057404.1:20762081-21409211 GCF_019320065.1 Cervus canadensis | reverse complement strand
TTGAGCATTACTTTACTAGCGTGTGAGATGAGTGCAATATGCGGTTATTTGAGCATTCTTTGGCATTGCCTTTCTTTGGGATTGGAATGAAAACTGACCTTTTCCAGCCCTGTGGCCACTGCTGAGTTTTCCAAATTTGCTGGCATATTGAGTGCAGCACTTTCACAGCATCATCTTTCAGGATTTGAAATAGCTCAACTGGAATTCCATCACCTCTACTAGCTTTGTTCATAGTGATGCTTTCTAAGGCCCACTTGACTTCACATTCCAGGATGTGTGGCTCTAGGTGAGTGATCACACCATCATGATTATCTGGGCTCAGGGAGGCACAAATGCTTAAGGTGATGGGTGACCTTGAACTTGACAAGCATCCACTATATTAGCCCTTATGGTCCTACCTCTTCCTTAAGACCTTCTTTAAGCTTTTAAAATGTAACATTCCCCTCATGACTCTGAACTCCTTTTAACCTACTATCTACATCTCAAATGTTCAGCTTGATTAAACACATTTAAATGACATTATGATTTGCAAAGCATTTCCACGTATATCATCTCTTGTGATCTTCCCAACACTCTGTCACTTGGGTTTCCCTAGCATTCTCCTTTTATAGATGAGGCAGGGGAGTGTTGGTAAAGTTGAATGGCTTGCCTGATTTCCTACTTAAGATGCACTCTCCACATTATTCTAGGAAACACTCTGTGAGGGCAGAAGTCAGGAACTAGTGTTTCGTTTGGTATCTGTTTTCTCCAATCACTGACCTCATGTCTAGAAAAGTATAAATCATTCAACATGTATGTTGTCTTTTTTTTAGAACTTAGAGCAAAGTTAGCCAGCACATCAATCATGGGACATCACATTCCCAAGAAAGTGGAAGAGGAGTGTTTCTAGGATACCATTGCTGCAGAAATCCCCCTCTAAGTCTCTTATAGGCATGCAAGCCAATTGGGCAGCTTGAGAAAAATTAGGTGTGAGCTGGAAAAGGAGCATTTTGAGGAAAGGGGGATCAGTATCAAGTGTCAAAGAGAATGGGTCAGGAGGAAGAAGAGAGTTTCATACACAGAATCAGAGATGAAAAACCCAAACACTTCAGAGGGAAGGCAACAACCAGACACCAAGGATCCAAATGTAGAAATGGCATAAGCTTTTTAAGCTTTGTAGTTTTTCCTTGTGTGTTATTATTATTATTCCATGTTTGGTTTTGGTCTTACCAAAAAAATCTTTCACTATTTTTTTTTCTTTGTACAAGCGAAAGAGCTTGTACAACAAAAGGGCCCTGAGGCAAGGAACAAAATGCAAGACCAAAATAGAGGCCCAGAATTATTCAGACAAAAAGCAAGATGTTCTGACTCAGATCCATCAAGGAAGGCTTCCTAGGTGAGACTAGTGGTAAAGAACCTGCTTGCCAATGCAGGAGACATAAGAGATGTGATTCGATCCCTGGGTCAGGATGATCCCCTGGAGGAGGGCATGGCAACCCACTTCAGTATTCTTGCCTGGAGAATCCCATGGAAAGAGGAGCCTGGTGGGCTATGGTCCACAGGGTCGCAAAGAATTGGACATGACTGAAGCAACTTAGCATGTACGTACACATCAAGAAAGTAATACCTTTCCATCTCATTTCTCTTCAAACATTGAAAGTGTATCCACCATCACCCATAAGCAAGAGATTTCTGAGAAACACCTTGGAATATACCCTCTGTCCCCAATATGGGTTTTTATATTTGTCAGGATACAAATGTGCTACCAAGACAAAGATACTCAAGGTAACAGTGGTTTAAAAAGAAAAAAAATTCACACAGCAATACAAATAGCATGTAGTCCTCATGAAATTCTAGGTCCATTTCAGGTATTCAGCCTGAATGGTAGGTACTTGGTCATCCTCAACATTTTGCTTTCAACTCTTGATCTAGAGAGCTATCCCAGCTCTTGCCATCATGACAGCATTCCAGTCAGTGAGAAAAGGAACAAGATAATGTCTTTTTTTTTTTTTTTTACTTTCTTCTAGTGTTTTATTTTTTTTTCCCTTTATTTATTTACTTATTTTTTCAGTGGGTTTTGTCATACATTGATATGAATCAGCCATAGATTTACACGTATTCCCCATCCCGATCCCCCCTCCCACCTCCCTCTCCACCCGATTCCTCTGGGTCTTCCCAGTGCACCAGGCCAGAGCACTTGTTTCATGCATCCAGCCTGGGTTGGTGATCTGTTTCACCATAGATAATATACATGCTGTTCTTTCGAAACATCCCACCCTCACCTTCTCCCACAGAGTTCAAAAGTCTGTTCTGTACTTCTGTGTCTCTTTTTCTGTTTTGCATATAGGGTTGTCGTTACCATCTTTCTAAATTCCATATATATGTGTTAGTATGCTGTAAATGTCTTAGGCCTGCTCCTTCTCTTTATGGGCAGTCCTGGAAGTTGAAAACATCATGCTCACTTATATCCCTTCAACCATGACCATGCTCCATTACAAAAAAGACAAGAAAATGTGGTCTATGGCTAGGTAGCCAGGAACACAGCTAGAACTTGGAGCTGCTACACTAAAGGAAAGAAGAAAAGATAGATAGCGAGAGTCAAACAGAAGTGTTTGCTAAAAAGGCTAGATATAAAAGACCTAGGACAAAATCCTGGTGCCATCACTGACCAGATACTTATTCTGACATAAGTTACTTATTCTGGATGAGCTTTGGTTGCCATATCTATAAAGTGAGCATAAAAACACTACATAGAAGAGTAATGAAGATTCAGTGGAATAATGCGTGTAAAGTACTTGATTGATAGAATTGTCAGTTGATAAATTACAGTCATTATTATTGTATTGTTATTATTTATTAAGATTTTGTAAAGTGTTTTTATGATATTTCTAATTTCCTCTATCAGGGAGTATTATTCTCCTTACATTTCCTTTTTTTAGTTTATTATTATTTTTTAATTATCAAAGATTATAATTGTACAACATTGAGAAGCATAGGATAAAATATAATAATCAGAGGACAATTTTTGTATTGTTATTATTTTTAAGAGTTGGCAAACTGAGGGCCAAATTCATAAATAAAGTTTTATTGGAGCACATCTGTGCCTGATTACTTATGTATTGTCTATGGTTTTTCAAACTACAAGCATAGAGTTGGGAAATTGAGACAAACTGTGTGGCCTGCAAAGCGTATTTATTCTCTGTTTTTTTTAAGAAAACGTTTGCCAGCCCATGACCTATAAAGTGAAACAAATCTTACTTTCTCTGACTCACATAAGTTCTGTTTCTTCAGTTGCAAATAAGTCATGATACATATTTCATCACATCATTTCAAAAATAAAAGAAATTTTGTGAAGCACCTAGCACAGTGCCAAGAACCTTTAGTCCTATTTTATTTTCCTTGATGTATAGTCACCACTGGTCCCACTACTAGATGTATGCAAGCCATCACGTGGCAAAAACAAGTGTCCCACTTTGGGGTGCTCATATATTAAACTTAGGTGCCTTTAAAACGGGCTTCTCAGGTGGTACTGCGGGTAAAAATTAAAACCACCTGCCAATGCAGGAGATGCTGGTTTGATCCCTGGGTCAGGAAGATCCCCTAAAGGAGGGCATGGCAACCCACTCCAGTGTTCTTGCCTGGAGAATCCCATGGACAGAGGAGCCTGGTGGGCTATATAGTTCATAGAGTCACAAGGAGTTGGACATGACCAAAGTGACGTAGCATGCACGCAGTGCTCTTATAATAAAGAAGATTCTTAACTGGCCTCTCCCATTCCCTCTGCAGCTGCTTACACACCACCAGCCAGCCCCTCTCACTTTCTGCCCTCGAACCCTGCTACCCTTTTTAAAGTTTCTTAAATTGCCCATATTTCTCCTCCTTTTCTATCTAGCTGAAATTCTTTCACTTTTTCACTTGTATGTTTCTATTAGTAAAAATGCTTTAGCACCCATGAATATTCAGTCATTTACAAATTATACATACACATAGTATACATACATGTAGGCAAGGACACACATATATATGTGCACATATTTATACAAATGATATATGTATGCTCTTCTCTAAAATGACAAAAACAGAAATGTGA
Organism: Cervus canadensis; assembly: GCF_019320065.1. Lineage (NCBI taxonomy): Eukaryota > Metazoa > Chordata > Mammalia > Artiodactyla > Cervidae > Cervus > Cervus canadensis. The sequence goes on along the minus strand of NC_057404.1, from coordinate 21,405,142 downwards.
AAGGCTAGATACAAAGTTCTGACAGAGTTAATATTGAAATTTTTCCCACACTCCCAGGACAGGAAATTCTCTTCGCAGCTCCTACCCTGCACTCATTTTACTTCAGGTCTCATCTTGAAGGTCACTTTCGCAGAGAACCCTTCACACCATGAGGTACTTGTTTGCTCTTATAACTCTTCTTACCTCTCCTTCAAGGTACTTATCACAGCTTAAACTACATGCTCATTTGCAATTATTCAATTAACGTCCCTCTCCCTCTTGCCCTGCCGGCCCCACCGACAGCAATTCCAACATCTACTTAAATGTCTATTCTGCCCTCTTGTGAGAGTTGAGATCATGTCTATTTTATTTACCATGCATCTTTATCCTTTGTACTTTGACACAATTGTGTAGATCTGATTAAATATTGATTAAACCAATACATAAGCCATTCTATAGAAGAAATGGATGCTTTAAAAAAAAAGCCTTAGAAAAGATAAATTTAGAAATTAAGAAATGTCTTATCAAGAAGGTTGCTGACAAGATAAAGCCAGGTGAGTGATCACATTTCTTTTTCTGGGGCGTCTTCATTTTTCAAAAAGCCTATTCTACCTGTAATCATATCAGATGATCCCAATACTTCTCCAAGTAGATGAGGTCAGGAATTTTCATGCCCATTTTACAGATGAAGGGACTGAAAGAGAGTTAGAATGATTTTCCCAAAGCCACACAGATATTTGGTGGCAGAAAAAGAATCTGAAACCAAGCCCCCACCCCCACCCTGACTACACAGCTCACCGTCAGGCAGGACAAGAAGAGGGAGCCCAGGCCGTGGGAACCTGCCTAATGCTCTTTGGAAGGCATGAATTACAGCTATCAGAAGAACGCCCTATACGCAAGGCCATATAACATTGGCAAACATTACAGGGTGGCCAGAGGTCAGAAATGAAAATAATTAAAGCCCTGGGAATGAAAACAGAAAGATGGCAGGGCTATGGACAGAATTTTGAGGATGGAAGTGAAGACATGAGTTACTAACAGTTCGCCTTTAAGTTCATGGATGTTTGTTAAATGAAGTGTGGGTAACCAGCAGCTCTCCAGTTCTGAAGACCACCAAAGAAATGGGAAATGATTCCAATTAGATGAGGACACACTCTCCATTTACTACCCAGATGACTGAGTGAGCAAAATGAATGTCAGACCGTAGACTTCACCCTGAATATGGCATCTTATTTCTTGATGATGAGGGCTGAGTGGGCTCCCCACCTGACATCTGATGGGAAGTCAGTAGAAGAGGCAAGTTGTGATGGTTCTTGCTGACCAGCACCATACAATGCTCAGAGGTGGTGGTTGCTAGGCACAAAGCTGGGAAAACTAAGAAAATTAGATGCATCCCCACAATTTTTCCTGCTGATCACTCTGAACTGCAGACACTGATGCTTAGTGTTTTTGATAGCAAATATTTTGGCTAAACAGGTAGGAAGAAGAAGTGAACACACATCTAGTAATTATGGTGATTTTGACCAATCGTCTACATAGGAGGTGTTTTCAAATTTGAGAATGAATTTTAGCAAACTAAATATAAAATCACACGCAAATCACAATGTTCAAGGGATTATAGAAAGAATAGAGGAAATTTAAATGTTTCTACTTTATCATCAAATTAATAAACACCATAAAGATAGAATGGTCTTATTGGGACTGTTTCTCATGAAGGCCAATCTTGCCCAAAGCGTGTTATATATCACCCAGCAACCAACTTTTCAAATGAGGAAATGAGGGTAGAAAATGGTAAATGAGCTTGTAGGTGGTGGTCAAGCAATCAGAAGACCTGCCCTCCAGCATCAGTTCTGAGACTACACCTCAAGCAAACCGCAAAGGGTCCATCCAGCCTTGTGACCTTGGGCAGTAACCTTTCATCTCTCCAGACCTCAGTTTCTTTGTCTGTAAAATTAGAAGACACTGCCGAAGGCCTATTCCAGTTCTAAAACAACTCAACTCTCTGGTTTTAAATCTCTGAAGAGTTATTAAAAGTAAGCTATGTATTAAAGGCCGCCTTGCTATCAATCTGAAAATTAGAGAATTTCTAGTAAACATTTGGAAAAGTAAAGTGTTCACTGGAATGCATCTCAGTATTAATTGAAATGCCTTAAGGCAGAGTTAAAAAGTCTAAAATATTTACATACACTTAATCGAGATTAGCTAGAGAAAAATAAGAAGAAGATTTTCCCTTACTTTGGTTCATGGCATTTTCATCAATTAAACTTAAATGCAGTGACATTTTGACTCAAGTTCTCAAATTAAAATGATTTATATATGACTCCAGGTAACATTCAGTTAAAAGAAATAAGGCTCTACTTGCAAGAGTAACGGGGCAGTACTTACAAGGGGGACACAGCTCTGCCTGGCTTCTCAACACATTCAGAGCAGTTGCATTTCCCTACAGGAGGCAGGGCAACTTGCAGGAAAGCATACAGAAACACACACTGCATTAGGCATTTGATAATCCTGATCTCTTTTCATTGTTTCAATCTCACAACAATGGTAGTACCAGCTACATTTTACAGATGATGAACTTGAAGTTGAGAAAAGTCAAGTGTTCCCTGGGTCATGTAACATCCAACAAAAACAAACTCAGCCATGCTAGTTTTCTCTATCCTAGGGTATATTCATAAACAATGAGACATCACTGACCCTCTATGCTAAATTAATGACATGTTCAAAGAGGGAATTAGAAAGAAACACAAAATATTTAGCTGTATACCAAACACCATCAAGAATATTATTTCTCTTTCTTATCTTCAAACCAAAATAACTTGGTAATTCTCCATTATAACTTGTTAAAGAGTATATCATTCGTAATTTTACTACCAAGAACATAGAACTGCTTGTAAAAATAAACCCAAGGTACAAGTCTACTTTCAACACTCAAGCCCCATAACATTTCTAATGGTACACATTATAGATATTTGATGGGTGCAAAATGGAATCTTCCTTACAGTAGCCCATGGGGCAGAAATACCAAACCCAAGGCAGAGAGTCACAAAATCACTTGTGGAGAGTGATGTTAAGAAACTTGAGTTTGTCCACTTCCCTCCTTTTCAAGAAGGTCAACATTTAAGTGACAGAAAACATTTGCACGATTCCCTCCACACCTAAGGGGGCTTCTCTGGTGGCTCAGTGGTTTAAAAAAAGAGAAAAAAATCCACCCGCCAATGCAGGAGATGGGGGTTTGATCCCTGGGTCAGGAAGATCCCCGGAGAAGGAAATGGCAACCTATTCCAGTATTCTTGCCTGAAGAATCCCAGGGACAGAGAAGCCTGGTGGACTATAGTCCACAGGGTCACAGAAGGACACAACTTGGTGGCGAAATGACAACTCTACACCTAAAGGACCAAGGGAAGCGATTTCATTTCAGCCTGATTCCTTTCACTACAGACTCTAAGCTCCGCCTGCATATTAACAGTCATATTAACCCTCCTTCCTCACCATTCTGCACTCCCAAATACCTTGCAGGCTTCAAGGTCTACTTTTGGTCCCTAAGCCCATCAAGGCACCCCCGCCCCCCAACCCCTGGAGCCCTCCCAGATGCGCATGCTCACTCTGCCCAGACTTCCCCGTGCTCCTCTCGTGCTGTCCACCTAGCTCTCCTCTTATAGGTATCCATCACCTCCTGGAAGCATTTCCCAACCCCCACCTAGGCACCACTATGCCATTGACAGGTGCCTCTTCTATGTGGTTCTAGGGCATCACACTTCTAAGTGATAACCACATATTCTTTAACTGATTTCCCTTCTCCCTAACTATACGCCCCAAGAGAGTAGAACTTTATTTTGTTAATCACGGTATTCATGACAACCCTAGTATCTTGCAGGTTATCTATAAATACTTGTTAAAAGAATGAGAATGAATAGCTCTAGTGTTCAATACTGTTGGGAATACTCCAATGCAAAAACTGTCCTCAAATAAACAAACCTTTGAAAGATAAATTTTGTTAAAAATTTAGTGTACTGAAGATCAATAACTTTTCTTGCTCGCTTGCATTTTTAGAATATATTTATGCTTTGTATTAGTAGAAACCATCCCGATAGTATATATGGGTTTACTGCTTTTCACAGAGAAAATTACATACAGTATGTCTGCATAAATATGTATATACATACATATTCTATGTATATATGTATAATAGATATTATATATAACACACAAAAAGAGTTCTAACCATAAAATAATTTACACCATGAGTTTATGTACTTATGTATGTGTATGTATATAAAATTAGTATATAAAATGGATATACTAACTCCTTGATCTCTAGGGCACAAATCCTACATTTAAAAACATTCCCGTTACAGATACAGTTACACTGAAAATCAAGATGGGAAAGGTTGCCAGCAAGTGTGTATTTGTCAAAGTGTCTCTAATGGTCCCATCATTATAAGATCTAATAATTCTAAACTTTCAGATTAATGGCTTTAGGCTTTGGGGTGGAGTTTTCTTTTAATAATGCACATTTCAATCCTCGGTTAACAAGAGGTCATGTCAATAATTAATGGTTTCTGTAGCAGTTCAACACTGCATCACTTCCTTGACAGATTTTTTTTTTCAGATGTAGGCTTTGTCTTTATAACCAAGTACAAGAGGGAAAGAGAAAAGGGAGGCATGGCACGAGACCGCACTGTGGGATTTACACGATTAACTTGTGCCCTAAAGTGTTCTTACATATTGTCCCATTTGACAAGTATAAAAATCCTGCAAAGAAATTAGAGTGACAGAAAGAGGGACAGATAAGAAAAAAGTGGACACTATTCTTTTGCTTTATTGTGGTTCTCATTTACTGAACTATAACTGATAACTGATTTACAATATCCTGTTAGTTTCAGGGGTACAGCTTCAGATGTTTTTCCACTATAGGTAATTACCAGCTATTGCATGTAGTTCCCTGTGTGAATGTGTGTGTTCTTAGTCACTCAGTCATGTCCGACTCTTTGCAACCCCATGGACGGTAACCTGCCAGTTTCCTGTGTCCATGGAATTCTCCAGGCAAGAATACTCGAGTGTAGCCATTTCCTTCCTCCAGGGGATCTTCTTGACCCAGGGACTGAACCGCTATCTGCTGCATAGGCCGACAGATTCTTTACTACAGAGAGCCATAAGGAACGTAGAAGACTTTGGCACAATTGTAATCAATCCCTATAATTGAGGGGAATAAAGCATGGCCATGACAAAGCAAAAACCGAGGCTGTAGGAGAGAGACAGAAGTATCACCATTTGATACAGAAATTGACATCTGTTGCTAAAACTGCTCCCAGAAACGCTAAAATAAAATACAAGTAGCTAAACATCTCACCCGGTGAGAGTTTGGCAGCTGCAATCAAAGCATCCTCATAAGCCAGAGACTTGTTTAAATTTAGTTTTCAATCCATTCCATTTAGACTGAGAAATAGAAGAGCTCTCCAGAATCACGCTGTTGACCCAGAAGGACATCCCTTCCCAAGCCCAGTCCCCCAAGTCCGGCCACAAACAGTTGGGTGACTCCATTCACTGGAAATCGAAGCCATTTCTCCAGGGTCAGGGCCAATTGACAGATGGGGATGGCTGTTTTGAGGAATACAAGACAACAAAAGTTTTTTGAAATTAGAAACTATGTCTTCCCCACCCTGGAAACCCCAGGGTTGGACACAATACTGCTTGATAAATATTTGTTGAATGAACAAAACAACTGATTAACCTTGAACTAACAAAAATTAACCAGAGGAGAGAAGCCTCTGACCCTGAGAAAGTACTCAAAGGCAGGCAAAGCTGTTCTACCCTCAGGCTTGGGGCCTCCCGACTCTGATCCCATCTATGGAGCAGGTCCTTACCTCCAGAAAGACCTTCAAAGGGCATGTGAAAGGAGAAAATGATAGTGGATACAGTGACATACCAGAGCTTACAAGGGTCAAATCCTGCTCTGGAAACCTTACCTACATCAGCTGGGTTTATTACCCAGCAACCCTGCAAGGGCATTTTTAAAAGCCTCCTTTGGCCAATGAGAAACAGACTGGAAGAGCTTAAATCGGTTCCTCAAAACATCCCACAAACAAAAGACAGAGCAGAAATGTCAGTACAGGTTTCTGAAACCCACTGTCACATTCTCTCCTCCATGCCCCAGGCGTTTCAGCAATTGGACTAGAAAAATAGTGTAATTGAATCACTTTGCAGTACAGCAAAAATTAACACAACATTGTAAATCAACTATAATTCAAAAAAATAATTTTTAATAAATAAAAAATTAATGTGTGACAAAGGTCAGAAGCCAAGATATAAAGAAAAGGGAATGGAAAAAAAAAATCAAGAAATCTCAGTCAAGGAATGCTACAAGAGCAGAACACAAAATTGTTGGTGCTAACTCTCCTCAAATTGAGCAATTTTTCTCTCTCATACTAGGCAAGATCTCAGTTCAACAGAATAAAAAGTTTCCCAGGCCCTGTATTTTTGAAAGACTTTACCATGGTATTCTTTTTATAACATGCACTGAACAACACAATAAATGATACTTGGATCAACAATTGCTTAATGAACTTTTCTCCCTTCTTTCAAGTCCTTGGGAAAGAAAATTCCCAACACATTTCCTTGCATCTGTTGCATGGACAGTAGAATTCTCTTTGTAGTCCCATTGATATCACTGTGCTACTACAAAGGGCAGGAATACACATGATTGGATTACCATTATATTACCATTTCCATCAGGTAATATTATTACTATTGTGTTTTATTCTTATTGTGTGCCAAGCATTGCTTTGCATACATTATTTCATTTAATCCATATAAAACCCTATAAAGTGAGTATTATATGGCTCCTGTTAAAATAACCAGGAAACTGAGGCCAAAAGGTTATACAACTTGCTTACCAAGTTACACCTAGAAAACAGCACAGTTGGAATTTGAACTCAAGCCTGTTTGATGCCAAGGCCCATCTTCTTAACTGCCCCTAAATGAAGGATGCCTGGCTTTGTGACTACTAATCGTACCTTTTGACAAGCTGCATGTTCCCATTTTAAAAGAATGATTGAAAGGCTTGATATAGTCCATTAATTTTATACCCACTTGTATCAAAATCTCTTCAATTCTCTTTGCAGCTTTACTACTTCCATTTTAAGCTCTTCTCCTTCCCTCCACTGCTCCTGTCCTCTGAGTGTGCATCAAAATGAAGTCTGGAGGCTCTTCCAGCCCTAGTCTTTCAACATTTGAAAAGCCAATGAAAGCACACACTCTACCTTCAATTAAACAATATTTAATTCACATGGCACTTTCCTTCTGAAAAATTCAAAGAGCCTTAGGTGCTTTTAGTCAGAGTCTCTTGGTACCTAAATGATTGTTTAAGTTTAATTGTGTCCCCTTTAGGTGACAAATTAGCCTAATCCCCTAATCCTAGAATTTGAAGGGAATGGATCCTACTCTGTCCTCCCTTAAAAAACAATGGCCATTGAAACAAACAAATAAACAAAGCAAAACAAAACCCAAAAAGCAAATTCCATGTACATAGCAATAAAACACAACTAGAGAGAAACTCTATATAAGCTGGTAAAAATAACCATAGTATTTAACAATAATTGAGTATATTCTATGCACCAGCTAACCTTCCAAGTGCTTTATACAGATTTTTCTTCCATCAACACTGAATCATGTCAGATACTGAGTCACTGCAAAACCGTCAGACTGAACCCCTGCAATGTATGGAGAAGATGACAAATGGGAACAGCAGAGAAAGCTCACTGGACCAATACAGCAGGAATGAAACCCTGACATCTAATGATCCTCAGTCAAAAAATGCTTGCCAACTTCCTCCATGAAGAAGTGATGGTCAAAATGTAAATTCACATTTGCAGTAAGATGTTTGAAATTAACCACGCTCTACCTATTTTAACTGCTTATGTATTCTGTTCCTAGCATATATATATCCCTACCTCTATGGGGGAAATTGTCATCAGATTCATTTTACAGATGTTGAAACTGAGGCTTGAAAAGACAGAATAAATTTCTGGAGGACATACAGCTTTTCAGGGCCAGAGACAGGGTTTGGACCAAACTCTCAGATTTGAGCTGCTGTTTAGTACCTAAGTCATGTCCAACTCTTTTGCAACCCCATGGACTGTAGCCCACCAGGCTCTCTGTCCATGGGATTTCCCAAGCAAGAGTACTGGAGTGGGCTGCCATTTCCTCCTCCAGGGAATCTTCCCAAACCAGGGATTGAACCTGTGTCTCCTGCATTGGCAGGCAGATTCTTTACCACTGAGCCACCTGGGAAGACCTAGTGGCTTCTAAGCTAAAAGTACCTGGCTATGAGGTCTCTGTGTTACTGAAAAGTCAGCAAACATTCAGAGGAGAGAAAGAAAGAAATGGTCTTTTTTTAACAGCCCAGTAAAGACATAATAATTTCTTGGATGATTAGGATGCCATTTAGTACCTGAATACCTAAAATTCAGCATCTTAAATAATTTAAGAGTAATTTTCTCAGTGGTATCCTAGGGGTTTAAAACAAGCCACTGGACACTTTTTCCTTCCTAAAAGGACTTCAAAATTTAAAAGACTGTCATCTGTGTTTGACAATTTCTCCTGAGAGTAAAAGTTTCCAGATAATGTGGATTGGAGGTAAAATATCCCAGTCTGCTCAGATACCCAGGCTGTTAGCTAGTAATGAGCTGAAGATTAGAACCCTGGTCATCTCATTTCCAGACAAATACTGTTCGTACTAGCCATTTCACTCTGTCTCGGCTTAAACCCATCCCGCCCTTGTCTATGTAATCCCCGTGTGTAGGCAGTCACCAGTTAAAGGCTCCCAAGCAGATTTAAAACGTTCTGAAGCTCCAGGAGTCCAGAGTTCTTTTGATCCTGCCTGGAAGATTCAGCAGAAAGACTTTCAAGTATACCAGTCAGAAAGTACTATAGAAAAAGGCTGTTTTGTTTCCTGGGGCGAAAGTCTTCCAGGGGGTTGAGAAGAGAAGTGATCTGTAGGGAAGTCGGTCTTCCGGCTAATGAAGCAGACTCTCCTAATGAAATAAACACTCACCCAGACTGGGCAGAGAAAGGAAGCAAGAAACTACTACTGATAAAGCCCTATAGCCATCGTTTTCTAGGCAGGTATATTGCAGCAGCATATTTCAGGAAGCACAATGCCAGGTACATTCCTCATGTCTAATCTAAACCTGACAGTGATCTCTGAGGTAGGAACTAGTCATTTCATTTTTACTGATGAAGGAATGGAAGATGTGAATAAAACTCTTCCCGAGGCCACAAAGGTACCAAGTGACACCTCCAGGTTTCCACCATAAGTTTGTCGGATTTCAAAGTTGGCACTCTTTCCCATATGCTCCCCCATTCCCTCAAGACCAGAGAGGCAGCAGGAATCCAGAAGGAAGGAGGCAAAAGGAAGAAATGCATTTTTAAATGCAGAGACTATAAGAAAGAAGATGATAGGATAAGAAAAGAAGTTGGTCAGGTTTTGCAAGAAGGGAAACCACAAATGAGTGCTGTCAGAAATGACAGTGACCAGACACTACCAAGGAACGGATTTGGTCACTGCAACACACAAAGCAGGTGACCCTTAAGGCAACAATCAGCAGAGCAGGGACAAGACCAGCAAGCTCAGACTGAAAACGTTTGCCAGTTCCCTTCATGAAGGATTGTTGGCCAAAAAACCACCTCACATTTACAACAGCATGTTTGGAATTGATTGTGCCTTACCTAAATTAGCAGTTTAACATAATTTAGTGTGAGTCTAAATCATTGTTACATCATCAATCTCTTTCAGTGACAAGTTCCAGTTTAAAACCCTTAACGGTGTTGATTATATCAAAACTCTTCAGGTCTGCGGCATAGCAGGGTACCCAAACAAGGGCTGGCAGGTTCCCATTGGTCCTATACACATCGTGGGCTTACACAGTAAAAAATAACGTGGGGAAGTCATACAGACTGACTCGATGAAAAAGAGAAACACATCTATCCATTTGCCATGGGCTTATTCTTATAACTGTCATCTTTCAGTTTATAGTGCCTATCTGAGCTCTGAAATACCATCTTCCTTTAAAGACCTGTTCACCATTTGATGATGTCACTGTTCTCAGGATCCCTCAGTGGTCCTCAGTGGGATGACAGGTAGAATTCAAACTCCCCTAGCTTTACTGCCTCCCCCACTATCCAGTAGTACCCAACTGTATGCATCTCCTCTCATTTCATTTTGACTTTTTTCCTCTCCTTATCATACACTGGTCTGGAATCCTCACTCCATCCTTCCTCTGCATTCTAAACATTCTACTCATCTCTCGAGATTTGCCTAAAGAGTCCCTTCTGTGGGGAAGTGCCTTTCCAGAGAAGGGACCCAACCCTCCTGGAGCTTAACCTGGACCCCACCTCTTCCCTCCTCATCCTAATTATCACTGACTTGCTTTTTCTTATGGCAGACTGAGAAAAGGAAATGAGTCATTTTCACTTTTAGATGCTCATTGATTAGCTGAATGAAACAATGAACAATCCCTTTCAGCAACAGAGAATGCTTTAACAGTGAGGTCAATTCTAGTCAGCCTTCTAAAGGAAGCCTGACTTTGGGCCAAATACAGAAGATCCTCAAAGGCAAGAAAGAATATAAATCTGGAAACTCTCATAGATGCTAAGGAGAAAGCATGTGCTTCTTAATCTTCAGCAACACTAATGTTTGCATGACACAAGCAAGATAACTATACACAGTAGCTCAGGCATTGTATTTATTAGCACTTTCACAGCTGTGATAGCATTTTCTACCTTGGATGAAATGGAGGTGATGGGGAGGAACAATGATAATACTTGTTCCTCTTACCAGTGCTTTTCATGTGTTATATCACTTAACAAACTGAAGAGGTAAGTATATCCCTATTTATTATGCAAAAATCCAAAGTTACCCAAGAAGTGAGCAGTGGTCATGACTCCAACTCAGGCATGGTGATAGGAAAAATTAAGATCTTTCCTTTACAGAGCAGCTTCCACAGAAGAGAAAACTCCTTTTGTTTATTGGTCTTACCTATACCAATAGACAAAGCTTTCCCTCTCAGAACTGCAGAGTAGCCCTCCCGTGAAGCAAGCTCATTGCCTCTCATTCTCGGGGCCTCTTAGACCTGCTCAATGGCTAGAGACCAGGTCACAAAGCTGGGTGGACAGTAGGCTTCCCTCTCTGCTCCATTCTTCCTATCTTTTCTCCCTCTCTCCATCCCTCTCTCCTACAGTGTTTCCCCTGAGAAAGCTTCTTAACATATTCTGTTTATGCAAAATAAGGAGAGCCTAGACACAGGAAACCTTTAAAGATCTGGGCCAGGAGTCAACAAAATTTTCTGCAAAAAGCCAAAGAGTAAATACTTTTAGATTTTGAGAGCCATACTATCTCTATCACCACTCTTCCACTGTAACATGAAAATTGCCATAGACAACATGTAAATGAATGGACATAGCTGTATCCCAATCAAGCTTCATTTTCCAAGACAGCTGACCAGCCACATTTGGTGCATGAGTTACAGTTTGTCAACCCCTGGTCTAGACCAAGGACAATGAATAAACTTCATCTCATGTGCCAGCTTTAATGAGTGGTAGTCGGCTTCCTGGAGCTCCATGTTCATGAAGACTCTAAGACTATCTACCGGCTTAATAGGAAAGATGCTATCTATGATCCATTATTGATGTCTGCTATAGGTGTCAGGGGCATCTTGGTGGGACACGTGCCATATTTGCCATCTTCAGTGGAGCTCTGAGTACACAAATGAGCTTATAAAGGGGCCATGAATGATGTATATTTTTCAAATGCCCAGAGACCCACCAAAGTTAAGTGATCACTAAACCATTGTTCCGTCACCACCTCTTTCCCTAGTAAATTTCACCTAGCCTCTATTCTAAATGATTCACAACTAGAGAACCCATGGTATGGAAAAAAGGAGAAAGTCATAAAATCTATCTATAGATTTTATCTAAAAGTAAATCTAAAAGTAAATCACACTTTGAGAAGGTGGATTTAAGCAAAAGTCCTTTTTTATCTAAGGTTTGTATGCCAGATTACCTAGGATTAAGAAAGCATCCTACTCTCTCTGTAGCAAAAGCAACTGTGGCAGGTGGGAACTGTTTTTCTTTTTAAAGAGACTCACCATTAATAACTGCCAAGAAAGCCTTTTCTATAAGCAATGTTGTCGTCGAAAACAGAGACAGTTTGAGAATCACACTTTGAGTTAATATTAAACTTGCAAGTAAATACATAAAGCTTCAGTGCCATACAGCTAATTTAAAAGGGACATTTCTCTTTATAGTTCCCTGGAGTATTATAGATTCAATGATATTCTTCTGCTATAATGTGGGATTCATTATAGAACTGAAGTTATAATTGTTTCCATCAGTACATACAGTTACTGGATAAATCGTCCCAATGAATTGGTCAATACAACCAAGTCCCTGCTATGAGGTTTTCCACCCGACTCCTGACATGTAGGCAGCAAACTCAAGACTGAATTTTACTTGTGAGACTATCAGAGAAGGAAGTTCAAAGGGAATTTTGAAAGCGTGGCAGTATTTACACACATAAGACAATTTCTACTTCACAGCTGTATTCCTAAAAATGGAAAATGATAAACACATGCATACATGTGTATTTTTAAGGTTTATATAGTAATTATATAACTATTAATTTCAATCAATACTCTTTTTCAATATGTCAATAATAAATTTAAATTTAAATGAACAAATATGCATCATTTGAAGGTATATTTTAGCCATCATATTTCCACATTGCTTCTTATAATGACATGGTAAAAACATGAAGTAACAAAGATAAAGTAAAATAAGAATTATGCAAACTGTTATCCTCTTAATTAATCAATGGAAAGGCCATGTGATAACAGGAAGTTTGGAATAATACAACTTTTACACTAAGCTCACTACCGATTTTACTGAGAGCAATTTTGGAAGAATAAGAAAATGCAGAGTACGTTGGCCAGATATAGATATAATTTTGTCTGTTTAAGGCTTCTGTGCATTATCATTCATAAAATATGTATGGTTTTATTGACTTCCTAGTGAGAACAAGAGGTTGCTTCCCCTTAGAATATAAAAAGTCAGGGAGAAGCTTGAGTCAATAGCTCTCATACTAAATGCTGCAGTAGCTTGGTGAGTGGCCTATATTTGAATGTTTTGATCTCCCTCAGTTGTTGTCAAGTTTAAGGACTATTTCAGTGATCAAAATCCTAAACCAAATACGGTGACTAAAATCAGAAACTGAGATGCTTGATTTATTATGTATTATGAACATTGCTATCAACCAACCTACGAATACATATTTATTTATTACAATAAAAAGAGGCATCCATGAGAACAGAGAACCCTGGAGATTCTTCTGCCCATGTTTTATTTGGGCTGGTTACAGACAACAAAGAAAACAGCATATGTAGCACTTCCAGCAAGTGTATGTCTGCAAGAATACCAAGGGCCTCTTCCTGAGTGCTTCTAAGCCATGCTATTCCCTACCCTCTTCTGCGGAAGTTATCGCTGTATTAGATGTTGTTGAACATATTTGATATGAAAGCGCTGTCTGTTTGCTACCAGTATCTAACGAGTCTCTCCCCCAGAGTTGCCAGCAAGGTACTGATTAATTAACTGAAGTAGTGAAGCTGAATCGTACAACAGCTGTTTAGAGAATTGTCATTAACTTGGTCTCCTTTCCTGTCTATTAGCTTTCTTGCAGTGATTCCACTAAAATGCAAATCTGGGAAACTCAGCTTCACCATCTACCTTAACCTCTGTGTCCTCTTCTTTGCAAAAAAAAAAAAAAAGTGAATGGTCTGGGCTGATTTGTTTTTAAGGGAAATCCGATGAGGAAACAGGAATGGAAAGAAGCCATGAGAAGGCAAAGAACAGATTTGGGGAAGCTTTCTAGAAGGACCAATTTGTCTGGTCACTTGTCATTGGCAGCTGAAAACAGGACAGTCCTATGGGCTGAATGTCAGAATGGGAAGGGGAGCTATCCAGACCTTATTGAACAGTTTCACTATCTGACGATCTCTCCCCAGGACCTCCCTGCACTGGAAGATAGAAGGCAGTCTGCCACGGAGAGAAACTGCAAAAACCAAACGCCAGCAGTGTGGTGAGGCAGATGCCGCCGCTCCTCTGGAATGATGACATTTGGCAAAGGATTCCAACCTGTAGACCTCAGCTACCCCCAAGAAACAAGACGATTATTCAGAGGAGCAGAACCTATATTAAGTGGCAGATTGGAGGGAGGGTTAAGCTGATGAGACACAGGCACGCCATTAAAACCTTCTGCACCAAGGTAGAGTGACTTAGATCAAATAAAAATGATACCTTTTTTTTAAAAAGTTCATTTCTTCCTTGCTTTCTTCCTTCTTTCCTCTCTTCTCTTCTTCCTTTCCCCCTTCCTTCCATTATTTTCTTTCCCATTATTTTTTTTCCCTCATTCTTTTTCTTCCATATATATCTTGAAGTCTCTCTGGCACCTTTTGTAAAAGGCAAATGTCTTCCACATGCAGGCCAACAAAATTAATTCATAACAGAGGCTGTCACTGCTTCATCCCAGGTATCACCTGATAACCCCGGTAAGCTCTGCTTATTCCCTCTGACATGAATCTCAGAGACTTGGTACCGGAGAGCTCAGATGTTAACACCTTCTGTCGCTGTAACAGTTACCCCATGCAGTTTCATTTGCCGGGGCACCCCTTCATATCAGACTCACTTGATAAAAGAGCTAAGGAATTTTCAAATCATCAAAAGGGAGAAATTAAAGATGTGATGAAGTAGCACATAATTGGGTCATGGGGGCATAGAGTAAAGAAGCCAAATACAACCCCCCCAAAGGCAGCAGGTGCTTTTTTTTTTTAAATGAAGCAGATAAATGTAGAAAGGAATACATTGATACAGACAGAGCATCTGCCTCATGATAAAATTAAGTCTTGTGACAGAAATAAATCACTGTGGGGGAGAAGTAACCCATTATCCAATGGGGTTTTTTTCTTTTCTTCTTGTGTGACAGGACTTATTGGATTCCCTGATGCTAGGCAGCTAAGTGCATCCACAATTTGATGATAAATCAGAAAGACTGCAGGATTTGAAATTTAACAACTACTTATTTTTCTGTGATGTAGAGATAAGGGGGAAATTTTGGTGAGTAACTATTAAATTGGGAATCTCCTTATTTTCTGATAATCTAATCTCCTGGTACAATGTCACATCATCACGCAATGCCAACAACCAGCCGTGAGTAAAATAGGTTTTGGACTAAGATGAATAAAGGAACTACTTATCTTTCCCTTTCTTTCCCAATATTCCATTTTATCTAAAGAGTACCATAGAAAGGTTACTTTTGACATAAAAATATACTGCTCTTATTACACTTTCCTTTTTATCCCCTTCAATACTTTTTAAAAATGGCAATAAAGGCATGTTTTTTTTTTCTTTTTAAAACATTTTCACATTTGAACAATAGAAAAGGAAACTCCATATATCATGTTAAAAATACACAAGAACTAATAGAGCCCAGGATTACTTCACCATGTTTGATAAATGTGACTTGAAAAAACACACCTTCACGTTTTAATGATTCCCTTTGTTATAATATGCTATTAATTACTGGGAATGGGGGAAATGATTCATCTCTCCAAGATGGACCTTTATTTTCCCCCTGTTGGATTTCTGCAGTACCTTGAGGGCTTAGCGAATGCTTGCACCAATCACAAACTCTCGTACTTAACCATATACATTGCCCTTTCAAGATGCAGAGAGGGAGAAATCAAACAATTTTTTTCTCCATGTAATTTTTTTAAGTGAGAACATGGTATATCTTCAAGAGGAACCTGATCCATTGTGTAAAAACATAGTAACAATCTAACAACTGACATCCCAGAGAACACTCAGAGACAGTGCATTGTTGAGCCAGAGTATATTTCAAAAGCCAGATCAGAATCAGTTTTCTTATAAACTAAATCAAGCTTACTGTCAAGCTGTGATCTGATTTTTTTTTCTTCTTTGTACTGTCTTGTAAAGGGCCAAAGAGGGGACTGGATGGAGAGACATTAAACATTGATCACTGGTAATTACGGTAATCTCCTTCAAGGCTGCAAACTCAGCCTGTCTTCAGAGAGACCTAACTCCTTGTGACAACACGAGAAAAGCTGTTGAAGAACTGTAGACTCCTACAGCTGGGTACCAGCCTTTAATTAGAGCGTGGCACTGAAACAGACGTTCTTCGAGCATCCAAAGAGATATAATGAATCTACCAGTTTACGAAGTAAGTGATGTCACCAGCCAAATCCTACATCTATCACAAAACATACCAAGAAGTGAAGGAGACAGTCAGTCTGCCAAAAGTCATGACCATCAGGAAAAGAGTCAGGCAATGTGATTTGGTATTTAGTTGTTCAGCTTCACACAAACTGGATGATAAAAATGATAACCACCCAGAAAAGAGAAAGACATTTTGGAGTCTCTGGAAATTCATCTCTGCTTTAGAAACTCAGTTTGACCTGATTCATCAATTCCAGGGAGCAGAAGTTACTGATCTCCTTGCAATTTGCTTTTGAGTCAGTGCAAAAGGGTTTCACAAAAAAAAAAAATCAAGCAAGAGATCCTGGCATAATCCCAGCATTAATTATGGTTCCCAAAAGTGTACGCTGCTCTTTTTTTTTCTTTTAACAATCATGACAATATTTTCCTAGCTTTGTTTTCCACAAAAACACAAACAAAAAGAACTAGACGCAATATAAAATTGGCAAGCTCTCCATGGAAACCTCAAGATACAAGACCAGAGAATGTACCTCTTAGTGTCCATCATTATATGTGACTATATTACAATGTGGCTCCAGCTACCTCGCATGCCACACATACCCACAAATATGTCCCGTTTTTTGTTGTTATTGTTGTGATTTATTGCATCTAAACCTGCTAAACATAATTATAAGAAGAATATGGACCTTCATTATATGGGACTGAGTCTACCTCACAGGGTCTTAAATCTTTCCCAAAATAGAAATGATTTTAAATGGAGAGCCATGTTCATGCCAATTCTGTTGGATTTATTTACTCTGATCCTCTTTTAATTACCACAGAGAAATCCATTTTTATGATCACACAAAGAATCAGAGTCATGTTTGAAAACTATGTCCATGAAGGAAAAGAATAAGATGGGTTCAAAGCATGTTATTTTCCAGAAGGAAACTCTAAGACCCAGAGAGGTGGATGGCTTACCTATACCCACACAACTGGTTATCAAGTTGGCCAATCTAGTATACAAACCCTCCAACTCAGAATCCTATATTCTTTCCACTATGATGTCAAACCTCTTACTTTCTTATCCTCCAAGTGAACAGCCCTAAAGTTGGAAATCACAAAACAATCAAAGATGTGCTACTTCAGCCTATGGGAACTTATTAGAATATATTTTCAATGGTACATAAGACCTAAAACAGATGTCCAGTAGATGGAAGAACAAAATTAAAATAGAAAAAATATGCAGCAAAAGAACATCTAAGTGAGGAAGAAGGTGAAAGGGTGGGTTCTGAAATAGTAAACATCCATGAAAATCACCCAGGCCATGAAGATTAAATAGCTGACGCTTATTTCAGGCATCAAGGAGCCAGGCACACAGATATCGTCACCAAAAGCATTCTAGGCATGGTGAACAGGAAGGTCAAAGACCTTGAAGAAGAAATGAATCCCAAGAATAAGAAAAAGACCAGAGAGGGTACAATTAAGTCAGCAGGAGATGAAAGTATGAGGTAAGCAGGGGTCGGCTCCTGTAGGAAATTTTAAGCCATGAAAAGAAATTTGACATGTTTTAATGGCAACAGGAAATGAATAAAGGATTTTAAGTAGGGATGTGATATGATCAGATTAATGTTTTACTTTTTTAAAGATGATTTTGACTGCAGTTTGAAGAATGAAATGGATTGAGGATTGAGATACCATACATAAATTCTTTTTAAAAAAAAAAAAGTTAAGGAGAAAACCAAATGGAGGCAGTGGCTGCTGATATATAGATAGTATCACAATCTTCAAAAATAATAATGCAGTAATTTTTTTTCAGAGGATGTCTTAAACTCTTGCAGTAGCCAAAAGCATGTGGTTTGTCCATATTCTAAAACCCTGAGAGACAGATCTTTGAAACAGAGGCAAAGATGAAACTGAAGTTGGGCCTCCCTTGATTGGCTTGTCATTGGAATTCAGGCCATCTATGTCACTACTGCAGATTGAGAAAGTCCAAACCCAATACAGGCAAGTCTCAGGTGCTCAGAATTTCAGACTTCTGTCACCTTAGCATCCCAAATTAACAGAAGGAAAATAATACTTTTTAAAAATTTTTTACAAAGAAGAGGAATGAGTGGTCTGAAGGACAGAAATAAAGCCTCTGCATTGAGGAAAGTCAACATCTTATGACTTTAGAGTTAAGAACCAGATCAACTGGGGTGATTAAAACACAACTGGTTATTTTCCACAAAGAAAGAATAGTCAAGTCCTGCCCCACAGCTAAGTTCAAACCAATTAATTTCTTTCTGCCAAATTCCCTTTATTTTTGGTAGTAACTTTGCACCATTAATTTAAGGTAAAATTCACCTCTAAAATGCTGCCTATTGATGATAAATTCCCAGGGATGTTCAGATAAGAACATCCAAAAAGAAATGGAAAGAGATGGTTTATAAAGCTCTTTAGGGAAATCACTGATCATGTTACTGGTCTTCAGTAAGATAAAATATTAAATCAACAACTCAAGAACCACACTAACCACACATTATGAAAAATCCAAGTTCTTAGATCTGCACAAACTACTAGAAGAATACCAGGTTTCATAAGGACTTCCCAAGTGGCACTAGTGGCAAAGAATCCACCTTCCAATGCAGCAGATGCAAGAGACATAGGTTCAATCCCTGGGTCAGGAAGATGCCCTGGAGAAGAAAATGGCAACCCACACCAGTATTCTTGCCTGGAAAATTCCATAGACAGAGGAGCTTGGTGGGCTACAAATCATGGGGTTACAAAGAGTCGGACACAACAGACCACATGTGTGCATGCACACACACACACACGAGTCTTCATACAGAGGCAGATTTGGGTTTGAGTCCTGGTTCAATCTCTTGCTAAGTAACTTGTCAATACATTATTTTCACCTCCCCGGACCTCAGTTTCTTTATCTGTAAAGTGAAAGTCATATTGACAGCTGATTGTTGAGAAGGTTAAAATAAGGTCATTTTGGTAAGGCAAATAGTAGGTACACAAGAAATGTTCATCCCAGTCCATCTTGCCCGCTATTCTCTCCCTGAGGACTTTCCAACCACATTCATGACTTAGACTCCATCTGTGCTACTGATTGAATTTTTGTGTCTCCCCAAATTCATGTGTTGAATCTTGGGTCCCAATATGATACTATTTGGAGTTGGGGCCTTTGGGAGATGATTAGGTCATGAAGATGAAGCTCTCATGAATGGGACTGTGCACCTAAAAAAGAGACCCAAGAGAGCTCCCCTGTCCTCCCACCATAAGCCGGGAAGCAGGCCTTCTTCAGACACTGAATCTGCCAGCACCTTGATTTGAACTTCCCAGCCTTCAAAACTATAAGAAATAAGAGTTTGCTATTGTAGCCACCCAGCCTATGGTGTTTTGTTATAGCAGCCAGAGCTAAGACAATCTAGTTACAGAGACAAAGTCTTCAGGGGAATGACAATCTTTAAAGCAGGATTCTGAAGAAATATCCTGGGTCCTCAGGTTATTCCCAAGAAAGGGGATTCAAATTCAAAATGCAGCAACAAAGCATTTTGAAGCTGATGATTTAAAGAAAATTATAAGTGCTGAACTTGTTAGGGAATTCATATTCATATTTTTAACGTGAAATAAAAGAGCTTTTGAGAAAACAATATATTCTTTTTCTAAACAGGTTTGCAAAACTCAGAGGACAAAGTAAATAGACACTAAAAATAGGGTAGAGGAAACTATTGTTCTGGGTATCATTAAGAATGAAGTCAGCTTGGTATATAGAGAGTGCACGTGATGGAAACCTGGAGAATCCTGTTCTGAGTTCACCAGAACCAACTGGGTAACCTTTGGAAACTCATCCCCCTCAATGCTTCTGTTAAATGAGACAATTAGCTAAGACAATCCCCACAGATTCTGTCAGATTCGGCCCTTTCATACACTGCGTCTATGACCCTAAGACCACAAGGCCTAAGAGGGCAATGTTAAGTGCCATACTGCTCACATTTTCATTTCTAGACATAACTGGGGGTTTCTGGATTTGAGTTGCTGCAACTAAACCAGCAGGAAGGACACAGCATCAGACCTAGGAAGAGAACAAATACCAAAAATGAGGGAAAATGCAACAGAAGCAGAGAAGAGCAGAAGTCATCCTATGGAACAGTAACTGGCAAGGAAAGTGTGTGGATTGGTTAAAAAGAAGGATGAAGAGAAATCAGTGGAGGCGTGTAGGGAAGAGAGAGCATGTCTACACAAACCCTAGAGATCTTACAATTTCATTATCATGTGGGAAAGGAGACTCAGATTAAGAGTGGGGATTGGAAAAACCTCTTGGAGACATAGAATCCCACTGAAGGTCATGGGGTGACATAGTCACTCAGCTAGTTATAGACTCAGGATCAGAATAAAGACTCTTGACTATTGATCGGTTAGTCTTCCTTCTTCAGCTGGAGAGCAAGAGTGATGGCTTTGCAACTTTATAGATTTACCCCTAAATATTGACTGAAACCACTGTTAATCCATTACTCCTCTTCAGAGTAGTGTGGTGCCAAGACAACCTCAAAAGATGCATAACTATGCTACTCTTTAGGGGCTCAGGAAAAGATACACTTGTACACCTCTTTGGACAACACTGTTTGTGGGCTTCCCCAGTGGTTCAGCAGTAAAGAATCCACCAGCAAGTCAGGAGCCATAGTAGATGCGCATTCAATCCCTGGATGGGGAAGATCCCCTGGAGAAGGCCATGGCAACCCACTCCAGTATTCTTGCCCAGAGAATCCCATAGACAGAGAAGCGTGAAGGGCTACAGTCCATAGGGTCGCAGAGTAGGACAGGACAAGCAACTGAGCGCACATACACGCTGAACTTAACTTGCGAGTCCATTGGTTAGCCTGTCGATGGCCATGATGTCTTCCTCTTGCCATATTAAAGACTGCCTCTCATAGTCCCAACCATCTGAAACTTACTACTGATGTACCCTAATCCATGTCACACTACAGAAAAGAAAAAAATGGAAAAAACACTGCTGAGGTCAGCAGTGGCATTCTGACATTCAACACTGGTGTGCTATAGCATTCATCCTCAAGGCCATCATTCTTCAACCCACATCCATCTGACTATTGATTGAGCTCATTTTTCCTAGATTGAATGTAATCCAGCTCTCATGTGCATCAATTCTAAGATGCTCATCTTTTCACATGTTGCCATCTGAAGTTTTGATGTCTAATACTGGGAGGCATTTTACAATCAATAGTATGTTATAGTTTAACAGGCAATGTTCTCTCTCTGTGATAAAAGTAATCATGTATCATACAATTATGTATCTTAGATTCAATGAAATGCACTATTCAGAGCAGAAATGGAGATCTATGTCATCACTCTCTTCAGTAAGCTCCGCGAGAGTGAACTGCCCATTTCTCTCTCTCTTCTGTCTCTCTACACCTCCCTCCCTCCCTCCTTACTTCTTTCCCTCTCTAGTGTGTGTTGGCACATGATCTATCTACCACTCCCTCTCATTCATTCTCTGTCTTTTCCTCATTTCAACCGAGATTTATCAACTGCCTCCTCGGTGGCAGGCACTACACGGAGCACTAGAGGTGAAATGATGAGGTCAAACAGAAGGGGCCCCTGCCCACAGGAAGCTTACCATCTACTAAGGAGAGACAGATAAAGGTACAAGCATAGTAAATGCTTGAAAGGAGAGGTGCCCACTGCTAAGGAGAAGTACACAACAGGGTGATGACCTCATTGGGAGGACTCCCCTGAAAAGGGAAGAATGAGCTGGGATATCCTGCTTGAGAAGAAGTAAAGATGAAGGTTATAGGCAGAGGCTTTTGTGTAGAGGGAACTTCATATCAAAAGGTCCTTTAGTAGACAGAAGTAATGCTTTGAGAAAGCCACATTGCTGGAGCCCAGAGAACAAGGGGGACATGAACGTGGGGTGAAACGGGTCAGGAGTCAGACTATGGCCAGACCCTATTTTTATCTTAAGAGACTTTGAAAGCATTGAAGAGATAAGAGATAAAAAACAATGGGAAGGGTGGGAGAGACAATATTGTCAAATCAAAACCAGCATTCTAGTTGCCACACGGGGTCCAGGGGAGGGTGCGGGCCAGCAGATCCTTCTAGCGGATCTGATGGGCGAATGTGGACTTAGGGCTACGCTCTTCACTGGCTCAGCCATGCAGACCTCAGCTCTGCAGTGCAGCCGTTCCTCTCACCTCTTCTGTGCACAGACCTTGCAGTGACATCCTGGGAGCAAAACCCAGAGAATGAGGTCAGAATATTCAATAGACTTTCCTGCCGCAGATGGTAGAGAACCAGAAATAAAGCAGGACAGATGAGGGGCCTTAGGAATGCACAAAGAGGGGAGGGAAGCATGGCCCAAGTGGTCTGCCTGGTCTCCCTGGGTTGGGACGTTATGTGACAAGCCTGGACCCTCCCCTGAACTTTCTGAGTCAACCTATTGTATCATTGGCGTGGTCCTCATTAGATGCATTGAGTTGGGGAAGATAAAAGTTTACTTGAAGCCTGGAGGAAAAGAGCTCTGTATTTAGAAGGAACAGAAAGGGTCCTTAGGAGCTTTTTTTTTCTTGGCAGATATCGACTTACAAACTGATCTTACTCTACTGGTTGGAATATATCTATTTTCAGTCCTTGTACCTCTACGTATGAATTGCGATTTGATGAAGCCATATGAACAACTAATAAAGTCTCAGTGTAAAAATGCTAGATGTTCTCAGGAAGGGAAAACATAAAACTTCAATCCATGGTTTATTAAAATCCCTAGGTGAGCACAGTTTACAAAGCTAAACGCCAATACCTATAATCCACTACCATGATAATGTTAGCCATAGAGTAACTGCTATCTCTAGCTTCATTCAAGTTTGGTTGCCCTTCAGGGGTACTGAAATCTAACTCCTAATTGCTTTCTATATAAAAAATAGTCTTTGATTGACAGAATCTATTCACTAGAAGGGCAGCAAACAAAAGCTGGGCAAAGCACAGTCCCTGTTAATTTTTTTTTCCCTTGCAACCTCTATAAGCATCTGATCACACAGTTGTGCAATTATTTGCTAACTGAAGATGTTATTATTCTGTTACTGTCTTAGAAAAATAGTAACCTTTCTAGGCCAAGATAAAAATATGTGAGTTCTTTTCCCGCAGTTTATATATCTTAAACCTTAGGCCATTTTTATAGCAGCTTTATTCTCAACTCTCCCACCATTTATCTTTCTATTTTCTGCAAAGGCTAGTTTACTTAATACAGAAAGACCTTCACATAACTTTCTGGCATTAATTATTTTGGTGGCACAATCTCCCGTGTGAAATATTTGCTGCAATGTGTCCCGCAGCCTATTAAAAAAAAAAAAAAAATACAGTGAAGGGAAAAAATGGAAGGCAAAACACTTCTGATTATTATTCACTAGTTACAAGAATTTTACATAATTAATTGAGGGTGTGATTATAAAACATAGTCTGTCCCCTACAGCTTTGTATTAGTAAGCAAACAGAAATATTTTGAAACTATATATTCAAGAAAAGGAAGCCAGTAAGTAAGGTAGAATGATGGAGATTCTAACACACCCTTCATTCTGAGAACAGGATCTGATCCTGCTCTTGTTAGAGGTGTCCTCTGGAGAGGGCGTGATGATTATGAAGCACCATGAGTGACATTAAAACAATCCACCCTGAAATGAAAACTAATAAGCAGTTCTGAAAGATCAGCCTGCTAGGATGACTAGCAGTGAGATGCTGCACTTTTTTGGGCAGACGATGTACTGCTGGCTTTTCCCTTCTCTCTCTCTCCTTCTCGTTGACTACAAACAACTCTCTGTAAACTTCTATTCTGAGAAGAAGTGAAGTGGGTAAATCACTGACTGGGTCAATATTTTTAAGGGACAGCTCTGGGTTTAACTCGACCAGAGAGAAACTGACAAGATCTCTGTTCCAGACGTAACACTCGAGTCTGTTTTGGAAGCAGCCGCAGCATGTCCTGCAAACAGACTGTCACTCTGGTCCAGCTATGGGGCCTTTCACTGTCACGGTCCCCTCCATCAGGACTCTCCGGGGGGTAAGTTGACTGAAACCTATCAGTTTACAGGGCTGGTGCAGCAGACCCACCAGTACCTCCTCCCCCAGTCCCTGCCCTGCCTTCCTCTCCTCCTTAGCAGGTAGAAAACACAGAGACCACACTGCCAGGCCCCCAGCATAGTGTCTGACACATAGAGAACCCTAAGAGTAGGTTCACTGATTGGCTGGCTGAAAAAACAAGTCAAAGCCAGACACTGGAAGGTTCTGATGGTTCAAGGAGTGGCTCTGGTATTAGCCAAATCTGGAGTCAAATTACGGTCACTCACCTTTAGTCCTAATTCTTGGGCACATCTATAACCTCTGCAACTTTAGTATCTTCATTTACAAAATGGGTATAATCATAGTACATACTTCATAGAACTGCAAATGAAAAACTCATTCATATGTCAACAAACTACTTACCTCAGTACCTGAAACGCAACAGACCACTCAATAAGCACAAACTTTCAAGGCAGTTTTGTTCAGGTTAGAAGATTTAAAGGGGAGCAACTCAGAAACACCCTGAAAAGTGGAATTTAACATTGCTGCCACCATTTCTTTACTCACTCAGTCCTCATAGCTGAGCCATGCATTTAACAAGTATTTATGAAATGACTATCCTATTCTTCTGAAAAACATCTGCTTTATTGAATACGCCAAGGCCTTTGACTGTGTGTATCACAACAAACTGTGGAAAATTCTGAAAGAGATGGGAATACCAGACCACCTGACCTGCCTCCTGAGAAATCTGTATGCAGGTCAAGAAGCAACAGTTAGAACTGGACATGGAACAACACATTGGTTCCAAACTGGGAAAGGAGTACGTCAAGGCTGGATATTGTCACCCTACTTATTTAACTTATATGCAGAGTACATCACGAGAAATGCTGGGCTGAATGAAGCACAAGCTGGAATCAAGATTGCCGGGAGAAATATCAATAACCTCAGATATGCAGATGACACCACCCTTATGGCAGAAAGCGAAGAAATAAAGAGCCTCTTGATGAAAGTGACAGAGGAGAGTGAAAAAGTTGGTTTAAAACTCAACATTCAGAAAACTAAGATCATGGCATCCAGTTCCATTACTTCATGACAAATAGACGGAGAAACAATGGAAAGAGTGAGAGACTTTATTTTTCTGGGCTCCAAAATCACTGCAGATGGTGACTGCAGCCATGAAATTAAAAGACCCTTGGTCCTTGGAAGAAAAGCTATAAGCAACCTAGACAGCATATTAAAAAGCAGAGACATTACTTTGCAACAGAGGTCTGTCTAGTCAAAGTTATGGTTTTTCCAGTAGTCAAGCATGGATGTCAGAGTTGGTGCTTTTGAACTGTGGTGTTGGAGGAGACTCTTGAGAGTCCCTTGGACTGCAATGAGATCCAAATAGTCCATCCTAAAGGAGATCAGTCCTGAATATTCATTGGAATGACTGATGCTGAAGCTGAAACTCCAATACTTTGGCCACCTGATGTGAAGAACTCACTCATTGGAAAAGACCCTGATGCTGGGAAAGACTGAAGGTGTGAGGAGAAGGGGACGAAAGAGGATGAGATGGTTGGATGGCATCACCAACTTGATGGACATGAGTTTCAGTAAACTCCGGGAGTTGTTGGTGGACAGGGAGGCCTGGTGTGCTGCAGTCCATGGGGTCAAAGAGAGTTGGACACGACTGAGCGACTGAACTGATCCTTCTTCTGAGAAAGCTGTATTGACTCAAACAAGATTTCTACCTTCTGTATTCTAGCGGGACAGACAGATTAAAAAAAAAAACCACACATCAGGAAATTTGTAACATGTCAGAAAGCACTGATGCCCAATAATTAATCATTCATTCATTTCATGTATGTTTATTTAGGATTGCTTTCTACAAATCATTGAGCATATGTAACATTTTTTCTGATCATAGGATAATAATTTTTGATAAATATATACCTAAAATATCAAGAAATGGAAAGAAATACGAAATTAGAACTGCCCACACAGCCTCCTCAGAGCACACAGCTTCCCCATAACATTTGCTCAAGGAACAGAGAAGTGCTGGAAATTGCGATTACTGAAAATTCCAGTCTGGGGCAGGGTGTCCAAATACCCAAACTAAGATCTTGGTTTTAGAATAACAGAGTCCCCATGAGTGTTCATTTTCACTTGGCATCATACAGAAATGCAGAAAACTGCTCCGAACCATCTGTTCAACTATAATAATGAGGGGTAGTGGGTTTCTCTTGGGCGTGTGCTGGGATGGATGATAAGCTGGTAGCGGAAGCAGGACCCTGCAGTTTGAAGAGCAAATGGAAGTGGCCACCATCATCCTGCTGAAAGATAGAACTCCAGGGGGCACTCCTTCTTTATCCTTTAGGCTATGAAATAAGGACACTGAATACTAATAGACTACAAAGTAGGGGCATCCTCTTTTACACAGAAGTCAAACCTTTCCATCCCTTCCCCCTAGAACTCATGGGTAAAGGTATCCATGTAGAGACTTCACCATGCACCATCAGGACACCGGTCCCTTGGGTTAAAGTCTTTCCTAATAACGTGATTGATTGATTGGTTTGGCTGTGCTGTGTCTTGATTGCTGTGTGGACTTTCCTCTAGTTGCTGTTCTTGGGCTTCACGTTGCTCTGGCTTCTCCTTGGAGAGCCTGGGCTCTAGGGCTCTCAGCCTTTAGTAGTTGCCACACATGGACTCGGTAGTTGAGGCTGCCAGGCTCTAGAGCACACGCTCCGTAGTTGTGGCCATGGGCATGTTTGCTCTGATGCAAGTGGGATCTTCCCAGATCCCGCTGGACGCATGGGACTGCGTTGAGGGACTGGATCCATGTCTCCTGCATTGGCAAGCAGCTTCTTGGCCCCTGAGCCACTAGGGAAGCGCTCTCGGGTTCAAGTCCTGATGGAAACGATACAGCAGCAAGCGTGTGCTCATGGACTCAGGCACATGGGACTCATACACACTCTACATCGAATGCATACCGGAGACTCTCATTCAGGTTTATAGAGCATTTCACTTCCACACTTGGACAGTAAACAAGGCGGTTCAAGCCCAGGAGGCAACACACCAAAGTCCCTTGGCTTTCTAGTCTGTGAGCTCTGGGGGTCACCTGGCATCATCTGAACGCTGCACGGAAACTGCTCCTTTGTATCCACAAGGTCCTGCGAGAATTTCCTTCTCTGACCCACAGTCGCTACAGCCAACGGTAACAACTCTAGCTCTTTCACATTCAAGACCGAATTCAGTCAACTCAGAGCCTACCAGAAATAGCAGGCAGAGGATAAACTACCACAGCGGCTTCCAGTGGAACCTGTGGCAACCTATACCACCTGTGCACAAGTATTGCTCTTTAAGGACTATTGGCATCAGGTGATATATCGTTTATTCTGGAGGCTACCAGTTTGTGAAGGTATGGGAAAACTGCCAACTCATCTGAACTGCAGTTATAAGTAATAACAAGGGTTATAATTGACATTCACATTCTGTTTTTAAGTTAATGAGGTATCTAACATAAGATCCAGCAAAAAGGCTTTTTGTGCACATAACCTCCTGCTCCCTAAAATAGAAACCTGGGTTTCAATTATACCTTTCATACTCATAGGGACACTGTAGTGTCCTATGAGTGATAGAGTGAGTCTTCACAAATGGAGCTGCCATCATGAGACCAGTGAGTCTTAGAAAGCAGGAAATATTTTTGTGAAGAGTGTTCAGAGTGGTTAAAGCTGAAACTGCCTGTATATGTGGAAATGAGCCTTCAGGGAAAAAAAGTCTACTGTGAACTAGCCAACCTCATCGGGCAGTACAGAGCTGATCATTTCTTGGTGAAGACAGTATTAGGGAAATTTAGTGCTCAGCTCTTAGTGGCTGACCTGAATTATGTTCCTGACCATCAGGACATAGGACTCATCATCAGGACAATCAGATTGGACACAGAATTTCTACGGTTCACTCTTAGCAGCCCCTCCGTGCCCCCACATCAGAAAGCATCTCCCTGGACTTCTACATTGGGAATGTCCTATAGCCATTGCCAGCCCATCAAGATTGTCCTCTTCCCCTTGCCCCAGACTCTTGATGACCTGGAAATGCTTTGTTCTACTGCTCTGAAGTCCTGCTTCACAACACTTTCAAGATCCGAATCACTTGTCTTGAACTCTGGCCTGGCTGACCACTTAGCCTCCAAAGCCCATTATTATGCCCGAACCTGGTAAAATATCAAAAAGGAGAGTCTGCCAAAGCCTCATGAAATCTTTACTTGTTCAGAAGGTGAGATGGGAAGGTAGGCTAGTGAATGAGACACTCTCTTGCCAGGGTGGGGGGGAGCAGAATACACACACATACACACACACACATATATATACTGTACATTGAAAATATCCAGTGAATCCCACTGGACTATCAGTGAATTCATTTGGAGCTTTGCTTTAATGAATGGGAAACAATGCTCTGTGATTGAGCAATCATTTTTATGTAAACACTCTGTTCTTCCCACTTTCTTTTTTTTATAGATGCAATCACACACTTAATCTTACTAGCAAACCCTTTTAATGGTGAGATTCATTCACTGAGCCTCCAACTTTACCTGAGTATCCCTAGAGGCCAAACCCTGAGTTTGGAATGTTGGATCCAACAGAGAACAAGAAGGTGATGGCTCCTGCCCTGGCTGAATTTACATTCCCAATACTCACCAATTCTAAATAGCAGAGTATTGGTTAATTAACTTTTATGATGCCATGCATTGGACAGTACAAAATTTTCCAGAAGGTATACCCAGTTTCAAATCCAGTTCAAGGTGTGCTGAAAAATCAATAAATTCTTAATCCCCCCATACTTTTTTTCTTCTGCTAAATTCTGTCATCTAAGTCTAGTTCAAGCACCACTTCTCATGTGCTTTCCATCTCCCTAGACACAATGTGTCTCCCTATCCTCCTCTCTTTTGCCTCTTTGTACTCATGGTCGCACTATCAAAAGTCCATGAGTGATCTCTCTGCATGGTTGCTGCCCTAATAGACTATAATCTCCCTGGGGGCACAGTTCAGCCTCCTAAGATGGTCCTCTTCCAGGGCTCCAGAGCATAAAATTGCAAAGAAAATGACTTAAGAGACCAAAGCCCATGTTCTCAAGGATTCCCTCACTGTCCTCCTGTGAATTCTGTCTTCACCCACCCACACATGCAATCGCCATTACCATTCCCGCTACAGCAAGTTCAATAAATGATTAATATTTGGCAAAAGGCAAGGCAATAATTTGCACATCCCATGCCTGGACATTTAGTCAGTCAATTCGTACCTAAGAAAGTCACAGTTGTGAGGCACTGCTAGGGTGCCAAGAATTAATTACCCCCAAATAAGTTCTTGGTGGGGAACCAAGTTTTCCTCATCAACATTCAAGGCAGATGCCACCACACAAAGGGAAAGAGGAAGAAAAAGCCCAGATGCCTGAACAGGAAAGAACATTTGAAAAGACAGCAAGGAAATAAAAGAAGTATATTATGGCAGCCACACGCCTTTTTCCACATGCAAAGCTGTAGGATTATGTTTTTTTAGGGAACAGTCCAAGACCCCACTCATAGCATCAAATGTCTGATGTTTCCAAACCAAGAACAGCTAAATATTTTTTTTCCTGAAAAGATAGCTTCTCCCTGTTGCAGTAACAGAATGAAGTATATAAGAATAAAGCTGAATTCAGATATGGGAGCAAAAGCAATAGCTGAAGCCAGCATGAACACGATGGTGTGTCTGCACCTGGACCGCTTCCTGGGGATGGGATGAAGCAGGAGGGTGGAGGTGCAGTCGGCAGCAGGCATAGGTGCAGTTAGACCTGCCATCTGAAAATACAGATCTTGTTACGTTTGTTTTCTATTGTTTTATAGTCAGTGACCAAAGCTTTAGTGGCTTAAAACAGCACACATGGGGCCTATCTTGGCCAGGCCCTCTGCTCATGGTCTTAGGAGGCTGCAGTCAAGGTGCTGGCCAGGTTGTCTCCTCATCTGGAGCTCAAGTCTTTCTCCAAACTCAATCAGACTGTTGACAGTCTTCAGCTCCCTGGTATTTTAAGACTGAGGCTCTGAGTTCCTAGGAGTCATTCCCCTCCATAGGCAGCTAACAGTGCACCTGGTCCTTTCATCAAGGCCCTGATAGGATGTCTGTCTCTGGGGGAAGAACCCAGCCTTCCTTTAAAGGCTCTCACCTGACTGAGTAAGACCCACCCAGAATAATGTGTCTGCTAATTAATTCACAATCAATGGATTTGTCCCCCTGAAGGAGGGTATGGCAACCCCCTCCAGTATTCTCACCTGGAGAATCCCATGGACAGTGGAGCCTGGTGGGCTGCAGTCCATAGGGTTGCAAAGATTCAGACATAACTGAAGCAATTTAGAAGCATATATGAAATAGATTACTAGTAAGGACCTAGTGTATAGCACAGGGAACTCTACTCAATACTCTGTAATGACCTATACAGGAAAAGAATCTCAAAAAGAGAGGGTATATGTATAACTGATTCATTTTGCTGTTCCCCTGAAACTAACACACACTGTAAGTCAACTATGCTCCAATTAGAAAACAAAAAAACAAAATCAACTGATTTAGGACCTTAACTACATCTATAAAATCCCTTCACTTTTGTCTTATAATGTAACCTAATCTCAGAAGTGACAGCATCCTATTCACACATATCAGCTACATTCAAGGTGATGGGATTATTTTAGGCACATACACCAAGGTGTAGAAATCTCGGGGCCACCATGAGATTCTGTTTACCACAACATCTCAGTTCTCTCTTGATATTTCCAGCCTCTGGTCATTTTTCTAGCATAGAAGGAAGTAAGTGGTTGGGAAGAGAGGAAAGAATCTATTCTGTGATCATAGTTACTAGGCTACACCATACAAAATCATCAATAGTTCATCATTTTTTGGCCAATACAAATAGACACAGTGGGCATGACATATGTATGTGTGTGAGAATATGTATATGCATATATGTACACATACCTACATAGATATAATCAGATATAGATATTAGTATAGATGAAATAGATATACAGATAAAAGTGAATCCATTTTGTTTTCATGAAGTGAAGTCTTCTAAAGCAATCTTTCTCTGGGGCGCCCATGAAAACTCTTTTTAGTTTGGTGCATATCATGTGTATTTAAGATTTCAGTAGTTTTATGGGTAAATAGTTGTTATTTACTCTCCCTTCTAAAGGATTTTTTTCATCTTCATTTTTGCAGTAACTACAGTCTCAAGGAAAGGAGAAACAAGGAAAAGCTCATTCCAAATCAAGCTTTCACTTCTAGGTAAAGCTTTTTCCATGACTGACTAGATCTTCAGCAACACTGAGCTATTCTCAGCTTGCAGTGGCATGTGTGAGCCTGTGTGTGCGTGAGTGTGATGTCCTCATGTGTATGTACACTTGGGAGACTCTGGAAAGAAATGCCTCCAAAGTCCTTGTCACTTCTGACAGATGAATTAAGTCAGGTCCAACAGGCAATCTGTACAACTCATACAAAGCTTCACAGAGAAAGCCTCACCCAAAGCAAGAAAACAAAGCAAAACTAAACTTGTGTTCATTTTGTAAGGTGGCAAAACTTCAAAAAGACACCATAAATGAACTTGGAGTAAACATCCTGGGTTTGGTACCAAGAGCTGCTAAAAGAGGTGAGATTGGCATCTGTGGACAGCACAAAGGCATGAATCGTTTGCAGGCTGATAAGACACCACACAAATATGTGATCCTCTGGACTTTCGATGGGTAAACCCACTGCCAACAGAGTGGTACCATAAGCTGTGATGTTTGCAGTATGAATAGGAAATCAGGAACCCCAAATGTCAGAATTTCACCAATTATTTAAGCAAGGAAACAGTTTGTCAATGTTCTGATAGTCAGAAACCATTGAGTTCAATTCTGCCGGAAGCATGAATTAGAATAAGAATCACCAATACCTGGAATTATTTCAAAGGCTCATGGCAAGTGAAAACTGAACCTTTAATGAAAAGCTGGGTGACAGTGTCATTTGAGAGGAATTAGAAAGAAATGGTGGAAGGCAGCTCTTAAATAAATGTTTGACCTAAACAGCCAAATCTAACCCCAGTTTCCTCAATGACTTCATGTATGACCAAAAGAATGTTGTTTCGCCTCTCTCTCTTGGCTTCATAAACATATATAGAAGTGTTCATTCATCTAATAAACATCTGCTGAATGCTAAGCATAGGCTGGGACTGGGGTGCTCTTGGTATATTCAGGGAGATCAGGACAGCCAGATCTGAGCGACAACACCAGGGAAAAGTTACCAGATATTTGTGGGGAAAAGGAAAACTCAGATATAACCCCATAAAAGATCACCTTCCAAATCCCAGAAGAACCATGAATAGTTGTGTGTTATTGAATACTAGACATGCACCAACAGAATTTTAAAGTTCTTTCAACTTTCATTTTGGTTCAGATTATGATAAAACATATTTAAGTTCATTGCATGACCTCCTAATCTTTAAAAAGATGAATAACACATTTGAAAAATACCAGAGAACAAATTATACCAATAAGTCTAAATGGTTGATCAACTGAGATAGCAGTGACCTCAAATAACCTTAGAAGCTGTTCATAACAGCTGTTAACACTCTCTTTCTAGAGTCCAGCCTACATATAAGCTACGGACTCATTTGAGGGATAACTAAAGGTGTGTTGTTGTTAGTCACTCAGCGGTGTCCAACTCTGTGTGACCTCATGGACTGTAATCCACAAGGCTCCTCTGTCCATGGAATTTTCCAGGCAAGAATACTGGAGTGGATTGCCATTCTCTTCTCCAGGGGATCTTCCTGACCCAGGGATCGAACCTTTACCATCTGAGCCTCCAGGGAAGCCCAGACTAAAGGTATCCCTTCTTTTTGGTCCAGCAACTGCACCAGAATTCCCAATGTTCCCATGTCTTTTGGAGGAGGAAAAAGGGGGGTTCTGGGAGAGGAAATTACATGAGCAGGAAGGAAGGAAACAGGAGTGGCAAAGTCACATGACTGCTGAGACCAGGGAAGGAAGAGAGATGAATGAAGACCCTAAAGACTGGGAAAGACTATGATGTACTGAGGATGTGAGCTGCTGCCTCTCCACCTCAGCTCACTACTGCTATGTGGTGAGGAATCCAAGATGGTTAAATCTTCTGATCTTTTTCACAAGATCCAACTTTTCAAGTAAAATCTTGAGGCCCTGGCAACAAATAAACTTTTGAACAACATTTGAATCAAAGCAAGCCACCAGGCAGCCAGTTGAGATATCTACCAGTGGATTGCAAAGCACTGAAAAGTTCATCTCCTAACACTATGCATAAAATTATCATAATATATAATTCCTGATGGCTAAAAGGGCTCTGAGAAAATGAATAATGAGGGTAAACTTTTTGGGAAAACTAAGATCTTCATGGTAGGGGATGGGATGGGAAGAGTGAAGAGGGTTTTGTACATAAAAGATAAAAATATTGTACACCAGAATGCAGAAAAGAAAGAAAGGCAGAGACAGAAAAAGACAGAGAGAGACAGGGGGAGAGGGAAGGAGGGAGGGAGGGGGGGGGGGGAGAGAGAGAGAACACAAAGGAACCAAGAGAGAAATCTTTATAATGCTCACATCTTGGGCTGTCTTGAAGATGAGTGGGACCCCAAAAGAAAACCCATTATTCCTGGAATTGAATTCTTAACAGATAGAAAAACTGCCTCTGCACAAATTTGAGAGTATGATAGTACATTTTTCTTAAGAAAATACAATTTTTCCTTTGCAAAAAACTCAGTTAAAAAAAAAGGATAAAATATTCATAAATACGCTTCAACCCTTTGGAGAAACAAAGGAGGGCTAATAAATATTAGGGTACCATCTTAAGTGTGAACATATATACATAAATTTCCAAAAATATATATACAGCAGAAAACCCTGAAAATTCCAGAATTCTAAGGGTCAAGTTATGGCATCACAAAAATGATAAACTTCCATTCGTGAAAATAATTTTCTATTTATGAGGAAAATTAAGGGAACTGGCCCACTCCTGAGGTATGAATATAAATAGATATTTATAACAATCATGTGCTCCTTAAAGACATTATTTCAATTTTTACAAAATCCATTGGGATTTAGACTCAACTATTTCAATAATGACTTGATATGAAACTATTCTCAGTTCTTTTCATTTTTTACTCTCTAAACAGGTACAATTTTCCTTTTTCTTTCTTTTTTTAACAAGAGTCAGTAAAAGTGTTTAAAATGTCACAAGTTACTTTTCCAAATTTCTATCCAGATAAGTCATATTTTGAAAACGACAACTAGTCTTTCTGCAAATAGCCATAGAAAGTTTTATAGCTGATCCAATTTAATTCAGAGGGTGGATGGGTGAGGGTTTGGATGGGGGGCAAATAACGCCTTATACTGCCCATAAATGCCAATCAACCTCCATTCAGTAGCACAGGCCTTCATCTTTCAAATGTCAGTAAGTCTCCTATTAAAATATATATATGGGGCCAAGCAGCTGTGTAGTTCTCATTCCTCAAGACCTCATTTTCAAATGTTCCTGATCTTTCATCCCTTGCTGGTGTTTTGTGATAGAGTGACACATTGCCAGCATACCTGAGTTCACATCCTGAAGTCTCTGATAAAGCCACACTGACGTGGTGACTTGTGTTTTTTACCACTAAAGGAGAAAGTCTCCAACTGGGAGCCTCACTTCTTTTTCTGATTAAAAGTAGATTTAAATCAAGAGCATGTGAATACTGTAAAATCTCAGAGAAATCAAAAAATTAATTAAAACGTAAAAAAATGTATTCCATCACCCGTTGATACATCTAGATATATGTCTTGATATGTGAGTATATATTTATGTTGCTACTGTATGAACAAACCATAGGATGATACTATTTTGTGACCTAATATTTCACTTGAAGTGGTGTTGGAGAAGACTCTTGAGAGTCCCTTGGACTGCCAGGAGATCCAACCAGTCCATCCTAGAGGAGATCAGTCCTGAATATTCACTGCAAGGATTGATGCTAAAGCTGAAACTCTAATACTTTGGCCACCTGATGCGAACTGACTCCTTGGAAAAGACCTTGATGCTGGGAAAGATTGAAGGCAGGAGGAGAAGGGGATGACAGAGGATGAGATGGTTGGATGGCATCACCGACTCAATGGGCATGGGTTGGGTAAACTCCAGGAGTTGGTGATGGACAGGGAGGCCTGGCGTGCTGCAGTCCATGGGGTCACAAAGAGCTGGACATGACTGAGCAACTGAACTGAACTGAACACGGCTCTTAATAGCCGAATAACACAAGAGCCATGTATTTATCTGCCATGATATACTGAGATGATGTGAGTGCGTGCTCAGTTGTGTCTGGCTCTTTGTGACCCCGTGGACTGTAGCCTGTCCACAGAACTTTCCAGGCAAGAATACTGGAATGGATTGTCATTCTTCCAGGTGATGCTCCTGACCAAGATATCAAACCCAAATCTCTTGTGTCTCCTGCACTGGCAGGCAGATTTTTTACCACTGTGCCACCTAGGAAGTATCATATATTAAATCAATCCAATTTTTCATTATTATAAACAATGCTGTGAGGAACATCTTTCCAACTAAATTTTTGTAAATGTTCCTACATATGTCTTGAATTAGATTCCTACTGCCAGCAGAAATAACAATAGAAATAATAATATATATGAGGATTCTCTTCATACTGCATGCATGCCTGCTAAATTCCTTCAGTTATATCTGATTCTTTGTGAGTCTATGGATCATAGCCAGCCAGGCTCCTCTGTCCATGGGTTTCTCCAGGCAAGAATACTGGAGTGGGTTGCCATGCCCTCCTCCAGGGGATCTTCCCGACCCAGGGATCGAACCTATGTTTCTTATGTCTCCTACATTAGCAGACAGGGGCTTTCCTGGTGGCTCAACTGGTAAAGAATCTGTCTGCAATGCAGGAGACCTGTGTTTGATCCCTGGGTTGGAAAGATCCCCTGGATAAGGGAAAGGCTACCCAATCCAGTATTCTGGCCTGGAGAACTCCATGGACTATTCCACTGGCTTGCAAAGAGTCAGACATGACTGAGAGACTTTCACTTTCTTTACCACTAGTGCCCCCTGGGAAGTCCTTACTTCATACTAGGCTCTGACTAAACACTTGTTATGCATTATCTCATTTAACCTTGGTACCAATCCCACTTTTACAGGTTAGAAAACGGAGATACCATGAAGATAAATAATGTTCTAGAAAGTGGTATTCCCAGATCTCCCAAATTTGGCTGAACTCAAAATCAATTATTTTTCCCACCCACACCATTCTACCACTCTGGGGGTGAAATTTTCAGCTCAGTCTCCATGGTTCAAAGCATTTCGATGAGATTTGCCAAACAGTCCACTGTCTCTATGGATCCAGAGAAACAGACTTCCTGACTCTCCAAGCCCCTCCAGAAATACCAACCAACACCGCCATTTAAACACTGCTAGTAAGATAGCTTTCACACCTCAGAACACAGTGCTATAAAAATAAGCAAAAGACCTGGGACTCAAATTGAAAAGTTGTTGCAGATATTGTTTCTTGACAAACGACCTCTCCAAATCACATAAATTGTCCAAAACCTCTTAAACCTTTGCTCTCCATCACCCACATAGGACTGTGAAGGGAATTCCGCCAAGGAACTACAGGCTAATTGAAAAATCATTCACTTGAGATGCAGTCAGGATCGTGCTCCATTTCTATGAACGTATATAGAAACTAAAAACACGTGGGTGCCCCCTGAGCACAGCAACTGGCTAATCAGCAAACTCAAAGGGAAATCATCTGCTTTTCTCCCCTGCATTGCTAGATTTGCACTTAATAATTCATGAGAGATGTAAAACAACAACAACAAGCTCTACAGGGGTGATCGGGGATCCAAACTCCCTCCATCCCTGAATCTAAGCTGTTCCCCTTTCAAACTGTAGCCTTGGCTGGGTGGGAGACCAGCCTGCCACATAAGAGCTGATGTTTCTAAAACCTATTGTTCGGAAATCATGATCATGATTTTCCATTAACAGGACTAAGTGAACGTTTTCCTAAAGAATCCTGTCAATGGTTGAAAAAAATACAAGTTATTTTTGGAGGAAAGGCTCAATACAGTACTGGCAAGGGATTATATTGATCTTCATTTTGGAGGCTTCCCCCCACTCCTCTGCTTTTTGGAGGGACAATTAATATTGACTGTACCTATCATTAATTTTCTAAACCCAGCAGGGACTTTTAGGTTTTATAAGTATAATATCAATACAGCCTGTCTTTGAAGTTCTTATTTATTTTAGGTTTTCCTTCTTCATTCAATGTTCGCTAGCCCTGCAAGACAATACTTCACAGGTTTAAGGCAACTGGCTACCAGAGAAAGTCACTCTGATGCTCATAAGGAGATGGGTCTCATCACCTCTTCAGAGGGAAGCAGGATGGGTGTGTAAAATGCTGTGATTTCACAGTTCCCCAGTCCTAGGGAGTAGGGAGTGGGTGCTCAAAGTAGAGAGAGGAAGAGGAAGGCAGGAAAGGAAGGGTAGGAGCACCCTCTTTTCTCTTCTTCTGCATCCCAGAGTTCAATTTCTTATACCCCCCAGTCTCTTTTTTAATCTTTATTTTATATTGGAGTATAGTTGATTGAAAATGTTGAGTTAGTTTCAGATGTACAGCAAAGTGATTCAGCTATACATATACTTGGACCCATTCTCTTTCATGTTCTTTTCTTATATAGGTCATTACAGAATATTGGAGAGTTCCCCGAGATGTAGAGCAGGTCCTTGTTGGTTTTCTATTTTATATGTAGTAGTGTGTATCTCTTAATCCCACTCCTGGGCATACATCCAGAGAAAACCATATTTTGAAAAGATACCTGCACCTCAATGGTCATTGCAGCACCATTAAAAATAACCAAGACATGGAAGTAATCGTAATGTCCATCGATAAGTCACTTCAGTCATGTTTGACTCTGTGTGACCCTAGGGACTGCAGCCCACCAGGCTCCTCTGTCCACAGGATCCTCCATGCAAGAATACTGGAGTGGGTTGCCATGCCCTCTTCCACAGGATCTTCCAGACCTGGGGATCGAACCCATGTCTCTTACATCTCCTGCACTGGCAGGCAGAGTCTTTTATTAAAACCACTAGCATCACCTGGGAAGCCTATATATATGTGTGTGTGTGTATTTAGTTGCTAAATTGTTTCCAACTCTTTTTCAATCCCATGGACTGTAGCCTGCCAGGTTCCTTTGTCCATGGAATTTTCCAGGCAAGAATACTGGAGTAGGTTGCCATTTCCTTCTCCAGGGGATCTTCTTGACCCAGGGATCAAACTCACGTCTCCTGCATTGGCAGGTATCTTCTTTACAACTGAGCCCACAATGGAATAATACTCAGCTATAAAAAAGAATGAAATAATGTCATTCATAGTAACACAGATGGACCTAGAGTGATCATAATAAGTGAAATATCATACAGAGAAAGAGAAGTATCATACAGAGAAAGATAAGTATCATGCAATATCACTTATATGTGGAATCTAAAAACTGCTACAAATGAATTTACCCACCCCTTGTCTACTTGAAATCCCCATGGAGCACATGGACATCTCATGTATGTAGTTTTCTCCCCCAGGGGAACATCAATGCTTTAGAGGTAGTTTGATTCTGTATTTTCTTTCTGTTCTTTCACAAACCCTATATTCTCTCAAGAATTCCTATGCAAACACCACCCAAGTGCTAGCTGACAAGAGCTAAGGGGTTGTCTCCATGCCTCTGCTTGGGCCAGTGTGGCCTGGTCACCATTCCTGCCATCAGTGGTCATCTAAAAGCTCTGAGGCTGCAAGTACATGACTGGTTCCAGCCAATGACTCAAGCTTCTTGGCAAAGACCTGCATGGCCCTGTGGGTATCAGAGCCTCTATAACTTTTGAGACGTCATCTGAAAGGTTTGGCTTGGAGGCAGGCTTCTTACTCCATAGGAGGGAACCAGGGTTCCCTGCATCTGGCCCTCTTGCCTCTTTCAGGCACATGAGAAATTGCAGTGAGCCTGTTGGCCAGGCAGCTGCCTCTGGAGGGACACAGGCTGTCCACTTCCAAATGCCTCCTCACCCAGGAACATCTCTCCTCTGGAATCGTATGATCTCAGGCAGACCCTGGACAACATCATGCATGTCTTGCAGAGCCATGGCTAAGAAGTCCAGAGGTCACCTCCCATCCCTTCTCCTATTTGGGCATTCTAGCCATAATGCATTCCTTCCTTCCTCAGGGATGGATTTGGAACTGGCTTTCTGCCAGGTGTTAAGCCACACACCAAAGACACTTGCCCTGTCTTCAAGCAGCTCCTTGTCCGGGAGTATGCATGTATAATCTGGGGGATGAGGAAGGGAGGCACAGAAACATCACAAAAATGGTGATAAATGGCATGCGAGGAATGAGAGCAATGTGTACATATTTGTTCAGGTTAGAAGAGCAGGCTGCTCCACTATTTACAAGCTGGGTTACCTTGGGCAAGTTTCTTAACTTCTCTGTGCCACAGTTTCATTACCTCTAAAGTGAAGGTCATAATAGTACTTACCATGAAGGGTGGAAGGAGGATTAAACCAGCTAATACAAGAGTGTGTTGGGCTGAGTGCCTAGTCAG
The DNA here is from genome assembly GCF_019320065.1 of Cervus canadensis. Classification (NCBI taxonomy): domain Eukaryota; kingdom Metazoa; phylum Chordata; class Mammalia; order Artiodactyla; family Cervidae; genus Cervus; species Cervus canadensis. The sequence continues at coordinate 21,365,229 of NC_057404.1, read as the reverse complement.
TCATCGTCTTGTGCCTTCTCTGCCATTAGCATAGATCTTCCTGTCTCAGTTCACAGAGAACTAAGACCAGAAGGTGGGAGCCCATGAAAATGGAGCCCCCATCCCAGACTAGAGCGGGGAGGTCAGAGACGCTGTTTCAGAATTGATGCAAGATCTCTATGTCAAAGAAAGACGACTTAGCTTAGTCGTCTTAGTGTGATGTGGGCTAGGGAAAGGGCCAGAAGTGACAGCATGAATGGCCAGTGCTAGGGTGAGTATATCCTCGGGCACCTGGGAGGGGCCTGACAGCTCCCTAGCAGGACTGTGACGTGAGATGACGGCTGTGAGGGTACAAAGCTGGCTATGCTGAGGTGGAAAGGCAGCTGCTGTGGGAGAGGGCTGGGTGGGCCGAGAAGCAGGTGGATGGGTGAGGGCCTAGGAGGCCGAGCCAGGGCTCTCTGGCTCGACCATTCTGCCCTTTCTGCCATCGGTCCACCTCCTCGCTGTTCCTCAGTTTCTCTCTTCCCTTTTTTCTGTCTTATCCCTGGTTGTCTGTCTCTCATGTGCGTGGGACTCTCCGAATCCCCTCTGTCTCAGTCCACCTCTTGCTCTGTGTCTCCAACATCCTGCTCTGCTTCTCCACAGCACTTCCTGCCTCCCGACAAAACTACCTTTTATCTATTGTATTTACCTTGCTGGGCCCCATTCCCCTGCCCATTAAGATGCAAGCACCACGGGACTGCTTTTTCTCCCTCTTTGTTCACTGACATATGCTAAGAACCTAGAAAAGTCCTTGGCGCACACTAGATAGCCCAGAGTGAATCAGGTGTTTGCGGCTATGGCGGTGAAGGTGAGTGACTGGCCCAGGACGCCTCCTGAAGCAGGGAGCAGAACATCAAACCTGAATTTGGCATCAGCAGCTGCCCCGGACTGGAGAGCAGCCAGAGGCCCTGGGGCCCCGGGAGGCAGGGGTGGATGATAGGCTACTTGATGGCTCCATTCTGCTGTGGTTCAGGCCAGGCAACCTTTTTGGTTTTTTTTTTTGGTTTTTTTTTTTTTTGGTAGCTTCTTAAGTCTAGGTTAACAAAACAAAAACAGATTTACAAAAGGACAGACAGGAGCAACTGAGATCCTCAAGAATAAGTGGGGAGAGATGGAGACCAGTGCTCTTAGGCATTGCATGTGAGGCTTCTGCTCTAATAATGAGGGCACTCTTGTTTCTGGGCTTCAGAATTTTCTAGCTGTGATACCCCAAAGACATGAGAATTGATATCATATATACTCTAAAGTATACAGTCTTGGGGCCACTGACTAAAGTCTTATTTCCCTTGAACACTTAAAGTAGAGATGAAGTAAGAAGAACTAGGCAGCGCTAGTGATAGATCAGTTCTGGGTGTTCATTGGAAGGACTGATGCTGAAGCTGAAACTTCAATACTTTGGCCACCTCATGCAAAGAGTTGACTCATTGGAAAAGACCCTGATGCTGGGAGGGATTGGGGGCAGGAGGAGAAGGGGATGTCAGAGGATGAGATGGCTGGATGGCATCACCGACTTGATGGACAAGAGTTTGAGTAAACTCCGGGAGTTGGTGATGGACAAGGAGGCCTGGCGTGCTTCAATTCATGGGGTCACAAAGAGTTGGACACGACTGAGTGACTGAATTAAACTGAACTGAACCCACCTGCCAATGTAAGAGACATAAGAGACACAGGTTCAATACCTGGGTCAGGAAGATCCGCTGGAAAATTTGGCTACCCATACCAGTATTCTTACCTGGAGAACCGCACAGACAGAGAAGCATGGTGGGCTATAGTCCATAGGGTTGCAAAGAGTCAGACATGACTGAAGTGACTTAGCTCTCACGCAAGAGAAGCTAAGATTAACAAAACTATCCTCCAACCTTTTAGGAAACTGTTTCTATTCTTTCAACGGACATTTGCTTTGTTCCTATTGTACCCAGAGACTGTAAAGAATGTTCTGGATGCATCAAATCTAGATCACACAGTGATTTGGTGTAGGAAAGACTTAAAAAACTCCAAACACTATAACACAAGGTAGAATTACAAAGTGGCACAAGGAAAGTCAAAATAAAGCATGTGGGGCAATCAGAGCCCAAAGCATCTCTGACAGTAGATGGCTGAAACTGCTTTGTTACAAATCTCCCAAGCAGACAGAATCTAGCTTCCCTTCATAGAGCATTTCAAAGTGCAGCCAACTTAAGTGGAAGCTTATAGCTAAAATGCTGTCCTGGGATGTCCATGTTGCAAATAAGGGCATAATTTGCTTATTTCTGCCTTTGTTACGGGTATAATCCACACCTGAGGACCACTGGCTGTGCACACCTACCAACAGACCAACCAAATAAAATATGACCAATATCCTCTCTGTTTGGATCACCATTCAAGTTAACCTCACTAACAGACACCTTATCAAATTCAGGGTCAGACTTCTGCGAGGACCTACATGTAAAAAACATGGTCTATATTCCAAGTGCTGACCCAGGTAACTTTCAAAGAAATGGAACCCAAAAGGTTAAGTCACAAGGCAGTGAGGGACAGACCCAGGTTTCCAACCCATGTGTGTCTGATCTCATAAATCGAGATCTTCCTATTACATCAAGGGCCAGCGCTTCCCTGGCTTAGTTCACAAGAAGCAGCTCCTGCCCCCACCCTTGCTGTCCACCCACATCCTCCTACTTAACTCAATCTCTGGTTTTGCCTTCTCTCAACAGCCTTGTCACATGGCTGGTCAAAACCAAGCATGACAGTCCCCAAATTCTGATGGGCAGCAATTTAGATCCATGTCATCATGCCCAGCTCCTTCTCAAAAACTGACTTCAAGGGTTCCCTGGAAATGGAAAGCACCAAGCCTGATGGTGCCTGATGACAATTTCAATAGACCAGCCAGTAGTCAAGCTCTCCGACTGCCTAAGAGTGTCAAGTTATCCCCAAATAAGAGAATCCTACATCCCGCCATAGCACAGCCAAGGATGGGGAGGCACTGCCAAATATCTGCTGGGCTGCACAGTTCTCTACCATTTATCTAATAGCTAATATAATATCAAGTGACAGTTTAAACAGGCTACTTTCACCTAATCTGTGCATGCTGTATGCAAAACAGCTCTGACCCTGGCTTCATTCCTTAAAGCATGTAGGATTTAATTATGTCCCACTGTTATAGAAGTAATGACAAGTTACTTAGTACTTCTAAGACTGATAAATAAAGTCCTTTTGACAAGTGAGCTGACAACCTACCTCAGTACAAAGTTGCAATACAATTGTCCCTGTCCCTAAACTCAGGATTTCCTTTCTTAAGTGAAAACAATCCCTCGTCCCTGGACTCTCTTAAATATGGTACATGCATAGCAATGAGTTTTCTGAAAAGAGGGATTCTTCAGGTGCTAAATGAGATAAATTGACAGAGAGGGAGAGCATGAGGGAAAGAGAAATAAAGAGAGGCATCTATGTATTTTATTAACACTGAACTTCAAATAAACATCTGTGGGAGTTTCAATACACTTGACTACACAGCATCATCTTTATGTCACAGCTGAGGCCTGGATTTGGAGAGTGCAGCTGAGATTTATCTGCAGTGATAAAATTTCCAGTCTCTTTCATTTCACATCCATTTCTCTCATCTCTCTAGAAGGAACAGTCTCTCCTCCCTCTGTAAGAATCACAGATCTCTTCCCCCCCGCCCCAGGCCCCATTTCCAATCTCTCTTATTTAACTGAGTTTGACATGTCTCTAATACTTATTTTGAGCTGCCAGTCACCTTGGTCCCATGCCTCACCCCCTCACAGATGGGCATTTGTCATCAGGAAAGAAAGTACGGATATTAATACAGAAATCAGCAAGGCCCCAAGTACAACAGAGGGAGAGAAAATAAGAGACAATGTCATAAATAACATGTAATGTTCAGTGAAGGAGGAGCTGCTCTCAACTGACTTAAATACAACTTCAGGTTTAGATGACTTTTTAAAAAGTCATATAATGCAATGGGAAAAGAAGCAGGAAAAAAACCTGTCACCTAGTGCTATAACTGTCATTAGCAGCAATGGCATTTCCCTATGTTTTTTGCATCATGGCTTCTCTCTAGAATCCAAGAATTTGATGAGAATTACAAATCTGCATTTGCAAATCTGTGGACCTATAAAGGACGTCTAATCCAACATCATACTGTATTTGGCCTGCACTGCCTTAAAAACATTTGAATGAATTGACAATGTGAAACTGAAATATTTTACATAAAGTCCACAACATTTGCTCCCCTTGAAAAATGTAAAGGCCTGATAATACTAGGTCAGTGTGACCCCCGGTAACAACTGTTCAATGCTAAATTGCGACTTTTCCCCTCAATGGGCTATGAAGTGTCCAGTGAACCACACTCTCCACCAGTCCCAACTGCCCTCCACCTGACTACACCACTTGTGCATGATTTGTGGAACCATCAATTTCGGACACCTGCCACATACCTCTTCTTCCAAGAAATATTTGTACACACAAAATTCAGAATAAAGGTTCAGGGGTGAATAGAACCCTTGGTATAGATTATCGAGGGCTCCATAAGCTTGGCCAAACCACCTCTTTGGTCTTCAGCTTCCTTGTCGGCAACATGAACATGTATGATCATCTTTTAGCTCCCTTTCTCCCCTTGAATTTAAGTGAAAGACAAAACCACGTTTTAAATGAATTCTGATGATTAGTATAGAAAGCTCAAAGTTTCAAAAAACATTTTTTATTCTGTAGACCAACAAGGGAGGCACTACCAATGGCACATTCAAAGACTCCATGGGGAAAATTGGCAAATCTTTAGATACACGCTTGCTCCAAGTAATCATCCGTCCTTCTCTCTGAGTCATGGAGGGCCCATTTTGCACAACAAGCAATCATCTGCAGTTTCTCTAAGGAGCAGGGAGCACAGGAAAGCTGTGGGATAGGAAATCCAACCAGAGAAGTCTCTCAGCCCACAATGCCGGTATATGGGTTCAGGAAGAGAACTGGCGCTCCAGGACCAAATCCTGAGTGAGAAGCTGATAACGTGCTTCAAATTGCTCTGCTGGGCCTCCGTCTTCACTCCCTTCCCCAAAATAGTATAAATAGGGCCTAAGTACAAATTAAGCCACTCACATGACGGCCAGTGTCTTGCGGTCAGTATCACAGTGGAGACATACAAGAAAAGCTGTATTTTGTCCTCCTACTTACAGAGTCATAGGTTTTTTAGAGGCAGAAGGGACTTTAAAGGGGCCCTGATGCAAGCCTCCAGTTCTCCAGGGGAGGAAAAAGATTTAATCCAAGAAACAGGGCAACATATCTCTGCTACAGGCTGCTCTGTGTGTGTGTATGTGTCTGTCTGTCTGTCTGTCTGTCTGTGTCCCCATTTGTAGCATAGTGTGGGCTATAGAACAGACTGCCTGCACTCCAAGCACGGGGCACCCCCCACATTACCTGAGTCCCCTGATTCCTTTGATTCTCTTCCTTCAACTGTAAAAATAGGGACAATGGTAGTACTTATAGGATTGTGCAAGGATAAATGAGATGACTCATGTAAAGCCCTTGGAACAAGGCCCAATAATTAGGACTAACCACATGCTAACTCATTATTTATTATCAGTTTTGCTTCTGAGCAGAATTAAGTGGAAACCAGTGTGGGGTACAGTCAGGTGGATCTTGGGTTCTACTTGGGGAGCCTCTATGCACTCACTATGGGAGACTGAGCAAGTAGCTTGACTTTCCTGAGACTTGTGTGTATGTGTGTGTGTGCACATGTGTGCACACGTGCTCAGTCGTGTCCAACTCTTTGCGGCCCCATGCACTGTAGCTGGCAGGTTCCTCTGTCCGTGGAATTTTCCAGGCAAGAATACTGGAGTGGTTGCCATTTCCGACTCCAAGGGATCTTCCGGATCCAGGGATTGAACCCTCTTCTCTTGCGTCTCCTGCACTGGCAGGCAGATTATCTCATTAAAACCACTAGCACCACATGGGAAGCCCCTGAGACTTAATTATTGGTTCATAAAATGCTGAGAGAATTACATGAATAATATGCGTGGAAATGACAAGCCCTAGCTCCAGCATGTGTAAGTGCTAAAGATAAATAGTTCCAATAATTAACCATTAATATTATCATCAATTTTTGAAAACTTTTCAGCTGGATGCCACATCGACTGAATCTTGGAATCCCCTCTTTCTCCACAAATCAGCACCAATGACAATGACTACTATTTGCTAAGTGCTTTTCTCTGCAAGGCACTGTGCCACATGCATTTGCACATATTGATTCACTGAATCCCCATGATGACACTCTGAAATAGCTCATGGAATCATTATCCCCATTTTACAGATAAGGAGACTGAAGCTTGGAAAAATAAACTTAGCCAAGAGCACGCAACTAATAATTGGAAAAATTCTAGAATTTAGAACCAGGCATCAGGCCCTGCAGTTGTTTTACTGGCTCCACAAGGAAATAAAATCCATCCTCCTAATAAGTGTTGTAGTTGGCTACTTCTCCTCAAGGTTTGGAAATAAATGCACAGAGAGATTTAAATGATAAATTAAGCTTAATTTATTTCATGAAATAAAAAAATACTGATGAAGTGTTTTCTGACAAACATGACACATACCGGCATGTGGAATAGTAAGTGCACCAAATCAAATAATCTACCCTAAACCATCAAAGTGCCACTTGGAATTTTGTCCTTGTCAAAATAAATGGCTTCTCTTTGTTGAGCACCTATGTCATGCAGGGACCATCTAAGAGCCTTTGAAATGTCGTGTAAACTTAATGTCATACAGGTGCGAAAACATCAAGTCAGGACTAGCCTGGAATCTCTCTAAGTCCAACTAACTCCATGTCCTATGTGTCAAGACAGAATGCAAGAGGTTTACAGGGAAAGTCCTAGAAATGTCCTATGTGTCAAGACGGAATGCAAGAGGTTTACAGGGAAAGAGGTAGGGAAAGCTGCCTACCTTCCAGTGTGGGCTCTTCATCTCACTAGCTCTTCAGCTTTGGGAAGTTAATCCCTCCATGCTCCCATCCCTCCTCCTATAACACGAGAAAAACAATCCTCCCAAGAATAATGACATGTAAGTTGCTTAGGGAAGAACTACTCAAAGTGTGGCCCATGGACCATGTCAGTCCTCATCAGTGAATGATCAGATAAATACTGAAACTGACCTTCTGAGAGACTCATTCTTATGGCTACTAACCCCAATGATGAAAAATGCAGCTTGTACACTCTCAGTTCAGTTTAGCCGCTCAGTTGTGTCCAACTCGCTGTCCCTCCATGGACTGCAGCACGCCAGGCTTCCCTGTCCATCACCACCTCCCAGAGCTTACTCAAACTCGTGTCTATCGAGTTGGTGATGCCATCCAAGCACCATCATCCTCTCTCATCCCCTTCTCCTCCTGCCTCCAATCTTTCCCAGCATCAGGGTCTTTTCCAATGAGTCAGTTCTTTGCATCAGGTAGCCAAAGTATTGGAGTTTCAGCTTCAGCATCAGTCCTTCCAGTTTTCAGGGTGATTTACTCTAGCACTGACTGGTTTGGGATTGACTGGTTTGATCTCCTTACAGTCCAAGGGACTCTCAAGAGTCTTCTCCAACTCCACAGTTCAAAAGCATCAGTTCTTCAGTGCTCAGCTTTCTTTATGATCCAACTCTCACATTCATACATGACTACTGGAAAAACCATAGCTTTGACTAGAAGGATCTTTGTCAGCAAAGTAATGTCTATGCTTTTTAATATGCTGTCTAGGTTTGTCATAGCTTTTCTTCCAAGCCATTTTATAAAAATTTTTATTAATTGTCATCATATTTTAATAGGGCAACAGTCCATGACATATTGAAATTTTTTAAGGAAAATAAAAAGGAAGGGGTGTTCCTTTTCCACAATCAATTTAAGAAGCACCAGTGTAGATGCTTACCTGTTATGTTAAAGTTCTCAGTAAACATCATTAATATCAGTATTAAGGATATCACTATTTGCTACACTGTTCCTCTACTTCCTAGAGAGGTAGTTAAAAATTTAACCAGCATGAAGAAGATAAATACCCGAGACATAGGATGCTGGTAACTTTACTGGCCAGAGCTTGACTCGTTTTAAGATCTGGTCCATGATATATGGGGAGAGACCATGAGGAAGTTCTGAGGATTTTGCTGGACCAGCTCAGTGGACTTCCAAGATGCCCAGGAGTAGAAATGGTAGAAAATAACTTAACCCCTCAATTTTTCCCCTGCATTCCATGTACAATATTCTCCTATTTTCCAGTTATATAATCCTTTACCTTTACCTTTCCCTGGTCTTCTCCTTTCCCTTACAGATAATATTTGATGGGGTTCACTAGAACATTAAAGCAAAAATAAACCTGGATTGGAAATCCCAGTTCTCCACTTACTGACTCCAAAAACTTAGGTGCATTACCTATTTTCTGGGATCCTGGATTTCCCATCTGAATAACTGAGATGACAGTGTCTACCTTAGAGTCAAAGTTAAAGAGGGCATCATACTGAAAAGCCCTAACAGACTCCTTTGGCCATCTCCATTCTCCTCTGCAAAGCAGGTGATGCAATAGTTGGTAGAGGTAGGTGGGGAGAGGAAAATGATGAAAGTCTGAGAACTACATCAATAGAGTCATTTTACTCTTATTATTTATTTAAAACCAAGACTCCAGAATGTCTCTTAGACTATAGGGGAAAAATAACAAATATAAAAGCCAAACACTTTCATATCATTGCCAAAAAAAAAAAAGAGAAAGTCTCAGTAAACAAGGCCATTTGACTGAAGACCTGAGAGGAACATTCTATATTAAACAATTGCTGGATGAAGTACAAGCTGCCCTGGAGTCTATAAGGGAGGTGTGTTGGTCTGGAATGGGGTTTTCAGGAAGACACCAACATGAGAAAGGGGCTCCCCACTCAACAATCAGCCACCCACCATGCAGATAGAGTGCTTTTGGTGAAGTGAAACAGAGGAACTGAACTATAAATTAACACTAATAACCTATTGATGAGGACAACAGACCATTGACCAACCTAAGTGACTCTAATAGAACAGAATTAACTGCTACACAATAGTGTTTAATGAAAACAGTTGCTATTTGATTGGTTGTGTCTTTGTAGTAAGCCCAAACTTTTGGTTTCAGTGAGAACTGGGGAGACCAGATGAATTCACCTACATAAAGGTATCCAATGCATCCAAAAGTTCCCAACCCACCCCTAAACCCTAAGGCAAAAATAGCATCTCTATCAGAAAATACAGTTCTCACTGGGAACATCATTTATAATGGCTGATGCCACCAGTCTGGGAGAGGTTTACATTCGGTGTAAATAAGGTAGATTTGAGAAGTTAATGAGTTCCACTACCCAAGCTGTTCCTTATTAATTCATACAACTTGAAGACATCTACTAAAAATAATACCTTTTGAGTCATATACCATCTTTATGGAGATCGTTAATATTTCCCCATAATAGAGCAGTTACCTGCTCTATTATAATAGAGCAGTCTCATTACTTCCCTTGATCACCTTCACGCTCTTGACCCACAACACTGGCTCATCCACCGTTCTTGCTTATGTTCAAACTGCCCTCAGATCCCACTAGCCTTCCTTTCTTCAAGTGACGGTCACCTCTACACAACCTTAGAGAAACTTGATGAGAAAGCTGTCCTCCTCACCCTCTCTCTTTCCAGTCTCAAATTCACAGAGTAGACTGGGATGAAGGCAAAAAGGAGGAGGACTCTTAAACCAGCATGAATACCAGCCTGTGAAGCCTTGGCCCATTCATTCATTCATTCCCTCGCTCTTCCTTTCAACAGTTCTTGAGTGCCTGCTCAGTGCTAGGCACGAGGCAAGATACTCAGGATGCACAAGGCAAGATACTCAGGATATAAAGAATGAGCTCTGGTCTCTGCAGGGATGCAGATAACTGAGTAAGAAGGCAAATGCAAGGCTCAGTGGGAAGAAACAGGGGGGAAGTCTGCTCAACTCCAGAGAGTTAGACAAGGAAGCTTTTGTGAGCTGGGTCTGGAAGAAGGAGGAGGACTTGCCTGTGGATGAGAAGGCAGAAGGCACAGGAAAGCTCCTATGAAAGGGCAGAGCCTTGCTCTACTTCATCCTTTACTCCATACCCTCAGCAACAGCATGGAGCCTGGCATGCAGTATGGACTCTATACCCAGTGAGTGAATGAATTAGCAGCACAAAGGGATTCCCAGGAGAATCTAATCACTCATTTCCCATAAGTCCCTTAGCCAGAGAGATGGTGAGTCCCTTCCATTCCTTTTGTGGCCATTCAATACAGAAGTTGTTTCATGCTTTCCTCTCTAAGGGATCCCTGATTCCATTTCGTATGTTGTATGACACCTCCTCCTTGTTCCCAGCTGCCTGTCACAAACCGAACAGGAAGAAAAGGCTCCCCAAGAACAAAGCTTGTATGTGACCCTTCAAATGACCAAGATGCCTAGTGAGCCCACTGTGGATGGGGGCTGGGATGCAAGCACAGTTGTGGCCCAGCCCTGTGTTCAGAAAACACAAGGTACATAATGAGGAAGGACCTCTCGGTCTTCATACTATTGACACTTTGGGCCAGGTCACTCTTTGTTGTAGAGGACTCCCCAGTGCTTTGCTGGATGTTTGGCAAAATCCCTGGCTTCAACCCATTAGATGCCAGTAGCAAGCCCCCATTCTGGGAAATAAAAAATGTCTCCAAACATGGCCAAGTGTCCCTGGGTTGGGAGACAGTCAAAACCTTTATACATGATAGTTTTTTTATAATCCATCTCTCTGGGTATCTTCAGGAGTCCAATATACAATCTTAGAAGACCATCAGAGAATCCCAGTGTGCAAATAATGACCTTGGAGCTTTCCCAGCTCAACACAGATTCTGCCTGTGGAGAAATTGAACTCAAAGAGAAGAAGTGGCAATTTGAAGGTCCCACCATCCGACAGTGGTAGAATAAGCCTCAGACAAGAATCTTTCTTGTCCTTCAATCTTTCCACCACACCAGGATTCTACATGACACTTTTTTTGAGGCTTCTAAAAACAAAGGAAATTAACCATGATTTAGCAGCAATAACAAATCATAATAACAGTAATAATAATACAAACTAACACTCACAAAATAATTACCATGCATCAGATACTTTTCTAAGAACCTGGCTGCATTTTCTCATAACATTTTGACATGACAATTGCAAAACTCTTATGAGGTACAAGAAGAATCAGATATGACTTAGTGCCTGGAAAACAGCAACATACTACCAGCTCTACTTTTAAAAATGAGGGGCAGAAGCCAAAGGCAAAAAATCTTTAAGGACTACAAATCATGTTCATGGTCCCAGAGCAGGCCAAGAGCAGAGAAAGAGCTCACAGCTTCTGACACCTCTTGCCTTTCTACTCAGTCATCTGTTCACAGGGCTCTCCCTGCTCCTGGGGACCCATCTCCCAGGGACCACTACCCTGACTGTCCTCCTGATCTGAGTCAGCTGCGCTCCACCCTCTGCCCTTTCAGGTCACACCCTCCTCTGACATTCACATCTTTGACTCACATTTGTTGATGGTCTTCAGCAGCTGATGTAGTCCATCTGATCTCACTTATTAAAGTGTTTGCTGAACTTCTCCTATAAGCCAAGCTGAAGGCTCATTGGGTAAAGGGAAACTAATAGTAATCTATTTCTTTTTCAGCACTTGTCAAGATTGGCTATTGTCTGTTGATTCTGTCCTCCTTTCTACTGGATAAGAAGCTCAGAGAAGGTATGGACATGTCCGTTTCGGCCATTCTTGCATCCTCTGTGCCATGTACAGAACAGATGCTCAACTAATGCTTGTGAAACCAAATTCAGTTGATGTAACAGCTTCTCTGGGACAGGTACATTTCAATATTTAATAGTACAGTATTTGATCTCACGAAAACCTTTCATGAGCTATTTTGCCAGTTTAATGATAATAAAAACCTAGGAGCAGAGATCTTTAAGTGATTTGTTCAAAGTCACACAGGTGGCCAGTAGAATTGTCCCAGCAACAGGCCAGAAAGAGCATGTGGTCCGCAGTGAATATATATGCAACTCTAGAGAGGCTAAACAGAGCGGTGGTTAAAAACACAGACTCCAGAGCCAGACTTCCTGGTCCATCACTTACTGTGTGATCCAGGACCAGTAACTCTGCCTCATTTCCCTCATGTGTATAATGCAGGTAATTAAAATACCTACCCTGAAATGTTATTGTGATGATCAAATAAGTCAATATACACAAAGTGCTTCAAACATTGCCTGGCACATAATGGTAGCACTTTACTAATTTCATAATAAAGGAGAGAGAAGGAAGAAGCAGATGTACACACACATACACACACCAGTTAGACAACAGTGTAAGAGTGAGTCAAGAGTAGTGCAGTGAAGAAGTATCACAGGGGGAAATAATCCTTCTCTCCCCACAGGAAATCACACCTTGCATTCAGGCTTTTGTGATTCCATTTAGAGTTGAAAGAATACATCCTTGTCTCTCACATAAGCCACCTTTTTCTTTTTACTAGCCTTGAATTCAATTTAGCTTTATATGCTGCTTACCAAAAAAGAAAAAAAATGCTATTCCAAAATACCTTTGAGTGGATGATAGAGGGGCAAAGGCACATGCACAGATACATAAAAGTGGTTACTCCTGCATCATGCTGCTACCCTGCGTGAAACTGACTAGGCAGAGTCCTGCAGACATAGCTTCAGACGACTGGAAGAGATTGGGGCAATGAGGGACTTGGTGACAGGCCGCTTAACTCCAACTTACAGTCATTTACTGCTACATTTAGGCTGCTTTCAGGTCGATTTTCTTTCAGAAAATACCTTTCATATCAAAATGGCAAAGTTCTAGCTCGGAAGCCTTAGGATGGTGAGTGATCCATTGTGCCTTCATCTTCCTAAACACATGGGTGAGCAGAGTCTTGGACAGCTTAACAATGTCATAACATAAATAAATAATTATGTAGCTATCTGCTGGACATGCAAAAAATATATTTCTAAACAGCAACAACAAAAAAAGAAGCCTCATTACTTCTCCCAAGGAATAACTCAAAAATCAGTTATGAAATCTTTTTTCCCCTCAAGATACTGAAGATGCAGAGAAAAGAAGCCCCAATATTTATATTCCAGTTTGTTATTCTAAACTCAGAAGTTGGACTTGATCTATCTTCAATAAACACATTAAATAGTAAAATAATAGAGATGGGGGGGTGGATATAGAGTAAATGAAGCTGAAAAGACAAATCAACCAATAGCAACACATGGACCTTATTTAGGTCCTTATTCAGGTCCTTATTCAAACAAAATGTTAAAACATGGCATTTATAAAATAATTGGAAGTTTTGACATTGACTGCATATTTGATAATAAGAATTATTGCTAAACTCTTTGATTTTCCAATGGCATTATGATTGTCTTTCTTTAAACATACACAGTAAAATACAAAAGAAAGACTATCTTGGATTGCTTCAAAGATATGAGAGGAGGAAGTGGTATTAAAAAAATAAGATTGGCCATGAATTGTTAATTGTTGAAGATGGCAACAGGTCCATAGTGGTTCATTATACTGTTTTGTTTCTTTTTTATGTATTTGTGATAAAAGTGAAATAGATTAAATTTTAAAGAAGCAAGAACAAATATTTTTAAAAGGAAGTGATCGAAGATAAAGAGGGAATGGCTTCTTCTTCCTCTGGTCAAAGTGTCGCAGATAATCATCAACTGCTGTCTCAACAGTGTGCTGAGTAGCATCCAGAAGACACAACGATGGGGAGAGCTCTGCGCAGCCTAAACAATGTGGCACATTCTGCCTTCAGTACCGTTCCCTGTGCAGGCCTGCATGCCAAGTTGCTTCAGTGGTGTTTGACTCTTTGCAACCCTATGGATGGTAGCCTGCCAGGCTTCTTAGTCCTTGGGATTCTCCAGGCAAGAATACTGGAATGGGCTGTCATGCCCTTTTCCAGAGAATCTTCCTGACCCAGAGATCAAACCTGCATCTCTTATGTCTTCTGCATCAGCAGGCAGGTTCTTTACCACTAGTGCCATACCTAATTCTCTCTTCTCTTTCCTTAGACTATAACCTCTGTAACTAAGACTGGGTCTTGTTTATCAGTCTGCCTCCTAGAAAGCCATACCTAGGACATAGTGAATATGTGAGAAACACTTACTGAAACTAATGAGGCAATGTCTGTGCCTCTATAGGGCCAATAAATTGAATTTAATGTTACTTTTTTCATCAAGATACATGGCAAGAAAATTTTCAAAAACTTCTGAGAAATGAATATGTGATTTTTGTCAGGAAGATCATCACATGGTTTAAATCAGTGTTTCCCAAATTATGAGTACCACAATGGTATACATGTAAGGTGACTTTATATGGTTCACAAACAACTTTTATTTAGGAGTTATGTATTTACTTGTAATATTTATTAAGACAAAAGTAATTGGTGTTTACATAGATGCAATAGCTTAAGAAGAGGCTACAAAGACTTATATTTTAAATCCAAAAAAGAGGGAATATATGTATATGTATAGTTGATTCACTTTACTGTACAACAGAAACCAACACTATATTGTAAAGCAACCATACCCCAATAAAAATTTTTTTGAATAAAATAATAAATAAATAGAATTAAGTAAATATTCAAACTGTTGGTAAAGAGCCATGGCAAAAATATTTGAAGATACTATTCATAGGCTTAAATAGAAGAATCCCAAAGAACATCTACCTGTTTGCTTCTCATAAGTGCCCCATAGTGTGGCAAAAGGTTTTGGATTGTGGACTCCAGAATGAGACTGTGTTCAAATATCAGCTTTGCCACTGACTAGCTGTGTGACCTTAGGCAATTACTTAATCTCTCTGTGCCCCAGTTTCTTCTTCTGTGAAAAGGGTATAAGGTTAGTGCCTATCTCCAGGGGCTATTCTGTGGATTAAATGTGAAGCATTTAGAAGAAAAAAAAAAAAAAAACATAAGATACTACTATTAAAAAATATACATCCATCAGAATGGCTAAAATTTAAAAAACTAGGAATCGGGTGGAAAGGGAGGTGGGAGAGGGGATCGGGATGGGGAACACATGTAAATCCATGGCTGATTCATGTCAATGTATGACAAAAACCACTACAATATTGTAAAGTAATTAGCCTCCAACTAATAAAAATAAATGAAAAAAAAAAAACAAACTAGCAATACTAAGTATTAGCACAAATGTGGACTAAAATGTGTGACTTAAAGTCTCATATATTGCTGGGGTGGGTGTAAATTGGCTCGACCTCTTCAGAAAACTATTTGAAAGTATCTATGAGAGCCAAACATATGCGGCCCTGAATCTACGGCCCTGAATCTCTATTCCTAGGTTCACATCCAAGAGGACTGAGTAGTATATGTCCACCAAAAGTGATATATGAAAATGTTTCTAGCAATTTTAACATTAGCCCCAAACTGGAAACAATTCAAACAGGAGATGGACTAAATAAATTGTGGTAAATTAATAAAGTGAGATAGTGCTCAGCAGTACAATAAAAAAACCATTGATATGTGTAACATCATGAGTAAATCTCACAGGCATTTGTTGAGCAAAAGAGGGTAGACACAGAAGAATCAATAATGTATGATTCTGTTGACATGAAGTACAAGAACAGAGGTAAATAAATGATGATGATGGAAGAAACCTCTGGGAATAGTAACCAGTTGGGTAGGGTATTGACTTGAAAAGGGCACAAGGGAATCTTCTGGAATATTGAAAGTATTGTATACACATATAAAGATCCATTGAGTATACACAAGATTAAGGCACTTACCTACTTTACTGTATTTTTTGTACATGGATCAAAATTAAATCGTAATACGAAGTACTTAGAACAATGTCAGGTACATAGTAAATACTGTGCTATTATAATTTACTCTTATATTCTATTTATTTATTTCATTTCAAAGAGTCTACAGCACTTCTTGAGAACCTAAATATTCTATGACAATACAAAAGTTATTAAATACAGACCCCATTTTAATGAACAGACAGGTCATTTGAGGAGACCTGTTAACCAGTTCTGGTCACTCCTCAGGAAGCATCGTCATGACTTAACAATTCAGCATACAGTCTCTGAAGCCAGAAAAACCTGTCTTTGATTCTTGGATCTGCCATTTAGAAGCCTTGGCAATGTTTAACATCCCAGAGTCTCGGTTTATCTTTAATATACTAGAATATATCTTTAATATAACAGAAACTGCTTCATAAGATTGCTATGAGATGCTTATAAAAAGTTAGCTACTGGGACTTCCCTGGTGAGCCAGTGGCTTAGACTGCATTCCCAATGCAAGGGGCCTGGGTGTGATTCCTGGTTAGGGGACTAGATCCCACATGCCACAGCTGAGAGTTCTGCATGTCGCAACTAAGACCCAGCCAGACAAATTAAAAAAAAAAAAAAAGTTAGCTACTATTACTATTTTTAGGTTGACTTCATCTTTGAGTTTCAGAAAAAAAAAATGATCAGGGCTAAAACTGAATATTTGAGAAGTATTAGTTACAATTGAGTTGTATTCCTGGTTTCACCTTCACTTAAACTGTTTCTGAATGTTTCAGTAAATATCACCTAAGAAAGACTAAATGATCTTTCAAGATCACAGTGGAGTTTCAACTCCAATTTATTTACAGACATGCTTGTGGAAACTTGTCAATATGTCAGTCAATTATGATTTCATTTTTAAGTATTATCTCTATTACCAGCAGAGAAAGCAGGGCATCCCTTAGCTGTACCTTTGCATTCATCTCTTGGTTACTGACAGATTTTCCAAAGGCATAAGAAAATCCTCAGTGTAGGTTTCTGCACGTGTGAGTGTGTATTGCACTGGTATTTGTATATGTCCCTTCCTCAACCTTGCCAAACTACCTCAGTCTCTCTCCTCTTTGTATCTAAGACCTGCTGTGTGTATAATACTTTTATCACTGCATATATTTCACAACAGCGCCTTTATCTGTTTACCTGGCTGCCAGCCCTGTGAGTCCACAAACTACTAAAAAGCAGAAGCCATGGCTTGCTCATCCCATACCCCCAGAACCTAGCATGGTGCCTGGTACAAAGGAAGTACTCAACAATTTGTGTTGACCTAAATGTCTAGAATGATCCAGGCAGCTGCTAGCCTAAACAGCAGCTTTTGAAAAATCAAAGACACCCCTTTCTTCCAGCACAAGCAGTCCCACACCAGGACACACAGTTTAGCAAGCTGAGGATAGACTGGATTTCAGCCCCCCACTTGTCCTCTCAAGCGAAGCCCCCTTGTGAAGTAAATACCTGCCAAAACATAAGCAGATGACTAAGAGAATGCTGTGACCTTGTGGAGCAAAACAACATAAAGGGCTGATGGCTTCACTGGGTATAATTCTCTGGTTCAGGATTATCTGCTGTGCTTAGTCACTCAGTCGTGTCTGATTCTTTGTGACCCCATGGACTGTAGCCCACCAGGGTCCTCTGTCTATGGGGATTCTCCAGGCAAGAATACTGGAGTGGGTTGCCATGCCCTCCTCCAGGAAATCTTCCCAAGCCAGGAATCAAAGCCAGGTCTCCCACATCTCAGGCGGATTCTTTACCATCTGAGCCACTAGGGAAGCCCTCAGGCTTATCTTCAGTTCCCTCTATAAACCTAGTCTGGATCTCGCTGTCACTTCTGTCACTTATCTAGATGAGATTACCTCAACTCTAGGGCTAAGCAAGGGATCCCCTGGTGGCTCAGTGGGTAAAGACTCCAGCTGCAGTGCAGGAGACACAGGAGATGTGGATTAGATCCCTGGGTCAAGAAGATCCCCTGGAGGAGGGCAAGGCAACCCACTCCAGTATTCTTGCCTGGAGAATTCCATGGGCAGAGGAGCCTGGTGGGCTACAGTCCATGGGATCTCAAAGTCAGACACGACTGAACACGCATACATGCATGCACAGTACTAACCCAAAGAAGGAGTTGACCTGGGTACAGTAAAAGTGACTAAATGGGAAAATCAGTAACACCCAGGTACCTACTGAATCAATGCAATTAATTCAAGTGTAGAAAAAAGTCTATAAATGATATTTATTATCCAGGAGCTGGGTACCAGAGTAATTGCCTCTGCTGATACTGACCCTCCAAGGTTATTTGGATCTAGCCTGTTCTTCCCATTCCCTCCCCCAGGGAGTCGAGAGTGAGAGCACCCCAGATCAGAGCCCTGACACTATCCTAACTGCTCTCTTTCAGGGTGATAGTCCCTCTGGGATCCTCAAAGTATTGGGTTGACCCAAAAGTTCATTTGGGTTTTTCTGTAAGATGTTCTGGAATAACCCAAATGAACTTTTCGGCCAGTCTAATAAAAGAGTACTTCCGCATCGGCTGCTGGCTTGGATTTTTCCTTTCAGTACTTTTTTTATTTTTCTCTCTCTCTCTCCCTCTGGTTATGTTTATGAAAGCAAACAGCTATATTCGGCAGTGGACACATCTCCAGTTTAATTTCTATTTAAACCTTGTAAGTGCACCCCAGACACTGCACTGAGATGGACATTCCAGAATCCAAATAGAGCAAGTGATATATGGCAGAAGCCGGCAAATCCTCCTTCTTAACTCCTCAGGCTTGGTAATTCCCCACAGAACCCTGACAGCCTCACCTCACGTCGCCACAGAGATTTAATAGCTAAGAGCCACAGTGAGGTCTTGTCTTACACAATTTAATTACACTCACGAAATGGACAACAGTGCATTTACTGGCCCCACCATTAAATATTATCATAAGTAATTTAAACTCAACTTCACTTGTCCAGATATATGGACAAAATACATTCTGTCATCCCAAAGCTTTAATGTTCCCTCCATAACTGTGAATCATCGACAAACCCTCGGTAATTTATTCTGCTTTCCAACTGGAAGCATATCTTAAAGAAAGAAAAGTCAGAATGTGCAACACTTCTGATAGTAAACTTGTCCACCTGCTATCCAACATAAATTAAGGAGCCATACTTTAGTGATTCAATTACACCACTGAGTAATTGAAAATACACAATTACAAGGAGTTGAGGTTCTTATGAGAAATATAATGTCTGCATTCCGGATTCCATAGTATTTGATTTATAATTGGAATATTGGCATAATATTCTACATTTGAGAGGAATTGCTCCCTTCTGGATAGTTCTAGAGTCTGAATATTTAAGGCTACAAAGATCCTAAGAGCTCATCTCACTTAACCCCTTGTTTTAGGCATGGGAAATGGGGGCTCAAAGATCAGACAGCTTATAAAATGCAAAGAGAGGCCTTCTGACTCCGATTCAGAAAGTTCAGCATCACAGTCAAATTGACAGTCTCTGGAAGTGGACAAAATTCAACCTTGACAGTGTACAAGCCACTTAATCTTTCTAAGCCTTTGCTACCTCTTAAATATAGTAACTCCTAGAGTAACTAGATACTATTATCTAGTTAAATAAAGATGTCTTTGTTTCTTCCTCTGTTAAACAGAGATGATAATTCCTAAAGCAATTAGCCACAAATAGAGAGCAACTCCTCTGACAATGTGTGTTTCCTAAAACACTTAGCATAATATTAGACACAATAAGCACCCAGTAACAAATCAACCACCACCATCACCATCCTGATAACCATCAACCTGCCCAGGGCTAGTCATGTACCATTTCATAGTCCTTTACTTAAATCCTATTGTCACTCTCAACACCTAACCAACAATTTGGCCACAACATAATTGTGGTTACTGTGCCACAAACAGCCAGAATATCTTTCCTTTCCATTCAAAAGACAGTAATCTTACAGCATACTTTCCCAATTTGAAACACTGGATCTTTCTTTGTTTTGAGGACAACATGCTAACCACCCACTAAACCTCCGGGGCTTGATTCATTTCTTAGGTTATATGCTGACTAGGTATGCCCTCATTGGGTTCAACACTTTATCCAGTCAGGCTTCCTCTGCCAGCTGCCCCCACTCAAACACATACAGCCATCTGCCAGTTTAGCTCTGTAACTAAGTTGCATCTTAATATGCAAATATTAAAAAAATCACAAATGATTATTCCCATCACTGACCTCCATTCTTTCTCTTGACAAAGGAAACCATAGCTTCTTTGAAACTCAAAATAAGCACATGTGATCAAATGCTAATTTAGCAATAAACAGAAAATTGACTTCAAATCATCTCTCTGTCACTCTAATTGATTAAGTCACATGAAAATTGATAACATGATTTTCAGCAACAGAGCGCGTGGCACAAGCTCGTCGGCTCTATTGGCTTTGGATATTGACTTCCTTCCAAATAAAGCTTTTTAAGAGTACATTAGTGAGTCCACTAATAATCTTAAAAAGCAGTCTAATTACAATAATGAACTCTGTACAATGAGTTAATGCCATGCTGGAGCTTCCAGATCTGAGTCTCTTACTGCAATAAAAATAAAGTACAAATTCTGTTGAATATAGGACAGTCATAGTTTGGTTTCACTGGGAGTGAATAAATAGAGACTGTCTTCTTTGCTTCTCTAGCATTCTGGCAAAATATGCTCACATGATATCTACCTGCCTTAAGATTTCCCCAACATCCATAATACTTACCTTAACACAAAATTAATTTTAAACTGCTGAGCCTCTATTGTTCACATGGCTCAAACAGAAACCTTCCTTAAGAAGTAGAAGACTGAAAAAAAACGTAGCTTCCCAGGTGGTGTAGTGGTAAAGAATCTGCCTGCCAATGCAGGAGATGCAAGAGACATGGGTTCGATCCCTGGGTCAGGAAGACCCCTTGGGGAAGGTAATGGTAACCCACTCCACTATTCTTGCCTGGGAAATTCCATGAACAGAGGAGCCTAGCGGGCTACTGTTCATGGGGTCCCAAAGAGTTGAACACAACTGAATCTAATTAGCATGCATGTAGGCACAGGCTATGAATACTTCTAAACTGAGTAAGTTACTATAGCAGAACTTGACTTCAGTTCATGTTGGCAGTTTGAAAATAGACACTGGGATTATGGTAAACCAGACTAAGTTTCACTGTGCTGAACATTCTGTTTGGTCCTCTAGACCTGTGCGTCACCCTTCTCTATTCCTTGACCCCAGAGTCTGATCTTTAGAGTTTGTGTCCTTGGGCTTTCTTGCCTTGCACTTTTCACTAGATCGAGAGATGGGAGGCACCAATAGTAAGGCTTCCCAGGTGGCACTAGTGGTAACGAATCCTCCTGCCAGTGCAGGAGACATAAGAGATGGGTTTGATTCCTGGGTAGGGAAGGTCCCCTGGAGGAAGAAACGGCAACCCACTCCAGTATTCTTGCCTGGAGAATCCCATGGACAGAGGAGCCTGGGGGACTGGGCTCCATAGGGTTGCAAAGAGTTGGACATGACTGAAACAATTTAGCAGGCACAGAACTCAACAACAGATCTAAGGCCAGAGGAAAAATGAAGTGGATATTTTCCTTCCAACACCCTCCTAGCTGGACAGAGATTGAAAGAGACCTCATTCCTCCAGCAAAGGCTGCATAGTTGAGTTGTGCCCTACCCACAGCTCTGGCTACAGCTCTCTGGGTTCTGAAACAAGCTCCCTTTCCTGGCACCTTCAGGTCCGAGGGTAGTCCTGGCCTCCCACTATTGCTAATCCTGGGGATTCATCATTTGTTGATTTCCTTTAACCCTTCCCACATCCTAGAAAATAGTCTGTTCATTAAGCTCTAATCCCAATTGGATGTGCCATCTGTTATCTGCTAGAACACTGTCGTATATATCTACCTTCCATTAACACAGTGGTCTTCTGCCTGTTGTGGGTTACAGATCCCTTTGAGAGCCTAAATGAAAAAAAAACAATTCTAATAGAGATCTCTCTCTGCCAAAATATATAGTCACATACATGTGAATTTTCTGATACTATTTCAAAGAGCTGATAGACAACTTGAGGCACACCCATGGATCCCAAAAAACAGTTTGAATATTCAGAAGAGAATTTTATGGGTGCCATATTCTTTGAAGAGTCCAAATTTGGATATTAGATTGCGGAATACAAAGTTACAAGAAAGCACTCCATCCCTAAAAATATCCAAATAAAGAAGAATTATAAAAGATATTACAAGATAATGCATCTTAAATTTTACTGCTTTCCATGCTTGTCACATCATTTAAGTATTTATCACATATATCCTTAGAATGTTTTTCCATTGGCCTATGTTTCACTTACTTGTAAAGCTTATTATTCATCATTTCAAGTGCCATCTGGTCTACTGATAAGTAAATGTCTTTAAAAAAAAAAATCTCTGAAAGAGATTTCTTAAAGTTTTACCATCTACCAGACTCACTCGGCCTTCCAAAGCCTAATCTCCAAGGATTCCGATATGTATTCAGCTGTTTTTTTATTAACACTGGTGGCTTCACAATATTAAAAATGTATACACCAAGTTACCCCCAATAGGAAACATGCACGGATTGTGATGAAAAATAAATTCCACTTTAAATAGTCACCCTCTCTGCCTATATGCCTTCCCTATGGTCCAGAATGAGCGTCTTTCTATAGGGGAAAAAAAAAAAATGAATGCTTAAGTTCATCACTCCAGTGTGCTTGAATCCCTTAAGGTCTCTATCAGCAGCTATTAAAATTTAAGATGCACTGGCTCAAAGGGGAACATAAGATCCAATGCAACAGACACTGGACTATATTAATGTCAACAGAAGACCATATGAAAGAAAATCTTAGTTGATGTTTCCTTCCAGTGGCAGTCATCTTAATGACCCTGTATTTAAAAGTCACATTTTTATATAAACTTGTTTAAATACCATGATATAGTTTATATAAACTTGTATGTGCCCTATAGGCATATAAATTATTCTTTTTTCAGTCCCCTAAAATAAGATCAGCAGAAAAGACACCATTGGTGTTCATAATTTTAAAGAATACATGGATATTTAGTTGGCAGCAACTGACCTTTTTAAAAAGGAAATAGAATGGAATGAAATAAATTGCATTAGAATGCATCACTTGTACTAAAGGTGAAATATTATTTATAAAAAAAAGTCTAAGAATACACAAATACATAAACTCTATAGTTTACATACCTCACAGTCATGGAGTGCCTTGACTATCCTACATTATTTTCTTTGTTAACCAAGATTGCCTTGACAATTTTGGTGATGACCTTTAACATCAGTCATCAACAGTCCTGAGAGAGTGGCCTTATCCTCAAATGTTATTTTTGTCCCTCATGACTTCCTAATCTGCCATGAAGCTACCAATCTTATAGGCAGCTCTCTGGGGTCAGCAAACTGTGATGTCTTCCCTTCATCCTTTCACCACACCAATCCTCTCCTACTGAATCAGGAGATGAAGTCTAATCTTAAAAAGAATAAGCATGCAACTGGACTCAGAAGTCCAAAGGAGAGCTCTCTCTTTGTCATCTCTAGCTCACCTAGGGATCCTACACCCCCGACTCCATCAGATACACTGCTGCCAAATTAATCTTCCTAAAAGCACAGCCCCGATTGTTCCCCACCCCCAACCCTTCTGTTCAGAACCTTTCAAGGGCTCCTCCTGTCCTTCTGAAGGAAGAAATTGTTTGAACTCTATTGCTTGGGATTCAGAACACTTAATAATCCAGCACTAGTTTTACTCTGACGTTTCCCTTCTCTGCTGTGTTACTGTGGATTCCAAATGAATCACATCACCATTCCCTGGAGGTACCATATACTTTATAACCATGTCTTTGCTCGTCTCTTTCTCCTACCAACACAGAATGGCTTCTCCAAGGCAGTTCAAATGTAACCTCATCTGTAACATGTATGACATCTTTTCTATACCTTCCTGCTCACTGCTCTCCAACCCAACACCAGTGATTTATCTGATACTGGTTTACCTCTCTGTAAACTACCAGACCTAGTTTACCTGCTTGTAAAATAGGCTCAAGAATGCCAAATGATTTTGAGGATTAAATATGTAGAATAGTTAATACACAATTATGTTTTTTTTTGTGATGGTTGTCATAGTTATTGCTTCTATCTTTTAACAGTTACTATACAGTAAATAATATGAAAATTGTCATTTTGTTGATTTTTGTATCCTCCACTATCCCTGTCACAGTATAAATAACTTAGGAAGGAACAGAAGAAGGACATATGAAAGAAACTACATGTTCTCAATTTGGGGGCAAAGAAAGAACCAACAGTTTCCGATTCTGAGTATATCATCTATGTAGATCAATTTGGCCTGGAAATGCCACATGTGTACACTGGCTTTCGCTTAACAAAGTGTTAAATTGGGTCACTGCACTATCACTAATTGAATTCTAAGAGATGTCAACCATAACTCCTAGGCTGGGGCTCTTTTGTGCAAGATGGCAGTTGAGTGTAACAAGGATCCCTGCTGCTTTTACCGAAAGAACTGAGTCTGTCTTTGAGTCAGGCCCTTTTCTTCCTTTTCAGCTTTCCTGAGCTCTCACTTACCAAGAAAGCAAATTAGATGCCACTTTGTCATCCTGGTCTGAAGTTTCTCACAAATGCTTCCTCTTTTAAAAGACCCTGAGGGTCAGATTCTAATCTGAGTTGTACTGTGATGAGTCTCTTAAAAGAACCACTCTGATGCCTGCAAGCACAGCAGAAAGTATTAGGAAATACAACCTCATTAGTCAAAATCATGGCCACCTCCCAGACACCTCACATAGGAGTGGGGGCAACCATGTTGGATTTGTTTTAGGAAGAAATAGGACCAAGCACAAACAGGCTTCATCCTGTCAAAAGATTGCTTCTTTAATCCAGAGCTTGGAGTGGAAAATCTGAGCTAACAGATATTCAATGGCTCTGAAACATTTGAGGCATTGTGTACACTCAGCTTGCAGCACCTCTGAGCCAAGAGTGCAGTGGGTGCATCTCAAAATGACATGTGGTGACACAGAGTTCTACCAGAGCATGGGGCACTCGGTTAATTGGCAGGGCTGGTCACTAGGAAGCACACTTCACTCTTCAGAAGCCGCAAGGCCACTTGAGCAGCACCCAAAGAAACATTTTAAGTGGGCAAGAGTCACAAAACTCCTTGCATACAGCTCACATGACAATCGAGAACTCCTCCTCACTTGCACTTGTCTTTTACACAGCCAGTGCTCTTGGAGGGGAAAAGGTAAGCCTTTTCACACAGCCAAGTATTGTAAGCCCTACTGAGCACAGAAGATCTCAGGGGAACTACCCACAGCCTGCAGGGTCACTGCCTCCTAATTTCCCTGGGTGGTACCTGATGACTCAGCAAGAGACTACATCTTAATTCTTGCACGGAAGGGATAACCCTAGTTCCAGCGTGAATACTGAAGCCAGAGGACCTCAATACCACTCACTAGTCATGGGAACTTGGGCAATTTCTTAACTCACTGAGCCTTAGTTTCTTCTGCTCTATGGAAAAATTTATGTTCTATGAGAATGAGAATATGTATGCAGATTATGTTGTAACATAAAAGTGTTTTTTAATTAATAATTAATTTTGACACTGGGCAAAGATAGACCATCGCTCTGTCAAAATTTCTCCGTGTTTGGTGCCCTTAGATACCACGCTCAGCATTAGTCCCCCAGGGCTGTTATAACAAAGTGTTACAACCTGAATGGATTAAAACAAGAGAAGTTTATTCTGTCACAGTTATGGAAGACAGAAGTACAAAATCAACAGGGCTATGCCCTCTGTTACGGCTCTAGGAGAATAATTCAGTGATGGTCAATTTCATGAGACATTTTGACAAAGCCACAAGGTATCCAGATATTTGGTTAAGTATTATTTCTGGGTATGTCTGTAAGGGTGTTTGAATTGGTAGACTGAGAATAAAGTATTGAGAGATGGCCCTCTCCAATGTAGGTGAGCATCATTCATTCTATTGAGGGCTTGCATAAAACCAAAAGACAGAGGAAGGGGGAATTTGTTCTCTTTGCCTGTTTGAGTGGGGACTTCTCCTGCCCTCAGATTAGGATTTACAACATTCGCTCTGCAAGTCCTCAGGCCTTCAGGTTTGGACTGGAACTTACATCATCGATTCTCTTGGTTCTCAGGCCTTTGGACTCAGACCAGAACTATATCACCTTTTCTGAGTCTCCAGTTTCCAGATGGCAAATTGTGGAACTTCCCAGCCCCACTGAATAAGAATCAATTCCTTACTGTAAATCTCCCTCTCCTTCCCCCTCTCCCTTTCTCTCTCCCTGTCTCTTTCTCTCTCCCTTTCTCAATATATACATATATATTACACTCTTGATTTTCAAAAGAAGTCCTGGCTAGCGCCACAACTTCACTTGTGCATGTCAGGATATATGTCCCAATGTTGATTTCAAAACCAGGCTTACATGGCTGATTCATGTCAATGTACGGAAAAAATCACCACAATATTGTAAAGTAATTAGCCTCCAATGAAAATAAATTATTTTTTTTAAAAAGTAGGCTCACTAAAACATAGGCATCAAAAGAATAGGCAGTGGGATATTTGGTCTTCAAAATCTTCATTTCCCTTCAGAAATTTCTTCTGTTTCTTCTCTATTGAAGGACAGTTGGGAGTTCTTAGTCTTTCTATATTAATTCCAGTCTTCTTTGCTCCCATCCACTAATTTGTAAACCTGCCCATTCAAACTCTTCCACATTTCTCAAAAGCCTCCTCTTCCCCATCCCCACACCATTCCTTTGGTTGAAGACTCATTGTGTTTCAGATGATTCACTCTGTTTACTTGAATTTTGGTCCCACCCAATCCTTCTGGTGATTCAGGGGTAAAGAATACACCTGCCAATGCAGGAAACACAAGAGACTCAGGTTGGATCCCTGGGTCAGAGAGATCCTCGGGAGAAGGAAATGGTGACTGAATACTGCAGCGTTTTTGCCTAGGAAATCCCATGCACAGAGGAACCTGGTAGGCTTCAGTCCATGGGGTCACAAAAGCATCACATATGAGTTAACAACTAACCAACAACAAAAACAAATCCTTCTTCTACCAGATTGATGTTTCTAAAGTACAAACTCGATCATTCACTGGCTTCAGTTACCTCACTGAGTCTCTACTGCTTTCAGGATTAAATCTAAGATTCTTAGCATGCCATATGTGACAGACATTGCTGGCTATGTGTTCATCAAAACTCATCTCCTCTCCTGAGAATACATTGCCAAGACATCCTAACAGCTAATTTTGACTGTGTAAGTGTGTTTCTAGTCAATGGAACATGAAAAAAAAAAAAATGACAGGTGCTATATCCAACTTGATACATAGAAATCTCCCATGCCATCCTTCATGCCCTCTCTTTTCCAGTTAGTCACTAGATACAGAGGATCCACTACAGGACTCTGGGGCCTCAGGAAATGGTAAAGACATAAGATGGAAGAAATCTGGGCTCCTGTAATAATAAAAACTATCTGCTACCTGAGTGAGATATTCACTTCTATTGTATTAAGATCACTTTATCTCACTGCACTAAGATATTTATTTCTACTGTATTGTATTGTTGACTTGTTTATTATGGTCATGTGCCTACTTTGACCAATATTCCATTTGAGTCTCTCCATTTTCTGGTCCTACTTCTCCCATCTCATCATTCATTCATTATTCCTTTCCACCCTATATCATCTTTTTGCCTCAGTGAACTATTACAGTCCACCAAATTCATTATGCCCCTCTTGACTTTGGTTTCATTAGAGTAATGGTCTCTCTACTTAGAAGAATCATATAGGGTAGACTATTCTTTATCCTTGCTTTCACATATAAATAAACTTGAGTCTTTCATCAACACGACTGAGCGACTGAACTGAACTGAACTGAAACTTAAGTCTTAGGTTAAATTCCTTGCCAGATTAACAGCTAGAATGTAACTGAGTCAAGATTTGAACCTAAGCAGGTGAATACAAAAGCTTGCACTTAATCACTAGCTCATGAATCAATAAATGTTTTGTAACGAGTCCCTCTCAACCAACAGCAGAAAAACCCTCAAGTTCTAGCTATCACTATGCCTACCCCAGGCCACTCTGAAGGTTCAGACACCATTCAGAGATTCTATTCACAAACACTCACAGAGAAGCTGTATAATCTCCCACGCTTAATGTCACTCTTCTTACAGAGCAGAAAGTTAATAATATCATTCCTTGAAGGTAACAGAAACACTTAAAATGTTTTCTTTCCAACTCTTCAGCCTTTGCACTTCACTTCCTGCCTTTCCTGGTTCAGTGTCATTGAACTTAGTGGGTAAATGGGCAAATATACATATCTCCAGACCATACTAAGCATGTCTTTTGATGTGCTCAAGTTCCAAAATGAATGTCACTCATGTTACAGCCTCTCAGGTACTCATAAGTATTAGCAATTTCTGTTTTCCTTTGCTATTTTTCCCCCCTCTGGGCCATCTATGCTATATTACTTCAATCTTTTTTTTTTTGGTACAATAAGTCATGCCCTCTAATCCATTTATCATTCTTATCATCCTTGCTTGCAGTATTTCCTTTTCATCTTTTCTTGAAAGCAAAACGGTGCCCTAACAAACACGTGTTTAAACAAACATACACTTCACAATCTCAGGCATCCTAGAACCAGACTTTCCATCAGAATCCTTTCTCGACAGCAGTTGATGTAGTTTTTGACCTGCCTCTTCCTCAGCTCTACTTTTTGGTCAACACTTCACTTTTTTACCTATGTCTGTCCTTCTCATTTTTGCCAAAGCATCTTCAACTGTCACAAGTGGCTCTTTGATCTGCTATAATATACACAAGTCAACACTTCTGTGGTTCATTTTTCTTAACTTCAGAATTCCAAGAGTGCTAAATATAAGCATCTATAAAAACACCCTTATAGTACCCTGTGAAATTCAGACAGGGTTCAAGCCAGTTTTTCCAACACTGTTGAAAAGCATCTCATCCCACATGGTGCCTTGGAGAACATTGCCTATACCCAACCTGAGCCTACAGAATTTACTA
Organism: Cervus canadensis; assembly: GCF_019320065.1. Classification (NCBI taxonomy): domain Eukaryota; kingdom Metazoa; phylum Chordata; class Mammalia; order Artiodactyla; family Cervidae; genus Cervus; species Cervus canadensis. The sequence goes on along the minus strand of NC_057404.1, from coordinate 21,336,354 downwards.
AGGAGAGAATTATTTTGCGTTCCTGTTATCATGCCTTTTTATAACTTTCTCCAAGCTGTCCACCAATCTTATTTTCCACGCAATCGTCCAGTGCTCACACTCCAATATTAGACACCAACTTCTTCCAATCTATCAGTCAATTAATTTGATAAACATTAACTGGGGCTTCCCTGCTGGCTCAGATGGATTGGTAATTAAGGAAAAATCTTTCTCTCTTTAGTCAACATATGACATCTCTGAACCTCAGTTTCTTTCTGTGTAAAATGGAGATGATATTCCACTTTCTGTATTTCTGTACGAAGGAAACTATCAGTTATTCATATGCTTGTTATAAAGACAATTTTCAGTCTCTTCTCCTAATCCTCCCACTGCAATGAAAAATTCTAGTATCAGCATCATTTCCTCCTATGAGGCCAGAATATATATATTAGGGTAATCTGGGAAGGGAAGAACATGAAAGGGTCTGAGGGTGAGATTTATTCTGAAAAACATGAAAACTAATAGTTTCAGGAATGTGGTAGAGGAGTAGGTCAGTAGCTTCCTGATGTTGACTTGAGGGAATGGAGAGGAGTGAGTGTTGAGGGCAATGGTTATTGTCTATCTGTAAGATAAGACAGGAATAGAGAAAAGAAGTGCTATTTCCTGAGCATCGGTTGAAAAGTTAATAATGAAAATTTAAGTCAATGTCAATGACTATTTTCCTTTGACTTGAGCTTTGCCAAGACTGAGCTGTATGAGAGAGTTTTTGGCTTTATTGAGGTTCTATGTAGACTATTCATGCTTCCATTATCTAAGGCCACGGTTGATTCCACTTTCCCAAATCCAGAATGGTCCACTTTAACGTTTGCGTGCCTTTTTGAGTCACTGGTTCTCAACCTTAGGCAATGTCCACCAAGAAATTTTGGAATGATATTAGCAAATATAATTAGAAGTTGTGTTTTCTTTCTGTGAAGGGGATAAGCAGAGAAGCACTTGAAAATCAAACCAATAGTTTTAAAATTATCCACAAACTTGGTTTATCTGAATTCTCCTCTATTAGTGTGTTTAATCTGGAGAAGGCAATGGCAACCCACTCCAGTACTCTCGCCTGGAAAGTCCCATGAATGGAGAAGCCTGGTGGGCTGCAGTCCATGGGGTCGCTAAGAGTCGGACACGACTGAGCGACTTCACTTTCACTTTTCACTTTCATGCATTTTAGAAGGAAATGGCAACCCACTCCAGTGTTCTTGCCTGGAGAATCCCAGGGACGGGGGAACCTGGTGGGCTGCCGTCTATGGGGTCGCACAGATTCGGACACGACTGAAGCGACTTAGCAGCAGCAGCAGTGTGTTTAATCAAGGACTGACTGTGTAGAGAACTGTATATTTCTATGATTTCTAATGTTCACTCTCTGATTTTTCTGAAGATTTTTTTTTCATGAATTACTCCCTTGTTAGCTCTTTAAGAACACTTGGAATAGATAATATGATCTTACTGATTTATATGGTATAGTGTAGTGACTAGAATATTCTTTTATTTAACCTCTTCTGTAGCTTTCTGACTCTGCCACCAAAAATCTCCTTGACTCTGCCTCCTCTATGCTTCTGTGTATAATTTAGTTAAAGGGGGAGACCAAGTAATTGCTAATTAATTCCTCACATCACAGTTCTCTAGTTGTCTGGCTTCCCTCTTCACATAAAGTGGCCTGTCTGGCCTCCTGTTCTCCTTCATTTCCTAATTCCATTGCTTAGAAGAAATATTTTGGTGACTGTTCTTAGGATTGTGGAATCTATTTCTGCAAAAATGCAAATTGTCTGAGGCAAGTCTGATCCTTTAACACTCATTGACAACTAGCTTATTTCAAAAGCAATTTTATCAGCCTCTTTACTAAATCCAATAAACATTTTATTTAAAACCTAGTCTATTCTTAGAACTCTATTCACCAATTCAAATATTTTATTGCATTCCAGGTAGTGTACTAAGAACTGGGGTAATGATAAAAGATATGGTTCCTTCCTTCTGGAAAAGGGATTAAAAGGAAACATCTTCATATTTGAAAAAAAAATGGAACACATTTTTTTAAAGGCTATATTTTCCATAAGTAATACCAATAGTAATGACAGCTTTTTGTTGTATACTTTATGCAGGCTTTCTCTGTGTTAAGGGTTTTATCTTCCTTCTCGTTTTTTATTTTCACCACACCCTATGAGTTAAGTGCTATTGTTACCAACCCATTTTACAGATAAAAAGATAGAGGATGAAAAGAAATTAATGTACTAGGTCAAATTATACAGCTCACCAGTGGCAGAGCTGGAATTCATTCTACAGAGTTTGCATTCTTAAGTTCTAAACCTGCAGCATAAGCATGAGTGTGTTTGGCATATAGTAGGCACACAATCAATGCTTGATTAATTGTTAGTAAGAAGAGGGGCTGGAAAATAGTATGGCTTAACCAACAAGTTTGAGTCAAAGAGTAATTGAAGCAAGGGACATGCAGGTAAGGGAGTAGCTTTGGCCTCCTATGGGAGGCAAGGTTGTAGAGTGGGCTCTGAAACCTGCAGAGAGGGCAGAAAGCACTCAAGGCTCAGAGCAGGAAAGAACCCGGAGAATGTGTCAACTGGGGACAGCTGCTCTCAACAGTGATGTGCACAAAGAATTGAAAATTGGAGGCCTTGAGACTCAACAGAAGAAAATAACAGTAGTCTACGGGTGGGATAATAATAAATTGAATGAAGAGAAAGGGCTTCATAGAAAAACAAGGGGCAAGATCTGGATATGGGACTTTGTTGGAGGTTATAAACGATTCTGAGGTTCTGAAGCTTGTAATTATTATTGTCATCATTGACAGTCATGTAAATCAGGAATGGGTGTCAGTTTGACTTGTTCTTACCATGGACAAAAGGATGAATGAATAGAGGAGTAAGTGAATGAGTAAATGAAGTGTTCGTGAGAAGCTGAGTTTGAAGGAGTGGCAGAGCCTCCTAAGGAGAATCAGATCCCACAGAATTGTCCCTGGAGATAATCTACATCTCTTGTGCTCCTTTTTTTTTTTTTCTCCCCTGTTGTACCCAAGCCTCACTTTCTCCATATCCTCTTTAAAACTCTTCTTTGGTGTCATTTTAGATAATGTGGCAAGCAAACATCCAGATTTATAAATTTATAGAAGTAACTCCCAAGAAACTCTCCTGTTGTGCAGCCATATACATATATATTTAATCCAGAAGGATTTCTCATTCTCTGAGAATGGGAAGTTCTCTGATAACAAGAGACTCAACCAATGCTCTGTTCAGTTAATGCCAGGTTTTGTAACTCTCCTTCAGAATATGTCAAATAGAGGACCCAAGAGGTTACTCTAATAACCTGAGGAATCTGTCTTATGTTGTGCCCTGGACATAAGGCATATGTGAATAGGTCAAAACAGAAGAGAAAATGGAATAAAATGGTAAAGTCACATTCCTGAATGTCTAGGCACCATCTTTGATAACCACCACCACAGTGCCTTAGTAGCAGCCTAGATAAAATATAAAAGATGAAGCACCAACAAGAAAAAAAAAAAAAAAAGGTAACTCAGGGTTCATCAGTCCTAAATCTCTGAGACCATTAAAAATTGAATTTCAGGAAGATCCAGAGATCCATCCAAACACCATATTTACAGTGAGTAAGAATGAAGGTTTCAAAGTCAGACACATCTGAGTTTGAACTCAGCCACTTCTGTCATTGACCAAGGGTCATTCCGTGAAATGTTTCCATTCCCTCTGCCTCAGTTTTCTCATTTGTAACATGGAGATAAAGCCTCAGGTTAGTTGTGAAGATTACATAAGATAATGTGCATAAACTTAGCAGCTGTTTGGGGGTCCTGTAGACGGAGGAGCCAGGTGGGCTACTGTCCATAGGGTCGCACAGAGTCAGACACAGCTGAAGCGACTGAGCATGCATGCATGCATTGGAGAAGGAAATGGCAACCCACTCAGTGTTCTTGCCTGGAGAATCCCAGGGACAGAGGAGCCTGGTGGGCTGCCGTCTATGGGGTCGCACAGAGTCGGACACGACTGAAGTGACTTCACAGCAGCAGCAGGGGCACAGGAAACAGCTCGGTAAATGGCAGCTATGATTTTTCTTTTACATTTTTCAATTTCATTTATTTTTTAAATTTTTAATTGGAGGATAATCCCTTTACAATGTTGTGTTGGTTTCTACTCTACAACATGAATCAGCCATGAGTGTACATGTATCCCCTGCCTCTTGAGCCCCACCCCTACCCCCATCATACCCATCTAGGTCATCACAGAGCATCGAACTGGGCTCCTTATGCCACACACCAGCTTTCCACTACTTATCTATTTTACACACGGTGGGGTATACATGTCAACGCTACTCTCATTACCAGATGTACTATGTACCAAAGTGAATCCAGAGAAATCTAAGTTCTGCTCCTTCAACCCCCAACTCTTCACCAGCCTCAGCCAACCACACATCTCTAGCTGCTTCAGTAACATTGCTTCAGTCATCAGAACACCATGGAGACACAAAGGGAACAAGAAAATGTGTGGAGTAGATGAGAAAAAAAATCCCCCGGTCACTGCCTCATGTTATGGCTGCTCTGGATTAAGAAGATTTGGGTCATCAGCTAACCAGTGTTGCTCAAAGCAGTGTTGAATTCTCTAATGGAGAAAGGATTAGAGGACAGAACCAGCTGTTTGAGGTATAGGAATTATGTGAATCTGAACAAGCGTGATTTTAAGAGATATCCTAAGAAGAAAAAAATTGCTCATTTTTAGATGCATACTATTATTGGTTCCTGAGACTGCAGATGGGGAAGTTTCTTTGGGAGGACATGAAACACATCCCTTCTTAATATCCTCCTTAAAAAAAATTATATGGGTACTTAAAACATGTGTTTGTTAGAGGCAGTAACTTATCTGAGATAACAACCTAAGACTGATGTCTTGTGATAAAGGAGAGTTTTTTGGAGATGTTTACTCCACTTGAGTTTTCAACTTTATCTTTTGCATATGTCTATTTAGGGTTTTTAAATACGACTCTCTTCTCACTGCCACTAATCTTATTTGTGCTCTGAAATAAGTTACACTGTAGTGTGGTGGGTGCTTGAAAATATCTTTTCAACTGAGTAAAAAATTTACATAATTTACATTTTACATACATATTTAACTCTCATGGTAAAAACATAACCTTACTCAACTGGTAAATGAGCTACTATTAACATACTTTATTAATAATATGAGAAATCCTATTTAAACTAAGAAATGGAATCTCTGTGGAACTTGAAGTCAGTATACAGCACCTAGCAATCATACTTTAAGGTGTATTTCACAAGATATGTCTGTATCCAAGAAACAGTCATGAAATGAGTAAATGATGCCATTATAGCATTAGTCGTAACTGCAGAAGTAACCATAGTAATTGTAATAGTAGCATTAGTGATAGTATGGTACAATCTTATTAAATTCCTCTAAATATGTCATCTATGTTATCACATTTAATTCTCACAACACTATGAATTTTTATCACTATCCCTTTTTACAGATGAAGATGCCAAGGTACAACACGGAAGTTAAGTATTGCCCCAGATCCTGCAGCTATTAAGTGACAGAGCTGGAACTTAAACTGAGAAAAACCTGAGATTTTTTTAACACTTCACTAGAACATCCTTCACTTACATGACTACATGGAAGGTGAGCTTGGATTCTAGCCCATATCTGTGTGATTCCAGAATGTACACTTTGATGATAAAAATTCAGTTGTTTTCTAAGAGGTTCCCATGTCCTTTGGGGAAATACTCTCATGAGGGACCTGTCTCATGAGTTCAGAGTATATGACCAGCCATCTTCATCCAAAAAGTAGCTATGAATTAGGTATGGATAGTGATGGAAAATAAAACAAATGTGCATCATAAAAGTGGTTCCATAGGCCTCAGTTGAGAACTTTAGTCATTTCCAGAGTGAAAGCAGAAGGGAAGAAAGGAAGAGAGGAGAGAGAAAGGAGAGGAAAGAGAAAATTTTTATTAAACAACTATTAAGTGCCAAGAAAAGTGCTAAGCATTTTATATATCAGGACTCATTACACTGAAGTCTAGAGTTCACAAAAAGAGCCATAAAAATGATCAAAAGACTGAATTATGCTAACTTACAGAAAGATGAAGAAAACTAGATAGACTTCTTAGGAAAAGTCAGAGCTCTTCTTTTGCAGATTAGAGAACTTTAGCTGGGAGAGCTTCAGTGCCATGCCCAAGTCACACACTAAGTTAACCCTAAATCCAAGACTGGACCTGTCCGCTGGATTTCCCTCTGCCCCAGTCTTCATGTTTGCATCCAACTCAAAGGGGTCATCTGTGCCGTACTCTCCTGCTTCTTCTCTATTGGTGGCTTGTACCAGATCATAACTCAGCTGAGGTTTGCTGTCCCCAGGACTGATAGTGACAAAGTCATCAGGGAGACAGACCCCTTGTCAGTCTGGACCAAAAGGAGTCATGGTGGGTACTGAGCTTGACTTTCTAACATACATAAAAGATTTTATTTGCTCTCACTCTTTCTGTGGGGAGAAGAAGACAGCTATTATGAGTGGCATATTTATATTCCCATTTTATAGATGAAAAAATTGAGTTTCAAAGAAGTGAATAAATTTTCCTAAGATTGTTAAGCTAGAAAGTGACAAACTTAGAGCTTAGCTATAGGATTGCTAAACAAAAGTTTCACCAGTGGCAATGAAATACCATATGTTTATGTCCATGTCTTTCACCTTGGACCTAAGATAAAACCCTCCGGGCTACCAATTTTTATTTATAAATGCATATTCTTCTTAGGCTAACAGAAAATAGCCATTCTCCTTCCAACTCTGGGAGGAGTCACCAGGTTGGTTCTTACCCTCCCAGTTAGGAAAAGTATCATGGCATAGAAAATAAATTTCCCCCTTGTGGTTTAGCTTAGTTTTCCTTAGCATAATAAAAGAAGAATGTCTTCTTTGTGCTCAGATGCAATGTGCAGAGTTCTGTTTCCCTGAGAAAGTATATGACAACTTTAACCATTAACTAGAAAAAGATAAGCCCTCAATTCTTTGCTGATTTGCTGTCAATATAGCCAGTAAAGGGAACCTTACAGAACAGGGACCTTATTTTTCTTAGAAAGACTCTAGAGGCAGCTAGACTCGAGTTAACCAGTTCTGTAGCCTTGAACGATTTGTTTTGACATCTCCAAGCCTCAATTTCCTGATATTTTTTTCTTTATTGAAGTATAATTGACCAATAAATTCATAAGATATTTAAAGTGTACAATGAGATGATTTTACATACACTAACATTATGAAAGGATCCTCTCCCACATCACCTCACATATTTACCTTTTTTTGTGAGAATATATAAATTCAATTTTCTGATCTTTAAGAGGAAAATAATACTGCCTACTGCACAGGGTGGTTGGGAGGCATATAAAACACTTAGGATGCCACCTTGTAAAAAATCTGCCTGCACTGCAGGAGACACAAGAGGTACAGGTTCAATGCCTGGGTCAGGAAGATCCCCTGGAGAAGGAAATGGTAACCTACTCCAGCACTCCTGCCTGAAAAATCCCATGGACAGAGGCACATGGGGTCGCAAAGAGTCAGACAGGACTGAGCAACTAAGCATGCATGCTAAGTCGCTTCAGTTGTACTGGACTCTTTGAAGTCCTATGGACTGTAGCCTGTCAGGCTTCCTCTGACCATGGGATTCTCCAGACAAGAATACTGGAGTGGGTTTCCATGTCCTTCTCCAGGACATCTTCCTGACCCAGGAATCGAACATGTGTCCCCTGCGGCTCCTGTATTGCAGGCAGATTTTTTACCTCTTTCACCACAGGGGAAGCCTGGGGAGCGACTAAGCATACACTATCAAAAAGGCAGAAAATAATAAGTATTGGCCAGGGTGTGGAAAATGGGAACCCTTGTGCCCTGTTGGTGAAAATGTGAAATGGTGCCACTGCTGTGGAAAGCTGTATGGAGCATCGTCAAAAAGTTTAGAATAGAACTACCAAATGATCCAGTAATTCTACATCTGAGTATACACCCAAAAGAACTGAAAGCAAGACCTCAAAGGGATATTTTGTATTCAAGTTCATAACAGTATTATTCACAACAGCCAAAAAGTGCAAGCAACTATACTGTCTATCAACGGATGAAAAATTAAGCCAAATGTGGTATATTGTGGTATATTCCAATGTGGTACAGTGGAATCGTATGTAGTCTTAAAAAGAAAGTCTGACACATGCTACAATATGCATGAATCTAGAAGACATTATGCTAAATGAAAAAAGCCAGTCACAAAAAGATAAATACTGTATGATTCCACTTACATGAGATATCAATACCTAGAAAAGTCAAATTCATAGAAAGTAGAATGGTGGTTACCAGGAGCTAGAGGAAAGGAGAATGGGCAATCATCGTTTGATAGACATAGAGTCTCAGTTTTGCAAGCTGAAGAGAGTTCTGGATATTGATGCTGGTGATGGTTGGACAACAACATGAATGTACTTAATACCATTTATAATACACTTAAAAATGATAAAGATAGTTTAAAAAAAAAAAAGCCATGGGGATAGCCAGCTTAGAGGATGGGAAGCAATGACACAAAATTAAAATGCCTACAATGAAAAAAGAAAAAGTACTTTGCATAGGACTGGCCCATTGCAATTGTTCAATGATGGCTGAAGTGCTAGTAAAGATGGTAGGAAATTTGGTGGTGAGGTGGTGGAGCGGCATTAAAGCAGTGTGCATGCTTTTCTCCTCCTTAGAAGATGCTGGCTTCCTGAGAGAAAGAGGCACGCTTTCAATCTCAGAACACAAAGCAACACGAAATGAACAGATTCTGCTGCAGAAGATGAGCCTGTGTAGGAGCCAAATGCAGGTAGGCACTGAGCGAGCCCAGCGTGGTGGTGGCGGCGGCAAGGCAGAGCACTGGGGGAATCGCTCCAGCAATTGGAAAAATGTGTTTTAATTAGGTTGGTTGGCTGGTGGTTCCCAAAGCAATGGGCTCTGAGTGGAAGGCAGGGGGTGTGCAAGCACGTGCATGAGAGAGCTCAAGATGGAGAGAGAGGAGAATGATTGATTGGAGAGAAGGGATGCAATCTGCTATAAACAGCCCATTAGGTTCCAAGCGGGTGACTCGAACCACAGAGAGCGAACTCCTGCACTTTTGGATCTCAGGGGCCAGCAGCATCTTACTGTGGCTGCCAGTGAGAAGCCCTGCCCTAGAGAGATTGCCACGATGGTGCGGGGCGGGGGGTTGGGGGGTGGGTGAGGGCCATCACCCCTACACTTCCCTAACTGACTCTGCCTGTTTTTCAATGACTCAGAAGGCCAGTGAGTTGAGCGTCTCATAGTCCAAGGCTAATAATGATAATAAACCTGCAAGAACAAAATTGACTGTACAGAATAAAATTTTAAAAGTAAGACAGTTCTCTACAGTTCTCGGTCATTTCTGTCTCAGATTATGTTGGGGGAAGGTTGAACACAATTTTATTGAGAAATTGATTGTAATTGGCGCTCTGCATGCTCTCTGGCAGAGGACCCTGAAAACAGGTTCTCCTGACATGCCGATGTCACTTCTGCCACCAACACCCTCGCCAACAAGCCCAAATTAGGGGCCCCTCTCCCCACCACCTTTCTGGGAAGACATTGCTTTTGCAGCCCTTTCCTCCTGTTGATGAGATCTACGATACATTTGGGAAAGAAAACAAATGGATGAGTTCGGGGCAACTAGTGAAAAGTACAGCTGAGAAGACAAGGATAACACTGCAGGTGAGATTCTGTGCTAAGGACTGGGGATTTCTAGGATACAGTTGACCAGTTAGAAGAAGGAAAAATAATTCTGTATGTGTGGGGTCAGGGGCATGGTACTGAATGTGGTTTTTTTATTGTGTTTTACCAAAATACCCCAACAAAAGATCTTTTCCTAAGCTCTTTTCTATGTTTCTTTCAATCAAGCTGCACTGCTTTAAAACCAAAGAGAACATGCTGATGTTGAGCTATCTGAGAAGGAAAATCTGAATAAAATGCATAACGAGTTACCAGGAGCAAAAAATGTGCTTTTTAATGCAATGCTTTCCTGACCTTTCCAAGGGGAACAGCAGCTGGTTTCACCAGGCTCGTGGATTACACGACTCTCCTCAGAATTTATCCAACGTATGGATACAAATCCACTGAAAGTATCCTTTATTTAGGTGGAAATTGCAGTCTTGGAGGCTTAAGGCTCACCCACGTGTTACCTCGGGATGCACCGTCTCCATGGCAAGGCCAGGCGCACTGCTTTCAGACAGGAAGCAGCCAGCAGTGTTCAAACTTCATACTTGGCAATTCGTTTTACTGACAAGCACCCCAAGTCTCTCCCGAGGTGTTCTCTGGTGTGGGAGAGTGAAAAGGAAGGACAGCCCCAGGTGTTTCTCCTCTTCCAAGGGGCTAGCTGCATTCAACTCTGTACCCACGCTCATACCTCCCCAGCACCCCATCCAGGGCACAGCTATGGCTGCCACACATTCTTGACAGGGGTCACGTCCCTGAAAAGCACAACGGCATCTTCAAGACAACTTCCAACACAGCATGTCAGCCAAATATCGCCAGGATGCCAACTGCCTTCACGATCTGGGTTCAGCATCCTCTTATCCTCCCTGGGGGGTCCCCAGCTTTTTTTCAACTCCTACTAACAGTGATCCCTTTTCTCCATGTTACTCCCAGCAGCCACCAAAAACTAGCATACCATGACCCTAAATGATCGCTTCTTCAGAGTCCACAATTCCGAAGCCCCATCTCTCATGACTCAATTGTAGGAGGAGTGAATTTGGGAGTCGCCTCCCTCACCTCCACCTCCATCACACACAAGCTCACCTTCAACCCTGCCTCGGGCACCCCGCACCAGAGAGAATTCAGCATCTACCTTCCAGAAAGGTAACTGTTCACCACAGAGCTGGTTGGTTTTTTTTTTTTTTTTCCAGACTCGAGCTTACCAGTAGCACTGGCTTTGAGTGCTGAAGATCCAAATTGAGAAAGACTGAACTTCATCTGACTAAAATCCAGGAAGTTAAAAACAAACAAACAAAACCATGATATGCTAGACAAGCACAGAAGTTGGAAGTATTTGCTGGTTCTGCATACTGCCACACAAGCAGACCTGGAAGACAGGCTTTCTTTCATTTTGCAGGCAAACCACCACAGAGCACAGTTTCAGGAAATATATGCCATTAAAGAATATTACAAGCAGCTTACTGCAGTAACACCTATAATTTTTCATTCATTTTAATATGCCTGTTTTTCACGTTTAGAATTTCTAGTAACTCTCCCTTATTATGTTCTCTCGGTTGATGTGCCTATATAATCGGATAAACATTTGTCTAATACTGGGTTGTGCTATTTTTAAAAGTATTTTTGTGGAACAACAACAACAAAATCACTATAAAAACAAAAGCACCCAAGCACTGCATTTTAATATTTAAGTCTTTCTTAGGTTGAGGAAAAGTATTTTTTTTTAAAAAAGGGAGGGAACGCTTTCAGATTGTCAACTGACCACAATGTCCTTGCCACTTGGACTTCTCAAGTCAAATCCTTCTTTTTGCCAGGTGAGAGGAATAGGGCAGTGTTTCTTGAGGTCTTCTTTGGAAATTTTTATATAAATGTATAAAAATAATAGTAATGAGTAATTTTAGTAAAAATAACATTTATGGAGTGATCATGACACGCCAGGGTTTTACATGAATTAACCCATCTAATCCTAACAAAAATCCTGTGAGATCCAAATAAAGTGTACCCTCATTTTAGAGATGAGGACATAAAGGCACCTGCCACACACTAAAGAGAGGGAGTTAGTCACTCAGTTGTGTCTGACTCTCTGTGACCGCATGGACTATAGCCTGCCAGGCTCTTCTTGGTTGAATTTCTGTATGATGGTTGGCACATTCTACAGGCCTTTGAGCTACCTTTTTCTTCATTTTTAAGACAAAGGTATTGATGCCATGAGAATAACCATGAAAGGTGCAGGGAGGAAAGTAATAATGTATGTAACATATTTAGCTCACGGAATTCTCCAGGCAAGAATACTGGAGTGGGTAGCCATTCCCTTCTCCAGGGGATCTTCCTGATCCAGGGAGAAAACCCAGGTCTCCTGCATTGCAGGCAGATTCTTTATCATCTGAGCCACCAGGGAAGCCCCACCACATACCAAGCACAGAGCTAAATATGTTACATACATTATTACTTTCATCCCTGCACCTCTCATGGTTATCCTCATGGCATCAACACCTTTGTCTTAAAAATTGAAAAAAAGGGTAGATCAAAGGCTTGTAGGATATACAAACCATCGTACAGGAATTAAACCAAGAGCCACCTCTCTCTAGAAGCCAAACTCTTAACCGCCATACTAATGTAGTGCCAATAAACTGTCTCTACAAACTGACCCAGTTTTCACTGTTTTGGCCTTAAATGGGTAAGGACAGTTGGATTCATGAGGCTGAAGGAAAGCCACGCTGGCCGGGATCTGGGTTTTGTCTGGTGACTCAATTCCATGTTTGCAGACAACTCAAGCAGGCCGAACTGAGCAGGGGAAGCGCGGCCCAAGGGAAGGCTGGACAGGTGTCTTAAAACTGCAAAATGTTTATGGCCACCACCATCCCATCACTACTTCCTTGGCACTCACATCAACCACCAGAGGAACATGAAGATCCTCTTTCTCTCCAAGCACCAAGGACTGTCCTCAACACAAGAAATATTTCCCTTTTTTCTAAGAAGAGTCAGGACTGGGAGAAAGATCATACATTGGGCCACGGGCAGGTGGCTCGACCAAGAGAAGATGGTCAAGGACATGACTCCCACAGGAAGACACAAACAGCCTCCTTTCTTTTGGTTTTATTTCAGCTCTAAGCCTGTCTTAGATGCCACTTGCGAACATCAATTTAGAGCAACCGTCCCAAGAGAAAGGCCACAGAGATCAGGATGCCCAAGAACTTGGATTCCAAGGGCTCGTAGCAAGTTGACTCAACTGCTTGAAGTCTCTTGCTCCATCCTGCCTTCACAGAGTACCAAGGCAGAGGCTGGAGAGACCAGAGTCTCAGTTATTAATTCATGTGGCACTTGAGTTTGCAATCTATATAATCGTTTCCAGGCACTTCATGGAAAGAAGTTCTCATGGCTCCAGCAGGTCTGCTCAAGGTTTTCTCATATGGAACCCTGGACCCTGCCAAGCACACCATGCCACAAAATATATCCTACCATCTCTTTACATGCCAGTAATAAACAAAGCCCTGTGCAAACTCCACACTGAAGATCTAAGAAATAGAGAAATAGCATGACTTGGACCCAAGATAGCAATATCGATGCTCTTCCATAATGATACCGGGGATGCTCTCCAGGTGACAAGGATACTCTTCTCTTTATGCCTGCAGGAGACTCTTGACACCTAAAATTCCACAGGACATGAGTAACATTCAACTAGATCAAGTGTTTCAGAACAGCTTCTGTTTATCCATTAAATGAACCAGGTGGTCACCATTGATTTCTTAATAGATAAAATGTGCCAGACTCATCAAGACTAGTTTGGGAAGAATATAATCTGCAAGGAGAATTTCCCTGACATGAATCTCCTCTTCCTCTATGCTCCCACAGCACCATGGATCATTCATGGACCATTCTCTGGGGCAGCTTATCTCATAACCCCATAACTGTGCATGTGCATGTCTGCCTCTCCTATCCATCCTGAGGGTCACCATGGGCAGGGCAGAAGCTCCATCCTCCATAGCTCTGTATCCCTGGGGCCACACAGTCCAGGGCCCATCGCCAGAGCTTCACAAGTGGTTAGCAAATGCTTAGTGAAGCACCAGCCCAGCCGCTCTTTTGTTTTCAGACACTAAGTGCTGGGAAATAAAACTTCAGCATCACCTCCTGGTACCAGCCCAAATGGGCTTCCTTGGTGGCTTATGATTAATAAAGAATCCACCTGCAAGGCAGGAGACGTGGGTTCAGCCCCTGGGTTGGGAAGATCCCCTAGAGGAGGGCATAGAAACCCCCTCCAGTATTCTCACCTGGAGAATCCCCATGGACAGAGGACCCTGGCAGGCTATCGTCCATGATGTTGCAAAGAGTCAGACACAACTGAAGTGACTGAACACATATGCACCAACCCAGATAGTCAGACATGTACATTCAAAATGGATGCCTCACCTATAAAGGTTTTTCAGCCCTTTTTTTAAAATCCATGTATTTTATTTTCAGATATAGAAGTTCTCCCATATACAAAGAAAAATCTAGAATGACCCTTTAGTTCTTGTGAACAATTTCAAATAAGAAAATATACCCATAGTTTTAGAATTCTGGGCCTTATAATCAATGGTCTACTCTCTCTGGAATGTTCGAGACCCTTTCATTTTGGATTATATTCTCCTCTCAGCCACCATCTTTTCAAATTGAGAGAGAGATTTTGTTGCCTTTCTGAGACAGGGTCCCTTTTCCTTCACCATTCTAGATGCCCTTCTCCCATGCGGGCCCTTTTCATACTTTCTGAAAGTTCTGTAACTGAAACTGTCCACTACTCTCCAACCACGGATTCTGAGCTGGCAGATAGAATTGCCAAAGCTGGTCGAGAAGTGAAAAACCAAACAAGCCATGAGAGTCAATCTCCTCAAGCCTGACTAGAGGGAATCCAAAGTCAGTGAGAGGAGATGAGACTGCCTGTCCTGACTCCCTCCAGCTGGTTCAGGGCACACCGTGCTTTCTTTGGTTTAAACAAAGCCCATACTCCCATTCTGCCAAGGGCTCCGAAGACTTTTCTGGGACCCGGCCCAGGGCATGGCCCCACTGCTCAGGAGTTAGGGAGTGACTTCTGCCAAGTCACTTAACTGCCCAATCTCAAGTTCCTCATCTGTAAAATTGGGATAATATTTCTTCACCGACATCCCAGATTCCTAGCGATAAATACTAATGTCCGTAGAGGGCTTTGAGATCCCGGGGTGAAGGATGCAGCAGAGTGTTATTTTTATGATGTTGCAGCTTCCATAAAGCATCAAGTTCAATGAGAAAGAGGAGAGAGGGGGCACTGGGCTGGAACCAAGACTAAAGTAGGCAGATGCTGGTGGAGCTTCCCCGCCTGCTAACGCATCCGACAGTTACCTGCAAGTCTGCTGTAAGTCCAGGCCCAGGGCCCTCATTTTTACTAGTGACCTCGTTCACTGCTTCCCCAACCCTGCCCCCTTACCAGTGTCGGAATCCCTATTTAGAATCAAATTAATATGGAACTTCATAATGCTGATATGGATCTGTGTACTCCAAACAGGGAGCCTGCCTGGCAGTCTGCTGGCATCAACGTGCTCCTCAGCAGGGAATCTGTGTTCGAGGCTCTGGAGGGGTCCAACCTTCCGGAGCTGGCCAGGCGCCCACACCGCAACTGCCCAAGCGGCTCCTCCTCACCCTCCTTCCACTCCCAGCAAAGACTTCCCAGGTCCCCAGACACCAAGAAGGAGTAAAGACTGCTACACACAGACCTCTGTGACCAGAAAAGAAGCTGGTTTTATTCCGGGATAAAAGCGTAGCAGAGGAATCCATCAGGACAAAGAAGTGGGAAGATAATTCAGTGGTCGTAGGAAAGGAGGGGAGCGGGCTGTTACAATGTGAAGTTCTGGCTCCATAACAGGTCAGTGATTGTTCAGTCTTGATGTGTCTGGAAGGTCTTTGGAGACTTGACTGGGGGAAAAGGACCAGGGGGCCTGCTGAGGTATAGGGATCAGGGGCAGTGAGTCTATGTGTAGTTTCAATAGTTTCACTGCATGGGATGTGGACCACAGGCTGAGGGGAAGAATTCAGAAGCGAGAAAGGGTGTAACTCTTCCCTCATCCCCCTGACTTGGACAGGAAAATCAGAGCTGTCTCAAGACTTGGCAAACCAGGACCATCAGATCTGGTTAGAGCTGTCAGCGAGCAGAGGGCAGAAGCCAGGATTTGGAGATGATGCCATAGGACTAGACTGCCCAAAAATGTAACCCAAAGCCCACTGAAGATGCGCATACACATATAAACAAAGCAGCTGCCCTCCCTTTCATGCCCCTCATCCTCTTATAACAACTCTTCTTCAAAATTCCCTTCACACTTTCCTTCTTGCAGATTTCATCTACATAAAACCCTGTCCTAGATGAATGGATAAAGTTGTGCCACATATACACATATACACACACATACACAATGGAATACTACTCAGCCATAAAAATGAACACATTTAAATCAGTTTTAATGAGGTGGATGAGCCTAGAGTCTATTATACAGAGTGAAGTAAGTCTGAAGGAGAAAAATAAATATCATATACTAACGCATATATACGGACTCTAGAAAGATGGCATTGATGAACCTATTTTCAGAGTAGCAATGGAAATGCAGACAATGAGAACAGGCTTGTGGACACAGTGAGGGAAAGAGAGGGAGGGATGGATTGAAAAAGTAACGTCAAAACATACACATTACCATATGTAAAATAGATAGCCAGTAGGAACTTGCTGTGTGGCAAAGGGAGTTCAAACCCAGTTTGAGAACCTAGAGAAGGGGGATGGGGTGGGAGGGAGGTTCAGGAGGGAAGGGACATACATATACCTATGGCTGATTCAGGTTGATGTATGGCAGAAACCAGCACAATATTATAAAGCAATTATCCTTCAATTAAAAGCAAACAAACAACAACAAAAACCCTGTCCTTTCTGGATTTTTTTTAAAGTACTGACATGTACTTCTTGCTAACTTTGAAATGACTGCTCATTCTGCCTTTACCTTTCATAACCGCCCCTCATAGGTCTCATATAATCCAGTTTAGTGGGTATTGGGGTTCAAAAATATACAGAAAAATAAAGATCACTCTAGAAAGAGAAAGTTTGGAGAACTTCATCCTAGCACATCATTAAGCAAGCTGTGTATCTAGCCCTTTAAAGAATGGATCCAGGAACACCTTGCAACCTGTTAAGAAGGAATGGTTATTCCTCACTTGTCTTGTTTCCATGGGGGAAGGTGCCATTTAAAGACTATTGGCCTCCCTCCACACCATACCTCTCTCCTTCCCAAGGCAGGAGAAGGGACTTACTTGATTGGCAAATTTGGAAGAAGAAACTCCACCAGGTTAGTTCAGTCCCTTTGGGGTCTTCTCACAAGGTCCTGCCCATTTGCATCTTCTCCCTGAGGGAAGACTCTTCCTCTTCCAGCATCTGGGTGGTCAGTTTAATTCAGGTGTGCAGACTTTAGAAAGACCCTTCCCCACAGAGCGAAGGCATGTACTATGCTCCAGGACAAATGACCTACCTGTACCTACCTAACTCAGTGGAGAAGTGATCCTCCCAAGCCCCAATGCAGCCTAACTTCTCTGTTTTCCCATTCCGTCAGTGTGGCTAAGAAAATGGATGCATTCACGAAAAGATGCTCATCACCACTAATTATTACAGAAATGAAAATAAAACTACAATGAGTTACCACCTCACACCAGTCAGAATGGCCATTATTAAAAAGTCTACAAGAACTAAATGCTAAAGAGTGTGTGCTGACAAGGGAAGCCTCATACACTGTTGGTGGGAATGTAAATTGGTGCAACCACTATGGAAAACAGTATGGAAGTTCCTCAAAAGCTAAAAATAGAGTTGCCGTATGATCCAGCAATCACTCCTGGGCATATATCTGGTAAAACTACAATTCAAAAACATAAACGCAACCCTGTATCCATATCAGCACTATTTATGACAACCAAAACAAGTAAATAACCTAAAATGTCCAATAGACAGAGGAATGGACAAAAAAGATGTATTACACAGTGTATAATAAATATGTTGGAATACTACTCAGCTGTAAAAAAAAAAAAGAATGAAATAATGCCATTTGCAGCAATATGAATGGACCTAGAGATTATCATACCAAGTGAAATAAGTCAGAAAGAGAAATATAGATGATATCACTTATATGTGGAGTCTAAAATATGGCACAAATGAACTTATTAATGAAACAGGCTCACAGACATACAGAAGATACCCATGGTTGCCAAGACGGAAGGGTGGGGAGGGATGGATTGGGAGTTTGAAATTAGCAGATGCAAACTATTATATATAGAATGGATAAAGAGCAAGGTCCTACTCTATAGCACAGAGAACTATATTCAATATTCTATAATAAACTGTAATGAAAACAAATATATATATATATGTACAACTGAATCACTTTGCTGTATTGCAGACATTAATATAACATTGCAAATCAACTATATTTAAACAAAATTTTTTTAAAAAGGAAAGAAAAGGGGTACATTTAACAGAGTCCATCTCTTGCTTCTGTTGAACTGCTTGTAGGCCATTTCAGAGCTAGTTGGTCCCTGTAGAGAACCCCACCCCCACTCCCCACCACACACACCACCCACCCCACCCGCACTCCCACTAACGTCTAAGAGTTACAGCCTCCGTGGGTTTTACCTCCCTGACCCCCGGAAAACAAGCCATGAGGTCTGAGCAAATCAGTTCCCTAGGTTACAGGCAAGGACATTGAGACCCAAGGACATTTTGAAGCCAGTGAGAGAAAAAGACAAAAGCCAGCATCCACCTTAGTGTCCATTCACACATCTGTTGATTCATCACACAGTTACTGAGAAACCACTGCGCTCTCTGCACGACCCAGGCTGGTGGGAATGACTGCCCTTCACCCCTCCTCAGAAGCTCTTGGGGGAACATGCCTGTGGGAATTCGATTCCTACCAACCCTGGGAATCAGAAATCTGATTTCCTGTGCAAAAGGGTTTCGGCCTCCGGTTTCCATAAAATCTCAAGCTACCACTAAACCTCTCTGTCTTGGCCTCTGCTCACCCCTTCCTCTCAGGGGTCCTCCCTCAGACTCATAACCAACAGAGCCACGTGGCTGGGGGAGGGTGATGGCTGAAGCTGAGCCCTGAGCTCAGGACAAGCCAGGAGGAAGGATATCTGGAAAACAAGCCAAGAGAAAATCACCTTCCACAAACTCTTGCTCAGTGACTAAAGTTTTATCTTTCTGTGGTGGTGGTGATGGTGATTGTTCTTTTGCAAAAAAAATAGAATATTTAAAAATGTATTTCAGCTGAAAGAGAGTTTTAAAAGTAGAATTATGACCATCTAAAAAGGAGCTGACACAAATCTCTATTAGCATAATGGCACCACAATGCTATCAAAATCCTGTTCACGCAGCCCTCTGTCCATCTCTGAACACCAGATAAATGGAACAAGAATATTATTCAGGGGTCTGTTCCTCCATCAGGCAGAGGACAGTTTGTATGCAGGGAGCACCCATTAGTGTTAATGGGAGATACAGATGTAAATCCCCAGGCTCTGGTAGGGAAATGCTCCCCTGGGATTTTCCACCAGGAACTCATCCACTGTGATAGGTATGAGGGAACCAGAAAGTCCTTCTCGTTAGTCCAGTCCCACTCTCAGGGTGATTTGCAACCTCGGCCCAAGCATGAGAGTCTGAACCAGTTTTTCTTTGCCATGACATCCACAGCCTCCCCTGTGTTTCTGCCTTTAGATACTGTGCCACCAAAGCCTAGTCTGAGATAAATGCCATTTTAATTTGCTTTAGGCGGTGAAGGCCAATACACATTTCAGTGGAGAAAGTTATGTGTTTTAATTGCTTTATGAAGACATAGCATATGCCCTGACACAGTTAAATGATTAACAGATTACTTCAAATGCCTTTGGCATAGAATATCTATACGTTCATTAGCCAGAACCATTTGTCTTCTTGATAAAACTAAAATTACTTATACAGCAGGTTTACTTTCCATGATTAATAAATGATAAAAATCTAAATTATCCATCTGAAATGTCTCTTTTTGGCCATTAATCTCACATTTATCAGCTTCTATAATACATATTAGTAATACAAAAATTCAATTTTCCAAGTATTTTAATTTACTAAGAAAAACAAAACACATTCAATGCAAAGAAGGACCTCAATGACTGGGAAATTTCAGAGTGATTCTGAAATAGGGGGTGAAAAAACAGAATTAGCTTTAAATATGCTTTATGAAAACAGATAAACAAAATCTGGGGTACACACAGGCCTCAAAATATTCCCCAAGCAATCTCTTGCAAGCCATCAGGATGAATGGAGACTTTAGTATCCTCCTGTCTGTGTTCAAAAAGGACAGAATGAAGAGCACGTCCAAAAACAGAACAGGGCACGGAGCAATCTAGAATTCACTAAAGGTCAAAATGTAAGCATTGCACACGTCTGAGAAAGCGAGCTTCCAGAACAGGTTTAGCTCGAGGGAAAGCCTTGGGAATTAGATCCTTCTGTCAGCTTTTTTAAATGTTTAAGACCGTCTGTCCTCCAATTAAAGTGATCAAGGGAGTCCAGGATGGTTTGTTAGCGACTCTGCCCGGGAGAACACTCATTAAGCGGCCCGAGGCTGACTCTGGACCTCTGTCTTGGGCATTCGCTTGTGCTGTCATCGGCTGATTTCTCTGAATTCCAACTGCCAGGGTGAAGGCGGAGGCTGAGCTGCGCCGCCCCCACTGCCAGCGAAGGAGGAGAGAGACATCTGCCACCATCCTGAGTCACCTATCACACCTGGGTGACTCACTCTCTGAGGGGCCAGAACAGAAGGGCTCCTGAAAGGACGTGTGTGTGTGTCTGTGTGGGTGTGGTGTGGTGTGTGTGAGAGAGAGTGAGTGTGCACTCACCTGTGTTCACAGACAAGCCTGGGCCCTCCTGGGGGTCTGACACTCTGCTAGGCACAGTGCTTGCAGAGTTGAGGAATAAACCTCTGTCTCACCACTTAGGAAGCCACGGTTGAATGAGGTGAAAGACTAATAAAGAGGGATCTCACTACCATTTGCAGCAACATGGCTAAACCTAGAGATCATCACACTAAATGAAGTAAGTCAGACATGCATGCGTGCATGGTCACTTTAGTCATGTCTGACTCTTTGAGACCCTATGGACAGCAGTCCACCTGGCTGCTCTGTCCATGAGATTCCCCAGGAAAGAATACTGGAGTGGGTTGCCATTTTCTCCTCCAGGGGAAGTAAGCTGGACAGAGAAAAACAAATATCATGTGATACCACTTATATGTGGAACCTAAAATACAATAAATATGACCTTATTTACGAAACAGAAATCAACTCACAAGACATAACAAACTTATGGCTACTGAAAGGGAAAAGGGAAGGGAGGCATGAATTAAGAGTTTAGGATTAACAGATACACACTACTATGTATAAAATTAGATAAACAACATGGACCTACTTCACAGCACAGGGAACTAGATTCAATATCTTGTAATAACCTACAATGGAAAATAATCTGAAAAAGAATATGTGTGTGTGTGTGTGTGTGTATACACACATACAACCGATTTTGCTGCATAACTGAAACACTGTTAGTCAACTATACATCACTAAAATATGCATCTATGTATAAGTAAATGAGTGGGCCATGTCTGACTCTTTGCAACCCTATGGACTGCAGCCCGCCAGGCTCCTCTGTCCATGGAATTCTCCAGGGAAGAATACTGGGTTGCCATTTCCTTCTCCAGAGAATCTTCCAACCCAAGGATCAAACTTGAATCTCCTGCATTGCAGGCAGATTCTTTACTGTTTGAACCACCAGAGAAGTCCTGCATATATGTATATGCATGTGTGTTTGTGTGTGTGTATACACAAAAACGAAGGGATTTCAGTACAGGGTGATACACTCTGAGGGGAGGGTGACTGCGGGTTCTGGGTACATATGACTCAAGTTTTAAGAAGTGGGGAGGGAAGAAGCAGGACTTGCCTTCTGGAAGAGGTGACTGACAAAACTGTTAACAGAAAGTGGGAAGACTATTCCAATCAGAGGGAACAGGATGTGCAGAAGTTTGGAGGTGTAAAAGAATCTTCATTTACTCATCCTTTCACTTTTTCAGCCATTGTTCACAGAGCGTCTACTATACACTAGGCGCTACCCTAACCATAGGGCTGACAGCAGTGAGGGGTGACAGATATGACAACAGGGGGATGAAGCCCTGCCTCATGGGGCTTCGGGGAATTATTAATTAATTCTCTGTGACTGGAGCACAGTGGAGGTACGAGGGCTGATACTGGGGAACCTATGCACGGCTTAGTCCATGTCACATTTAGTATTTGGTTGTTATATCTAGCACCATAGTGTGTGTGTGTGTGTGTGTGCATGCACACACACACATGCATATGGATTGTGGGATGAGTGTGGTATCAGAACAGGACATACACACCTGAACTGAAATCAGAGGGAAAACGATGTAGTCATGTTTACCAAGTCACCACCTCAGGTGAGCAGTGCCTTCCGCCCTGAAGTGGGCACTAGAACAGGGCCCGACACACCCAACTTTCTCTCACACCAATCAGCAGCTCAGATCCTCTATCTCCTCACACCTCTCTCCTCATGGCCCTCATGGTAGCACCACGGTACCCTATTCTGCGCTCCAGTCTTCTCCCAGTGCTGGACTCCTCAGGACCACTCACTCACCTTCCACCATGGGGTTGGAGTTATGAGCACAGAGATAGATCAGACCTGTATTCAGATCTCAGCCCTGCTCCTGGGCAAGGGGCTTGAGGATGACAGTAATAACTGTACGTGGTATCTATCTAGCATTTAATACGTGCCAAGCACTTGATGGGGCTTCCCAGGGAGCACTAGTGGTAAAGAACCTGCCTAACGATGCTGGAGAGGTAAGAGATGCGGGTTCAATCCCTGAGTCGGGAAGATCCCCTGGAGAAGGGTATGGCAACCCACTCCAGTATTCTTGCCTGGAGAATCCCATGAACAGAGGAGCCTGGAGGGCAACAGTCCATGGGGTCACAAAGAGTCAGACATGACTGAAGCGACTTACACACACACACACACAAGTAAATGTGAATTAACTCCACATTCATTCATTCAAACTTCACAACAATGCTACCTATTAAGATAGGTACTATTATGATCTCAACTTTACAAAAAGGAAAACCAAGGCAAAGAAAAGCTCAGTGTCTTGTCTGTGGTCCCACAGTTTGTAAGATGCAAGCACCTAGAGCCAATCCCAGAAACTCTGGCTCCAGAGTATGTACTTGTCACCAGTGGATAGCCTGCCTCTCTTGGGCTCCTTGACTTCCTCAGCTTCAAGGGGGATCTAGTAATACTGATGTTTGGTAAGGATTAAATGAGCAGCTTCAGTGCCCAGCAAAAAAAAAAAAAAAGAATTTAAAAAATATTGATTTCCTCTGTCTTTTTCAATTTTCCTAGTTTCCAGAGGCCAGGTCAAATCTGTGCTTTTTCATGAAGTCTCTCCCAGACACTGAGTCTATACTGACCTATTCTTTCTTTGAAATCTCCCCCAGTTTAGTACGTCTTCCATTAGTGTTGGCCCTGGACATACTATTATATATTGTTATTGAATTATTTCAAGATTTCTTGGATCACCAACATTATACGTTTCTTGGGATGATAGTCAAGTCTTGTCTTCTCTAGTACCTTCCCCAGAGTCTGGGCACTGCTAAGGGCATGGATTTTCAAAGTAGGTTGGCAGAATAAAGAATAAATACTATAGGCATCCACATGTGGAATAAATACTCATTGGAAAAGAAATCAAGTAACATAAATTAGTTCAGATGGTTATGTTTCTACATGTCTCCATCCATCCCACAGGTTCCAAGGAACTTAAATTTCAAGTTATAATCTAATCTCTTATTTAAATTCACTTACTTCCTTAAGTATCTATTTTCTTTTAATATCCAAAGGGAAAAATCCCCAGGTGAACCCAGGGAAAGAGGGGCTACCTTTCAATGTCTAATGTATGAGATGCCCTCCCAATCTCAAGTCAATGACTTTTACTTAGGAGGAAGCAAACACAGTAATAAAATACATAAATACTCTTTAATGGCAATAAATTTTAAGGATAATTTACCTCATCATATAATAGTTTACAAGTGGTTTTAGATCCCAATCCCAATAAACTCTAAACCAGAGGCAAGGCTGTGTGGCTGAACAGAAGGAACATGCACTGGGAGACTAGTCTGGCTATGACTAAGGTTCAACAGCTTTCTACTGCATGACTTTCCTGAGTGTCAGCTTGCCATCTGCATCAGAGTTTTAGATGGAAAAAACTTGTCACCTTGAAAGCATGCCATTAGTATACAGTATTATAGTCATTCAAAAAAAAGGGGGGGGGGCAGGAATCAATCCAAAGTATACAGATTAGAAATATGAATCATACCAAGTACAGATAAGGGATGTCAGTGACCCGTGAGGGGTGTAGCCCGGAACTCCTCACTGAGGGCATTTCCCAGGATTCTTGGCAGAGCAGAGGCCCCTGCCCTGCAGGCATAGGGGGAAAGTTAGGACCCAGAGGACACATGGAAAGGTTCTCCCACACATATACCCCACACAGAACTACACCTGAATGTCGAATGCATTTCAGATCAACAAATGTTTTTGGAAGGGCCACACCTTAGTCATGATGGCAAATGTATTCAGCAAACAGTCTGTATAATGCAGTAAAGAACCTCTTTGTGCTATCCACGGGAGTGCTTTGTGGATCAGAAAGTAAGGTTTTAAAGTGAGAAGATCACACACAGATCTTACTCTGTCTTCTATCAAGACTGCTGGTCTACAGAAAACAAAGCAAAACACAGAGAACTTAGATTCCAGAAACCACAGAATGAGGGAGAGGGAGAGAAAGGGGAAGCTCCTCTTTACTGCTTCGCTGAAACAGCAGAATCATCACTTAAATGCTGGACCCTAACCTTCTGTTAGCCCAGCAGAGCAATCCCCAAACTACGATCCTTGAGCCAAATCCAGCTGACCACCTGTTCTGTATGGCCTTGCAACCTTAGAATGCTTTCTGTATTTTTAAGTGGTTGAAAACAGTACGAAAAAGAGAAGAGAAGATTGTGCAATATATGAAAATTACATGAAATTTACATTTCTGTGACCATAAAGTTTGATTGACCCACAGCCACACTCATCTGTCTGCATCTTGTCTGTAGCCACTTCTGTGCTATAATAGCAGAGTTGTAATGGTAACAAAGACTTTGGCTGGCAAAGCCCAAAATGTTTACTCTCTGGTCTTTTACAGATAATTTTGCCAACCACTTGTCTAGGCTAATCATGTTTTCTTTCGGTTGGTGAAAGTAACCTCTCTAGCCTGGCTGCTACCTGACCAAACTCTTTGTGACTTTAAGACTGGATTCCAAATGTATCATCTCTGTTCAAGATAGTTCCTGGAAGCCCAGAACACTCTCTGGACTCTCACCCCTAATTTGCCATCACCCCTGCTATATATATAGATAGCCCCCTATGTGTACATGCAATCCAAATGCTGATTTCTAGTTCCCTACTCTTTATACCCTCACTTTCTCTATTACACTGTCTTCTGTAGTCCATGAGCCATCAATACTGTCTCCTCATCAAATAACAAATTGAAGGAACCTTCAAGTATAGAAAGATGTCACTGGAACTCAATAGTAACATTAGAAAGTTCCTACCAATTATACATTCTAACATTACATGGTTTCCTATGCCAATAATGCTTTGTTCTTCCTGTTTCAAACTGCATATTTCTCTTTTTTCTTGCCAAACTGGATCAATTTTACACACACCTTGTAATTTTATAGGTATGTTCTCATTATAATTTGCATGTGTGTGTGCTCAATCATATCCAACTCTTTGTGACGTCATGGACTATAGCCCCCCAGGCTCCTCTGTCTATGGGATTTTACCACCAAGAATTCTGGAATAGGTTGCCATTTCCTCCTTCAGGGGATCTTCCCAACACAGGAATCAAACTGGTGTATCCTGCATCTTCTGCACTGGCAGGAGGATTCTTTACCACTGAGCCACCTGGGAAGCCAGATGTTATAATTTACACTAGTCTCTAAATGAAAACTGCATCACTCCCATTGCACTCACATTAACTAGCACTTTAAAACAGTCTCACTGTTTAAAGTAGAGACCTCGTTTACCACAGCACTACTCAGAACATAACTGAATTGTGTCAAAACACGTCCGGAGAAACAGTATAGTAGAGGGGAAAGGGCATCAGACCCAAGTTTTATTTCATAGAGTGTAATAAACTAAATGTTTGACCTTGGGCTAATCAGAGGACAAGTCACTCTAGACTTTGTTGTCTTCAGGTGTAAGTGAATTCATTCACATCATGAGGAGCTTTTTCATTTTCATATTTCCTAATTCTAGGACATAAACTCACCCATTGATTCTAACTCATTGTTTAGAATCATATAAGAATTTGACATACTAAATGGCAATTTGAATCACAGTATTTGTTTTAGTTTTGTTAGGGTCTGAAAAGCAGCAAGGGGTAATGGTATTTGCCACTAAGGAACAGGGCTCAAAGTGGAAAGAGGTGGACCAATTATTTTTCACTGTAAGTCTTTCTGAAATATTCAATTTTTTAAAAAATATACACACATACTATTTTGATTTTTAACATTTTTAATTAAGGCTAGAAAGAACTTTCAGAGATCAGATTGCCAACATACACTGGATCATAGAAAAAGCAAGGGAATTCCAAAAAATATCTACTTCTGCTTCATTGACCATGCTAAAGTCTTTGACTGTGTGGATCACAACAAACTGTGTAATATTCTTAAAGATATGGGAATAGCAGGCCATCTTACCTGCCTCCTAAGAAATCTGTATACAGGTCAAGAAGCAACGGTTAGAACCGGATATGGAACAATAGACTGGTTCAAAATTGGGAAATGACTACATCAAGGCTATATGTTGTTACCCTGCTTCTTTAACTTATATGCAGAGTACATCATGCAAAATGCTGGGCTAGATGAATCACAAGATGGAATCAAGATTTCTGGGAGAAATATCAATAGCCTCAGATATGCAGATGATACCACTTTAATGGCAGAAAGTGAAGAGAAACTAAAGAGCCTTTTGATGAAGGTGAAAGAGGAGAGTAAAAAAGCTGGCTTAAAACTCAATATTCAAAAAACTAAGATCATGGCATCTGGTCCCATCACTTCATGGCAAACAAATGGGGACAATATGGGAACAGTGTCAGATTTCACTTTCTTGGGCTCAAAAATCAATGTGGACGGTGACTGCAGCCCCAAAATTAAAAGATGCTTGCCCCTTGGAAAAACAGCTGTGTAAAAACTAGACAGTGTTTTAAAAAGCAGAGACATCACTTTGCTGGCAAAGGTCCATATAGTCAAACCTGTGGTTTTTCCAGTAGTCATGTATGGATGTGAGAGTTGGACCATAAAGAAGGCTGAGAACTGGATAATTGATGCTTTTGAACTGTGGTGTTGGAGAAGACTCTTGAGAGTCCCTTGAACTGCAAGGAGATCAAACCAATCAATCCTAAAGGAAATCAATCCTGAATATACATTGGAAGGACTGATGATGAAGCTGAAGCTCCAATACTTTGGTCACCTGTTTTGAAGAGCTGATTCATTGGAAAAGACCCTGATGCTGGGAAAAACCGAGGGCAAGAGGAGAACAGAGGAGGAGACAGTGGATGACATCACTGACTCAGTGGACATGAGTTTGAGGAAATTCGATGTACAGAGGAGGCTGGCATGCTGCAGTCAACGGGGTCACAAAAAATTGGACAAGACTTAGTGCCTGAACAACCACTGCAAAAAGAAAGGACTTTAGATTACTTATAGTTCATACTTTGATGGATGGGGCTAGACATACTATTGAATTTTAGACATGCATGTGGATTTTATACCCATTTCCCAATTCCCATTTCCTTGAGAGGACTAAATGGGGGTTAAATGACCCTAAAGTCCCTTCCAATGCCAGATTCTATACCTAGGCCTCCCCTCAATGTTCACATTTTTCCCTCTGAAAAATTCACATTTCATGAACAATCTTCTTCCTGGAAACAAGGCAGGTGGAAAGTTTCAACTTTTAAAGTTCATTTATGTTTGAGTCTTCCCAGAACTACAACAAAAAAATTAATGAGATTAAAATAAAAATATTTTATTTCTTCAAAACCTTAAAAAAAATCATTTAAAACAGATCTTGAATGAGATTTATCCCTTCAGGCTAAAATAAAGCATTAGAGTTTTTTGTTAAGAGAAACATTTCCTCAAATTGAAAGAAAACAGAGCTGTAATGGAAATATGAAAGCAGGCTTTGCAGTTGCAACCATCTAATATAACATTAGAATTCTGCGTTTGTGAATTGCTCTAATTTTATGTACATATATTTTTCAACAGGAATAGTGTTTCTTTAGTTTTATAGATTTTTTCACTCATTTAATTGGTGATATAATTACTGGCTCTTATAAATCTGAAAATTAGAAATTCAAACACACACTTGAAAAGAAAAACGTGATTCTTAATGGCCTAACCATTTTCCCCAGTGTATTACCATCCCTTTAGTGGGAATCTACAAGTCCTGTGCCCCCAGTGATCAAAGATTCCTAAGCCATCCTTCTTGAAATGCACACAAAATCTTCCCCAGGCAACCCCAACCAGACTCAACATTTTAGACCATTGACAGTTGGAAAGTTTCTAGTATATTAAAGGACTAAGGGTGACTCAGCCTTGCTCAGAGGTGCTCAGCAATTCAGTAACCCCTAGAAAGGCCCAGGGGTGCCAGAAGAGACAAAACCAGGTGGAAACATTGGCACAATTCAAGTGCACATGGTCTGCTAGCCAAGAGAGACTTGCTAAAGGAAAGTCATTGCATAGAAGTTCCTTAAAGCACTCAGAATCACAATGACTAACCTGCATTTAGCCACAAATTGAAGTCTAACTGAAGCCGCACTAAAGAGATGTATCAACAAAAGCTGCCAGGATAGCATGGAGGCTTAGATGTCTTAAAATGCTCCCTGGTATCTCCCTTCACTAAACACAGAAAGGTGATCCAGAAAACTTTCAGGTTTTCTGAGAGACAGTTTTCAGAGCATCCTGATGATCAGTGAACTTTATCCATAATAAAAATGGAGTGTGTGTGTGCATGTGTGTGTTTTGACATATGAGAGAAGTGGCTGGAATGTGGAGAAACATCAAGCATAGTAGGGAGCTTCTGCTCCTAAAAAGTGTTATTTCTGCTTTTCTTTCTCTTGAACCCTGACTCTTCCCTCAACTCACCCCTGTTTCTGCAAATCCAAACTTCAAAGAGCTGAAACCAGTCTCAGATGAAAAGAGCCACCTGCTCTGAGCATCTTCTATGTGTAGTTCTTTGGGGGTGGTAGTGAGATGATGGTGATGTAATTTTCTTATCTAATCCTCGCAACAGCTCTATGAAGTGGTTACTGTTATTATCATCATTTTACAGATGGTGAAACATGGAAGTTAGCACAAGAAGTTAGGAAATTGTCTCATTCTCACAGCTTCTAAGAGGTAGAACCACTATTTGGACTATTTAATGCAACTGGCCAGCATTAAACTTGGTCTCTCCCCTATACAGGCAATCAGGAGGAATTACTGATTAACTGTGGGCCTCTGTTTGTGGTAGTGAGTGTGTTGGGGAGGAGGAGAGAGGGCAAGTAAGAGGTGGGATGTCTTTGGACCCCTTGTTGGATATTGGTGGGTGTCCAGACCCTCACTCAAAGGTAGACGTGGAAATAGCATGCAGACTGGATGCTCAGATCCTCCTCCTTGCCCATGTAGAAGGTCCTGTAAAAGCAAGTCCTCACCAGAAGGAATAGGGGATTGGTACAGCGAAGACTGGGAAGGAAGCACTCCAGAAAATAGCATTTTCAGAGACTGTAAAATACCTAGAAAAGAAAGAAACTAACATTTCTTTCACATGGATGAAGGAAAATGAGAAACCTAAGAAGACACTCCCTCTGTGAGCTTGGGTGCCCTTCAAAGAACCAACATTCCCATCCTCCACTTCCCCAACTGAGAATGGAAATTGTTACATAATTATATCTGCACACTTGCTGTGAGAATTAAAGGTAAACTACCACACACATGAGCATAGTTTTACCTAAGTTACCTTTCCCCCAAGTTCCTTATCACTTCCTTCTCCATAGAAGTCTCCTCCCGCATGCTCTTTTTCCTACCTTTTTCATGCCCTAATCTTTCTACTGTGAAATCAGCCTTGCCCTTTCATTTCTTCATAGAATTCTCCGAAATTCTGAATAAAGTATTCTCTCTGTGATGACTCCCACTGGCTGAAGTGAGTGAGATTTGCCCAGTGCATTGAGATGCAAATAATTGGATGCTTTGGCCCTGAAGCGTTTGCCTGACCAAGTGCTTCCTGCATCCATAACTCTGCACAATGAGATGTTTAGATTTTTTTTTTTTTGTACCACTAGCACAAACAGAGGCCAATGAGTGGGTAGCTTCCACTTCCCCAATGTGGCAGGGTGGTTTCTCTAAAAGCAGAGAGAAGGAAGATCTTCCTGGTACTTCTCACAGACCACCTTTTTGCTCCAGAGATACCTAGGGGAGTCTTAAGCATCCTGTTCCTTTCCTTCAAGCCCCAGAAGGCAATGGTAGGCTCAAGTGAGAAAGAAATACATCATCTTCCTAGTGCATACATGCATACTAAGTCACTTCAGTCTTGTCCAATTCTTTGAGACCCTATGGACTGTAGTCTGCCAGGCTCCTCTGTCCATGGGATTCTGCAGGCAAGAATACTGGAGTGGGCTGCCAGTTCCTCTTCCAAGGGATCTTCCCAACCCAGGGATAGAATCCATGTCTCTTGTCTCCTGCATTGCCAGGTGGGTTCTTTACCACTAGCGCCATCTGTGAAGCCCCATAGTTATGTCATAGATTTTGCAAAATAAATTATCTTCATGTTATATTATTAAGAACTATTTCTTTTGTTCACTGCTGAGCTAATATAGCGTCTCACAATTAAATTTTCCTTCTTACCTACTTTTTTCCCCCTGAAATTAATAGTTGTCTACCTTTTAACATTTCCTTTTTATTTTTCTGATCCAATGACAAACTCTCTGTCAGAGCTGGAAAAAAAAAAAAAAAAAAAACTTCTTAGTGTGTTCAATATATTCACATTAGACAGATGTTCAGTTCCTTTTTTTTCCAGAAGGCATCCCTCCAGGAGTCCTTAATCCTTTTGCTCTGATCTGGACCAGCTTCTCTTCAGGCATTCGGCATAGCTGACACCCTAGAGTTACCTTCAGCCATCATCCTAGGAATATACTTTGCCTTTCTTATTTCTTGGATCCCACATCTTCTCCTTCTTGATTCACCCTCTTGTTTATGATGGTGCACATCCTTTAGTAGCTTTCTGAGAAATTCGTAAAGATGTTGTAATCTGAAAAAACCTTATTTGAACAACTTTTACATTCACTATATTATGTAATCCTATAAAATGCCTCCAATTTTACTCCTGTAACAATAAGAGGCAGTAGCAAAGTATGGACTTCTAGGTTGAAAATCAGTTAAAATTTTGAATATCATCCTCTGTTCTCATCTAACTTTAAGAGGTAATTTTCAATGTGATTTTCAATTGTTTGTAACCTGTTGCTTTTTTTCTGAAATCATTTAGTAAATTTTCTTTATTCCAAATGTTCTGAAATTTCTCAGTGATGCATCTAAGGGTGTGTGTGTGTGTAATCTGCTATGCTGGCATTAAGTAAATGGATACTTGTATTTGTAAACTGAAGTCTTTCAGTTCAAGAGAATTCTTTTATACTACTTCTTTAATAGTTCCAGTCCCTTCATTTTATCTGGTATCACTTTCAGAATCTCCTCTGGATTTTAGTCTTCCTAAGCTGTTCATCAAATTTTCTTGTTCTTCTTCTTTCTTATTTTCATTCTTTTTGTCTTTTTATTTTAACATAATTTGTCAGAGTTTTTTTTCAAATGTGTTTTCCAATTCTTCTTCTAATTAAATTGTTTAATTTCTGCATTCATATTTTTATTTCTAAGACCTTATTCTGGTTTTCTGATTGCTCCTTCCCATAGTGGCTTGTTCTTATGTTTTGAATGCAATGTATTATCAACCTTTATAAATTAAAGGTTGTTTAAAATATTTTCCTCTGGCCTGTCCTGCCTCCATTTGCTTCAGTTATTTTTGTTTGTTTGTTTCTGTTTTAGTCTGTCTCTTTCATGTTGGAATGGCTGGTCATTCAAGAGGAAAACATCCAAGGTTGACTGGAAGTTTTCCAGTAGCATGGAAGAGAGTTACAGGTGGTAGGCTTTACTGCAGGCTGGCAGGGAGAAGAGTTGATCTTTTCCCAGGATGTATTTTCTATAGGACTGGTCGGTTTTTCCAGAAAGGAACCCTCCTCTTTCCTCTCCATCAGAGAATGAAACAAGCCACCAACACTTTGGAAGAGAAGAGATAAAACTGGGGTCTCACTGTTCTGTATGCAGACTTTCACCTGAAACCTTCTTATTTTCATATTACTTACCACCTGTCTGTCCACAGTGCCCAACTGTCCTCAAACCCAGCTCTTTTCTCAACTCTGTTAGGATAAAAACTGTTTTCTTCCCTCATTGAGTAAGGTAAAGGATCTGGTCTCTTTGCTCTCTCTGTATCATCTTCAACCTGTTCACCTATTTTCTGTTCTACTTCTCACCCTCACCTTCTAAGATACCCACATATCCATCTTCTGAGCATTTCCAGAATTTAGCAGCGCCAAACAGCCTGCGTTTTGTTGATTCTCTCCCAAAAGCTTAAATCTCACTATTATTTTAATGCTGTGCCAAGTCAGATACTTTTCATTTATTTTCTTTCAAACTTTCAAAATCCAGTAGACATTTCTTCACTAACGTCATCTCTTTCATTCTCCTTGTCCTTTAGGGTTTAAATCTTTTCATGTCTTTATTGTCTTTTGTTGTGTCAGTTACCTTATTTAATCTAAAGTATATTGTCCATGGTTTTCATTTAATATTCTATCAAAAGCACTTCCCCCTACAATAATATAGAAAATAATTTTTAATGACTGTGTCATAGTGTGTTTTACAATCAACCTATAACTGAGAATTTAAGTGAGCCAAACTTATTATAAATAATATCAAAATAAACATCTTTTTATATAAAGTTTTACCTTTGTAACAACTTGATTAAAATTTATTTCTAGAATAGTATTAAGTCAAGTTTAAAAAAATTTTCAAGGTATTGATTATATATTATTTATTATATTATATAGCTAATTTCCAGGAAGGTGGCGATAATTCATACTCTCCTCCAAAGGCAGAGACTAGTTACATGGGATTCATTCCATCATCAATAGTGTCATCAACATAATAGCTTCTCAAAATCTTTACCAGTTGTGTCTCATTTTGTTTTAATTTTAATTTCTCTGCTGGCAAATGTGATTACAATTTTTCCTGTATTTATTGGTAACATATATCTCTTGTTAATTGTTCATAGACGAAACTCCTTTCAAGTGGAATATTAGGTTCCTACTTATAATCTCTTAATTTCTTAAATATACCAAGCCATTTAGATCAGACTCATTAAAAAATAT
Organism: Cervus canadensis; assembly: GCF_019320065.1. Lineage (NCBI taxonomy): Eukaryota > Metazoa > Chordata > Mammalia > Artiodactyla > Cervidae > Cervus > Cervus canadensis. Next base: position 21,302,989 of record NC_057404.1, on the reverse strand, counting down.
TTTCCCATTTTATAATTTGCTGGGTTTTTGCTTATTATATTTCCAACATAGAGAATTTGACAATTTTTACATAATCAAAATGATCACTCTTTTCCCTTATGCCTAGAAATCCTTACCATTCCAGGATCAGATAAACATTACCCTATATTTTCTCCTTTTATTTATTTATTTTGAATTTTCTACATTTTATTCTTTCTCCATAGAATTTAATTTGTAGTCTTTCCTCTTTTCAGTTAACCAGGTGGTTCAACACCATTTCTTACATAATTATCAGTTCTTCAACTACTATGTTATCTAGCCTTGACCACATCTACATCCTAAACACTTATTTCTACCAGAGTCTTGTTTCTAGTCTATTTCAACCTGATTTGTCTATTTATTCTTACTCCAGAACATCCAAAAGTTTTAATTACCATACTTTACAGTACATTACAATATCTACCTGAGAAAAGCCTGCTTTACTGCTCTCCTTTTAAAATATTTTTTAGCTCTTTCATTCTATTTACTATTCAAAATTAACTTTAGAATACTTGGTCAAGTTTCCAGAAAACAACAGCAGCAAAATGATTTTGACTAGAATTACATTAAACATGTACATTCATTTGGTAAGCGCTAACATCTTAACAGTATTTGTTCCTCCTTTCTAAGAAAATTATTCCTTTTCCATTTATCCAAGTCTTCTTTTATGCCTCTACTAAAGTTGTACTGTTTGCTTCATACAGAATGTGTGTTATTACTCGATGAATTTATTTTTAGTTTACATTTTAGTGTTATTTTTGAATGATTTTAATTTTCATATTTTCTAACTGGTTATTGCAAGTACTCCAGAAAGTTAATTTTTGCACATTATTTTCTGTTGAATCAACTGACTCAACTCTCATTTTCTAAAACAATTTTTCAGTTTTGCCAAATATCTTTGCTTCACTATATAGATATTAATTTTACCTGATCATATAAATTTTTGTCTCTTTTTTCTATGTCTGATTTCTGTCCCATGTATGCGTAAGCTGGCAGAAATGGGATTGTGAACAGCATTGTCTAACCATGGTCTTAATGGAAACCCTTTACAATGGGAATAATAATTGCTGGCTTTTACTGAGTGTTTTCTACATGCTAGTCACTTTGCCAAAGGATCTGAGTATATTATTTCCTTTAATCTTCATAATCATCTTAGAATAAAGTTACTACTGTAATCTCATTTTAAAGGTAATGAAACTAAAACTTTAAAGCAGAAATATATCCAAAGTTATTCAACTAGTCAATGGCAAAACATAATTTAGCTTTACATTGGTTTGACTTCAGAATTTATGCTTGCAATAGAAACTAACATTACAGTCCAGAACTTCAAATATTAGTTGGTGATAGGAGTTTTTAAGGATGACTAGGAGATTTTTTGAAAAATTTTTGGTTGAGAAAGGAGTTGGGAGAGAGGAGTGGATTTATTATAGACAGATGAAACAGACATAAAAAGTACGATAACAATGCAACAAACACGCAACCATAGTTCTTCAAGTTATGTGTGAACCCCAAACCAATTACTAATGAAAATAGTATATTTCAAAGACCAATGCATCTAAGAGTTAATTGTTATTCCCACAAAAATAACAAAAGCTATACTTTGTGACCTTTTGGCCATTTCAGTTTCCAAAAATTTCTAAAGAAAACATCTTGTCTCAACAGCTCAACTCTTTGTGTCACTGAAACTTGGATTCATGCAAAAGGTGGGATTGAGATGACACATGCTATTCAAAGTCTAGACTAGTCAAAGCTGTGGTTTTTCCAGTAATCATATATGGACGTGAGAGTTGGACTATAAAGAAAGCTGAGCGCTGAAGAATTGATGTCTTTGAATTGTGGTGTTGGAGAAAACTCTTGAGAGTCCCTTGGACTGCAAGGAGATCCAACTAGTTCATCCTAAAGGAAATCAGTCCTGAATATTCATTCGAAGGACTGATGCTGAAACTGAAACTCCAATATTTGGCTACCTGATGCAAAGAAATGACTCATTAGAAAAGACCCTGATGCTGGGAAAGATTGAAGGCATGAGGAGAAGGGGACAACAGAGGATGAGATGGTTGGACGGCATCACCGACTCGATGGACATGAGTTTGAGTAAGCTCCAGGAGTTGGTGATGGACAGGGAAGCCTGGCGTGCTGCAGTCCATGGGATCACAAACAGCTGGACACAACTGAGCAACTGAACTGAACTGATGCTATTCAAGTCATATGTTGGCAAGAAGCTGGGTTGTGGGAGACAGTGGACTTCCTTTTCCAATGTGAAAGGAAAGAAAAAAGAATCTAGCAATACTCAAAAGTCTTTACAGTGCTACAAAAAATTACGTATTTCTGCAGCACATACCTGGATTATTGACTGTGTAGTAGCCCGGCTGGCGGAGAAGGCAATAGCAAGCCACTCCAGTGCTCTTGCCTAGAAAATCCCATGAACAGAGGAGCCTGGTAGGCTGCCATCTATGGGGTCACAGAGAGTCGGACACAACTGAGCAACTTCACTTTCACGTTTCACTTTCCTGCATTGGAGAAGGAAATGGCAACCCACTCCAGTGTTCTTGCCTGGAGAATCCCAGGGACGGGGGAGCCTGGTGGGCTGCCGTCTATGGGGTCGCACAGAGTCGGACACGACTGAAGTGACTTAGCAGCAGCAGCAGCAGCCTGGCTGGACTCTCACCATTGCAAGCAGCCCTTGCCTGAAGTGTGAGGCATAGCATGGAGAAATGCAAACATCTTGCTTTTTCACCAGACATTTTCACGGTTAGGCTTGGGGAGGGGAATGCTTCCTCAGAAACGACTACCGAAAAGTTTTTAGTTTTAAATATCACCCTTTTTTGAGGAAGGGGACAACCGATTGAGGTTAATTAAGTGTTCATTAAAGAACACAATTTTTTTACAAGCTTCCCCCAAAATCATTTTTGACTAGTGAACAGAGAGAAAGCGGGATCTGCCCGCACACGCATAGCACTGCCCTTCAGACTCAAGTCCTCGTCCTGGCCCTGCTGGGCGAAGCTCTTAACCCATCAGCCCTCAGTTTATGCATTTGATGATTGGTAATAATAACACAGTTGCCATTTCCTTCATAGAGCTTCTATGAGATTGAAAATGGAGTATAAATGGATATGTGCTTCTGAAAACTGAAATACACTTGACACGTGTAAAGAAAGATCCAACAGTTTCCAGGACGTGCTCCCTATAGAGCAGTCATATTTATTGCTCACCCGAACTCCTCTGAAAAAGACAAACAGTCATCAGCAGTAATAGAGTTCTGCCGAGCACCAGCCCAGTTCCATTTCAATTCAAAGCCCGGGAGGCAGCAAACTTTCCATCCAGGCACTACTCTCTTAAGTCTCCGGTAAATTTGCCTGTTTCCCCAATATATGTGGTGAGGATCTGAACAGTAGCATCAGGCTATATCTGAGCAGATTAACCTATCAGGCGGAGATAATTACCATTTAAAGGCTAAAGAAGAAATGACTTATTTTACACGGACTCTGTGAGAGGCGCTGGGGAAAGATGCTGTTGTGACCCCAGAACTACTTGGTAACTCAAGCTTTGGTCACCACATGGCACCATCTTCCCCTCCTTCCCTTTGGCCAGTCATTTCTGTATACACTGTGCAGTGGATCTGTGTACTGGGGACTGAGCTTAAATTGAGCTTGAGACAGGGGCCATGGAATGATTGAGGAGTGAATTAGATAGAAAATTGCAGTTTTTGTGCCCTAAGTGAGAGAATCACTGCATTCACCCAGCTGCTACAACTTGAGTATTTCTCACTACTTTTGACATTTTTTCCTTTAAAACCAGGGAACTTGATGTAAAACATATTTGTCTCTTTAGAGAGTCCAGAGCTGCCTTCTTTTAAGATCTGCCCTTCACATCTCAAGTTTTCTGTAGCCAGTGTCAGCATGGATTGTGAGCGATGTGAGCCAATGCTCATGAAAGCGTTCCAAATGGGAAGAATTTAAGTCTTAAATCTGAAACTCAGTGTTCACTGGGTCTCCATCAGAATAATCAGCCATGAATACAGCACACAGGAACACAGGAAGTCAAATGTAAAAGGCAAAGACACCACAGGGAGACTTTGTTTCTCATATTGGTTTTTTGGGTTTTACACAAAACTGTTCCCTTCCCAAGAGGTGCTCAGAATTGAGTCAAATTTGAAAACTGTAAAATCCCTGGATTCATTTATTAGCATGGGTTCATCCATGCATAAGCACAATTGGCTGTCCTAGAACAAGCAGATGAGGGCACTTGCTATACACAGCAAACTTGATTTCAATACACATGACTTAAGCCTGCCTCATGCCTGGTACTACGCTAAGCCCTAAGAGAAACAGGAAAATGAATAGGATTCAGATTCTGGCCTCCGGGGACTGACGCATAACTCCGACCCAAGACAGAGTAAGAAAACTCCTAGAACAGAGATCTCAAATGCTGTGACTTTTTAAATAAAACCCCCATGAGGGTGGATTAGGTTAAGGAAATGGCTCCATTCACAACCTAAGGCCTCCTCCAGCCTCACTGCCCATAACTCTCCCTGACACTACAAGCCACCTGCCATCTTCCCAACACACGCCAAATGCCTGTTCTTCTAGTTCTTTATTCACAAGCCTCCCTATGACTAGGATACCTCTTCACCCTCTTCACCCCCTTCACCACCTAGAAAGCCCTTACTTTAAGGCAACACCATCATCTGTACAGTAAAAATGAACAAGAAAATGTCCATCCAAGGTTTCTCCCTGCCTTTCACATCAACAATATGTGAATTTATGACATGCATCCAACAGTCTACTTCCTGTGAACCATGAAGTCATTCCTGATGCCCTGGGACATGATTCCTCTTGCTCCTCTGAACTTCCATCCCACATGCTCAGACTGCACTCAGAGCACGGAATGTACTGAACTGTCATTAACTGTTTATTTATTTGCTCATCCTTCTGAGTAAAGTGGGTACAATTAGAGAACAGGATCTACATCTTATTTCATTATTATTTTCTTTAGCAATGAGTTACATGACCAGAACTATGCAGTGAACACTATTAGAAGTGCATGACATGTATTTATCCATTTAATCCTCACAACAACCCAATGAGAGAGATACTATCATTATCTCATTTTGCCCAGGAAGGAACAGAGACAGAGAGGTTAAGTAATGTGTTCAAGGTCATACAACTGGGAAGTAGTGATCCATGATATGAGCCAACCTCTCAGTGCTGCCTTATGCTGTTTTTACTTATCTTTGCCACTTCAGGACTTTGCCCAGGGGTCTAACATTTAAAACGTGGAGCTCAATAAATGTGCATTCGCTGATTAAATAAATGAGCAGATGGCCACTACTGGTTAGCCCTGGATAGATCCTCTTGAAAAGTTCTAGACTACAGAAGTTAAGGTAATGAACAGATCTAGAGAAGCTTCAGAGAAACTCAAGAAGATGGAAATGAAGAATTATGCCTAAGGATTTAAGTTGCTTAGCCGTGAGAAGTAGAAGCTGAAGGCTGCTTTCATAACGATCCTCAAGGCCAGAAAGGCTGATTCCTGAGGACAGTGACTGAGTTGTTTTTCTCTACCTCCAGGGAGGAGGAAGGAGCAGGATGGTCCTGAGCTACAACGGGTACATAAGGTTTAAATCCACCACAAGGAAGAATTTCCTTAACCTAAGAATCATTTGTTAGACCCAGGGATGAGTTATGGAGAACAGCTATAGAAGGTCATCTGTCTTCAGCTTTTTGGACTTGCTTCTGCTCAGAGTGAAGAACATAGGGGTGAAAACAAACAATGACATGTCATCCCAAGGTCTCCTTAAGCCTTATAAATAGATGACATTTGAATCCAAGAAATACATCAAACACTGTAAGTTCCTGGACCAAATGAATCAGTGAGTCCCAAATTGAAAAGCAACAAAAAGTTATAACCAGCAAAAAAGGGGTCTTCTCAAACATACCACTGTGCCAGAAATCTAACAAGGGAAGAAAAAAGGAACTTGTTTTCTGAGAAACCTATACTCTTAAAGCTTCTACATTCAAGCCATTTCTTGCTAGGTCCATCATGTGCTGTGTGCTTACTTGCTCAGTAGTGTCTGACTCTGCAACCCCACAGACTGTAAACCCACCAGGTTCTTCTGTCCATGGGATTTTCCCAGGCAAGAATACCACGGTGGGTCGCCATTTCCTTCTCCAGGGTAGGTCCATCACACCCTTGACATAAAGGTAGAACTGGTCAGTCTATACCCTCAGGTGCTGACTTTACCCCATCATCAAAATTTGCTCATTTGATAGGTGACATTAGTATCTTAAAGCAGAATTCTCTAAATATTGAGTAAACTCAAAATATGAACCACTCTTCCATCAATTCCAATGCAAGGTGTACCAAACATGAAGAAATGAATCCTTTCCTGAGAGCAGGAAACAACCTCACACATACTTCTTTTTCATTTCCACATGGAAACTGAAACACAAAATGGAAATGGTGTTGGAAGGAAAGATAGAGAGTAACAAGAAACCATTTGGAGAGAACAGGAACTTGCCTGAGGTCACACATCTAAGTCTAGTAGCCTTTTCCCCAACAGGTCCTCTAGTTTCCAGGTCCACTATCTCTCATACATCATGGCCTGCTCGGCACTGAGGCAGCCTTGCTAGAGGCTGCCTTCATCACATGCAGCCTCTTTGGGGAGCCGATCTCACCTTGAGAAACTTAGTCTGACAGCCTTAGGAGACCCACTGAACTCATACAAGAATCTGTTCTCTCTGCCCCAAGTAGAGCATAACCATCGTCAGTGAATCAGTAAAGCCCAGGTTCTAACTCAAGGTTTCCCTGCTTGCAGATTGCACTCCTCCTTAAAAACCTGGTTCCAGTGACATCTTCTCTGTGAACTCATCCCTGGGCCTCTGTATTGTGCTAAGTCACTTCAGTCATGTCCAACTCTTGGCAACCACATGGACTGTATCCCGCCAAGCTCCTCTGTTCGTGGGATCTCCAAGCAAGAATACTGGAGTGGGTTGCCATTTCCTCTTCCAGGGGATCTTCCAGACCCAGGGATGGAACTTGCGTCTCTTGCATCTCCTGTATTGGCAGGTGGGTTCTTTACCACTGGCATCACCTGGGAAGATCTAGACCCATGGCCTCCTAGCTCCATGCAAATAGACATAATCCTAAGGAGCGTTCAAGCTCTGGATCCAGGCTGCTTTGGCCTAGGTTCCATGGACTAGTTAAGTGATTTTAACCTCTCCGATACTTCCTCATCTGAACAATGAAGATACATCTCATACCTCTAGTACCGTGATGGTGAAGATTTGATGAGTTAATAAACGACAAATGTTTAAAATAGTTCTTGGCACAACCTAAGCTCTCAGTCATTATTCAGTATTTTGATCTTATTAGCTTTCTTAGGTTTTCTGAGTCCTCATGGGGTTTTGTTCATCTTTCTAGTATAAAATACTATACTATTCATATTTCTTATAACTCTCCTCCAGTATTGTGTTAGTTATTATCCACCCCATCATGAGCCCACAGACCATCTTCTTTTCTGGCAATCTCTGTTCAGATGATGTCACTTATAGCCACTTAGCCACCCTGAAGATTCATTTGACTCTCCACACACCCATTCCCTGAATCAATCACCAAATCCAGGGGCCCACGTCTTCTAGATATTTCCAAATCTGCCCTTCCATCTCCATCTTATTTCCACGGTCCTGCCAATCCTCAGTTAAAGTGGTGAAACAGCTTCTTAACTGGTTTTCTGGCCTCCAATCTTGTTACAGTCTAATTTATCTTCCACATTGAAGCTAGAATGATATGTCTCTAAAAAAATATTGAGCCCTAGCTCATGCCTCTGTTTAAAGCCCTTTGACGTCTCTCTACTGCTGTCTGAAGATGTTTGGTCCAACCATGCAAGAACTCTCTCCTTTCTCCCCTTCAGACTCACCTGCATCACTGCTGCCTGAAAGGCCAGCACCAAAAGACAACTGGCTCCTCCCGGCTCTGATAAGTTCTCCTTTGGCCTTAATACTCTTCCAAGTTCTCTGTCTGGCTCACGTCCTTCTCTTTGTTTAGTTAGTGCCAGCATCACTGCCTCCAGGGGACCCCTTAGACATTGGAGAGCACTCCTCAGGGCTTCGGTGACAGAGCACTCTGTGGCTGTCCTCGAATCATGACAACCTGCTGTGCTTTTCCCACCATGACCTCAAGTTCAAAGGCAGTGTCTCCAGACAGCGTCTCACTCACTTAAGGTAGATGTGCCTTACACACAGTACCTACTCAGAAAACTTTGAATGGTTGATCTCATTAAATAGATAATGGAGAGCACCTGACACATATAGTGAACACTGTGTGTGTGCACGTGGGCGTGCATGCTAAGTCACTTCAGTCCTGTCCGACTCTTTGTGACCTTTGCAGCCTGCCAGGCTCCTCTGTCCATGGAGATTCTCCAGACAAGGATTCTGGAGTGGATTGCGATGCCCTCCTCCAGGGTATCTTCCTGACCCAGGTATCGAACACGTGTCTCCTGTGGCTACTGCATTGCAGGTGGATTCTCTGCTACTGAGCCACCAGGGAAGCCCCATAGTGCAGACTGTGGGCACTAAACAGTATTAATTAAAGAATTACTCTAAGGACTTTTCATATATGGCCTCATTTAATACTCACAACATTCGTATAAGGTAGCTGGGATAATTATCTCTATTTTATAGGTGAGGAAACTAAAGCATAGAAACACTGCCAGTGTGGCACAGTTAGAAATTGATGACACCAAGGTTAGAATCCAGAAGTCTGGGTCTGGATCCCATGGTCTTAACCTTTATGCCGTTGCTCCTGTCAGATAGAGGTACCGTGATAAATACAGGTATCTAAACAGACACAGATAATATATTCTATTCCAGTTCTACATAGGGGAAAGGTGAGGCATTGGACGTTTATAGAAAAGTCATCCAGGAAAAAGGAAGAAAGCTAAACAAGGAGATCACCATCCTTGCTCCTCACTAACCAGCAGTAGAACTCAGGGCAGTCAGCCTTCCTCAGCTTTGGTTCTTCAAGCGTAAAATAGGGGCCTTGGGGCCACATCACATTTTAGCTTTCTTCTGAATCAAATTTGCAGTTCCCTTCAGTTAGGTGAACATCATCAGGGTGGAGTGTGTGCCAGGTTCAGTGCTAAAGGCAGAGGCACAGAGACAAACAAAATGCATCTCTGTCCTTGAGGAAGTCGTCTTCCTGTTGAGGAGACCTTTGTGGACCACACTGAGAGAGGAGTTCACAACTGCCAGACCACTCTAACATTGGTTGTTTTAAAGGGGACCACCCCAAGAGAAAACATTATCATGAGAAATGAGCCATTTGTATCTTTCAACAAGATCCATAGTATCTTTCAACTCTCTATTGTCCAGCAAAGAAGCATCTGTGCCTCCTCCCATCCTCTCTACAATGCCCCACTCATTTGCAACGCCTTGGTTTACAACTGAAGAAGCAAAGATGCTTAAGTAAATTTGCCAGTCATCCGATGGTGACCTGATGAGCTAAGCCCCCACCATCTTGTTTCACAACTTCTCCCAGAGCTGAAGTGGCCTATCAGTGTCAGGAGTCGTAACTCTGGCACAGCTGCTCTTGGTATTCCAGTACAGGTTATAGGCTTAAGTGGATTTTTAGATTTACAGTTGATTTGAAAGCTGCATCTAGTTCATTTTCAAGTTTGTCGGTAAGCTGGTTGATTTAAGGCAAAAAGCACCCAATTAAAATACATTCTGAATAAATGAGTGAGCAAGGCATTTTTGCCCAACTCTTAATTTATTGGGGAAAAAAAGCCATCAGGGGACTTCTCAAGGACCAAATTCCATCACATCATTGTGAGATGAGATAGTAAAATATTTTTGATCAAAATGTAATTTGGAAATACACTCTGAGAGGCAGCCTTAACAAGAGTCCAGGCTTTGGGGCCAGTCCAAGTTGGACTACATCCCTGTTCATGATCTCAAGTAGCGCTGCGACCCTGAGCATGTTCCCTAACTCTGCTGAGCCTCATTTTCCCCATCTGTGTAATAGGAATAAGTAGTATCTGCCTGTTAGCATACTTTTCAGAATTAGAAATATAGCTTAGGGCCTGGTAGAGAGTAAGGGTTAAAAAAATAAACTGTTGAAAACATTTTATTAAAGTCTTAATGATTCAGAGACTGATTATTCCATTAGAAGATCGTCATGCTTTTTCCCTTCCTTCCTCTTTCTTCCTGCCTGCCCACGTCACAGCTGCTCATAAGCTATTATTCCATGAGATAAAAAAATGAGATAAAATTCAATTCAGATGGCACAGCACAGTGGAAAGAGCACAAGCACTGGAGTCAAACAGGGCTGGACTTGAATACTAGATGGCTTTGGACAGGTCGTGTAACCTCCTTAACTCTTAATTTCTTCGTCTGTAAAAGGTGGGTAATTATATCTACCTGCTAGGTTCCTTAGGAAAGAGCACACACACACTTACCTGGCACTGTGATTGGTAAATAACTGTTAGGTAAAAAAAGTACTGAATCAGTTTCAATAAGAAATGCAGAATTAAAGCTAAACTGAAGCTTCAGGATCAATCACAATTTGTTTGTGGAACCTCTTCAACTCCATCACTACCAAGAATGGCCAAAAGAAGTCACTCTCAGGACGAAAGTCTTACATCTAATGCCATCTGATTCCATTTCCTCCTTGAGGGACAGCTTGAGTGTTAGCTGAAATGGGGTAACTCCACGCTTGGGGAGCCAGAATGGCAATACAGATGGCTGGACAATGTGGGCAGCGGGCAGACCTCACTGCAGGTAGAGCTCCAGAAGCAGGGGCCGATGCACCACGATATTCAATGCCAAGCATGGTCAGGAGACAGAGAGGCCAAAGGAAGCCTGGGATGCCCTTCCCATAACCATGACCTCCAATACCTATAGGGAGAGCTTTGGTTACCATAGTGGAAATGACAATGGTCAACTTGCATAGAGAACATTTTCGTCATCTGCCTTTGACTAAGCTAAAGGTTCATGGGATAGGACCATTGATAAGACACATGCTTTCTTACATAAACATTTGGATTCATGTTCATAGTTTAAATATTTTGTCCACAGAGATCTCTGAGTCATCTCCTCACATGCTTCCTCCCTTCATCCCCCTCTGAAGACTATAAGATGCCAGCTCTTTAAAGGAAAACACATAAACAAAAGACAAAAATCCAAAAGTCACATCAACATACCATAAAATATCTGAATATCTCTTTAGACCCCCTGGGGACCAACCACATGACATTCTCAAAGTAGCACACAAAGATTTATTTGTATGCCTTCCTGCTTCCTAAATAGCACACCCACTCCAAGTGGAAGGACTCCAATTTCATGACAGTCTGGAGGAGGTTTTTTCTGAAACTCCTTCCTGAACATCACATAGCTTAGAACAGAACATACCTGTCAATATCAGTACTACATTTCACGGAAATTTCTATTGCAAAGGAGACTCTTACGAAAATTTTCTCTTTTTATAAAAAGGGAGAATTATTTTTAAAAATTGATGTTGAGAATCAACTCATCCTGAATCACCACTTTTGTAAGAAACTGTCTGCTACAGACAAAATGGAAAATCACAGTTGCACTTTATTCAACACCACCCATAAGAAATGCTTCATGCACAGAAGTGTTCTTTTTTCCATAAGGCAGCAGCGTTAGAAAAAAAGCTCTGGCATCGCTCTTCAATATTGTTGTCTAATTAAATGGCAGGAGTGGATGCGTAAAAATATGCATTAGAGGTGTGTAATGTGTAATGTGAAGAAGAGTAATCAAAGCCATTCAACAGGATTTAGGAAGGGATTTCAGTTGGCAGCTTACGAGACAGGAGCATATAATTTTGCTAATTTGAAATAGGTATTGTAACGTATAAACATTACTGCTTTGCATATTTTAATGAAAACTGCCTCTACACCAAAATGAATCCTTTAGCTTGAACTTTCTGCATACCACAGAGCTTCTACCTGTTATGAGTTCAGCATAAATAAGAAAGGCACACAAGCCACATTAAAAGAATGGTCACCTCATTAAAATAGGTTAAAACCAAGCCCCTTATTCCAAGCTACTATAACACTATAAAGTAAGTGTGGTGACAGGTGTTGTATTAAATTTTTATATTGCAATGAACTTGTACTCACACAAACCAAATCTTCATGCTTCCTTTGATATACACCTGCAACTTGTTAATTCAAGGACCTTTATTAAGAAAGTATAAATTTAGCAACATCTATAGATTTGTAAAACTCTATTAGCTTGCTCAAGAATCTAGAGGAAATTCATTTGGAATCTTATTTGCATGGTTTACAAAGAAATGGAAACTAATGATGACTTTTCCCAAAGAGATATGCCTAGAGATAACGCATTTGTGCAAACAGACTGATGTGAATTACCCAGACTTGGGCTGAAAGAGATGAGAGAGTGATCTGGGGCTGTCTGGAGCTGAGGACATCACTTACCTGCCAGCTCGCTTCTCGCTGAAGTCCTTTTTTCCAGTCTTCTTCCAGTCTAGGGGAGGTCTCATCCATTGCTGATGCTGCTTGCACAAACTGGATTCGCCAGTGGCTGTTACTCTTTCGTTGCAAGCCTTTACCAAAGCAGCAGCGAGGGCAGTTCAGGGGCAGACTGTCATAGAGAAAATGCCATGCCAGAGGATGAGGGATCAGGCAGGAAGAAACCACGCGGGAACAAATTTGGGATACATGGGGCTACCCTGACAGCTGCCAACTGGCCAGGCAGGAGGCCAGCTCAGCCACTGAGCGTCCAGAGATTAGGAACAACCAAGCTCCAGGGCCAGTGGACAATGGGTCATTCTTATGCTTCTGGCATAAAGGTCAGAGGAGGGAAGTGTGAAGGCATGCTCCATGACCTAGAAATATGCATCTCTTATGTGCACTCTTGTCTTTCTTTCAGCCCCAAACACACACACACACACACACACATGCACACGCGCACACACACACACATAGCAGAATTTGCATTGTTCTGCAGGGGTGCATCAGTGGGTTGGAGTATCCTGGAAGAAATAAGCTACTTTACATAGAAGCAACACATTTCATTTGAGCACATCTCCCCCAACACAGCATGAATCACTCAGCAGCCAGTAAACATGCATAATAGCAAGTTCCTTTGGGAGAAAATAGACTCATTCCTGTAGTTGAATCCTGAGCATCTATAGTCCCTTGTCTTCCCCCTCTAGGAAGTTCTATGACAGGCATTTAAACTGACCTCGTGGACCTTTATGCAAACCATTAGCTAAAATGGCCAGAAGCTTCAGCTGGGATGGACTCTGGTGATTCAGATGGTAAAAGAGTCTGCCTGCAATGTGGGAGACCTGGGCTCAATCCCTGGGTTGGGAAGATTCCTTGGAGAAGGTAATGGCAACCTACTCCAGTGTTCTTGCCTGGAAAATCCCATGGACAGAGAAGCCTGGCAGGCTACAGTCCGTGGGGTCGCAAAGAGTCGGACACAACTGAGCAAATAACGCTTTCACTTCTCCTCAATATTTCGGGCTCAGTGAAGCCAAATCCAACCCAACTCTGCCCTGTTTTGTTACTATTTCTCACACAGAATGATACTGTCTCCTGCTGTTCAAAATTGATCACCTATAGTTTTAAGACAGGCAGCTGGTATTACTGCCAACAGTATCTACTTTTTCCCATTAAAACAGTAGTTATCAAACTTGGCTGCACAATAGACTCAACTGGGAAGATTGTGAAAAGACTGTTACAGGAGCCTTATCCCCAGAGATTCTGATTTAACTGGTCTTAATCCCACTGGATGATTCTACTGAGGACCCAGGACTAGTCACAAAACTCAGAGAATCTTCTAAAGTTTCTCTAAACTAGTCAATTGGCTGATGCCTGAATCCCCAAGATCCTGCCAATACCCATGTGAACAGTTTCTCACCACCAACGATGGTAAACTCACTACCTCCCAAGACAATCTTGTTCCATGGTTGATTGTTCTGCCCCACAATGAATTGACATCCTTCTCCCTGCACCTGCCATGGCTGTACTTCATTAGATGTACTTCATTGTACTTCCATGGCTGTACTTCTTCATTCCATAAAAGATACTAAAATACCTATTCTGTAGGACAACCCTTCAGAGATCCAAAGACAGTAGCAGCCCATGCCCTTAAGCCTCTGCTGAAGTGTCTCTTTCACATTAGAACTTGCAGGTTTCTTCCATGGAATATGGTTTCAGTAAATTCTCATTCCTTGATGTCAGCCTCAAATATATATTCGACTGTTTCTAGTGGTAATGATTCTAATACTCCAGAAATGATTGCAATAGCCTGCTATAATCTACCATTGCATATACAGACTAACAATCACATGCCTTATTTTTAAAATCCCCACACACAACCACCATAATAATAAGAGCAGCCAGCATTTACTGACTATAGACCTACATACCCGGTACTGCAAGTTTTATTAACCTTACATCATTCATCCTTTACGAGCATACTATGATGTCATCTTTTGCTGCTGATTTACAGATGAAAAGTCCAAGAGAGACAAAGATATTTGCCTGGGTTATGGGCCAGGGGGTAGCCCAGCTACCGAGGCCTGCATTCTCCATCCCTGCTTTGTGCTAGTCAGTCCCTTTCACTGATGCAGTCCCAGGTCCCATTGGCTATTTTGACAACCACATCTCGCTGACACGGTGTCACAGCTAATTAGTACACTGGGCTCTGCTCTCATCTTCAGATTATATATGAACAATTATATATAGCCAATTTATATAGGCTATAAATTGCCACATACAGTCCTAACTTGCCATTATTATTGTAATAGGGAAGAACCTTTTGTATTCTATCACAAGTTAATCACTAAAGGGATGTTGCCTATAAGATTAAATTATACATAATGGCCCATCTCTGGGAACCCTGCTTCCCGTAATGAGCATTAAACTAAAATACCTTTGTTTAGCTCACAAGAAACATCCTCACCAGGTCTACCTGTGGATGACTAAGAGAGGAAGAAATTAATATTATATACCCCTCCAGAGGCTGATGGGAATCAGCGAGTGTTTGACTTTACTCCCGCCCCGTTTAACATAAAAGAAGCCTGAATTCTAACCCAGGCAAGATGGTTCTTTGGGGCACAAGGCCACCATCTCCTCAGTCTGCTGGCTTTCAGGATATAGTAGTTATTCCTTGTCCCAACAGCTCATCTCTTGATTACTGGCCTGTTGTGTGGTGAGCAGTATGATTTTGGACTTGGTAACATTATTCTTTTAATAATTACAAGACTATACCTTCCACTTCACCTCTAACAAAACAGACAAAAGCAAGATCTTTACTTGCTCAGCTCCTCTCATTTATTAAGAATATGTGGGTGCTTCTTCAGAGGTTACCCAGAAAGGTAAGAGAGAATAGCCAGAGGAGAAAAGGTCCAGAAATTTTCCCCAAAGACTAGACTCCATGGCAGTCTCACAGATCACCTAGCTCTTCCCTCTTTTCCTCCAAATTTGATCAACAGGACTCCATAAGGAAAACTGGGGGGAATCAGTTTTACCATTTGGATCACATCAGGTTATGTTCATTTCAGGGTAATTGAAGTCATTCTTACGGAAGGTGGGATACAAAGTGGTTAAGCATATCCTTTGGAGTCTGACCAAGGTGTGAGGAGCAGCCCCATTATTACCTGGCTCTATATCCCTGGGCATGTCACCTAACACTTCTGAACTCTAGTTTCCATGTCTGTAAAAGAGAGGTATTATTATCTCAAGCTTACTATTTCTTATCAATATCTGATTCCCATTTGTCCCAGGCACACAGCAAGATGGCATTTCTTTAAACCCCCTAAAATCAGCCATAACTACATGTCATGTTTTGGCCAATAACATGTAAGGAAAGTGATGGGTATCACTTCCCAAGGGAGAGCTTAATCATCAGCCTTTGGCTTCCAGCCAATTCTTCCCCTACTGCAGGGACTGTGTGTGTTCACAAGATGTTCCTTAACATCAGAGAAGACTAGATAGAATGCTGAGTCAACTTATGAAGGGCAGTTGTCCTGGAGACTCACCTGGACCAACAACAGGCATTATGTGAACAAGAAATAAACTTCTGGGGATGTTTGTCCCCATAGCATAACCTAGTCTACCCTAACCAATGCATACCATCCTTACCGTAGAGTCATTACAAGAATCAAATTAAATATTCTCTCTAGAGCATTATCACATGCATCAAGTAAGTTTGCAATATTATTTTAAGTAAATTCCATTACAAGCCAGTATGTTCTACCCACGTCCCATGGAATCCAATATTTCCTCCTCCTTTTGCAGCCTGGGTTTTCCCTGCTCATAAGATAGTAGCATTAAGTGTGACAATTTCCATAGATGATATAGAAACATGGATTTTAAAAAGAAAGGGTAAATGTGTTCAACAATGCAGCGTCACTCTGTCTCAGAAAGAAAACTCAGAATAGCGTGACTTTAATGCCACTTATCATTTAGCAAGGAAATTAATGAAAACAAAATGAAGCCTCAAATACTAAATGTAGTTTGGTATGAATTCACTACTGATAAAATAAAGTACATGTCTTCAAAATGTAAACATAATGAGAACATACAGGAATACAGGAGCTTATTAAATAGCCTAGCTTTTATTCATGATTCTAAAATCAAGCAATCAAAACAGAATTTATTTTGTTGTAAATATTTTTATTAAAGGAAGTTTTGACTATGAAAATAAGGTATAAGGACGGCATGGATTACCCATTGGCCAAATTGCAATGCTAACATTTCAAGACACAAATTCTAACCTGCTTTGGGCCACCACTGGGAGAGTCTTTATGCAAATGCTATGAGTTGAATGGTGTCCTTTCAGAAAGATAGGATGGAATTCTACTCGTAGAACCTCAAAATGATATCTTATTTGGATGTGGGGTCTTTGCATAGGTAATCAAACTGGTAATATAGGTAACATAGGTAATATAGGTAATAAAACAAACTGATTAAGGTGGGTCTTAATCCAACTTGACTGGCTTTCTTATGAGAAGGGGAAAATGTCAACACAAAGACAAATGCACACAAGTAGAACACCATCCGAAAACGAAGGCAGAGACTGAGGTGATGCGTCTACAAGCCAAGGATTGCTAGCAAGTCACTACTTTTTCCCTCAGAATAAGCAGCTTATTAAGACTATACAGACTGAAAAGAAATAGAAAGAGCTTTAGAATTTGTAACATTTTCCTTAAGGAATAGTTATATTAAAAAGTTAAAAAGGAAACACCTATATAAAATGCATCAATCAGTCTTCCCTTGATTTAAAAGAAAGTTCCTTATCCTCTAGAATAAACATGGGTTGATACTTCATGTTAGGAATCAAAGGACTAGAAAAAACAAAAGTTTTCCAATTGACTTAAGCCATGCATTCCACAGAATTCTATTATGCCAGAATCTGGCACTCTAATCTGCTCTATAGGATACAGACATCTAGTCTAGAGAAGAAAATAAAAGAAAATCTGTTGTGGGGAGAGTAGAGGGATGTTGATGAAAATAAGTACAAAGCTAAGCACTTCCCAGGTGTGGAAGAAAACTGATGGTCTTTCACCCCTCAATAGGATTTCATACACTCCTTCACTTAACACCTGGGCTAGAATTTTTATGAATTTCTGCCATCCATTTTATTATACATTCTCACTTTAAATCCATTCTCAATGAAATTTTCCAAGACATTTTCCCATAAACTTTTACTTCTGTTTTTACTCTCTCTTCCTTTTAGAAGCTAATAATAAGGTGTTTACCTTCAAAAATTTTCTTCACAAAAAACTACAATATATCAAGTCCACAAACCAGAGGTATCTGTATATTAACTCTCAAAAAAACAAAACAAATACAAACAAACAGAACAGATGTGATGAGTGATAAATCTGAAAAGGATGAACTTTGGTAATGTAGTCTTATTTCAGAAAGGAAAAAAAAAATAGAACAATGGTTTCCAGTTCACTGTTTCACTGGAATAATTAATGCTGATTATCCCCTCATAAAACATCTAAGCTGAACTGCAGAGATACCCACAGGACTGTGGACAATAAAACACCACGGCTAGGAGAATATTCTCTTGTGCACCAACGTACTTTGGCTCTCGTGTGGCCGAGTTGTATGCTTACCAAGATTCATTTGTGTTTGTTCCCAATCCTATTTATACCAGTTGTGCCTGTTAATGTAATTACATAATGTAATTAAATAGTAGAGCTATAAAATATGAGTTCCATGGAAAGGGAGTTGTTGCTCTCATGAAGCTAGTCAAATGCTCTGGAAAGACCCAATAAAGAAAAGCTGCTTTAAAAATTTTACTGTTGTGGGGGCAGGATCTGCATAGATTCTACTCAGGTTACTTGGTCACTGCCTTAAAATTCTTAATTCATTTTACAGAAATTGAACCTGAAATCTGAGAGGTTCCTCTCGGGATACAATTTACACCAAAAAAGCTCCAGAATTCCACACTCTGAACCCCTACATAGATAAAAGTTCTTGGCTCCACAGCAAAACACTAGTGAATAAACGTGCATTTATGGATTTTAAGCAAAAGTCAGATTTTCATGTAGGTACATGATTTATGATCCTCCAACTTAATCAACTTATGTGATTAATCAGTCAACAACCATTTTCAATCATATGGAGTAAGAGTTTCCATGATTTAAAAAAAGGTAAGCCAGAAAAGACCTTTTCTTAATTGACTTCTAATGAACAGAGATAGAAAGTAACAGACTCGAATATACAAACCAAGAAACAGAATCCATTTCAATACCTAAATCTACTTATATCACATAAGCAAGAAACAGCATGGCTCTAACTATAAACATCAAACACTGTATAAATCTGAGCCATGTAGACTCCAATTAATTACTGCATAGCATTCCCGTGTCTTCCTATAACTGTGTAATAATACCAACTGCCTATAATCAAAAGGATTTAGTAGACATTTATTGATGGAAATCAGATGATTTCATCCACAGTGTCTGAATTACGTTGATACGTTTGAGCCTGGAGCAAAATAATGTAATAAAAAACAACATACAGATGAGAACCTCAATTTTTCTCTACATATGAATCTGTCACTGATTCGAGAAGAATCAAATCTAAGTCTGACCAGGTGAAGACATTCCATACATCATCCTTCCCAACTCAATATAAAAATAATATTCCCCCTTCCAATATGTTTACATACTGTTCCTGACTTGGTGAGATCCTGAACATCCAGAGAGCTCCGAAACACAGAGAGTTGCCTTAGCAAATAGTACGCACAGCAGAGATGAATTACAGAATACTTTCTTAAAAGAGATTACTTTAAAAACTATATGAAAGTCATAAGCCCCCAGAAGTAATAACCAATGGACTCATGAGTAGAGTGGGAAGGTAGATCTTATGAGTAGGATGAACAAATGAGAAATAGGCTATATGGTAGGCTGGAAATATCATTTCCTCTTCCTCCTCATCCCCGCCCCCCAAAAGGGTCCTCCCGTAGACTACCTCGGAGTTAAATTTTCACCAGACATCTCTCTTGATTTTAAAATCTTTTATGTCATTGTCTATGAAATTACACATATTCCTAGGAGGGGGTCACCTAAAGCTTTATCTCCTAACACTTTGTCACAAGTCACTTTTCAGTTCAGCTTAGAGAGTAACACTCTTTGCAACCAGGCAAGAAATCACGATGGGGTGAGGGTTGGGGGTGCGGAGTGCACAGAGGAACTTGAAGAGAAAGGCTTAAAACAGAGGAAGTGAGTAACTTTAAGAAACATACATTCAAAGTCTCATGAAAATTGACTTTACTAGCTACCAGATTCTGTGAGGATTATTAAAAACTATCCAGTTAGGTTACAGATTTGTAACATACACCTAGCTTCTCATTGCCTTTATAAAATGTGAGCTGGTGGGAGAAGGGGAGTGGGGGCACACCTCTTCCCTCTTCACTTACTCCTAATACTAACATTCTAATGCTAGGGGAACTTCAGATACAGTTCAAGAACTTCAAAATAGGAAGAAATAAGAATGGGAATTTTGGTTAGTAAGTGGACTAAGGACTGGTTACTCAAAGTGTACAGACCAGAATCACCTAAGAGCTTGTTGAAAATGCGGACTCTCAGGCCCCACTCCAGATGGACAGACTCTATCTACATTTTATCAAAGCTGATTCATTAAATTTAGGAAGCAAAAAGAGGCTTATCTTAAATCAATTTGCATAGCAAGCTTTGTTTATTTACTTTTTCTTAAGTTAGAGCACAGGTTTAGAGTCACTAAGGAACAGAATAACTGATGGATATTACAGGGAAGAATTGAGCCCCCTACAAAGAAACTGACTAGAGCTACCTCTGGAGAACTGCACTTTCCAGATTCAGTAAAGATTTTTGTAACCAGGTGTCACAGGCAGGACCCCCCACCCTTAAATCACCCAACAATCTCAACATACATGACTATTCCACTTATTAGCTCAGAAAAACAGCTGATGACAAGTGAATGACGCCTCCTCTGGACATTTAGATGACTGATTTTGTATAAATCAATATGGAGTGCCACAAAATGTCAGAAAATACCAAATGAAGAGAAAAGAATCAATAGATAAACTTGGAATTAAATGAGTGATGAATAATCTTTACCAACTAAAATAAATTAAACCAGGAAAACCTAGTTAAAGTAACTTCAAGGATCTGGCTTAAACCCCCCCAAAAAACAATGCAATTTAGAGTAAGGCCACTCATGACAAGCATGTTATTCTTTTTTTTTCCCCAGAAAAGCATTATGACAGGAACTACAAAATAAGAGCTAAATTCATACTTTCAAGCTTATGTCTAAACAGTCATAATTTTTTAAGGTTTCACAACAAATAAACTTTAATTTGCAGATGTAGAGCACGTGTTAACCTAGCAATCATGAAACAGAGCGCACATTTGATTAATACTTTCAGGTTTTAGAGGGATAGGGTTAGAGAGACAAATTCTATAAGTCAGTTAATTCATTTTAGATATCAAATGTGCCTCTTAGAAGCATCAAATAAACCATAAATTTACAGACAGACCAAATATCAGAATTCAAATCTAAATGTTTTTCTTAGTTCTATAGTGGCATCAGAGATAAATCCAGTCTTGTAACAGAAATCAATATAAACGTCTTTCTTCATAACTAAACAGATGCAAAGTGGCTTTTACATTATTTTATAACTCATGGATTCTAAGGTCATGAACTAGATGCTAATATGCATTAGGAACAGTGTTGGGTATTAGAGATGAGAGGCGAGGAACACGGAGGCTTGCCCTCATCGTCCTGGGAGGGAGTTAGCCAGGTAAGCAAATCATCTCAGTCACAGTAATATCTGAGCTCTGGAGAAGAGAGGATTCTGGCACTGCCCCAGGAGACATCCATCCCAAACCCCCGTGTCAACCTAGCTCAACACCAGGAGGTCCACTCCTGTTGCCATGTCCTTGATGAAGAGCAACATGGAGACCTTGCCCCAAACTTCCGTACAAAACCTAGGCTTAAGGTTTTTGGTGATTGTGTTTTTAAACGAAATAGTTTCTGAAAGGTTTCTACAGGAAGAGAGACCACAGTACCAACAACCAGACTTCATGGCACTCTGACCTATGAATCCTTTTTACCTTCTCAGATTCATTTCCAAATCCAAATATCCATGGGAGCCCACAAGACACTGATGCCCACACAGGCAAACTCTCCTCTGCTAGATTTCAGTCAATGACTTGTGTAAACAGAGAAATCTGGGGACAAGGGTCCTTCTGACTCAAGAATGCCCAAGGTGTTTCCCAAAGGTCTCCTTAGAAGCTGGCCAACTAGAGATCAGCAGGGATGTTAAGTCTTTCAAATGGCATTTAACAAAAAATGCTCCTCTGGAGAGCTGCCTCTCTGAAAGTCAGAGGGAAGGGAGCATACACAAGCAAAGAGATTTTAAAATGTAGCTTCTGTTGGAAGGTACAGGGAATGAGTAGAGAATGTTTCTCGGACTTGGGCAGAAAGACTGCTAAGCAGGACCTTTTGACTTCTACCCCATTAGAAGAAATCCTCCAACGCCATAGTTCCATCTCTCAGGCAGGTTTGTGGGCCACTCTTATTTCCTGAGGAATGGCAGAGGAAGCAATGAGGGGAAGACCGCTTTCCCAAGGGGCAGCCCACAAGAAGCACAGGTACTACAATTCATATAGATGCCACTTCTCTGAAACGAAGGCTACCACCCTACCCAGATCACACCAGGAATCAAGACCATGAACAGATTTAGAAAGCCACCACAGTATTGTAAAATAATTAGCCTCCAATTAAAAGAAATAAATCAATTTAAAAGAAAAAAAAAAGAAACCAAATTAAGCCAAGACTGCCCCATTGAAGACTGTTAAAATATAGTAAATATATCAAACCTGGGACTTGAATCAAGTCCCTGCTCTAGAAGATGCCCTGGCAAGAATACTGGAGTGGGTTACCATTTCTTTCTCTGGAGGATATTCCAGATCCAGGGATTGAACCCTGGTCTCCTGCTTTGGCAGGTGGATTCTTTACCAACTGAGACACCAGGGAAGCAACGATGTAGGGATTCACCCAAAACAAATGGAAATGATGGATCCAGACAGTGCTGGGAAATGCAAAGGCCCTAAAGAAGGCAGAAGACAGCAGAGCCCCCCAACTCAGATCCCTCTGGGCTTAGGGCTGTGGCTGGAAGACCTGGTCTCTCCTTCTGGTCCGGTAGGCACTCAGAACACTGTTTACTTTCAACAAGCACTTTAATGCCTTCTTAAAAAAAAAAAAGAAGAAGAAGAAGAAAGCTGGTAAGTATATAATAAACCAGAATTATAGCCGCTGCTCTGATGCCGTGTGTTATTTTTGGCTGAGTGTCCGGCTCTTCTGGATTCCGATGGTAGAGGCTGAAGCTCACCCTAGTAACACAGGCTGCCTGCTGTCCCCAGAGGACCCTGACGAAAACGAGAGGAACACTCTCGCTGTCTTCAGCAGACAAGGGAGGTTTAACATAAATAATCTCCCACTTCACGTTTTCTCCAAAAAGAATCCATTCATTATCTTTATTTCCGACACAGTATTTATGAATTTCCTTGCAGCCGGGCCCATTAGGGCAAACGTCACAACTCGGTGGTGAAATATCATGTGCGTTTCCCTCTCCTCCCAGGAAGATTAAGGCCAATGAATAAAAGAAGGGGGATGTGGCCCCTATATATAGCTCTCCTTACAACATCATGTCTCACGGGTATTAAAAATAGACCCAAATCACTTGAAGACATTCTGAAAAATCAAAGGCAGAAGAGCTTTCCAAGAGGAAGTTTTAAATGTTTTCTTTCTTCTTCTCGCTGAGATTTTTAAGGAGCAAAAGCTGTGGTGTGGCCCTCCTCTTCCTAGGAGGCCAAGCTCATCATTGCCTCAGCTTCAGTTCTTTGTGAACCGGATTTTAAGAGAAATCTGGGCCGGCCCTTGGCAAAAAGTGTGAAATAGTCTGTGTAAAGAAATTCTTCTCTGCTAACAACCTTCCCTCCACCCGGAGTCCTGACACTCCCAAGGTCCCTGTCGGCGAGAAATCAGCTCAGATTCAATTCACTGAACAAATATGTGTTATTCGTGATGTGCCAGGCACAGTGCCAGGCAGGGCAAAGTGGACAGAGGGGAGCAAAGGCTGGAACGTCCTTGTTAGAGAAAATGCCAGGTAATTCCAGGAGTAAGTAAAACTTCCAGAGGACCGTGGGCAGCACAAGTCAAAGGAGAGAGCGTTACCTTGTCATTGGAAGGTACTGGAACAGAGGTCCTGCTGGAGGCAGCATTGGAAACAGACAGTGAGGACAGAGTGGGCATGTGGGACTCTAAATAGGTGAGCCCAGGTGTGAATGAAATCAGGAGTTAGCTGAGTGTAACGCCTCTTCTCAAAAATACGTGTCTAGTGAGCCTGGAGGAAAAATCTTTCCAGAAGCGAAGAATGGAAGTTCTGGTTGGAGAAATCACAGAGAACTGAAGAATGGAGCTTTTTCAAATCCTGCAGTTCACCAGTTGTGTAATTTTGGGCCATTATGTCCCTTCCCTGAGCCGCACCCTCACATCAGTAAAATGGGGATCATACTCCATTGGGCTGCTATGCTGATTAAATCATAATATGAATACAGAACACTTTGCTCCAGGTTTGGCACATAGTTCATGGAAAAGACTCAATGAATGGGTGTAACTCACTCAGGCAGGCACTACTGAACTTGGATCATACTTTAATATTTCTCTAATCATACAGAGCACTCACTGTCCTGGCAGGAAGCCTTGATTAATATTAGGATATAGCAAGAGTTAAGAGGATGTGTGCTTGGCTTTTGTAAACAACTAATTTTCAGATGACTACTCTGCAGCTCATATCACTTTATAAAGAAGACCTCACAGCCACTAGTTTCCAATTACTAAGCAACCTTGGGAGGAAAATCTTTTAATGGGCCTTTATGTTAGTCCGTGGCACGGAAGTTCATCACACCATCACTTCTCGAATGGAGTTTAATGAAAAGGAGGTGAGCATTTTCTGAGCTAAGGTAAGGGGGAAAAGGGCCTGGGGGAGGTTAACATTGAGGGAACAGAAATAGCAGAGGCAACAATCAATGTCTGTGAAATAATGCAGAGTTTCTCAAACTTTGGTGTGCCCACAGATCCCCTGGGGATGTTGTTCAAATGAAGACTCTGATGCAGTAGGGCTGAATCACAACTCCCAGGAGATATCAATGCTAGTGGTCCACGGACCACACTTTGAATGTCAAGGGAATGATATTTCTTGAGTGGAGGGACCCGGAGAGCCTCCAATGAAAGAGCAAACTTGAAGAAGAGTAATGTCCAAACAAGATGGCAAGCATACCACATGATTTGAGAGGCAGCCAAGCCAGAGATGTAAATACAGAGACACGATGTCCAAGGGAAAGGTTTTCAGAATAGAAGAGGTCCCAGCTCACGAAGCTCCAGTGCATTACTCACATTGGCTCTGAGTCACTCACAGCCTTTTAGGATTGTGGATGGCAAACATTTTGGAGAGTGCAGCAAAAAAAGAATGTGCTCACAGCCATTAACTATGAAGCACTAACTCATTTCAGCAGCCTGACACAAATTATGCTCCGCACATGAAAAACAGTTATTGATCAGTCCCTTCCTTCTCATGCTTTCCAATACTTGAGATCAGCACTTCTATTCACTCCCTGCCCCCAAGATGCCTTTGCACACCTGATCAGATCTTTTGCAAACCCAAAAATGTCCCCTGAAACTTCACTCTACTTTCTTCTAGATTTTGCCTCTGGAAAACCAGCCAAGAAAGAGTCAAACCAAAAGCTATCTCTTTTCATTGCTTTACATATCTGCTTCCTAGGAACTTCCCAATGTCTTTTATTTTCTCTACTCATTAGAGACACAAAGCCAACAAACCAACTGATCTATCATTTCCTGTGTTAGAAGATAAGATACTAAGAGGGCATAAAAAGGACAGAGTATAGAATTAGCCTTTAAAGAATTAAATCAGCTTCAGGGGCAGATTGAGTGGTAATATTCTGAGCAACTTCAAGTAGCAGCTTGAGTATCAACGAAGCAAAAAGAAGCTCATGGTCCCTCATGTTAGAGTAATGTGCATCTTCCTTCTTATCCTTCTTAATCTCAAGAAAAACTGATGAAGCATGTAGGTCTCCTGTGGCAGACTGATTGCAAAGATGGATGTCCCCAGCTCTCCGCCTCTCCCTGCATGCACGTCCTTTGGTGTATGACTCTGCAGCTTCTTCCACTGAAAAGGGGGACAATACTGCCCACCCCCATTTCTTGAAGCTTGTCTGCCTTGTCTTTCACTCTAGCCAATAGAATGTGATAGAAATAACAGTGTGTGTGTGTGTGATCTGAGCCTAATGGCCCTTGCATACTTCTCCTCTCTCTCTTTTTCTTCTGCCTTCACCAAGAGAACACGCTTGGACTAGACCGTGACCACTTAGAGCAGAGCCAAGGTTATCCTTTGACTTGTCAGCCCCCAGTTGACCCAAACACAAATTGAGCCCAGCTGAGACCATCTGAACCTACCTCAGACCAGAAATAGTGCAGAGATAATTCATAGACTTATGAGAAATAATAAATACTGGTTGTTTCAAGCCACCAAGTGTTGGAGTGCTTGGTGATGCAGCAACATGTGGCAAAAAAAAAAACCAAAAAACTGACATAACATCCTTTAGAAAAGCCATGGCAAAAAGTCCAGGTATACAAAATAATTTCAACAAGACACTGGCTTTCCTCTGACAAAATTATTAATGAACATAAATCCTTTGTAATAGCATAATTGCATCATTTGTAAAACAAAAAGCACATCAGGGAATTAGATAATAAAAACATTTCTATATTGCTTTTCATTTTTCAAAGGGTTTACTCTATTCATCAATAGACTATATTAATATGTGCAATTTTTTTTTAAGTTCACTAGACTTCAAATTTGATTTGCCAGTCCTTTCATGCATTTGTTTGTTAAGGATTATGGGGAGCAGTGTTGTGATTCGGGTACCATGGGGGCTCTAATAACATGTTAGTCTCTGAACTCAAATAATTTCCATCTAGGAGGGTTGACAAAAGCAGGTGCTTACCCTTAACACGTTGCAGGGCACTTGTTATGCTCTTGCCATCTCTGCCATTTTAAATCTTACCCATCTTACCAAGTCCAGGTAAAGTGGTCCTTTCTCTTTTTTCATCTTCCGTAACTCCACCCTTATTTTCCCTTCATCAGGGATAAGTAAACTGTCTCAACTTTCAAAACACATTTTGGGAGGCCTAGAGCAGGTTCAAGCAATAATCCAGGTTTAAAAAGGGAAGTGAGGTTTAATAAAGAAGCTTCTATCAGATGATCATAAAAGGCCTCGAATACTGGTTGCAGATTGTGTACTGGATTCTACAGGCAAAGGGAGCCATGAAGAACTTGTGAGAAACGGGAGTGACATTATCAAAGCTATCATTCAAGAACCATTGTTGAGATGTCTCACACCCTTACTGAAGGATCCAGGAAGACCCAGGATCATGGAGTTTCAGAAAGGATGAAGTCAATTGCAGATTCTGCATAGAGCTAGAATAGGATGAAAAATCCATTGGGTTTGCCAAGTAGGTAGCCTGGTGACCTTGGAAAGGAAAAAATTCCATAGAACACAAAAAGGGAACTAGATGGAGTAGGTAGGTGAGAAATCCAAAGTGTCAGTCCCACCTGAAATTCTTCTAGAAAGGAGGCAAGATTGACTGATTGAGAATATTTAAGGATGCAGAGCATTCAAGGGAAGATTACAGTGAGCATCCTTCTGATAAATGGCATTGTCTGGTCTAAAAGACCTAAGAAACCCTAGCGCTTCTCAGAAATGCTTTACAGCCCATCTTGGGGAAAGAAGGGAAGGTTGAGGCCTCAAGTGGCCCAGGCTGAGTAGGCAGGATCCAGACTTCGTGCTCTCATTTCAACAAGCTTCATCCCATTTATCTTCTTTATGTATGGAGGTTCCATGCCAGATGTTATTTGGAAAAAATAAGGTTCCCTCTATTGATTTCAAAATAATAATAATTTGAGAACCATTAAACCAGATGATTTCAATGATCCACCCTGGCTCTAAGATAAAAATCTATATTAATTATCTTCCAAAACTTAGAATGAGGAAAAAATCAGGAGGTAAGCACCCAACACTTCTTGAACATTTTGCAGGTCAGGCAGTGTGCTGTACAGTTTCCTTGTGTCCTCTCATTTAATTCACACCACAGATCTCTGAACAAGGAATCATTAACCTCACTCTGCAGATGATGAACTGAAGCCCAGAAAGATGCAATGACCTGCCCAAGATCTCAGTGCTGACAACAGAGCCTGGACTCTTGACCACAACTCTACACAATTTCATGCACACCCACTGGCTCCTGCGGCTCATCCCTGAGTTCTCAAGCCTCTGAATTTGAATTTCTAGGAACACATTACAGGGGTGACTTTGGGCAGAAGAGGCTACCTAACTTAGAAAACAGAAGAGATGTATTGAGAGAGATAGGAAAAGGAAGATTGAAAGAACTGGGAAGAATCAGAACAAAAATAGAGCATTAGTGGAAACTGGAAGTGTTGATGAAAACAGAAATCTTGACTCTGGAGCTATAAAAGATCACACACACACACACACACACACACACACACACACACACACACACACACACACACACACACACACACACACACACACACACACACACACACACACACACACACACACACACACCCGTATCTGCAACCATAATGCCATTTCTAGAAAGAATATCTACATAACAGAAAAGACACTCTTTACCCTAAGTCAAAATAGATTTTAATTTGGCAAACCTAAACTCCTTAGTAGGAATTAATTATTAAAATATGACAGCCCCAAAGTGGCCTTCTCTGGTCCACCCCATTTAAAACTGCACCTCTCCCCAATTTCTTAGGCCCCTCTCAGCTTTATTTTTTTCTCCATAGCACCCACCACACCCAGCTAACACCATTCAGTGACACTGTGTCTTATTCCTTTGCCTATCTCTCTTCATCAGGATGTAAGTTCCTTGGGCAGGAGCGGAGAGGAAGTTTATTGTCATTTCTGTGGTTGTTCGCTCTGTATCTCTAGCACCTACAATAAAGTTTGGCTCCTATAAGGCGGTCAGGCACTCAATAAATATTTGTTGAACAAATGAACATTTTACTTTATCATGATATTTATGGAGTAAACCGTCATATCTACTCATTCCCATCTCATCTTATGGTATCTGAAATGTTAGAGTCCCCATCAATTACAAGTCTATTTAGCATTTATATGACACTTCATATTTAAAACTCACTGTTCAATTATTGATCCCCACAATCGACCTTGAAAATAGATACTGAGGAATGGTATAGCCCACACTTCTTTTCTTTCCTAGGCCTCCAAACAGATGAGATCAATGGGAAGGGAAGGAAAAGCAAAAGGGGAGGGGCAGGGATGAGAGACATATGGAGTCCCTATTGCTGACGCTTCATTCCCTGGTCTAAGCTGGCCTCCTTATAAGTGGTGGCACAGAGCCAGAGGCCCTCCCCTCCAGCTGCTACAGATGAGTGTAGCATCCCCACAGAGGAGGAGGAGAAAGAAGAAGCCCCAGGAGCCTAGAGAGGAGGTGAGGTGTGAAGGGAGGAGGGCCTCCCAGCAACCTTCTCCCGGTGGGAATCTCCGACTCTGCCCTCTAAACGCCCCACCCTTTTCACAGGTGGCAATCAGACTGCACATCTCTCCACATCATTTCTTTGCTTACCTGGTGCTATGCTATCTACCACAGCAAACTTAAGCTCCTGAGCCTGGAGGCCAGTGCCCTCACCCGGTCATCTGGTCTACCACACCTATCTCAACCACATGTTTTAGCCTTAGGTAGGAAGACCAATGGGCCACTTTGTGTATGGCGACCACCCAAGGGGTTAAAAAAAAAACACCAGATTTTAACCCAAGAGTTTGATATGTCCTGCTTAATTTCCAAATACCTCAACACTTTGGCTTTCAGGAACAGGTTGACCTGAATATTGAATCAAGTGGACGTTGATATATTCCCTGAACTGCACATATTAAACAAACACCTGTCTAAATCACTTAGTTTAGTACCACAGGACCTAAAGCCTCAGCTCCTTACCTACCCTAGGTCCTAACCCAGCTCCTAACTCTTCCCTAGCCTAGCAACAAGTACTCCCAAATTACCAGGAAAATAATCAATAGGAAAGGAAGACCAGATTTTGGTAACCAGGTGGGTATTTTTTGGATGAGGCAAGAAACACATGTAGGACAACCAGATCATTTTCATGAACTTAGTACAATAATGTTGGCTATTTCTATGAAATTCCTAACATACAAGGTATAGGAGAAAAGCCTTTCTTCTTGTAAACAGAGAGGCAGCTAACACTTGACCAGTGCATTGAGTATCTCCAACGTGTTCAGCACTATGCAAACTCTACAGAGAAAGTATCTTCAATTTCTCAAGAATCCTGAGATGTATAGCATACATCCCATGAAGGTATATCTTCATTTAAAAGGGGAAAGACTCACAAATGTCTAGTAACTTGCTTAAAGTGCCACAGTTAAAAAGTCGAAGAATCAAGTCTGAAAACCAGGCCTTCTGATTTTCAAGTCCATCGTATAGAAACAATTAAAATATTATTTTATTTCTCACTGACTTTAACTTTTTGATCATTTGTTGTTTTAGAAGCTTAAGGGAGCAAGCATTTAAGGCATTTAATCTTTCTTTGGTGTTACTCTGACATCATACCTCTTTCATTGCCCTGGGGAGATTATTGCAAACATGATTTGTTACACTACTGTTTGATCTCTGGGTTTTTATTGAACACCTATTGATTGTTAATAGGGATTCCTAGTTGGCAAAAACAGTGGGAGATTCAAGTTTCTTTTTGCATTGTTTTGTATATTGACTTTATTATTTGAAGCCTTCATCTTATCCGCATGAACATTCTCTAGACATACTTAATTCAAAAACATGTTCACTCCACTGATGTTTCTAATCTTCAGTAGGTCATACATTATGTACACATCAGCTAGTAAATATATTTAAAAAGATATTTTTGACACACATAAATTCACACTGCATGATACTTAGCAGAAGAAACTTCCAAACAGCCTACTTGCTACCAGACCGTTAATAAAAATGTCATGAAAACTGCTTCTAAAAGCTGGTAATTAGTTACAATGATTAGACAAAACATGGTTTCACATTAAATTAAATTGATATTTAAATGTAATTGTTTTTAGCTCTGTGGTGTCAAGGTACTACATAAATCCATTATTACTACTATTTAACAGCAACAGTGACAAACACAATAACTCAACCAAATTTTCCAAGATTGTAATTTGCAGTGCCCCAAAGAAGTAAATTGCATAATTGGAAGGTGGGTTAACTCTTTCAAGCCACTTAGGATCATTTAATGACAGTTCTTGAAAGAGTTAATTGCCTTCCAAAATGCCTCCCAGTAGAGAACGTTCATTTATATATATATATACAATGAATATTATATATATTCAAATATGTACATATATATGAGTATTATATATAAGTATACATATAATATATACTTATGTGAATATTATATACTATATACATATATGAATATTGTTACATGCATACATGAATAATATATGAATATTATATGTATATATGAGTGCTATACATATATATGAATATTATGTATATAATATATATGGATAAAATAACTCTGAAGAAATGTATTAATTTACACTTAGCTGGATTAACTCTACCCAAATAGTTTCATTCCATTTCTAAAACTATCTAAAATGTCAGCACATTATAAAGAGAGCTATTAGCAATTCAAATATGAAGTTATTCATTACTTTAGACAAAACAAACAAAACAATAAAACCTTTAGAAGATAGTGGTGCGCTCTCTCTGAGGACTCAAAGATAAGAAAAGTCAGTCATTTCTAAATAGGTACACTGTATCTGCTCTCTGTTGCCTAAGCTAAACTAAAGTCTCTAACTCAAAGAGGCCAATTGCAAAGTTTCACTCTCCAACAGGACCTACAAGTGAACCCAGCACAGCCAGTGCGAAGCAATAGAGCACGGGAGGCATTGTGCAAACTGAAGAGGGCACGCCCTGATCAAAGCTGGAACCTCATTGCTGGTGTTCAGCTGCTCAGGCATGTCTGACTCTTTGCCACCCGATGGACTGCAGCATGCCACGCTTCCCTGTCCTTCACTATCTCCTGGAGTTTGCTCAAACTCATGTCCATTGAGTTGGTGATGCCACCCAACCATCTCATCCTCTGGACCCTGATGCTAGGAAAGATTGAAGGCAGGAGGAGAAGGGGACAACAGAAGATGAGATGGTTGGAACTTCATAGTTCTAGGCAAATATTGCCCTATAGGAATGTGGACCCAGAATTTACATACCCTTCCATTTCTTAGAGAGGCCCAGAATCTGAATTTTTATTTTTTGAAATTTCATCATTTTTTAAAACACCATGTGAATGCTCAGTCATGTCTGACTCTTTGCAACCCCATGGACTATATAGCCCATCAAATTCCTCTGTCCATGAAATTTTCCAGGCAAGAATACTAGAGAGGGTTGCCATTTCCTACTCCAGGGGATCTTCCTGACCCAGGGATCAAACCCACATCTCCTGTTTCTCCTGCATTGGCAGGTAAGTTCTTTACCACTGGGCCACGCTGGAAGCCCAAAACAACATGCACATCCAACAAAATAAAATCACAGGCTGGATCTGACCCATAAGCCTCAAGTTTGCCCCTCTGCCCTAAGTGGTTTCTGACTGTGAGTCTAAGTTGGCAGGTGGGAAACTATAGATGTACACCTAGAAGCTACTCATGTCATTATGTCTTAGAAATGTAGCCAGGTACAGGCTGTCTGCTTCCAAGAGGAAAAAAAAAAAAAAAAAAGACCACATCAGAGCCATGATCATTCATCACTGTTAATGTGGCTGATGATTTCTATTTCTTTTCTAGGTTTTTGCTGTAGTGATCTTGCCCTGGATGCATCACTGGAAGTCACTGCTGACATAATTCCAATAGAAATCCCATCAAAACCCACCCAATCCATCCACAAATTCAAATACGCTCATTATCAAGTGAGGTGAAAGGACATCAAGACCCATCTCTTGCCCCTTCCCACTCCTTTCTCAACTAGAGCCCACTCCACCCCGAGATGTGTTACTGGCAGCCATAGGAAGCTGGGACAAGAGAAGCTATCAAGAACAACTCCCGAGAGAATCATGGACATTTTTTCCAATGAGAAAGACGCAGAAAGGGCTATTCTATTTAATATGGGTAACAGATAGAAATCCAATCATAGTCCAGAAAACTTCCCTGCTTCTCCCACTTCTGAACTCTCAAGTCAGTTTATATTTTCTATCTTGAGTTACAATTACAGAAATTAGGCCTGTGTCTAACTTCTAAATTATATCAGGGCTTCTTTTAGAGCAGAATCCATGTCTGGTTTATATCTCTGTCCCATACAGCAGTTAATATATACTTGGTAAAAACAAAACAAAACAAAAAATATATATATATACTTGGTATACTGTAACTATTTCTTCAAATGTCTGGTATGTCAGTAGGTGAGCAGATAGATGAATAAATGGAAGGGAAGAGAAGAACAAATAAAATCTCTCTCTTGACCCAAAGAGCAACATCACAAATGTAACTAGTAGAAATATTAACTGAAAAAAAAAAACAAGCTAACAAGCAAACAAACCTTATAAATTGCTTTATGACCAACAATGCAGATAAGAAACATTGAATATTCATTACCCAAAAGCCATATGCCAACTTTTTCCTTGCTGAGAGAACCCTTTATCTTAGGGAACAGGGGTCCATCTCCATATCAGAGTCCAATCCTGGCAATTTTATTACCCGTTAGTCATTTGTTTGAGGGAAGTGAGGGTCAAGAGGACCAATTTTGACCAATGAAACTTAAGGTGAAGCCTGCAGAGTTTGAGGGAGGAGCGTCCTCTCTATGGGAAAAAATAATGATAATAATAATACAAACTTATAAGATTTTTGTCCCTGCCAGTCACTTTCTGCTTGCAACACTTAGTGTAAGGATGTGATACCTGGAGCTATGGCCTCCATCTTGAGACCATGAAGAAAAAACTGAGAATATTCGAGAAGAGGGAGGGCAAGAAACTGGATTCTGTAGAACACTGCTGTGAAGAAATCCTGAGACCACCTATCTCTCCTGTTGAGTAAACAGTAGATATACTTAATATAGTAAGAAACTGTTAGTTGGGCTTTTTGAATCTTACATCCAGGATGACAAAGGGGCAGAAAAATGAGGGGCTGGGTCCAAATGATTTACACTATCCTACCCTGCAGTGAGGCAAGGTCTTGGAGGGAGGAACAGAATTTTAAGTGCAATAATCTAACAATACCTTACTCCACATCTCATCAGGCAACCACACACTTCAAATGAGTTTCGTTCCTGAGACTAACAACTCAGGGACCCATTCTTTTGTTCCCATTTGCCTCAAATCACAGTCCTCCAGCTGCCTCCTGGATAGTTTATGTACGCTTGAATATATGGCTCACATTAAAACAAACAGAACTTCCTAAATTGGGCAGTTTGTGACTTTGCACCTCAAGTTTCACTCATCTCTGATTTGAAATGCACTAAAAGCACATTATTACTGTTTAAGATGCAAACTACTGCCCTGAAAAATATTGCTTTTTACCTGAGGTGAAACCAGTTATAAATGTATGGTTGGGTGAGGGTAAGGTGCGTGAGTAAATAGAAATCCCTTAGAACCATGTGTAGGCCATTCTGCTAATATGATAAGGCTATACTTGCTAGTGGATTAATTACTCTTTTCTTCTAACTTAATTTATTTCATACTTTAAGAAACCAAAATGTCCAGTAGCCACTATGCTTGTGACAAAGAAACAACAATAAAAGTAATTTCTCCAGTACAAAAAATAAAGCGTTCCCGGTAATGCATTTTTGAATCCAGCATACCTTCCCCTAATGAGGTTTCAGCATGCTATAAATAACACTAATGAGACTTTGTCTTGCCCATGTAATATATTTCCTTGATATAGCCTTAGATTCTCTGTGTTGCATGGAAAACTAACAGCCTTGGAAAGAAATGTTGTCCAATAGCACATTAAAACCAAAAGCACAATTAAATATAAATGAATTCAGTAATTTAATTGCACAATTGTCGCGTTAAAAAATTCAGAAGAAAAGTAATGATGTCATTTTTTTCAATCGGTAAATAATAAAAGTGCTTGTGGGGATGGTACAATATTTAAATAAACATTTTTCTGGTAAAGGGTAGGTAGCAAAGACAGACATGCTTAGGAAAATCCTGTGACTTGCAAAAATGGAGTATCTTGGGTGTACATCATTCTGCCCATGTGATATATGGAGACAAATATCTCAATTTCAACATTTTTGAAAGTGTATCCTTTGAAGGTTTTCTGGTTCTGAGCATTAGCAACCAAAATTCATATTATTCCAATTAAAATAGAACTCCAAGTGCCAATGTATCTAAGAGGCTCTCTAACCAGCTCCGGATGAAATGAGAACCCTGTGTTACCAGAAAGGAGATCATTCTCATAGACCAACGATGGAACACTTTCATGCTGACCAAGTATTAGAAAATCATTATGGGTTATTCTTGAGTTCCCTTTTATCCAAAGACTGACCCAACACATCCTCCTTTTGATTGTCCTCCCTGATAAGATCAGAGACATGAAACTTTGTCTACAGGAAGATCTAAAGGAAGCCTTCAGGCTTCACTTTACATTGATTTTTATTCAATTCCAATCACAAGCATATCCAAGAAATTTACTCATTTCCAGCACTATGATAAGGACAGTGGGAGGGAAGAGGTTTTTTAATTCTGAGTTAGCTATTATCTTGTCTTCCAGTTCCTGAAAATGACACAAACCGGTCACCTGAGCACATTCTCTGATGGAGCACCTGGCTGCATGAAAATAGTCAAAGCACATCTGCCTCTCTGATGTCATTGTATTTGTGCTGGATATTTACAATAATTTTATATAGGATTTCCTTTACTTCATTCCAAACAGTTTTCCAATAAATAACTCATTCATTTCCTTTTTTTTTTTTTTTTTCTTTTCTTGGCTGCACTGCACAGTATATGGGATCTTAGTTCCCGAACCAGGGATCAAACCCGTGACCCCTGCACGGGAAACAGAGAGTCTCAACCACTGGGCCTCCAGGGAAGTCCCTCACTCCTTCTTTGAACAAATATTTTATCAAGCACCCTTTCTACTCCAGGTATAGTTCTGGATAGTGGAATTACGTCACTAACAAGATGGTCCCATTACTACTTTCAGGAGCTGACATTACCACATTTGCAGTCACAGATGATCAGGTAAGCAAATAAAAAGGTCATTTCTAGAGGCAATATGTATACTAAGAATATAATAGGGTACAATAAAAATATGAAAGAAAATGCACTAGAAGTTCAGGAGTAGAGGGCTGCCCCTTCGGTACTGTGGTCAAGGAAGACTTTTCTGAAAGCTGACGTGAGTCTGAGGAAGGACAGCCAGTCATGGGAAGGGCACTCCTGGCAGAAGGAACAGCACATGCAAAGGTTCAGAAGCAAGAGTAACTCGGCAGGTCCGGGTACATAATGAAACAGGCAAGACGAGTGGATGGTCTCAATTTTACAAAGGATGAAACAAAAGACCCAGACAGGATTTTGTGAAAAGTCACTAGTCTCAAACTCAGACCTCCTCTTTGCACCTCTTCCCAACATGACAGCCTGCGCTTCTCAGGTTAAAAGATTCTGCCTCAAGCTTTGGAACAGAGTTCTGAGTGGCTTTGGGGGAGCCCAGCCTCAGAACTAGGCTGCATCTGCGACTGGCTTCTCTTCTGGATTTCACAACATTTAAAAAAAAAATGACTGCATAGTGAAGATGGTAAATTATCAACAGAAAGAAGTTGTTTTAGATTCTTCTGAAATAAATACTTACCTCTACTGAGCAGGGGAATTCCAGAAAGCTTTCTGGAACCATAAACTAATAATACCCCCATAAAAGAGCGCTTGATACTTTTTCAAGACCAAATGGCCTTGATTCAAGCTCTGCCAAGGCCTTTACCAGCTGTGTGACGTTGGTCTCACGCTGTGCTGTGGTTTCTTCTTTGGTGAAACAGGACCTAATAGCAAGACCAGTGCTGTCCAGCTGCTGTGAGCATTCAGGGAGGGAATCCAGGCGAGGGGCTGGCTAGGACAGGGCCAAGTGCAATTAATGTCCTGGGATGATGTTGTTTATCAACATTATTTCTCTAGGAACAAGTCCACAAAGATGAGAAGTAGAGCAAAAGAAAAACCTTTTCACCTTTTTTTTTTTTTTCTTATTTGTAGAGGGCCTTCTAGAGAACAGCTATTACATATTTAGCATTTGTGGTTTTCTTGTCTCTTGCCTAGAAGTGCCTAGTGGGCAGAGAATGTGTCTTTTTAATTAACTTTCAACAGCGCCCGGCACACAACAGTACTGCCAAAGGGGCCGGGTGGCTCCCCTGAAAAGAACGCCACCGCCTCTATAAATATCTGCCACTTGGTATGAGGATAAAATGAGATGACAGATAAGAGCACATTGTGGAACTACAGTCCCTTGTAGGAACAAGACATAATTGCTTTAATAATAAATAGTCATAATAAGGAAGATCAATACACACTGGACGAATTAGCCCCAAGTCCACTTCTGTTCTGGAACAGTAACTTAAGAGTTCTAAACATTTCTTACAGCGTCATCACAAAAGTCCCCACTCTGTTACACAGGTCGGACCTTGTTTCTGATTCCCACATCTCCCTGGCACCATCTCTTTTTATGCGTCCTCTGGAATTCCATACGACGGGAGCAACAGCTGTGTTAGGCCAACCCATCATTCATCTTGGCGCCCCTCGCTATAACTCAAAAAGCCTGTGATCAATTGGAAACCACCTCTGATGGTAGGAGGCGGCCCGGCAGCCTGAATTTACAACAAAGCCCTGCCTGCAGAAATCTTCCTGTCACCTGCAGGCCACATAAACCATTAGCATCCCAGCCATCGTGCGCGCGGTCAATGAGCTACACAGGCATTTCAAAACCAAGCACTTTGCCGCTATTTATGGGCCAAGTCAGGGATTCCAGCAGCTCTCTGATTTTCTTGTCGGCCTGCCAGAAGAGAAGCTACAAAGAACAGCTGCGTTACCCACCCTCCTACAGTTTGAACGTTTGAAGAAAATTAAAAGAAAAATCCCCAAACATTAAAAGGTGCTGCTCCCTGACATCGGCTTCTCCTTGTGGTGTTTCTCTGGCCCTGCAAACACTTTTAGCTCCTGTGTCGGCCACTGTCTAATGCTAAAGAGGAAATTGACAACAGAATATCATTTTTGTCTAATTGCCCTACGCAGAACTCTCACCAAAGGCAAGCCACAGTGGAATATTCTTATTTTTAGAACACTACCGGTTTTAACATTTTAGCAGCCACATGATCTCTTAGAACCACAATGGTCCTAAATGAACCATTGTACCCCATTCCCAGAAACAGATAAATATAGAGATACATATATATTTTTAAATAAGCCCTTTACCCTTACACAAGCTGATAAAAATAGACTCAAAAGCCATCCCCACATCTATTTATAAGTATAACATATACACATGGGATATTTAAAGTGTGGACTGGTCCTCGGTAATCAGTTTTTTTTCACTTGCATAGAAAATTAAGTAAAGGTCAACACAATGAAACGTTTTCTAAGTCACTCCTGTTTATTAGGAAGTTCAGGATAATAGGCTCCAACGTGGAAAAAAAAGTCAATGCAATCTAAAAATAACAAAAGGTGCATAACAAATTTGTCCTCATTTTGTTCTTAATAGAAGGTGTTTCTGGTGCGCTGGGGAGAATGACCTAGCAAACCCATCACCTTGTACAGACAATTTATTCCTTTATCAGGCAGTCATCAGGGAGGGATTTTGTTTTGCATTGTCTCAACATAAAATGGAATGCCGAGCCTGCTTTCCTTGACACCGTGAGGGAGGCTCTTTTGTCAAGAAACCTTTCTAAAAGACGACTGATCAAAACCAAGAAGATGAGACCCAGACGTGTTCCTCCTGCCGCCCGCCAGCACTACCCCTCTGCTGGATAACAGAACCTCTCAAACAGCTAAGGCCAAAGTTGGACCCCTTTGGGCTCTCAGCGCCACCGCTTCACCAGAAACACTCAGAACGTTCTCCCCAAATTAACTGGTTCATGAGACCTGAAAGCCCTGAGCTTACAAGGCAAGAATGCGCTCTGTCAATTTTTCAGCTGTAAACTGAAGGGAGGAAAGATACGGAGGCTGCGCTGTGGCCACCAAGCAAAGCGCCAGGAGATCAAAGGAGTGTGTAGGAGCCACCCACAACAGTCACCTCTTCATCTGCACCTCATTATTTTAACAAGCCCAATAAAAAGCTGAAGACTTGCTAACTTTACAACAACATAGTATACACACTTGACCAAAATAAATTATAAACAGCAACTGACTGGATGATTTTAATTGGGGTAATAAGGTGCATGTTTTCATAAGGGAGAGGAAGAAATGAAAAAAAAAAAATGGATGCTTTGACCCATTTTTCTGTGTCTGGAATGAGTTCAGGAGATGGGAATTCTGCTTGAGCCATCCTTGGCCCTGCAAGCCCATCCCCCACAAAATCCACCCCATCTTCACTCTTAAACATATCCAAAATCATCTTCTTGTAAAAGGGGCCTGAACTTCCTCCATCTGAAACATATTCTTTGAGTCTTAAGCACTTCCCTGGGCCTCACAAGTCCCCTTCTTAGATTACAAGAATACCCAGCACAGATCTGACTCTGTAAGAGGCCTGAGAGCAATGCAAGTACCAGAGGGAGGCAGCTGAGAGCCAGAGAGGGAAAAATCTCACAGGCATAGAATAGCCGCTATGTACCAGAAACCTTACATATATTGTTTCATGTAATCTTTGCAAAAACTCTTAAAGTAGACATTGAAAACCACCATCTGGTCCCACCTCAGCCAGGCAAGCTGGCAGGGATATGGGTCAGAGTGGGTCAGAGACACTAGACAGAACCCTTCCACGGACCCTGTCAGAGGCAACATCAGAATATTCACAACCAAGATTCAATGCATGCTGACTTTGTATTAATCCCGGTACATTATGTGCAATCTCTCATTTTGTTTGTAAGAATTCTGAGTAAGCTTTGCTCCCATTTTAAAGATTATCAAGACAGGATTAAGTAACTTGCCCAAGGTCTCACAGCTACTAATGGCAAAGCCTGGCTTCAAACCATCTCATTGGACTCCTCTGTTTCACTCTCTCCAGCAGTAACAAGCATGAAATAATTTAGGTTGCTGGTCGTCATTCCGACAAGCTACTTAACCTCTCTGGTTCTCAGTTTCCTTATCTGAAAAACAGAGACAGTAATAACCGCAAGTCAGAGTTGCTGTGAAGATTTAAGGTTATACATCTGGGCCCGCCAGTGTGGCTGCATCAGAGCCAAGCACGTGGGTGGCTGAGGGGACGATGGTCGGCCTCTTCAGACAGCTGGCTTTGGCCAGGAAAAGGCCAGTGTGAAAGAACATGGGCTTCTGGCTATTGGAATGAAGGCTTCTTCCTCCATCCTTGTGTTCCGATGAAACACCAACTGTGACCTCAGGAAGC
Organism: Cervus canadensis; assembly: GCF_019320065.1. Lineage (NCBI taxonomy): Eukaryota > Metazoa > Chordata > Mammalia > Artiodactyla > Cervidae > Cervus > Cervus canadensis. The sequence continues at coordinate 21,262,807 of NC_057404.1, read as the reverse complement.
GCTGAGCCTGATCATCAGTCTCAGGGGTCCCACTCACTACAGTTTACCTCCAGTCACTTCCTGCTCCTCATCTTCATTACAGTAAGTTGCCCAGGCACAACTGTTAGCAACCAGAGAAACATCACTGAGGATTTGGACAACTGCCGCTGAAATAGAGAAGCAGATCCAGCCAGAGACCCCACTGGCATGCCCTCAGGCCCAGGGCCCATCCCTGCCAGGCCTGGGCTCCCCACATCTGCCCCTTACTCTTTCTGGACAGCCCATGGGCTGCAGAGAAAAACACAAGCCCCATCCACAGCTATATATTTTAAATAGCATCTCCTCTCTGCAGCCCTACGTGGGAGGGAAACATATGGTCCTACATTCATTATACTCCTGAGTTTAGGTTTGAAACATCATATTTTCATTACAAATAAGCTTTGATGACACTGCCTATTGCAATAATTTCAACGCATGGTTAATTTTATCTGCGGCAGTGGTGAGAGTGGCATACCAATTTACTGCCAGAGGAGAACAATCTGATTTTAGCATCTTAACCCTGAACTTGAGTTCCCTTTGTTCCCGAGAACCTCATTTTAGCAAGACTCCAAGCGACGGGGAAAAGCACGTCACTGATGGTGACTCAAAGGGTGGAAAAGTTGAGGGGGGAGGAAATGCACTGAGGAACTTCAGTTCTCGAGTTGGGAAAGTGGAGGGGAAGAAGGTGGCCGAGAGCTTGGGGTCAGCATGACCATGTGCTTAGAACTTCAATGAGCATGTCAAGACTTCACAATTTGGCTGGAGACCTGGCAAGAGCAGATTTATTTGTGAGGCTCCTTTCTGTTGCATCTGACTTTGGGCCAAGCCAGGAAGCAGCAAGAAAAGCCTCACTCATGGAGACCTTAGCTCTGGGCCAGGAAGTTCACAGCGAAAGTAACATGCAGATGATGTTGCTGGTGGAGGGGGTGGAAAGAAAGGTATGCTCACTTCTAGCTCCTCTGTAGGAGCCAGAATATATGTGTGTGTGTGTGTGTGTGTGTGTGTGTGTGTGTGTGTGTGTGTGTGTATGTGTGTGTATGTGTGTGTATGTATGTATATGTATATGTTGTTGTTTAGTCGCTAAGTCATGTCCAACTCTTTTGCAACCCTATGGACTGGATCCCACCAGGCTCCTCTGTCCATGGGATTTCCCAGGCAAGAATACTGGAGTGGGCTGTCATTTCCTTCTCCAGGGGATCTTGACCGAACCTGTGTCTCCTGCATTACAGGCAGATTCATTACCACTGAGCCACCTAATTCTATCAGAGAAGGCAATGGCACCCCACTCCAGTACTCTTGCCTGGAAAATCCCATGGACAGAGGAGCCTGGTAGGTTGTAGTCCATGGGGTCGCAAAGAGTCGGACATGACTGAGCGACTTCACTTTCACTTTTCACTTTCATGCATTGGAGAAGGAAATGGCAACCCACTCCAGCGTTCTTGCCTGGAGAATCCCAGGGATGGGGGAGCCTGGTGGGCTGCCGTCTATGGGGTTGCACAGAGCTGGACACGACTGAAGCGACTTAGCAACAACAACCTAATTCTATATATTATATAATTTGTAATTCTATATATTATATATAATTTGTAATTATATGTTATATAATTAGTTATATATATATGGAGTGTATGTGTATATATATATATATATATATATATATATATATATCTCTGCCATGCTATGCTCAGTCGTGCCTGATTCTTTGCGACCCCATAGACCTCAGCCCACCAAGCTCCTCTGTCCATTGAATTTCCCAAGCAAGAATACTGATATGGGTTGCCATTTCTACTCCAGGGGATCTTCCAGACCCAGGGACTGAACCCACATCTCCTGAAGCTCCTGCATTGGAGGGCAGATTCTTTATCACTGAGCCACCCGGGAAGCCCCAATATATATATTATACAATGTATAATCAATTCTATAGTTCTATTAATTATATAATTAATAATTGTGTGGCTATACAATTTTATTTATGTGTATTATATGTAAAATTATATATTACTGTATATTGTATATATTATTATATGAGATATATAAATATATATACTGAAATATGTTATATATTATTATTTCAATCAAACTGCCTCATTCTTACTTGGCAAAGTGTTCTCCAGCCATTTGACTGCATTTCATTTCCATTCTCCCATCATTCAACAAACACCTGAGGTACTGAGGGGGCTAAGTACCACAAGGTATTGGGAAAAGTAAAGGGTACTGAAAATATGACCCCTGTCCCCAAGCTACCCAGAGCTGGCCTGAGACAGAGCAGAAGGAACCAATTACAAGATGTGATAAGTTGTTCAGATGAACCAAGATTTGTGAAGAAGTAGTAAGTGACTCTTCCTAGGGACTCAGAGAGGTCTTCAAAGAGGTGGTTAAATAGAAACTGAATCCCCCCAATTTAAGAGGAGTTAACCAGAATGCTGCCACCAGAGAGAGCAGCCCTTACCGAGGCTCAGAGGCTAAATCCAGCTTAGTGCTGACATTTGAGGAACTACAGGTACAGGAAAACTCCAGGATAACGCATCGTGCAATAATGTGAATTTGAATATAATTAGGAGTCAGCTCCTGCCCTCTCTCTAGTCCTAGTTCTCAAGCAGGGACAGCTAAAGTTCTTTCCTCTGTGTGTGTATGTGCACATCTGCCTGTATCTATGCGTGTGCAATGGCCTTCACACATGTAAAGGAAGGCAGGTGCTGGATTCCACATACCAAGTGTCCTCCCATCCCAACTGCTCTGCTGCTGCTAAGTCACTTCAGTCGTGTCCAACTCTTAGTGACCCCATGGACTGCAGCCCACCAGGCTCCTCCGTCCATGGGATTTTCCAGGCAAGAGTACTGGAGTGGGGTGCCATTGCCTTCTCCCCCAACTGCTCTAGAGTGGGCCAAAGAAACAGATGACAGCTAGCTAAGATTCCCAGAATCACTGCTGGTTCCCAGAATAGCTCCCATCAAGGACTAGGCCAGAGTGGACCTCCACCACCAGGTGGTCCCAGACTACCTGGGGTGGGACTGACATGGATTTGGGTCTCACAGCAAAATCCCCAAACCCGTGTGCCTCACTGCACTGGCTCTCCCGGTCATTCCATCCGCCTCATAACCAACGCCCCCTCATTCTGCACAGTTGACTTTTGTAAATCCACTGATTATATTGCAAAAGTTTTACTATAGTGGGTTTGGTGTGAATAGCATTGGGACTGGTGGGAATGGTGTGCAGGGTAGAAGATAAGCATGGAAGCAAAGCCCTGGTTATTCAGAGTTGCATATTCTATGCTGACGAGTTTGCACATTATCTTAAGGTCCAAGGGGGAACCAGTAAGTGGCTATAAGCCAGGGGTTCCGTGGCCGTGCACAGACACAGTTTGTTTGACCTATGAAAGTTTTCAAAATCAAGATATTCTGTATAAACCTGGATCTTTGCTTAAGAAGCTGGGTTGATTTCCCCATTAGCTGGAATCGCGCTGCTCTCGTCAGAAGGAATATGCTCTCCTAGTCACCACAGGCCCCATCAGACCTAATCAGATTCATGCCTTTGGTAAACCTAATCCCTGCAGGAACCTAGGTTTTCTTTAAAAAAAACAAAACTGAAGAAAAGAAAGAGAAGCAGCAGCTTTGAAAGAATCAAATTTGCATGTTACAAAAATCACTCAAGCAGCAGTGTCCAGAATGGGTGACAGGAATGGGGAGGGATTGGAGGCAGAAGAAACTGCTGGAAGGTTACAATACTCATCAAGGTTTCCCATGCAGAAGCCAAGGAAAAATGTCAGAAATGGCTCTGACTACACCTTCAGTAAGCACATGGTAGCTAGATACACTATCTCACAATGCTAACCCATAACCCCATAATCTAAATGCAAATGTCGAGGTGTCATAGCAGCACCACAGTTTGACAAAACTGATGGGAAACAAAATAAATACCAAAGCAAACACACCAGTCAGAAGTAAAGTAAATTAATAGTGCAGCTTAGCTGGGATCACAAATGAATCACTCTAAAAGCAATTTTGTCCTGTTGTAAAATGAGATAAACACCTACTTGCCAGTTATTTTAGGAATAACACAAATCAGCCCATCTGTCTTAATTCAGTGGTACTCATCATACATTTTTTAAAGTTATCACTTCCTCAAGAGTCATCCTATTGATGCCAACAGACACCTTACATTGACAATCTGTGGCATGACCTGCAAGTCAGTGTCACTTCAAACTAGCACTGAAACCCTGAGCTATGTGTCTTGGCCAGAAATGCTAGTTCTCTGGAAAGGCGGGCCGGGGAAGCCCTCAGTAGTTGGCGGGATGCTGACTTCAAATGACATTGGAGAAGGTGCTGAAGGTAGGAATACATTTTTTAGGAACGAGATGCAAATGTTAGTACAGACAATAATTTACTGCAAACTAAGTTACTAATCAATATCTGATAGTGGGACAGTCTGTCCACTGAGGTTGTTAAGAGTCATGTTCAACCTATAATGGGAGATGCTAGAAAGGGAGCCTGTTTGGTTTAAACTGTATCTGTGTTTTGTACTCAGATATAAATAAGCTTGCTGATGGTATCACTGTCTCAGATTTATGGGAAACATGGGAGAGCACAAGAATTTCAGGAAACCTCCCTGGGTCTTGCAATTTCTCAAAGTAAATATTTTCTATTCTCTCCTTGAATAAAAAAAAAAATGGTATCAAAGTCCAGAAAACTCCCGAAATTCACAGAAACTTAAGGCTCCAAAGAAAATCACAGGGTCAGACAGCCTGAGGTTAGGGCAGCACTATGGAAAGATCTCAAAATATGTCTTATGACCAACACAAACAGAATGCAGAATAACTGATCTCCTGCTCTATAGAGTCCAACAATGGTATTTTACACATCTTAAATTAATCATGATGGGGATCACATAATTAACTCCCGCTTATCATTATCATTCTGGACTCTCGAGAAGCTTGCCAGATCCTTTCTCTGTGAGACTGCCAGCAAAATGCCTGGAAATTCATTTTCTTGTCACATATAGCAAGCACGCTGGAAGGCTCCTTCACCATCTCCTTCCCCAAGGTGGTCTCCAGGCAAGTATTCACTGTCTTCCTGATTACGGAATATGGAGCTGTGGGTTCCTGACCTCCGAGTTTTCCCGAGGAGCCCCGCACACCCCAAAGCACCTGCATTTGTTCTGAAGATACTGGGCACCCTCTCTTCTTTGTAAGTTCTCTGTAAGTCTGTAAGTTCTGCAAGTCCAGCTACTGGTCTCCTGCGATGATGCTACCAGGCTCCAGTGGAAACTTTCACTCCCACTCTCCTCCTTCTTCCTTCCCTACTCCCTAATATGCTTTATTTGTAATTATCTCTATAGGAGAGACCAGCAATTTACAAATAATGGCATCAAACCTGCAAAGTTGCCAAAAAAGTTTTATAGAATATTAAAAGTTCTTGTAAGAATAACTGAGAGAGGAATACCCCAATTTATTACATAAGGCAACTGGCTGCTCGGTACCTTGAGGTAAGACAGAGGGTTGTGTCTTGTACATCTGACCTGCACGCCTCCCTTGAGGGGTGGCAGAGGGCTCCTTAAATAAATCAGTGAATAGGTTTCCTTGCCTCTATGAGACTGAGACCAAACCAAGAAGAGGGTAAGCTCAGAACTGTAATTTTCTAACCCCTTGGCTATAAAATGAAGGTTGCTCTTTAATCTTCACTGTAACCTGTGAGGAGTCATCATTATCCCCACTTCACAGATATGAAAAAGGACACTGACAATAAAAGAGACTAAGTAACATCCCCAGAGTGTTCAGTTGCTCAGTTGTGTCTGATTCTTCACAACCCTGTGGAATGCATCATGCCAGGCTTCCCTCTCCTTATCTATCTCCCAGAGTTAGCTCAAACTCATGTCCATTGAGTCGATGATGCCATTCAACCATCTCTTCCTCTGTTGCCCCCTTCTCCTCCTGCCCTCAATCTTTCCTCACATCACCAGAGTAGTGATTGACCCTTGTAAGTGACAGAACCAGACTCCAAACCTGATCTCACTGACCACTCTATCTATATTCCAGTGTAGATGCCCCACAGTGCATCAATTGATAATGACTAACTTCTCCCTCGGTGAAAGTTGACACAGTAATTTAAATCATTGACTGGACCTGGCTTCTTACCACACACAGACACAATCATTTTTCACATGTGTAAATTACCCAAAAGGTCTTCTAAGTCAACTAATCAGTAATGCCCTTTGCAGATAGAAATTATCCGAGGGACAGAATCATTTCTCTAGCTCCTCAAATGAAACATACTTTAAAGGGGCCAAGAGATGGTGAGTTTTATTCAGTTTGTATGACCTCAAGAGGACTGAGTAGAAGTCTGGTAACAGGAAGAGACTGGTACTTTGCTTAGTAATCCCAGAATAAGAGCATCTCAGAGGTGGTGAGGCAGGAACCAGGTGAGTTTTTCTGGCTTTTTTCCCCTGCTCAACGATGATGTCCAGGGGCTGCTTAGCCATGAAGTCAGGAAGCCCCAGAGATTACTCCATGTAGATAAAATCATCAGCAGAGGTGTGAAAAATGTGAGGTGTATGCGGGGTTCTGACAACAGCGCTGATGATAATAATTATGACTTCCCAAGGGCTGTGTTCCAGGTACATTACCTGTAAATTTCAACCCTGGAGCTCTCTCCTTTCAAGTGAATGAGCCATCACAAAAGTAAGCTGACCAGTCAATTTCTTGGATACAATTACCTTTTTATGCTGAGGTTCAAGAAAACTCAAGGCATCAAGAGGACTTCGGGGCACCACACATCACACCTGGAGCCCCTCTCTCCAGGTTCCATTTGTAGAAGGAAGAGTCGCCACGGTGGCCATTTTCCAGGCCTGAACCAAACAGTGGGTCACTAGCAGCTAAGCCTTCCTTCACACTGCGGTGACCTCTCAAAGTCCTGGGTCACAGCTGACTAAACGAGCTGGATAATTAAAAGAGGGGATGAGCCATGCCTGAGATTTTGCCTGCCTCATCAAGAACATCATGCCCTTTTTATCAGTCTACTTGGGTTTTGTTTTTATTTTTCCCCCCTTTGAAAAATGATTAGCCTTGAGAAACTTCCTAACCATGGTACTCACCACCATTAGCTGTCATGGCCTCAGTATTTGAAAAGTTTCAAATGTGCCCTGTGCTTAGAAAATTCAACTAATAAATCTTGAGTTGGGGTGGAGGATCCAGAGCTTTTCCTGTTACTGTTTTTTCAAACGTCAAAAACCAAAGCCTCAAAGGGGTTCTTCCGAATTTGAAGAATTTCTATCACTTCAAATTCTTTGTTTAAAAATATTTTTGTCTGGTGGGGAAAAGGAGATGGAGTTGGGGTGGGCCATCCTTTGCAATTAAAAATTCAAGACAACTCTCAAGGATCATACAAGACATACATATATTTTAAAATATATATATATTATGCATATATGAACAATATACTATATATATATATATGTATATTATTGGGACGATCCCCTGGAGGAGGGCATGGAAACCCACTCCAGTATTCTTGCCTGGAGAATTTCCATGGACAGAGGAGCCTGGTGGGCTACAGTCCATGGAGTTGCAAAGAGTCGGACACAACTGAGTGACTAAGCACACATGTACATATATATACACACATATGGTGTGTGTATATGGATATATATATCTCTAATACTATGCAGTAGATAGAGATAAAGATAAACCTTCATAAAACCTTAAGTTCTATGAGAGCTTTCCATTTCTTCCAAGTTTTTTACAAAAAAAAAATTCACGTTTCTCCAGTACATCAGGCTCTCAAAGGCCTTCACATGCATTGACTCACCTGAGCACCAAACAACAGCAGGTAAAATTACCATCTCCACTTTATTTTTTTTTTTATTGTAGTGGTTTTTGCCATACATCGACATGAATCAGCCATGGATTTACATGTGTTCCCCATCCCGATCCCCCCTCCCACCTCCCTCTCCATCTCATCCATCTGGGTCTTCCCAGTGCACCAGCCCTGAGCACTTGTCTCATGCATCCAACCTGGGCTGGTGATCTGTTTCACCCTTGATAGTATACTTGTTTCAGTGCTGTTCTCTCTGAACATCCCACCCTCGCCTTCACCATCTCCACTTTAAAGATGAGGTTCAGAGAGACTAAGTGACTTGTTCAATGAAAGGCAAGATAGCCAGATCCAATTTTGACACAAACTCATCCCCCAAGAAATCTTCATCTTCCTTTTATGCACCATCACCTCCAAATTAGTTCATATCTCCAGGCCTGAATTTCCTCATCTATAGATATTTTAACTATTTTTCTAAATGCACCTCTAGGGGATTTCCCTGGTGGTCCAGTGTTTAAGATTTCATCTTCCAATGCAAGAGGTGTGGGTTCAATCCCTGGTCAAGGGAGCTAAGATCCCACATGTCTCGAGACCAAAAAATCAAAACATAAAACAGAAGCAATATTATAATAAATTTAATAAAGATTTTAAAAGTTTAAGAAATAAACAAATCTACCTCTAGAACATCTGATGCTTCTATAAATGAAAATCAACTAATGTTACAACCTACTCAAGACTCATCCCTAGTCACTCATGACCTACAAGACACAGTCCAGCCTCCTCTGTGTGGGGGTCAGGCCCACTCATCCCTCCAGGCTCATCTCCCAAGCTTTGTCCAGACCCAGCCTGTTGAGCCAGGTGTGTCTCAGTCACTCAGCTGTGTCCGACCCTATGGTCTGTAGCCCGCCTGGCTCCTCTGTCTGTGGTATTTCCCAGGCAAGAATACTAGAATCCCTTCTCCAAGGGATCTTCATGACCCAGGGATTAAACCAGTGTTTCCTGCAGTAGCAGGTGGATCCATCACCATTGTGCAACCTGGGAAGCCCCTGAGCTAGGTGGTCTGCACTTTATTCCCTCAGTCTGGAACACTCTCCTGCTACCACCACCACCAAAATTTTTCCCAGCAAAATCTGCTGAGATTTCCCCCACCCACTTCTAGCAGGAAGTGCTTCCTGTCCTTTTCATATAGGATTCACCACCTCCTCATCTCAGACCCTTTACCACTCTCTATCACAACCCCATTCCACTTTTTTGCCCTTCTTTACTGATACATCCACCTCCCTCGACTGTATCCAAAGGCCATGTCTACTTTTAGAACCTTGAAAGGTATCAGGTACACAGAACTTAGTGGAGAAATATATGTTGAATGAACAGAGAAAAAAGCTTGTCTGAAGAAGTGTTGAAATGGTTTTAATCTGAGTGCCAAAGTTCTATCTAGCACCCAAAACATCATCTGCCACACTAAAAGTATTAAGAACTGACTTTACTGTTTCCACTCTATTATTATGATTATAGTCAGTGAACAAAAGATAAACAAGGTCGATGAGGGGCCAAATGGGGCATCCCTGGTGGCTCAGGGGAAATGAATCCACTGGCATTGTGGGAGATGCAGGTTCAATCCCTGGGTCAGGAAGATCCCCTGGAGGACGTCATGGAAACCCACTCCAGTATTCTTACCTGGAGAATCCCATGGACAGAGGAGCCTGGTGGACTGCAGTCCATGGGGTTGTCAAGGGTCAGACACAACTGAAGCGACTGAATATGCATGCATGAGGGGCCAAGCATTGTTCTGAGGGTATATATCACACCGATAAAGCAAGCATAGTTCAAAAAATAAATAAATAAATAAAGCATAGTTCCTGCCCTGGTAGAAATCAGATGCTAGGTGGGAAGCCAGGTGGTAACATACATCAGTAACTCTACTGCAATAGGACATGTGATATGAGAACAAATTTTATGCTGGATGACAGAAAGAGGACTTATGCATCCTTCTGAATAGTTCCTCAACTAATTGGATTGGACAAATGGAAAAGATGCCATTTACTTTGAGTCTATGTTTTCCCTTTTGCAACTTATATGACTTGCCAAACAAAACAAAACCACATTAGTTAAAACACTACTATTTAAAATAAATAAGCAGAATGTGAGGTAGTCTAAAGGTGACCCTGGTTCTATTCTTAAAAAGAATCTTAAGCCAATTAATGTTGAAAACAAGATCATAAAGGAAGCCCACCCTTCTCAGCACTTGAGAAGAAAGCATTTTGTATACAAACACACCTCTTACGATATCAGCAGAGGCCAGAAGCTCTGATATGTAAATTCTCAATCATGCCACCAAATCATTAAGGTACAACTCTCTAGACAGCATAGCATATTTCTCATACCCTCTTGAAAAGAACAAATCTATGTGGAATCTGAAAAAATCATACAAATGAACTTACAAAACACAAATAGATAAAGAAATAAACAAACTTACGGTTACTGAGGGGGACAGTGGGGGGAGAGAAATTGGGAGATTGATCTCTACTATACACACTACTATCTATACAGCAGATAGCTAACAAGAACCTACTATATAGTACAGGGACCACTACTCAATACTCTGTAATGACCTATATGGGAAAAGAATCTAAAAAAAGAGTGGATGTATGTATGTGTATTCAAGGAGGCAATGGCAACCCACTCCAGTATTCTTGCCTGGAAAATCCCACGGACAGAGGAGCCTGGCAGGCTGCAGTCCGTGGAGTCACAAAGAGTCGGTCACAACTTAGTGACTGAGCACATGAATATGGAAAACTGATTCACCTAGCTATACGGCAGAAACTAACATAACATTGTAAATCAACTCTACTCCAATAAAAACTAATTTTTCAAAAAGAAAATAATGTGTATGTTAAAATGTAGCATCGCTTAAGCTTTCCATTAATTCACAGTGGCTTTCCTCTGAATTTATCTGGAGCATTAACTTTGCCGAGGAAGTTCGCATACATCATCTCATCCAGTCCTTTCAACAACCCAACGAGGGTTGGGTTGTATTATCATCCCCATTTTGAAAAAGTAGAAACTGAGGCAGAGACATTAAACACATCCAATGTTGCACTTTTGTAAGGGGTAAAACCAAAATTCATTCTCAGTGCTTTCTGACCCCTATACCCGACTCCTCAGCCATTAATAAGCTGTATTACATTCACAGGGTTTTATCACACCAGAAAAAATAAAAGCCATTATCAACATCAATTACTAAACCTCTTTAGTTTTTTGAAGAAAGTGAAATCTGCTGTAAACCTCATTTTGAAGATGGCGCAGAGTCCCCGTGACTTTGCTGGGATGACAGACGGTGCTTCCCCTCTAAGCAGTTGAGTGGCACAAAATTCTCAAGTAATCCAGCAACTGCTACCCACACTGTCCCCATTACATTGTTTAGTCAGCAATTGTACTTCAATGACTTTCTTCTCTTGATATGTGCTTAGGTTACCAAGAGAAATCCGAGAGCCTGCTAATGCAGAATACATCTAGTGCAAAATGTTTTCTATCCACCCTCTACTTTCTCAAAGCTGACCTTAGCCTTGAGGTCTTGATAAACATTCCCTGACTTAAAGCTTGATTCAAAATCGGATGGAGGGGGTTTCCCGGGTACTCGTATATTAACATTTGCAGTTCAGGTTTGTTTGTTTTTTTCCAGATAAACAACATCCTTTCAGAGAGTTCCTCTGGTACCTTCTTCACTCGACCTACCTGATTTAGAGCTATCCCTGGTGCCATTTTGGTGGCAATGGGGCTCTGCAATACCTAATACACATACGTGCTCACTGCTGACATTTAAAAACATTCCTAACAGTTTGTGTGAGTACATGGTAAACAGATGCTATGGGATTTTTTACCCATTATCAGTCATCTCTGAAGACTGTAGTCAAGTGACAGCTTTTTGAGACTTTTCAGTCTAACAGCAAGAGATTTATTTTTAATAGAATATTGATATTACAGTACAAAATGGCATTTGATGTTTATCCCCTGACCCTTGCTTTTAGCAATGCAGTTCAGCTTGGTGGGTTATTTTGAAGGACTAGCACCCTCCATTCTATCCATTACTCTGTTCTTTTTTCCTTGGTGGGGGGAAAGTTGCAGACTTTTATGAACTCTCTGATTAAAGTACCTCCATCTGAATGCAGATTAAAAGTTCCAACACCTGAGAGCTCAAAACCAATGAATATTTATACCGAAAACCAGCAGATGAATACACTCTAAATCTTCAAATGCAAGTCTAGTCATGGGTTTTATCTTATTTTAGGACTTACTTTTTATTAAAATGAACTCTTGCATATTTACACTACAGAAATAAATGTTATTTGCAAGCACAATACAGTGGAGACCTTACAAATGCACTGCCTCTGGGGAAGGCAGTTTTGTTCCTCAAGCAGATTTTTATTTCTTTACCAGGTCTTTGTCGAAGAGGGGTTTCATTATATATGATTGGCCTAATTGGGAAACCCGAAAACCTACTCACCGTGGGGAGAGTATTCATTTCGTGGCCAAGAAATTGTGAGTCCCTTTGTAAATGGGGAGTTTCATTGACTTAACAATTTTCCTCCTTTCATTGGAAACTTCATTCTGGACTACTTCTCTAGAAAGTAGAGATTGTTTAAACAAGCAAAAGGAACATTATTTCAGAAACAAGTTTATCTGCCTTCTCTGTGAAGTGGCCTAACATAGTTTGTCTTGAGGCATATCCTTAAATCATTATCTGTCTTTTCAGAATTCAATTGGAGTGAACAAACACTGGCCTTCAGGACTGCTAGCTCTAAGGAGCAGTCGGGGTTGCACGGTTAGGCCAAAGTTTGGTAACACAAGAACCAGAGGCTCTCTGCCAAGCTTATGCAATAACACAAATCAAAGTAACCACTGCCACCTACCAACATCACAGAATAACTAACTGAATCCAAATACATTAAAAAATGATTATTTCAATGGTAAGAGGAATCTTCTGTCTTAAAATAACTAAACTAGAGGTGACAAACAAACCCATTTCTTCCCCAAACCCCCTGGCAACCTCTTGCTGTTCATTAAAGTGCAACAAACCCCACATGAAAAGTCAAGTGGGGTTATCAGAATTTGGGAAAATACAAATTTTGATTGAACCCACCATGCATCTTGAGACTTCTATGCCCTCACAGTATTGAGGACTTAGAATGTGCAAATTTGCCATCATGTTCCTAAACTTATTTCTTCTTTTTCATAAAGTAAGCTTAGAGATAAATGTTTACAAATCAACCCAGTCATCATTTCTTCATTTTAATGCTTAAACGCTTCATTTTGATTGCTGCCTTTTTGACATTTCACCAAGGAAATATGTTTGCGTGTTCGCAATGCCATTGAATCAGCAATTAGATCTCCATATTCCAGATGTCATCAGAGTTTTCAATGCATCTCCCAATAAAATTTATTTCTGAACTTTGAAAAAAACAAACAAATGTACTTTGTATAAATTAAACACATTATCCTTATTTTTCCAATTGCTACATTTAACATAGCAAGGGATTCTGAATTTATGAATTCAAGAATTTCAGATCATTCTATATAATATTTTTCTTGCAATGAATACAATTTTGGATTATTTATGGGACTGGCTTAGATATTTTGATTAACTACCCCCACCCCCCACCCCCCGTGGTGGAACAGAGACATGGAGACAAATCTGTGCCATTAGTAGCATGTTACACTCTCCATCCTCATGAGTCTCTCTTGAGCCTTGGCACTCTGGCTGGAGTAGGAAATTTATTGTCAAAAGTGGACAAAGAAAAATGTAATTCTGGTCTCATTTGTGCCTTCATTAAGATTTTTTAACTTCTCAACTCCCTTCTGGCAGACCTTGCATTTGCTCTCATTTTCTTTTAGCTCACAGGGCTAGCTCAGAAGTACTCTTTCTATGACCCCTTGGTCATCACATATCACAGTAGAGCAATCCAGTGCCAAACTTTTCCTCTTTCTCTCTTTGGTGAACTGAATATACAGCTTTCTAGCTCTTTGCAACAGACTCTCATTGACTCTTTTAAAAAAATAGAATAAACTAAAATGACTATACAACATGCAATTCCAGAACATTTAAATAGCAGGGCAGAGGTGCCACTGTAAGAAGCCACCCTGGGTGACTTCAGATATAGCTGTGTCAGGGAGAAACAAGTTTTCTCCAGGACTCTGTTCACTTAGACAGATAAGCCTGGTGGGCTATGGTCCATGGGGTCACAAAGAGCCAGAAATGACTGAGCAAGTAACACATACACATCCTGTTCACCTGAAATGGAAATAGGAGATCTTCATCTTCATAAATGGAGGAGCGTGACTAAGTGAGTAGAGAAATCCTTCCCTATGACCCACACTGCAGGGCACACCTATCACCATGGAGGACTCTGGCAGATGGCAGAATTTCTACTCCTTCCATTATTCCTGAGACAACTCATTGGTATTTTCTCCTTTAATAAGAAAAATGACATAATGCAGTGCTCCTTCTGATGGAAGGATTTTGCTTGGTATTTACTCAGTTCCAAAGGGTAACACTAGATGAGCCTGACTCCCTGTTCTCCTTCCATCCGTAAAATGTTTTGCAGATGTCTCCATCTAGCCCGTCCCACCTCCTGAAAAATGCGCCTGAGCAAAAACTCATCTGTTGGTAATAGAACTGAAAAATGCCTCATTCCGGCTAGAAGTGGTACGAGAGCTGCTACTGCTCCAGCAAATTTATTTTGCCTTTCAAGGGTTTAATTGCACACAACATGGTGCAGTTTTGATTAATCCTTCAGAATTTAATATATACTCTGGAGGGGTCAATATGTTGATTCTTCATGCATCGCTATCATGGGAGTAACCGAAACGCGTTTAAACACCACAGGAGGTACACTTCTCGAACTTACCTGGTCCTGCCAAGGGTAAAAAGTGCTCATTAATGACTCAGTCCAGGAGGGGAGCCAGTAGAGGGGATGCTTCCTCTCTGACACTATTTCTGGTTTGCTTGGCAGGCGCATTTCCCTTGGGGAGGTCCCAGGTGAGGCACACACTGGAATCTTCCAGGCTTATGCCCTGATCATTTTAATGAGAAAGCAGCATCAAAATATTGGCACCTTGCATTCAGCCAACATATGGAGCCACTGTACAGGCATTTAATTGAACTCTTTCAAGATTATGAAGGGTAGAGCCAATCAGGTCGATGAGTGTTTATTCTGTAAACTTGGGCTCTGAAGAGGTGATGCACAGGTAATAACAAGTCCATTTGCCATTTTCATAGAGAATGATCATTTTAAATTTTAGGTTCCAGATTCCTGTAGTTAGATTTCTGATGAAGTACATGGGAAGTCTAAGAGTTGCAGTGCTTTAGTAAACAGGTGGACAGTTATCGTAAGATCTTACGGTTTGTGTGTAACACAAACGGACTCTAAGTTACCACCCCTCTCCAGAAAGTCAGAACCAGAGGTGAAGAACCATAAGAAAAGTGCAATGGAAATGCTGCACTTATGAAGTCATTGTACCAGTTATCTCGGGGAAAGCAGAGAAACAAAATAGAGCACAGAGTGTAGAACCCAAGAAGGACTCTAATTTTGGGTTTGCTTCTCTCTGTGTAATGTTAGAGAGCCTTTTCCAGCCTGTTTCTCACCTAAAAATTGTAATGTTGAACTGATGCACAGAGGCTGTATTATGGCTGCATTGTGTCCCACCCCCAAATTCTTATGTTGAAGTCCTAATCCCCAGGACCTCAGAATGGGTCTGCATTTGAAGATAAAACCTATAAGGAGGTTATGAAGATAAAATGAAGATAGATGGGTGGATCCTAATATAATTAAATTATGGTATTCTTATAAGAGAATTAGACACAGATCCACACAGAGGAATGACCATGTGAAGACAAAGGGAGAAGAGAGCCATTTGTAAGCCAAGGAGAGAGGCCTCTGAATGAATCCTACCAATACTTGGATCTTGGACTTCTAACTTCCAGAACTGTGAGAACTTAAGCTTTTGTTATTTAAGCCAGCCAACCTGTGATATTTTGTTACGGCAGCCCAAGCAAACTCATGCAAGGTGTTCTAAGTCTCTAGTGCAATCAGATACACTAGTGCTCAGCATGGCACATGCCTTCAGAGAACGGAAGTTCCAGTTCCAGCCTCCCCAGTCCCATCACACAGATGCACAAGTAGAAACAGATCAGTTAGGACGAGTTGCCTTAATGTGATAAGAGTAAGTGAGGAAGGAGGAAAGTCACCTTCTGGAATTCAAAGGCTTGGCTCATGGTCCATGACTCATCTACTGAACCATTCTGCCTGCCACAAGAAATGGAAGTACAGTGGGTATAGGGAAGCACATCAAACAAAAGCCCTAGATGACATTCCTGGCTTCTAGCCAAGGGCAGATTCATATCTCGATGTAGCTTCAATATTTCTAAGCCACAAACAAGGGGTCAGCAGGAGATCACTGTGTACAAGCAAACAGCTTTTTCAAAAATCCCTGTTCCATAGTGTTATCCAAACAATCAAGCAATGTCTAAACCATTTTTTCTCCTCCTATACAGACAAAACTATCTGACAAACCCATGATGAAATTAGCCCCATTCCTAGATGCCAGCCCCTCAGAAAGCCATCTCCCATGATGGTAAAAAAACATTCCAGGCATATTCATAGACTGTCATGCAAGAATTTGAAGAGCTTCATGCCAAAGAGAAAACCAGGGCCCCAAAAGGCCAGGGTTATTGTGGAACCCAAGGTTCTGAGTATAAACTCCCTATACCCATGGTCTGTGTGTTCACAAGATTAAACCAGTTATGAGACATTTAAAAGTTAGAACAACAAACATCCTGCCAGGTTTTCAGTGAAACTGTAGTCAGACAGGGCTACCTAGTCATGTGTGCCCCTCTTAATCTCCCCTGGGGGTCAGGTAACTCACCCAGGACCTGAGAAATATGCATATCCACCCACAGCCTGTTCCAAGTCGGTTTCGCTAGTTAAGTTAGGCCTCTGTCAAACTCTAATTCTTGGCAGATTTGAGAAGCAGAACCAAAGGGAAAATTGGATGCAGTCCAACTGCAGTGAAATTAGAAGCTGCCTTAGATACACCAGGGTATACAGAGCAGGGACTTGTTTACTCAACATATAAGTTAAGGTCAACAAGGGAAGGAATGCTTCCTGTTCACAAATTCTTATGGACTGTTTGTTTGGGGACCTCTGGTTGTTCCCGGTGAAATCCCAAAGAATGTGCCTGGGAATAACCAGCTTGGTTACATGAAATGCATTCTCTTCTGCAAATCACTGAAGTCTTACCCAGTCTAAATAGCATTCAGTTCCTGTTTGTTCTCACTAAAAAGCAGAAGGGTAGAATTATTTCTCCTCTCAGAACAGCTAAGACCTTTGACCATTCAAATGGTTAGCTCTCCCTTTAGCCGGCTGACTCAACACAATTGGAAGAAAATCTTATCAGGAGAAATCTGTGTGAATGCAAAGATCCTAGTATGTACATATGAATACATTTCACCTTGCCTGGAAATACAGCTGTGACCATCTATTAAGCTAGAATATTGATTTTCAGATTTGCTCCTTTAACCTACAAGACACACGGTAGCCTCTATCTAGCACCTCTTTTAACTTCTGTGTTTTGGGCCCTATATTATGATCTACCAAGGGAAGCTTCTTTCCATTAGCAATATTTCCTCATAAACTCTATGGAGTTCTCCAGTACAGTTTTTCTTCCTTTGAATCAATGGTGGATGCAAAGTGGGCTAAGCTATTTCAAAAGAAGTGAGTTACTAAATTGCTTTTCTCTATCATCAGATACTTTTAATTACATATGTTTACTAGAAAATTTTTGGTAGATGGTTATTTAAAAAAATCAACTGACACTAATGACTCTAAGTGTGAAAAACAGATTGAGTAAACATTGCTTTCTTTTTTTCACAGAGTATAAGTGGAGAGAAAAACAGACTTTTGCTATTAATTGATGCAGTTTCACCCAAATGATCCTGTTGAGTGAGAAATAAACACAATCCCAACATAATGATAATTGTTTGCTGTCACCCTGACTTGTTTTCTGTGCTTATGGCCCTGAGGATACCTGAGGATTCTTGATGGTGCATGAGAGGATCTTGTGCATGCCCCACACAAGGGTACCTGTCCTTCCCTCTCACATATTAATATGAATTTGAGCAAAAGCATCAGGCAGACTGCACAGTCAATGACTCATTTGTGAGCTTAAATGCTGGAAATGAGCACAGCAAAAAGGAGGCATGTAAAACTGATCCATTAAGGCTCAATGATCCACAGGATTAAACCTGAAAGGTAACACCTTTGAAATAAGTTCATCTGTAAACCCAACTGGAAACCTCTACAAAAAAACAAACAAAACCAGAGTTCCTTCCTGGTGGAGGATGGGGAAGAGCTGGGGTATTCTCCAGGTACCAAGCAGAGATAGACCTATCTTCTGCCCCATCACTCCAGAGGTCAGGAGGAAAGCACTACTCAGCCAGGACCCAAACACTGCCTGAGATGCTTGCCTGCCACCTGGCTGTGTAAGACACTAGACCACAAAGTCATAAGTGAGAGAATGATTTGCCCTCAGCCTGGCACCAAAGATAAACACTATGGAGGAAGATAGCACTGGAAATAAATCCAACAGGCATGTCATCTTCAAATGCAAAGGACACGCTCAGAGATAAAGGTGAGGACAGGTACAGATAAACCTGAGTCACATTCAGGAAGGCATCCATCTTGGGTCACCTATCTGATGATCGGCCCTGTAATCCACATTGCCTGGAGACGGGGACAGGAATTTCTTTTGTTCACAACAATGCCAAGGATCTGTGATTTCTTGGCCTGATCTTTGGACAATGCTGCACTGGAAACTTTCTGAAAATAGCACGCTTCTCAAATGTATGTATCACCAGGAGAGAGCTAAGATAATACACTCTGCCCCAACTTAGTCACATACCATGAATGGCTCTAGAAATTCCTAAAAGGAATGCCAGGACTTGGTTGTAAGTGATGTTGAATTATATGCCAATGACCTAAAAATAGGATTCTGCTGACAAAAAGGGAGACAAAGAAAGGTGAATTTCTTTCTTTGTGCTCACATACCCGAGAGAAGCGTGACTTAGGATTCGTTCAGACCACACAGTTCCTGATGAACAGACTTATCATCAAAAACCACTGAGCGACACCAGCTCTTTCAGGCTAGTAGGAGACATTGCCCCCTCCCATGCCACCTAGAACTGCACCCCCCCAAAAAAGCAAAGATAGGTAGTCCCATTCAAAATGATGAAGGGCATTCTTGGCAACACAGATTTATCTGTTTTTTTTTTCTTCTCTGAACCATATGGAATGATTCTCCAGATAACAAAAGAGCCAATAGGAGCTGGGAGAACTCTAGGGAAGGCTAAGCCCTAAACACAGGCTTCAAACAGTCATTAGAGGTACCAGATGATGCTGAGCCAGGATCCTTAGAGCAATGAATTAGGGAGACATGTGGGGAAATGAGGAGCAGGCAAAATCCTGTACTCCACAAGAATTTCAACCAAACTCTGATGAAATGCTCTCTGTGGTTCACAAGATGGCACATACACTGACGAGACCCAGAAAGCAAGATGGTCAGGCCACCTGGCTTCTGAGTCACACATCCGGTCCCATGCCTATCCTGAGCTTGCCTGCCACTCAAGGAACACATTGCTAGAAGCACCTACACAATGCTGATGCTAGAAGTCATCAGCAGCTATGAAGCCCTTCCAACATCTTCAGTGTTGTCCGAGTACTCAAGTATTACTGGGATTACAAAGTTTGAACCCAGATCTGGGTTCTACTAACCAGCTATGTCAAATTATGCACTTCTCAAAGGAACCAGCAGGGCCTTCAAGCAAAGAAGATAGAGGTATAGAACATGGAATCCAAGGATTTATTTTATTAAGCAAAATAAGGAGGCCCTGGGGGAAATGGTGTATGTGTTCCTCCTTCCAATACAAAGACTTTCTTATTACCAGCTATCATCTCAAACTGACCACTGAGGCATCAAAAATTCAAATGAGAGATGGGCTGGTAAGGAGAGTTGCTTGTTTTTATGGTGTATCTTACTTGCTTAGAGGCAAAATCTGTCGCTGCATTTGGACTCCTGAGATGGGCTGCAGCTCTTGCTTCAGGATCTAAAGATGTGACCATCTGAAGCAAAGAAAGAAACACTCAGTTTCCTCCAGTGAAAATAAGACACTGCAAGTTGATAAATTCTAAGAACCATTACCAGGAGAAAGGGGCCACACTTATAATTAGGGCACAAAATCTGCTACCAAACAATGGCTCAAAAACCATGGCATCATGCTAAAAATGCTCACCCAAAGAAGAAATTTATGACCCTTTTCTGAGAAGCTCAAAGAACTGTTTCACTTTCATAGTTTTATTCTGTTATAAGAGAGTCAGCATGCAGTGCTACATTCACTCAAAAATTAAGTCATGGCTCACACAGGCTAACCACCAAAAATAACAGTGTTGAGATGTAAATTCTTTAGCAAATGTTTATTGAGACCAACCACAATAAAGTGTTCCAGGCACTGTGTTAGGCACTGAGGACTCAGCTTAAAAGAAAATAAGCAAAATCCCCTGCTCTCATGGAGCTTACATTTTAAGAGAGGTAGAAATGGAAAACTAAGGAATAAGTAAGCAAAATCCATGTTGTCAGACAGTGATAAAATACCATGGAGATAAACAAAGCAAGAAAGAGAAAGAAGTGTGTTAGCGTTACAATTTAAAAGAGGGAGAGAGCAGTCAGAGGAGCTCTCATACAGAAGATGATGGTGAACAAGACCTAAAGGAGATGAGGGCATTCATCATATGGATATTTTAAGAGCTTTCTAGACAGATGAGGTAGAATGGGCAAAGATCCTGAGGCAGGAAAGAAATCTGTTTAGTAACTAAAAGTATAGTAAATGAGGAAACATAAATTAGAATAGCATGGCATGGGGTGAATATGAATAGCTTATAAATATATGTATGTAAAAAATATATGTGTATTACAATGTTGTTATTGTTATTCAGTCATTAAGTCATGTCCAATTCTTTGCGACCCCACTGACTGCAGCATGCCAGCCTCCTCTGCCCTTCATTATCTCCCAGAGTCTGCTCAAATTCATGTCCATTGTGTTGGTGATGCTTTCTGACCATCTCATCCTCTGCTGCTCTCTTCTCGTTTGCCAGCATCAGGGTCTCTTCCAATGAGTCAGCTCTTCACATCAGGTGGCCAAAGAATTGGAGCTTCAGCTTCAGCATCAGGGTCTTTTCTAATGAGTTGGCTCTTCACATCAAGTGGCCAAAGAATTGGAGCTTCAGCTTCAGCATCGGTTCTTCCAATGAATATTCAGGGTTGGTTTCCTTCAGGATTGACTGGTTTGATCTCCTTGCCGTCCAAGGGACTCTCAAGAGTCTTCTCTAGCACCATAACTCGAAACCATCAATTCTTTGGCACTCAGGTTTCTTTATGGTCTAACTTTCACATCTGTACATGACTACTGTAAAAAACATAGCTTTGACTATATGGACCTTTGCTGGTGAAGCGCTTTTTAAAATGCTGCCTAGGTTTGTTATAGCTTTTCTTCCAAGGAGCAAGCATCTATTATATATATGTGTATTATAATGCATATGTATATGTGCATTTTGTTGTTGTTGTTCAGTCGCTAAGTCATGTCCGACTCTTTGTCTTACATAGTTATATGACCGTGCCAAGTATTTTGATCACTCATTTACTGAACATCTATTATATGCAAGCAACTGTGCTGCGAATAAGCTTGTAAATAACACAGATGCTGGTTCCTGCTCTCGGGAAGCCTTAAATCAAATCGGAGGCAAAACCAAGATCTCAGAACTCCCATTTGGCACTACAGCAAATTGGGAAAAAGCCAGCAATGAATTTCAGGAACCTGGCCCAAGTTTGCCACAAGCTTCAAGAAAAATAGCAGGTAAACTGGTTTTCTTTAAGAACGCTCTTGACTGAACAAGGAGTCTACATGCTTTTCACTTATTTGCATTCATATGTTCAGTTGGCCCTACTGACCAGAGGCCCTGTGCTGACCAGTACTAACAGGTAAAGGTGTAGAGGTGGAGGAGTTTCCCCTTATGGGGCTTGCAGTGTATTTAAAGAGACAGATTACAAAAAATTACAAGTATCCAGTGTCCCAGGGAATTCCCTGGTGGTCCAGTGTTTAGAACTCCACTCTCACTGCCGAGGGCCTGGGTTCAATTCCCTGGTTGGGGAAATAAGAAATCATAAGCTTCGTGGTGTAGCCAAAATAAACAAACAAAAAGAAAAAACTAGCATACAGTGTCCTAAGAAAATGCCTAAACAATTTAGTCACTTGGTAATTAACATGCATGCATGCTAAGTTGCTTTAGTCGTGTCCCAACTCTTTTTGACCCTGTGGTCCATAACCCTCCAGGCTCCTCTGTCCACAGGATTATCCAGGCAAGAATACTGGAGCGAGTTGCCATGCCGTTCTCCAGGGGATCTTCCCAACCCAGGGATCAAACCCGAGTCTCTGATGTCTCCTGCATTGGCAGATTGGTTCTCTACTACTAGCATCACCTGGGAAGCCCAATGATTAGCATGTGGCAAATAAGATGGATAGATGTTAACTGTTTTGATTAAAGTCACAAATATTCAAAGCCCTCACCAGTGCCAGTCTATACAATTTATGACATTAATTTCAGAAAGGTGTATGTGGTCCAAGAAACCCTCTGGTATAGGAATATGCAGATCAGGTCTGTGATTAAGATATAAGGAAACATCTGTTTGATAGTTATAACGCTTTAAGGAAAACTTTCCAGGGGAATTGCTGCCAAAGGTGACTTTTAAAATAAAATGAGAGTGAATTGGAGTCTTGGAATTACCATAAACAGTCATCCCTGGGTATCCACGGGTTTTTGGTTCCAGGAAAACACACACACAGACACCCCATGGATGCCAAAATCCAATTGCTCAGATCATTTATTTAAAAAATGACGTAGTACAGGCTGGCCCCCTTATCTGCAGATTCTGCATTCATGGAAATCTGATGCTGGGTCAGCTGAGTCCCTGGATACAGAAGCTGCGGATATGAAGGGTTGACGGTAGGGATCTGCAAGCTGACACTAGCAGCCACCCAAGAACTGTCCCCATACCGCTGCTGGCCTTGGGTGTAGACCAAGGGAAGTCTGCTCCTTGCTTTAGAGAAGTGCAAGGAAGGTAATTCTGAGTTCCCGGTAGAGATGAGACCTAGCAGAATGAGAGTTCCTGGGGACAGGCACTTCTCCCCGTGGCCCCTCTGGTCCGTCTCCTCTCTCTCTACTTCCTCCCTGGTTATCAGTCCTCCTTTGAACCTTCACAGTCACCTCATCCAAACATTAAAAGCACAGAGCCAGCCTCCCTACAAAGTAGATGCACTGTTCCCATACATGCGAGCCCTCCTCTGATGTTGACATTTGGCAAAATAACCGAAGTGTTATTTTGTATCTCAGCCAGGGGTAAGCATGCTTTCTTGCTCAAGCTCTATGAGGGCAATAAACACTTTTCAGGTATTTTTACTTTTTGGTCTCTGGATCCTTACCATTCAGGAATAATTAATACTGTGCATGACATCCCAATTTCCCACCCATCCAAGTGAGTTTGTTTTATGTAAAAGCTAGTGTTTGTGGAATATATATATGTGTATATATAACATATATATATATATTCTTACATATATTTATATAAACTATATATTATACCACTATATACTTACATATTAATATACAATAATATATTGTAAATTATAATATAGTATTATGTAATAATATATTTATATATTAATATATTATTGTTTCTTTAGAATATACATACACATGCATCTGTCAAGTATTTTATAAGTATTTCCACACTTAATGCTCACCATTCCCCTATAATCACCTCCACTTTTAGAGGAAGGAAGAAATGAAGTATGTTGCCCAAAGTCCATCAACTGATACCAGCAGCTCCAACCAGCCAACTCCATTCTGCACTTGCGTGAGCAGGGTGCCTGCCCCATCCTCCCTAGTAGATTATGCTGCTCTTACCACCTCTATCAACAGATGACTGCACAAGGATTCAGCAAGTCCAAGATCACACCTTCAGACCCTTAAGTTCCCTGAATCTACTTCTGTTTTTTGTTTGTTTTTTCTGTTTGTTTTTTTTTTCTGTGAAATTGTGGTCCTCTGAAAAGCCTTATGATCAGAAAGGCAGACATCACTTTGGAAAAGCCCAAAACTGTCCTTCCCAGTCTTGGCCATCTCCTGCGAAGGGGAGGAGACGTTAAAAAATCAACTCACTTAGAGGAAAAGAAAGTAATACTACATTCTACATAGGTTTATAAACACCCAGTATGAGACAGCTAGAGAGAGGAGGATAATTTCAGATGCATAACGAACAAACAGCAAATTTCATAGTGTGGGCCTTGTTTATATTTCTGCCATCAACTTTAATGATGAGCCTATTTATGCTAAACTTCACTACATTATCGGAGTCATTAGTGCCTGTAAGTGAGTGATAATGTGCTTGAAACTTCCACAAGTACATGGGGCTTTCTTGGAGCCTACATTTCAATGCTGAGAGATGCAGGGCCAGCGAATATTCATATACGTACACTTAGCGCAGCTACTTGGTATTTTGCCCTAGAAAGTAGCCCACTGGCCAAACAAGTTTGGGAATGTGAGTTAAAGAGAGCTAAACTGATTTATTTAACCTCAAAACCTCTAATACAGTATTAAATGTTAATACTTCATGTATTAAGTATAATACTTCATGTATTAAGTCCTCTAAACTTACAAGATGGAACACTTCATGTTACATTTTCTAATACTGACCAAAGAAATCTGCTTCAAAAGAGGGCCTTTCTGATTATTAGTCTATTGAAACACTAGTGTAATGGATGTTGAATCAAAGAACTATAACAAAAGCCAGTGTTTAACTATAACAAAGAATAAACAGAAAATGCATCGGTTCCTCATGTAAGCATTATCCAGTGTATATCTGGGCCTGGCCAAGTTGTCTGCCCTCAGATGCAGGTCTTCCTAAGGATATATATGTTACCAAGAATGCACACTTCTGCAAATGTGAAGTCCTAACGGAAAAGGACTCCATAAAGTTAAAATCAAAGCCTCCCCAAAGACCCTCAAAACCCTACATGAGAGCTTCCCTTCTGTCAATGTAAGCTGGAAGTCTCACATGACCTCATGTATCCCTTTATTGGACCACAGGCATACTTACTCCCTGACTAGGGAAGCACAGCACCATTAGATGCTAAAAGGGGGTACATATTAAAAATTCCAATCAGCATTAGTTTTTTTCCCAGAGATGATTCACATTATTAGCAGAAAAGCTGTGTGCAACCTCAATGAGGCCTGATAATACAACAGTCAACTCTGGACCTTAATAGGAGCTCAGAATGGAGCCTGCTGAAATGGGGCATGTGGACATTCTCACCCAATAGAACTTAGTACCTTCTGAGAGTGTTCTCACATCAGAGAGTCCCTCCCAACCACCTTATGTGAGGGCAGAGTCCCAGCAGCTCTCTGGCCCATCTCCCCGTTGTTTTCTACACCACTTATTGTTTAATATTATCTTATCATTTCTCTTTTTGATTGCCTATGTCTTCCTACTACATTATATGTTTCATGTGAAGTCAGGAACATATCTGTCACCTACATCCCCACAGCCCCTGCAGAACAATACCCGCCATGGAGCAATCAATCGAGAAATACCTTTTGCATAACAAATGAATGTTCTGCTTTCAGGAAGTCTTGATCAGGGAACCAGATCTCCTGCCTTGGGGACTGACAGTCCTGGGTTTTAATTTCCTGTGCTATCTTGACACAAATGGCAATGTCTCCTTACACTCCTATCAGCTCCAACCTAACCCAGGGCGAAGGAGGTAAGAAAAAAGGGGGCAGGGAAAAGAAGGCAGAATCCTGGTGTAGAGATGACATCACTGTGTCCTTGGGCTTAAAACTCTATCCAGAAGGTCCAGGGCTTCAAGACAGACTCAATGGTAACACGCCCCATGAGAAAAGAGCTCTTTCCTAGCTTCCTAGATCAAAGCATTTGTACCAGCCCTCTAGCCACAAGGAGCCTTTCACAGCCATTAAACATTGGAGAACCTCTCCAATATTTTACCAGCCCAGCCCACAGCCCTTTCTAAAGAAATCACTTTGAATCATTCAAACACCCTATAAGGTCTGCCCACCCCCTTACCCAATCTTGGCCACCTGAATAAAGAAATGGCCACAGGGTCACAGCCAGCCAACCTGCTGACTGAGAGACCATCAGACTTCCCTGCGTTGTCCATAGTTAGGAAACTTGCAAAGTCAGGCCCCACCCTGGTAGACCTGACAAGAGATGCTCCCTACATCTAGCAGGTGCCCAACTCCAACTCACCTGAGGTCTTACCAGTCTTCATCTCCTGTGTCTGTCAGTTGTGTTCCCCACCCAGCCACACACATCCTCTTTTACTTCAGGTAGCCCAGGTGGCCTTTCTGACCTCACAATCAGATCTTGGATGGAATACCTGCTTTGGGTCTAAGATGCATTTGCTCTCTTGTTCCTTTATCTGTGTTCTCAGGGATAACCCCATAAATTTTGTTTCCTACCCTTCCTTTATGGCCCTGCTCTTTTCATTAATTTATTTTGCTGTAGTTGATTTACAATTTTGGGTTAATTTCTACTATATAGCAAAGTGATGCAGTTATATGTATAACTTGTTGCTTATCCATTTTATATATCACAGTTTGCATCTGCTAATTCCAAACTCCTCATCTATCTCTACCTCACTCTCCCTCACGCTTGGCAACCACAATTCTCTTCTCTAGGTCTCTGAGTATATGTCTGTTTCATAAATAAGTTCATTTGTGTCATACCTTAGATTCTACATATAAATGATATCACATGGCACTTGTCTCTTTCTGACTCATTTCATTTAGTATGATAATCTCTAGGTCTACCCATGTTGAAACTAATGTTATTATTTCTTTCTTTTTTGTAGCTGAGTAATATTCTACTGTATATATATACAAACATACACACACACATATGGACTTCCCTAGTGGCTCAGATGGTAAAGAGTCTCCCTGCAATGCAGAAGACCTGGGTTTGGTCCCTGGGTTGGGAAGATCCCCTGCATGGCAATCCACTCTAGTATTCTTACATGGAGAATCCCCATGGACAGAGGAGTCTGGTGGGCTACAGTCCATCAGTCACAAAGAGTCGGACACAGCTGAGCAGCCAGGTACATAGCACATATATACATATATACACATCACATCTTCTTTATCCATTCATCTATTGATGGATACTTAGGTTATTTCCATGTCTCTGCTATTGTGAATAGTGCTGCTATGAACATTAGGATGCATATATCTTTTCAAATTGGGTTTTCATCTTCTCTGGATATATGTCCAGGAGTGAAATTGCTGGATCATATGGTAGCTCTATTTTTAGTTTTTTAAGGAACCTTCATAGTATTTTCCACAGTAGCTGTACCAACTTGCATTCCCACCAACAGTGTAGGAGGGTTCCTTTTTCTTTACATCCTCTCCAGCATTTGTTATTTCCTACCTTCTCTTTAAAATCTTCTTTGAATCCTAGTGGAAGGATTCCTACCCATTACAAACTCAGGCAAGGTCTGTGACTTCGTGTGGCACCTATCGAAATTATTCTCCTACGTGTTGAGCATCTACTTTGTGTTTGTCGGGTTCTGGGAGTATGAAGAGGAGGGAGACACAGCTCCAGGAGAAGCTCCTCGCAGGATAAAAAGGAACCAACTTGTCCACATAAATTGCTGCACACAGTGTGAATAACTAAACAAAGCGACAACAGAGCTGAGAGCCCTGAGATCGCCTGTGTAGGTTCAGGATCAGAACTGGTGCCTCTGTGTCTGTAACGAATCCCACTTTCAAACAGGGCAAGGCTGGGGAAAGGATTAGTTGCTCGTCGCATCAAAGCTACAAGTATATGCACAACACAGAAAACAATGCACTTAGAAACGCTGCTGTCATGCAGACATGGACATGATACATGTTTGTCAAGACAGATAAAAAAATTCCTCCTCTCCATAAGTAAGGGCATTCACACACGGGATCTGAAAAAACCTGTTAAAGACACAAGACTAAAGGCTGCTCTAAATGCAATGTAAACATATGTGCTTGACTTAACAGTCAAAACTCTAACATGCTCAGTGGCATCCAAGGTTGTGTTCAAGCCACACTGTGTTCCACATTTCATCTCTGAATGGTCTTCCCCTTCATTATGCCAATTAAAATTATTATCACACTATCTTTAAATGAGGAAGCACACTTAAATGAATGACAAAAATAAAACTGTCACAATACAAAGAGAATGCTCACAACTGCATGTATTAAAGGATAAAATAGTTCTGATCAAGAGTTTCTGTATGAGTATAGTTATTATCAGTGCCATCTATCTCACATGGTAAATCAAGAATAATGAAGATATGCCACCTGTATAGAGTTCCATAATTCATTATTTGCTCCTAAAGCCAATATTTCTAAAAGGAAAAACCAAGGTAAGCAGTATTAATGAGTTGTTGGATTTAGAAGTTTTAAGAAGATTTTAATAACTAGAATCTTTTATGACAATCTTCTAATTAAAAAAAATAAGTTGGCAGTGAAAAGACAGAATCTGGGTCTAGAGAATCAGGCTGGGGTTAAAGCAAAAAGGTTTATTGGTTACTATTTGTATGACTAATTTGCTTTGTTCATTTAGGGAATCAATTTGTTGCCATTAAAGGCTTGGGTTTCCTATATTTTACAATTTACACACATTTCCTGATGTGAAAGAGCTATGTAGCTTGTAGGAGTTCAGAGAAGTTATCCTCTAATGGTCCATTGGTTTTTCCCTAGGGGCTCAGATGTTAAAGAATCTGCCTGCAATGCAGGAGACCCCAGTTCAATCCCTGGGTTGGGAAGATCCCCTGGAAAAGGGAATGGCTACCCATTCCAGTATTCTTGCCTGGGAAATCCCACAGAAAGAGGAGCCTGGTGGGCTACAATCCATAGGGTCACAAAGAGTCGGACACAACTGAAGCAACTTAGCATGCATGCAATGGTCCAATAGACGTAGGTGCTCTTAAAATGCACTTGCAAATAGAATGGAAATGCCACCATGCCTACCATTCTCCATAAATGGGAAAAAATCCTGAGCAATGTGGAAGCTTGGTTCAGCAGATATATGTGTGTGTGTGTGTGTGTGTGTGTGTGTGTGTGTATCCTAGTACAATAAACCAGACGTGAAATAATAGAAATTAAGATGGCCCTTCCTAGCCTGGACTATTTTCATCTCAATCTAAATCTAATTTTTCCTTAACTTACAGCAAACCCCATGGGAAAAGCTGAAATTCATTGATTTGGAACAGGATAGATGACTATCCTTCAGGAAGGTGGAGGGTCCCCAACTTTGGGGACGAAAGAGTTTTTACAGATCATAGTAAATCAATAACTCATAGACAGTATGACATATACAGAATATCCTTACTTAAGATGAAAAACAAATTGTGCATTGTGATCTTTAATCAATAAAGAGCAAACAAATCAGCAGTGCAAACAAGATGAGAGAATCTTATTTCATCCTCAGTCACGGACTGAAGAGATACACTGGGCTGTGTTCTGTGGTTAAAAATTGCTCCCGGGATGGTGTGCTTGCGCGCTATTGAGTAAGAAGGTCAGTGGAGACCAACTCACTGTGGGATTTGCAACACAGAAAGGACAAGTGGGTGGAACATAAAAGGGCACTCTACACAAATGTCAATTAATGCATTATTCTTCCACAAACTTCCTTTAGCAAGTAATTTGGTGGCTTTAAAGCCTCCGTTCTTCCTGTGGAAGCAAGAGGGAAACTTCTTGCTTCAGCTTTTCATTAAATGATGTTCAGAAGAAAACCTATCAACAAAGACTAAACACTTCACATTAAAACTAGAAGGCTTGACCCACCCCAATTAGCCCAAATCCTTTGAAATTTTACAACAAGAGGTCCTTTCTTCTCTGTTGCCAGTTAACTCTAAAAGATTGCTAGTAGAGTGTAACTCTTCAATTACAAAAACTCCAGTGAGCACTGCACACAGGAGATACGCTAATTGGAGTCATCTTTTGAGTACCTGGAGCATTGCTGCTGCTAAGTCGCTTTAATCGTGTCCGACCCTGTGCGACCCCATAGACAGGCCACCAGGCTCCCCTGTCCCTGGGATTCTCCAGGCAAGAATACTGGAGTGGGTTGCCGTTTCCTTCTCCATACCTGGAGCATTAGGACTATGTAAATGGTGCTCATTTTATAGATGAGTCCTCTGACACTCAGAAAGGTACATGGACATGCCCAAGGTCATACAGTTGAAAGAGGCAAAGCTGGCATTCATATCAAGTCAGTCTGAATCCGAAGTCCATTCTCTCATGCATGACACTGCTAGCCGTAATTTGCCCAACCTAATTTTCCTCTGCATTCTCACATACCCTTCTCTTCTCATTTTCACATATCTCCTGAAGGCCCCAAAGATGCCTTATACTGTCCCACTGTTACAATTTGCCACATGCAATTTCCTATTCTGGGGTCCGCTCCACCTTTTAAAGTCTACCATTCCTCAAGGTTCTGCTACAAGCACTGTCTCCCCTAAAATCCTCTTGCTTCTGGTTGCTGCCAACAAGGCGCTTCTACTGCCAGCTAGCTCCCATTTCTCTACACCATCTCTTGTTTTCACCCCCAAGTTAGGTGTTGTCTGAGGGCAGAAACTGTGTGCCTATGTCTTAATCATCTCAGGCTACTATAACAAAATACCACAGACTGGGGAGCTTAAACGACTGACGTCTCACAATTTTGGAGGCTGGGAGGTTCAAGATCAAGGTGCTGGCAGATTCAGTTTTTGGTGAGGGCATTCCTCCTAGCTTGCACATGGCAGCCTTCTTGCTATGTTCTTACGTGGTGGAGAGAGAAGGCTCTGGTTTCTTCCTCTTCTTACAAGGACACTAATCCCATCATGGGAGCTCCACTGTCATTGATTAGGCTTAGGCTCATCTAAGCCTAATCAACTTCCAAACATCTCACCTCCAAACACTGTCACATTGGATATTAGGACTTCAACATGTGAATTTAGGAAGAACACATTCAGTCCATAGCACCTAAGTAATATCTATTGAACTTGCATACTTTTGTGTCAATCACTGTTCCAAGCTGTTTATATTGATTTATTCATCACAATAACCCTATGAATATATTCTCTCACCACCCCTATCCTACAGATGGGAATGCAAAGGCACAGAGCGGTTAGTAACATGGCCCACACGGCATGTAGCTAATGAATGAACACAGGCCTCGTTGTTCCAGAGGTCACACCCTCAGCTTTAACACTGTAGCATCCCTATATATCCATGCTAAAAAAGCACCCAGCTCAGTGCCTTAGACATGTGCTCAGTCACTAAGTCACATCTGACTCTTTGCAACCCCATGGACTGTAGCCTGCCAGGCTCCTCTGTCCATGGGATTCTCCAGGCAAGCATACTGGAGTGGGTTGCCATTTCCTACTCCAGGGGATTTTCCTGACCCAGATATTGAAGCCGCACCTCCTGCATTGCAGGCATTCTTTTACAGCTGGGCCACTGGGAAACCCATCTAGGATATAGACAAAACCAAACCATTGCATAGTAGTTGGAATAACCACACTCAACCAAACTCAGAGTTTGCGGTCTTAGTCAGCATCTGGTTCATTTGTTTAAACAGAAAAGATACAGAAAGGGGCAGTGTATGGCCGGGTGCAAGAGCTGGCCTTCTGTTGAGAAAACTGAAGGAAGAAAATCATTCTCAACTGAGGGACTTGCCAACTACTTCATGGTTTTTCTTTCTTCTTTTTAAGCCACACCCATCCACAATACAGAAGTAGATTGAAAAGAAGCTCTTTCTTAACTACAAAGTCCTGGTTAACTGTCTCTCTTTTCTATCTGTACTTACATATTTTAAAAGAAGCAGTTCTAAGGCAAACTAGTTTCTTGATTGGTATTAAACTCAATGGATTTCAGAGAAAATCAGCCTTTCATTCATGCAAACATGCATGGAGCACCTGAAATATATGCAGTGGTCATGAACACCAAAATTTAAGGCAACACCCATGGAGACAGAGGGTGGCTTTTCACAAGATGCAGATACCACCACATGAAAAACAGAAATAAGGAGTGATGGGAGCACGCAAAAGAATCAGAGATGGAGCCAAGGCTTTGAGGCTGAGAATAATCAGTAACTACCTTCATCCAATACCACAACACGAGATGTGATGAAGCCTTTGTCAAAATATCTTAATTAGCATTATTGGTAGTCATTTCTGTGACGTACCTTCCAAGATTGTCAGAGGCATCAGCTAAGTTTGTTCATTAACTCTTTATCATGCATTCCCAAACTTAACTGTTGAGGCTGAAGCACTCCTAACCTAATTCCAGGTCTTCAATGAATAAATATCTATTTCCATCTCACAAATAAGCTGGAATTTCTCAAATTCCACCTTGTTTGCCACTCAGCAATACTTCCATGTACTAACACTTCTGTTCAAGACAGGAGACATTAATTAAATAATTAGCCTTGCGCTCAGACATGTAAACAAACACAATTCATGAATTTGTTAATTGTTCTTCCCTGCTGTGGACAGCAGCCATTGTTAGCAACAGTAATAATAGTGCTGACTCTGATTTCTGAGAGACACTTTGGATACAGGAGGCAAAAATGAGCTCTCAGAGGTGGCAAGGGTGCTGAAGAGGAGCACAGAGCGTTCTCTGAAGAGGACAATTATACAATAGCTCTGTTTATACAGTCATGTGCAATACTGGTCAACCAAAAACAGTTTAGTGGATGGACAGGAGAATTTGCACCAAACACCAACAATTATTTCTGCCAGGCTTCCAGCACTCATAAATAAAATAATTGCGATAATATCACACACAAAAAAAATGTTATGCTTTGAAAAAAACTATACCAAGCATCAGCCCTTCCCCTTTCAGCAACAAGGAGATTTGATCCAAATAAAAAGGAAACTAGACGGTACAGATTGGTGTTCCAACGTTCCCCTAGGATTTCTTTATAAATAAACTATAAATAGCAATTATCAGCAGACATGTGTATACTGAGCATGGAAGACAGACACTGGTTGACAACGGGTTTCCAATAGGAAACACGAGGATAACTAGAAAGCAAACCAAAGTATTTTCTCTGCTCTTTATTAACATGTCAATCACTGCTTCCTCCAAAAACTGTCATAAAATTCTATAAACATTTCTCCATGTTCTTCATTCACATGAAAACCTAATGACACTATTTCCGGTGCCATGTTAATGGCAGCTGACAGTGAATCTGATAGTGAATGAAGTGGCATGTTCTGATTTTCAGTGATTGGACTGTAGGGTTTCTATCACTATAAACCTGGAAATAAGATCAAATTGAAATAAAACTGGGCCATTGGCCCCAGAGAGGCATGCTCTCTGCCAACCAAAAACAGACTCCTCCAAATGACAAAAGTGGTATGGGGGACAGCAGGGGACATACATAGAAAGTGTGGGAAGGAAGAAGTGAGTGCAGGACAACATATCCCAGAAACGCCAGATTTTCTCACAGAAATACAGAGGACAACGGGGCAAAGATAGGGAGCTACACACTCAAACTCAGAAGCCACCTCTCCTTTTAAGATACTTGAGATTGATAATCCCTGTTGTTTTTAATGTTCTTCAAACTTCAAGGCTCAATCTGAAACCCATCTGCTCTCGGAAGCGGTACGGTGTCACCACCTGCATGCTGTTTCCCGCCGTCCTGTGAGCTCATAAGCTGAATTCTGCCACAGTGATCCGCGCATCTGTCTTGATTCTCCAGCCAGACTGTGAACTTCTGGAGGGCAGGAGCTGGGCTTCACACCCTTCAAACTCCCCCAGGACCTAGACATGGCATAACCCCCTCACTGCAGATGTGCAAAACATGCCTGTAAAATTAATTAATTAAGCAAATGACTTTTTTTTTTTTTTACTGAATATAGTTCATTTACAATGTTATATTAGTTTCAAGGGCACAGCAAAGTGATTCAGTGATACATATTAATATACATTCCTTTTCAGTTTCTTTTCCATTACAAGCTATTACAAGATATTGAATATAGTTCCCTGTGCTATAGAGTAGGCCTTTGTTGCTTATCTATTTTATATATATAGTAGTGTATATCTGTTAATCCCATACTCCAAATTTATCTCTTCCCCTATCCCCCATCTGGTAACATCTGTGAATCTATTGATATTTTATATAAATTCATTTGTATCATTTTTTTCAGATTCTTCATATAAGTGATATCATATGATATTTGTCTTTGTCTGACTTCACTTCATATGAAAATCTCTAGGTCCATTCATGTTGCTGCAAGTGTCATTATTCCATTCTTTTTTATAGCTGAGTAATATTCCATTGTGTATATGTACCACATTTTCTTTAACCATTCCTCTGTCAATGGACATTTAGTCTGCTTCCATGATTTTCTCCTAATAGTCATAAAATGTTTTTATTGTCTGCTTCTTGCTTTGGGGTCCTGGAACATTCCTGCCCCTCCCTTGATGGGTGGACTCTGATAAGCCAAGATGCCTCCAAACTTAGATCAAGACTTAGCAATTACTCCAAGTGGCTTTCCCTCATGCCTTTATGTGTTTTATTGCCAGAAAAGCTTAAAAATTTCAAGAGAAAAGAGATTAAAAAATTTTTAGAGCTTAAAAAAATGTGAGAAAATGAGGGAAATACCATGGGAAGTGTATTTTGGTCTGGCACTTGTATAAAATTCAAAATATATGACCAGCCAACCTGCTTACAGAACTTTCTCCCTATTTTCTAGTATTAGACTTTCCCACTGAGGTCAAACTAGCTGAAGTGCATGTCCCTTTCCCTTCAAAATCAAGATAGTGCTAAACACAGTCCTCAAACCTTGAATAAATGAGTGAAGGAATGAATAAGCAGGCACTTGGGAGCTGGGAATTCAAAACTGAGTGAAGCTCTCATCTCTACCCTCACAAAATACACAGTCACCCAGGAAATATAAATCAAGACACAAATATGAAAATTAATATTGTTAAAGGCAGGGTAAGATTAAGTCCCAAAGCAAAAAAGAACAATATTGACCCATACAAAACAGGTCAGGTCATGAGGGAAAGCCCATTGGAGTAATTGTTAAGTGTTGAGCTAAGTGTGGAGACACATATCAGAATTCACCCACCAAGTGAGGGGTAAGGGTATTCCAGGCCCCAAAAGCAAGAATTAGGACAGCATAGTAAAAACAGTCCAGGCTTTGTTCAGTGAAGATCTGGGTCCCAGTGTGATGTCAGCCTCTTACAAGATGGACGACTTTGTGTGAATCACTCTCTTCTTTGGAACCTCAGTTTATTTATCTTGAGGTAGGAAGGTTCACTGCCAACTTCAATGGACTCTCATATTAAATGCAATGCTGCAAAATTGCCTGGCAAAATGTTTTGCAGAAGATAGAGGCTAAAGATCTTTGGGTGTATTTGGGGAAAAGCAAGCAATGACGTATTTGCAAAAGAGACATACTATGGACCCAACTCTCGCTGCCAACAATACAAGGGGAAGGTGAACAGTCAGCACATTTCATTTTCTGTGAAAGCCCTCATGAAGTTGGTAGTCTAGTTGCCAGCACACAATCACCAAGTGTGACCAGTCGTTCAGATTTGACCCAGAGCAAGCTCCCAGGCTTACTCTGTACTCATTGTACAGGAGACAGGGATCAAGACCATCCTCATGGAAAAGAAATGCAAAAGAGCAAAATGTCTGTCTGAGGAGGCCTTACAAATAGCTGTGAAAAGAAGAGAAACAAAAAGCAAAGGAGAAAAGGAAAGACATTCCCATTTGAATGCAGAGTTCCAAAGATTGGCAAAGAGAGATAAGAAAGCCTCCCTCAGCGATCAATGCAAAGAAATAGAGGAAAACAACAGAATGGGAAAGACTAGAGATCTCTTCAAGAAAATTAGAGATACCAAGGGAACATTTCAGGCAAAGATGGGTTCGATAAAGGACAGAAATGGTATGGACCTAACAGAAGCAGAAGATAAGAAGAGGTGGCAAGAATACACAGAAGAACTATACAAAAAACATCTTCACAACCCAGATAATCACGATGGTGTGATCACTCACCTAGAGCCAGGCATCCTGGAATGTGAAGTCAAGTGGGCCTTAGAAAACATCACTACGAACAAAGCTAGTGGAGGTGATGGAATTCCAGTTGAGCTATTTCAAATCCTGAAAAATGATACTGTGAAAGTGCTGCACTCAATATGCCAGCAAATATGGAAAACTCAGCAGTGGCCACAGGACTGGAAAAGGTCAGTTTTCATCCCAATCCCTAAGAAAGGCAATCCCAAAGAATGCTCAAACTACCGCACAATTGCACTCATCTCACACGCTAGTAAAGTAATGCTCAAAATTCTCCAAGCCAGGCTTCAGCAATATGAGAACCGTGAACTTCCAGATGTTCAAGCTGGTTTTAGAAAAGGTAGAGGAACCAGAGATCAAATTGCCAACATCCACTGGATCACTGAAAAAGCAAGAGAGTTCCAGAAAAACATCTATTTCTGCTTTATTGACTACGCCAAAGCCTTTGACTGTGTGGATCACAATAAACTGTGGAAAATTCTGAAGGAGATGGGAATACCAGACCACCTGACCTGCCTCTTGAGAAACCTGTATGCAGGTCAGGAAGCAACAGTTAGAACTGGACATGGAACAACAGACTGGGTCTAAATCGGGAAAGGGGTACATCAAGGCTGTATATTGTCACGCTGCTTATTTAACTTACATGCAGAGTACATCATGAGAAACGCTGGGCTGGAAGAAGCACAAGCTGGAATCAATATTGCCGGGAGAAATATCAATAACCTCAGATATGCAGATGACACCACTCTTATGGCAGAAAGTGAAGAGGAACTAAAGAGCTTCTTGATGAAAGTGAAAGAAGAGAGTGAAAAAGTTGGCTTAAAGCTTAACATTTAGAAAACTAAGATCATGGCATCTGGTCCCATCACTCCATGGGAAATAGATGTGGAGACAGTGGAAACAGTAGCTAACTTTATTTTTTGGTGCTCCAAAATCACTGCAGATGGTGATTGCAGCCATGAAATTAAAAGACGCCTACTCCTTGGAAGGAAAGTTATGACCAACCTAGATAGCATATTAAAAAGCAGAGACATTACTTTGCCAACAAAGCTCTGTCTAGTCAAGGCTATGGTTTTTCCAGTGGTCATGTATGGATGTGAGAGTTGGACTATAAAGAAAACTGAGTGCTGAAAAATTGATGCTTTTGAACTGTGGTGTTGGGAGAAGACTCTTGACAGTCCCTTGGACTGCAAGGAGATCCAACCAGTCCATCCTAAAGGAGATCAGTCCTGGGTGTTCACTGGAAGGACAGACGCTGAAGCTGAAACTCCAATACTTTGGCCACCTCATGTGAAGAGCTGACTCATTGGAAAAGACCCTGATGCTGGGAGGGATTGGGGGCAGGAGGAGAAGGGGACGACAGAGGATGAGATGGCTGGATGGCATCACCGACTCAATGGACATGAGTTTGGGTAAACTCCAGGAGTTGGTGATGGACAGGGAGGCCTGGTGTGCTGCGATTCATGGGGTCGCAAAGTGTCAGACATGAGTGAGCGACTGAACTGACTGACTACAGCTCCCCAGACCTGAGAGCTTCCATGCTAAAAAAGGAAAAGTGATAGTTGCTCAGGCATGTTCAACTCTTTGAGACCCCACGGACTGTAGCCCTCCAGGCTTCTCTGTCCATGGAATTCTTCAGGCAAGAATACTGGAGTGGGTAGGCATTCCTTTCTCCAGATTTTCCTGATCCAGTGATTGAACCTGGGTTTCCTGCATTGCAAGCAGATTGTTTACCACCTGAGCCACCAAGGAAGCCCAAAGTCCTGAATAAAATCATCATTGAGCTGGTGATCCTATTGGAGAGATTCAAGTTACAAGTTCTGCAAGAGCTCCAAGGAAGGAACTGGTCCTAGAATCTATATAACTGGGAGACTTTGTAAAATAAGGACTTTCTAAACCTCTACACTCAACTATTTCTCCTTCTTTCTATTCTCAGGATCCCGAACATTTTTTGGAAAAAAGATCCACTCTCCTTAAAACTCAAATTTAAACAGGACCCTAAGCTTTGAATATGAAACCTGGCTTTCAGGTTCTGTTGGGTATAGGCAAACGCTGTTTTTCTCATTTTGAAGATGGATAAACTGAACTCCACAGACAGGTTAAACAACCTGTTCAAATCAACGACACAGCTGGAAATAAAACCCAGTTTCTTTACCTCCTGGTTCAGTATGTATTTTAGGATATATAACATAGGCTTCAAACAGTGTTTAAGTTCTATTTAACCTTAGTGGGGAATATTCCAATTAACATATCCACCCCCAGGGTGTTTCTCCCAGTTGAAATTTTCTTCCTGTTTTTCATAAAGTGGAGACACTCTCCCATCCCTCTTTCCCCCCCCCCCCCAACTAAAGCTGGCAAGTGTCTATAGCTTTTTGGCTTTCTGCTCAATTCAACTCAAGAGAAGCTTGAAATGTATTCCATTTTTTGTAACAGTTAGGAGAGAACTGTTAAAGGGTGGGGAGGATCAATCACTTGTGAAAAATGCTAGGTGTCCCATTATGGTGTGATAAGTTCAGCTGCATAACATATGCATTTTTTTTCTCTCTGAATAAATGGCAGAAGTCAGTTCCCCATAAATTCAAAATGTATATTAGAACATGAAATCATATTTTAAGTAGATTTCACATATTGCTTCTCTTCATCATTCTAAATACCAAAGATTAAGCATGCCACTCGCTCTTGAGGTCTTTTCTCTGCTTTTATTTTTTTTTAACTTTTGTTTAATCAGATATGAATAGTAGTTGGTAGCCTTTATTGCTCAGAACTACCTGAGAAGAAAAGGAAGAAAATAAACTCTGCTTACTCTCTCCATTCCAAACAACATTTATTTTCGTTATGACTGTTTCTAGGCTCTTTCAAAATGGCACAGTCACCCAAATGGTGAAGTTGACCACAATACCTTTTCGCAAAGCCAATCCTGCTGCACCTATGTGCTGCTCCTTTGATACAAAACAGTCTCTTTGTTTTCATTTATATTAAACTCTTTCAAGGATCCCACATAGAGGTGGTATAGTATGGTGGTGAAGAATCAGATGCTGAAGCCAAGATCTTCAAGTTAAAATCCCAGCTCTGTCACTTCCTAGCTGTTACCTTGGCCAAGATACTTAACCTTTCTGTAAAATGTTTCAGTTTCTGTAGAATGAAAGTTAGCCACTTCTTTGATCATCATCAATATTGTTCCCAGGAAAACTCTCCTACCAGACTTCTAGCCCAAAATGGGTCCATCACTGCAGTTATGATCCAGCCCTAGGCGTCTTTTATTCTTTGTTCTTCTCCTCTTAATTGATCTGCAAAGCTCACCATCTTCTAGCAGCACACCCCTCCGTGGGTTCCTTTGCCTCTTCCTCTAGGCATCTTCTAAACTCTATTTCCTTTTTCTCTTATAAACTCTCACCTGAGCTTTAAATAACATCCTAAATGTGTACCTTTAACAGTGACTGTTGCTTTGAACTGGCTCACACCCCTGCCTTCTGTCCCCTCCACTTGGATGATTGATATACCTCTCAGTGGTAACCTGAGCTTAATGTCTCCCTGAATGCACTCCCCCAGGCTCCTTCCCGCCTCAGTAAGTGGCATGACCATCCATTCTGTGGCTCAATTTCAAAGCCCAGGAGTCCATCTTGATTTTTCTCTTCCCTACATCTTCCCAGATCCACAGCCCAAGACCTCCACCTCCCAAATCTGCCCTGATCTGACCACATCTCTCCATTTTCATCCCTACTATCTTAGATTTGGTCTAGATCTCTATGGTGTCTTCTTATTTGAATTTTTGCCCCTATACTCCACCCAACAGTTTTCTCTCTACTCTGCAGCCACAGAATTCAGAAGAAAATAAAAAGCAAATTAGATCTCATCACTTCCCAGTTTAATGACCTGCCTTTCTCCAGTGGTCTCCTCTTAAATTTAGAATAAACTCCTGTCTCTTTACCCTGACCTTGTCAAAGGCCACCATGTGTTAGCCCCTGTCTACCTCCCCACTTTCCCTCCCCGATACTCACACATGTACACTCTCCACTTTCTTCTGTTCTGTAAACAGTCCAAGCCTATTTCTACC
Source organism: Cervus canadensis (assembly GCF_019320065.1). Classification (NCBI taxonomy): domain Eukaryota; kingdom Metazoa; phylum Chordata; class Mammalia; order Artiodactyla; family Cervidae; genus Cervus; species Cervus canadensis. The sequence continues at coordinate 21,222,715 of NC_057404.1, read as the reverse complement.
TTAGGAAATCTTTGCAATAGCTGCCTCTGAGCAGAATAGTCTCTTCCGCCCCTCCCCTTCCCATGCCAGCATCACTCAGGTATCTATTCAATAGTAACATCTCCGAAGAAATTTCCCTGCCATTCTGCCTACAGTAGCCTCAGCATCAGTCACTTTCTATGACATTATCCAGCTTTATTTTTGTCACAAACTTCATCACTGTCTGAAATATTATTTCTTTGTTACTCATGTATTACCATCATCCCCCAAATTCCATGAGAGTAGGCACCTTGTCTAGCTCAGAATCCTATTTCCAATATTTAAAAAAGGACCAAGTACATATTATGCTTTCCATAAATATGTATTGGATGAATGAATGAATAGCAAACTTTTTAAATCTCTTAATTCCCCGAACTCATCCACATTACATTGGTGAGATGTTTTGCAGGCCGAGATAATTATATTGCAATTAGCCTGAAAGAAAGGCATTTAAGTTGCGAGTTAACAAGCAGATGAATGAGTGTGCTGAGGACACTGGCCACTTGTTTATTGTCTGCAGAGTGAGATAAACAAGTGAAATCTGGCTGAAATTATTGTGGGACAGCTTGACTTGATGTAAGAAAAATCTTTTTGATTTGAGGATCATGAATAATTGAGAGAAGCTATAAAGAAAGGTGCTGGCATTCAATTCTTAAAGCACTTGATAAACAATAGCCCATGATTTGCCTTAAATGCTTCAGTAATTTGTTAATGTGTTGTCATTATTAGTGGGTTACATAACCTATAACATACACATATTTCATCCATTCTAAGATGCACATTTGCCCATCTCTGATATCAGAATGTATCTTACAATTGATAGTGCATGATAGTTAAATTGACAGCACCTTTCCTTAGTGGTATATAAAATGATGGTACTTAATAGATGGCATCTTAGACTCAATAAAGTATAGTGATTTATTATAAGTTTCATTATTTGAATGCTGGCTTTGGGCAAGCACTTCCAAGTGTTATCTTATCAATCTTCACAAGAATCCTATAGAATAGGCAATATTAGACCTATCTTATAACTAACAAAGGAACATGGAGATTAAGTAACTTTTCTAAAATCATACAGCTTCTAAGTGCTACAGCCTAGAATTTAATCCAGATCTATCCAACTCTCAAGCCAATTCTCATCATCATTCTGATATGATAATTATTAATTTTTAGATAACATTTCTGTACATAAAATACAAACCCACAAACAAGTCACATAGCAGGTTTTCAATTCATGTTAGTTCCCTTCCTCCCTTCTCTTTTACATTTGCCTAAATGTGAGAGCATGCACTGTGCTCTGATTCCATGATTTATGTAAAACTTCTTACAAGGCAAGCATTGGCAGTCAGAGTCTGAGGTCTGGTTTTCTGAAAAGATCTGAGCCCATATCAAAGGCAGCAAGTTAGCTTGGAAATCAGTGGGACCATACAATGATTGGGCTGCTGAAGGACCACTCCCTGATGAACAGGGCTGAGCAGAACAGCCAAATTAACTCCCTGCCTCAGTCTTGACTCAGCGGGATGCTAACAAGATTAGACTTTGGAAGCAGGTGGGTCAGATGTACTAGAACAAGCATAGGAGGTAGAACACAGCAGGAAATGCATTGGTTTTCGAGTCTGACAGTCTCAATTCTTTTCTTAATGTCTCTGGGCCTTAGTCTCATTTCTAAATTAGAGGGGGTGCTATATCAGCTATAGGATTGTGGTAATGATATGTTAAGGTCGCAAATTATTATACACTTTCTGTGTGTACATGAGATATATCATTGAACAAAACATAAATAGCCCTGCTTTCATCTGGCTTACATTTTTAGCAACTAGTGTTAATGGTGCAGAGTGTCCAACATATTACCTGGTGATTCATAAATAATGTGCGTGCTGCATACTAAGTCCCTTCAGTCATGTCTGACTCTTTGCAACCCCATGGACTGTACCCCACCAGGCTCCTCTGTCCATGGGATTCTCCAGGCAAGAATACTGGAGTGGGTTGCCATTTCCAACTCGGGGATCAAACCCACATCTCTTATGTCTCCTGCATTGGCATGTGGGTTCTTTACCACTAATGCCACCTGGGAAGCCCTTCATAAATAATAGTCACTGTTAAAACTATGTAAAGAAGTATTCACATTGGATATTATGGTTGGAACTGGTGTCGAGTTGAAATTCGGCCAGTAATTCTTAATGAAGAACCAAGCTGAACCCACCTTAGTGACCTGGTGCTAGGTCTCCTCTGCCAAGAACCTTCTTCCTCAAGATCATTATGTGTCTGCCTCCTCATCATGCCATATCTGGCCCCATGTCACCTCTCAAAGAGGAGGTACTGCCTAAACCAGCCTCTTCCTCCTGGCCTAGCCCCATGTCTCTATCACTTCACCTTTGTTATTTGCTTCAGAGGCCTTACCACAATCTGAAATTCTCATTTTTAATCGTGTTTGCTTGTTCACTTTATTACTGTCCTATCTTCTACTAGAATGTAAGCTCCCTGAGCACAGAGACCCATGTTCTTTGCACCTAGAACAGGCCCTGGTACTTAATATTTGCATGAATTGGCATCAATGATACAGCTTACATTGCTAGAAAAGGGCTGTAATGTGTAAACATAGTGGGTCAAGGAAAAAGCTTGGGACCTCCCGAGCAGACATTCAAATTTTACTACCAGAAGCCAAAGCATTGCAGAGTTGGCAGAAGGATAGAGAGGCTGGCTTCCAGACCCTGGAAAGACAAATCACTTCATTTCATTGAGACCTATAAACTCTTAGAATCAAAGTGTTCACATCACTGTATGCTGAAGACAACAAAACCAATGGGAGAATAGGAATAGGATTGAGGTAAGAGACGATGAATTTATGTCTGCTTGATCATGGCGCTCCTCTGAGACGGCAAGCGTGGCAACTAAGAGAAACGAATTCATATTGTTCACATGGCTTATTTAGCCTCAAAAAACCCTTCTGACAATATTTCAAGTCCAGGGTCACTAAAACACTGAGTCATCCTGGGATTGTGGGAACTAGCCTGACAAGGAAAGGGGATCAATGAGTCAACAAGAAATGTATTGAACACGGACTATATACCTAACCTGTGTCAAGTGTATTGGCTTAAAGACAAGACAGAAAACAACCAGAGAGAGTACCAGAGGTGACACTGACATTGGCCATCTCTAATATTTTTATAAATGATCTAATATAGTTAGCATGCACCCAATTCTCCAGCTCTGCTGAACAAACAAACTCTTCAGGTTAATGAAATACTGAGCTGATTGAATGAAGGGGCAGAAGGAGTTCACAACACTTTCCAATGCACAGAAGAGCAAAGGAGGAGTTTGTGAGTGCAGAAAACTGTGTTGAACAGGCAGGAGTGCTCCTGGGGTCAGTGGACTGAGCAGTTATGGAGGGCAAGGGCCTTACCCATGTTTTTTGTCCACCTAGCACATACCACATGTTAATTTGGTGAAACAGAGGGCGAAAGGCACTAGACAGCTGTGCCCTCCATTAGATTTCAAGGCACAGGTTGGGTAGAGCATCAGATAGGAGGAGGAGGAGTGAAAACTGTGCTCACGGCCAGTTCATTACTGAGGCCTGAGCAAGACAATGCATTGACTGAGCAGCAGGCAAGACCCCTGACCTCATGACAGTGGGGAAGAAGTAGGATAGAGACAAGAAGGTGGTAACTTTCAGCCTCAATAAAATGGCCAACCCAAGATGTCTTTATCAATAAAGGTGAAAACATTTAGAAAAATCAAGACTCTGTTTCCCATCAGTTTGACAACGCAGAAGAGCTAAGAATTTTCCTTTGTTGCATGATCTACAACAAACATTTGACAAGTTTGATATCACTGGGCTTTAATATTGTACTGCTTTGTTACCAGAGCTCAGCAGTGACACTGTTTACAGTCTAATTGTCTAACTTCAAGAGGCACCCCAGACAGAAACCTGAAACTTAAACAAAAGCATGGGAGGAGAAAAAGCAAAACCGTTTCATCAGGAATGGGCTTTTTAGGAATCTCTGGTTCTGTCAAATGTTTTCCTTCCTGATGCCAAAAACCAGGTGTTCTCTGGGAGGAGTAACTATGGACGATGTGATAGGAGATGGCAGAGATGTTCTAACTAGTGAACCTTGCTGTGCCTTTAGAGTGAAAACTCAAAGCAGGGACTGAGCCAAATCTTCTTCCAGACCTGGAGGAAGGCAATAACAGGAAAGCTGTGGGTGTGGATTCCTCAGAACACCAGGGAAGCAACTGCTGGCTGCAGAATGAGTGATTAAAAAGTTTGTCAAAGAGCCAGAGCTACCCTCCAACTAAATGGTTCCCAAATCCTAGTGGCTGGTCCTCAATGGGAAGAGCATGATTGAGGATTGTAATGGTCAAGAGGCAAGAACACAGCGCCATTAAATGGCCCGGGTCCTCCCTTAGCAAACAAATAAAAAATACCAGAATCCTGATGATTTTATTTAAGAGTGACCCTTCTCAGGACTGGCCACATGTTCTCATACCTTTGAGCATTTGCTTGTGTTCTATAATTCTAGCCTGTTCTCACATAGAATGTCCAACTCAACACAGTTCTAATCCCTGCCTTCAAGATGCAGTACATATTCCATGCCAGAGAAGCACAAGCTTTGGGGTAGGACACATGAGGAATCTGAGACCAGCTCCATGTCACATGAGACGTGTGCCTACGGGAAGCCACTTACCTCCCCCCAGCCATTCTCCTCACCTGGAAAATGGGGCTGACAGGATCTATTTCATTCATGGGGTTATAAATACCATGAGAGAATTAGAAAGGAGAATAGAGGCTGGACAAGTAGCAAATTGTAAATCGGCACTGCAGGACGTTTTGATTTAGCTGAGAGTGGAATATGAAGGAGTAGCTAAGGGAAAGAGGCAGTTTTCAGAGGTGCAGATGGTAACTTTGGAGGCCAGGGAAGACATTGGCAGGGAGCTATCATGTCACTGAGGACCAGTCATTATACAGGGCACTGGGAGATGCAAAGGTGAGCAAAAATATGACCCGTTCAGTCATAAGCTTCCATTTCAATGAAAAGAAGTGGCCTTTGGAGCCAGGCCCATCTGGGAGTGAATTTCAGCTCAGCCATATTCTAACAATCGGTCTTGGGCAAGTGATTCAAACTCACCAAGGCTATTTCCTTAGCTGTAAGATGAGGTTAACATTAGCTACTTCCCAGCATTTTTCTAAAGATTAAACGTGTACCTCCATAAAGAGCCAGTCAGAAGGCATTTATGAAATAGACACTCCTGATTTTCTTCCTGTTGGAGTGTTTTGCTATGCCAGAAACATCAAGTGTTTTGTTTTCATAAAGGTAATATTATAAGATTTGTGGAAAACAGACACCAAGAAAATATTTTTTCCATCTTCCTTTCTAAAAATTACTAGTATACTAACTATTGTTATATGTATGGAAGAAGGAAGTGGCAACCCAGTCCAATATTCTTGCCTGGAGAATCCCGTGGACAGAGGAGCCTGGTGGGCTGCCATCCATGGGGTCACACAGAGTCGGACACGACTGAAGCGACTTGCTGCTGCTGCCGCTAAGTCGCTTCAGCCGTGTCCGACTCTGTGCGACCCCACAGACGTCAGCCCACCAGGCTCCCGTCCCTGGGATTCTCCAGGTAAGAATACTGGAGTGGGTGCCATTTCCTTCTCCAATGCAGGAAAGTGAAAAGTGAAAGTGAAGTCATTCAGTCGTGTCCGACTCTTAGCAACCCCACGGACCGCAGCCTACCAGGCTCCTCTGTCCATGGGATTTTCCAGGCAAGAGTACTGGAGTGGGGTGCCATTGCCTTCTCCAGAAGCGACTTAGCAGCAGCAGCTATATGTAGATGTGTTTGGCTGAGCACTGTGGCCTTCATACAATATTCTTTATTTCTTCCTGAAAAATAAAGGATCTAATGATTTGAATGCTTCCCCCACCCTCATGATCAACAGCAATGCCGATTTGTGTATGTTTCCACTAAATTATGTGCCATACTAGATAAAAGATTTGTTTTGAAAAACAGCCACTTCCAAAAATAAGAGAGTTTATCAATTCCAATCATTCTTATCCAAAATTAGTTGTCAAGTTTCAATGGCTGAAATGAATTTAACAACATAAATTTGGTACCGCTGCTGAATGACTAATGCAATCGTGTAGAGCTGGCCTGAATACGCAGCCTTGTTGGGGTTCACCAGAGACGTTTAGAATATCAGCACTCTGTGTTATAACAGAGCCTATTAACAACAGTTGACTGACATTAGATGTGGTCAAACTAAGCATCAATTAAAAAAATATGCTGACCGCCCCCAAAATTAAGAAGCCGTTGTACCACACTCACCAAAGGGAAATCGGAATAATTACTGTGGTGTTATGAAACCAACTTATTTGACTAATAGACAGCAATATTTTTTTACTGCCACAAAAAGCCAGCAAATACATTATGATGCTGTAGCAATATTGATATTCATAAAATCTCATTAGGCCAACTGGAAGTCAAACATTAGCCAATCATGCTCCTGACTCCTACTTACAGATCAAAGTTAAAGACGTGCTTTAGCCAGTTAAAAACAAAATTGAATTTGAGATCTGCATGGCTCTCATTAAGTAGCACTCTGTTAGGCTGTGTTTAAGATGAACAGCCCATAGGGAGCTTTTCCCAAACCAACGAGAACGCCTCTTTTCCACATTAGACTAGAAATACCATGACTGTTGGTTCATTTAAATAAACACATTTTCAAGCAGCCTGGATTTCCACTGCGCTGCCCTCTCTCTCTTCTTGGTCATTTCACCTTAAGCCAATTTATTTACAGCAAAATGAAATCCTGTTTGAACCAAATAATTCTCATTTTCCAAATAAACCATCTATGCATTGTGTCTGTAGGACAATAAGCAACTCTCTTCCTTGTGTGTTTCTTTCTTTCCAGTGACATTAGCGGTTAATGAAAAGGAAAAGCAAATACACCGATTTAAACAGGTGCTGTGAGTGAGCTGATCTCCACGCAGAGGGAAACGAAGTTGAGTCAGGCGGGAGCAGAGTCGCGCTAGCACCGGGGGCAGAGGCAAACTCTTGGAATCCTTGACTATGGGGATAGATCAGGGGCTCCTTTGCCTAGATGAGACCATGTTTTAGAATTCCAATAAGCAGGACAAACACAGCCATGCCAGCAATATGCATCTCCTCTCATGCTGAGATGCTTCATTGCTTCTTCTACATCATTTATAACCCACAGCTGGGGGTTATTCCACAGGGTCGCCAGGCCAGGGAGCAATACCCAGAGACTGACAGCTTTGAGCTGAGCCTCACGTCCTCAAACTCTAACTGTATCTCCATGGTGCCTATATATACATATATAATAAAATCTCCCATCTAGTTGGTTTATACAAGGGACATCAAACAGGAAGAGGTTGATCTGATTCCATTGCACCCTTTCACATGAGTTGTCTTGGACAGTCTATTTAAAATTACTGAGCGCTCCACCACATTACCTTTGAAGACACAGCCTTCGTAGCTTGCAGCACATAGGGAAAGCACGATTTAGCCAATGCCTTGTTCCTAGTGCCCAGGTTGGGAGGAAAATAATCCTCCTGGCTCTACACATTGGCAGGCCCAGAATTTCTGTATGGCAAGCAGGTTGGAATGGGGGCTGAGGGGACCTGTCTCAGTGTGACATTTGGCTTGGCAAGTGCACTGTTTTGATATTGCATATTCATTTGGTGGGAGGGGAGCCTCCCCGGGGGGAAGTTTCCGGGTCCCTCCAAGCTACTCTGACATAACCACTAAGAGTAGCTACAGTTGTCTCGTTCTTAGAATCTGACTCGACTCCCTTTTAAACCTCTTAAAATATGGGTACATTTGAGGAAAGGAAAATAATTTAAGCAAAATAGTAGAAACTTTCTTTTTTCAAATCATAAATTTCTAATGGACATACTACCAAATAAATTCTAAGATGAAAAATTATAAATTTTTCATTTAAAGAATAACTAAATGCTGGTGTTTACAATCCTGTACTTAAAAATGCATGAAATTTGATCAAAATTATGATAATAACAGGCATCATGCATGCAAACTATTAGGATGATGAAAGTAAACAAACCTTTGTATATAAACTTTCAATTTGTGAAACATTTTCAAATAATATGAACTTTCCAGATCTTTGTTGAAACCCTGTAAATGAGATGGATAAGATACCAACATACCCATGCTGTATATCAAAGGAAACGCTGGCTCACTAGTGAAGTGGCTTGCTTGTATTCACAGAACACTTATAAACAGCAGCTTCAAGTTCAGAACCTCTTCGACCACATCACAGCTTTGTCTCCTCAAAAATGTTTGCATTAAGGATAACTGCCCCCCTACCTCAGGTATAGAACAATAACTTCCCAGTAACAACAAGCACTCCTAAAGCCTAGTTTTTGGTTTCTAATACAATTGTCCAATAAAAGAAACCAGGGATCCTTGCAGAAATGGCTGATTCTTGGACTAGGGCAAGAAATAGAATAACCCTTGAGTATCTTGTAGTGCCAGAAAGTAATGTTCAAATACACGTGCGCACACGCACACACACACACACACGCAATGATGGGAACATGTCAAAGGGACCCAAGAGCCAACCAAAAGAATCCCCATTTGCCAAAGCTGAAACAAAAATAAATAACCTAGACTATTTATTTATTATAACTCAGAGTATAAAATAAACATCTGCAAGACCATTCTAATATAAGTAAATAATACAAATACATAAATGAAAGAGACAAATCTCTCATGCAACAAAATTCCAAATAATTTCTGCACATTTGCCACCCTCAAAGAGGTGAAGTGTAACTTCAACTTTTTAACTGTTCACAGTACATTGTGAATCCCTTTCAAAGAGTAGCATGTGGGAAAAGGAAAAATAAAGAAATCACTTTACAGTGGAAAAACCTGACAGACACTACTTCAGCTAGATGATCAAGTTAAACATCAACAGTGAAAAGTCATGTTGATAGTATGCACTCTTGATATGACATGATTTACCTCCTCACAAAATTCCACAAGCCTAATCTAATCATGAGAAAAAACACAGGACAAATCCCAACTGAGGGACATCCTGCAACATGCCTGATCAATCCCTTTCAAAACTGTCAAGGTCATCAGAAACATGGAAAGTTTGAGAAATGACCACAGCCAAGAGGAATCTAAGGAGATGTGACAACTAAATGTAATGTATGTTCTAGATGGAATCTTAGTGAAGGAAAAGGACATTAGGTAAAGAATTAAGGAAATATGAATAAAGCATGGACTTTACTTAATAGTAATGTATCAGTAATGGTGCATTAATTGTAACAAAGGAACCATACTAACCTTCAGTTCATTTCAGTCGCTCAGTCGTGTCCGACTCTTTGCATCCCCATGGACTGCAGCATGCCAGGCTTCCCTGTCCATCACCAACTCCCGGAGCTTGCTCAAACTTAAGTCCATCAAGTCGGTGATGCCATCCAACCATCTCATCCTCATACTAATCTTAGATGTTAATAATAGGAGAAACTAGGTGGGGGTATATGGGAACTCTATATTGCCTTTGCAGTGTTTCTGTAAATCTAAAACTGTTCTAAAATTAAATGCTTATTTTAAAAAGGATAATCTCTCTGCAAAGATCTAACAAAGTCAGAGCTACAACACACAAACCATTTTACATGATCTAAGGATGGGATTTAATTCAGGGTACCTATGATTTCTGTACACTAGGCCCCATGGCAGCCCTAAGGCTTCAGTCATCTAAGTGTTTTATAACAAATGTTTTAAAACTATAAGATCATCCATAGTCTGTGGGTCATCCTTCTTTACCATTGATCAAACTAGTAAAATACTAGAGGCAACAGCTGCTAAGGAGACAAGGGAAGCAAAAAAAATGTGTGGCAGGTGGTACCACCTGTGCTACCTGATTCCCACTCCAACAATCCTCTACGGAGTGGCAGCAAAGGGGGAAAAAATCAGTGAGCCACTCACAGCTGGGGAGTAAAAGGAAACAACTTCAGCCTGAGTGTGTGTGTACCCGGTGTGAAAGAGATCCGAAAATTGCAACTTTAAATGCCTTGGGTATTGACAGAGCAATCCATGTGGTGGCTAAGTGGACATTAGTGTACTATAAAGTACCTGTTGGAACCTCACAAACTAAGTTATTTTCCCTCCTACCTATATACCAAGAGGGTATTAATCTACTGAGAGGAAAAAAAAGAATTCTTGATTTTTAAATTGAGCTAAATTGCAATGCCAGGGCAGGGAGGGGTCCAAGGAAGGCTTGAGTCAGTGAAATGAGATGGCTGAGCTCTTCTGAGCCTGGTCACTTCCCATCAGCCACCTCTGGCAAATGCTCGGTGCATCCCATCAGCTCACTGATAGAGTGGAGGTCCTCTGACATCCGTGCTGATATCCCATCTGTTTAGTACCGAACAGCAGTTTCCTGTCTCCAAGAATCATGGTGCAGTCTTAGTTTTACAAGAGATGTGAAAAGTTCTTATATCCAGTGAATCATTTGTCACGTGATCTAGCACCATAGAATGTCTGCCAAAGGATCCTTCAGCCTCTTTTTAGGACAAGAACCTCAGGACCTCACTACTTTTCAAGGCCTGTCCCAAGGGCATCTGTCTTGCTGTATCTCACGGTTCGCTGAACCCATGGTAGGCAAGGCACGAGCAGGGAAGCTGGAAGAAATCTCAAGGCGTTGGAGGAACTTCGGACATGTGTACGCGCTCCTGACTGGCACGGCAGCTGTAGCAGCGGACACTCTGTATTCTCTTGCGGTTGACCCAGCAGGCGTGGCCATAACGTAGCTGCAAGGGCGTTTCAGGTGGTCCTTATATAGGACCACGCCACGATTGCATGCACAGTGCCACAGATGATCTCAGCTGTTACATAATCATTATTTACCAAACGTGGGGCAAGAGCAAGAGGCTGCGTGGCAAGCGAGCCGGACCACCACCATCTTGGCTGATTTTCTCTTTCCCTACAGCATCATTGTCCCATCTTGATCCCATTTTACTGACATCCTCGCTTACTCTCACCCCTCCTCTCTAGCCATCTGACCTCCTCACGGCTGCTTGTGTACTTCATGCACACTCCTGCCACAGGGCCTTTGACTTGCCTTTCCGTCTACCCGGAGCACTACTCTGCCACATACTCACATGACTTGCTCCCTCACCTCCTCCATGTCTTTGCCCAAGTATCACCTTCTCAATGAAGCTTTCCCTGACCACCTCATTTTAAATTGTTCCATTCCCACCTTCATTTCTCCAACACTGTCCTTGTTAATGGTTTAATTTTTCTCTACAGCATTGATTACCATCTAACCTATTATATATTTTTGTCTTCATTTCTTTATTATCTTAGTTTCCCCTCTAGTATATAAGTTCACTGAGGTCAGGGTTCTATGTTCACTGTTACAACCTCAGCATTGAGAACTGTGGTTTGCATATGTCACTAAATTCAGAACTATTCATGAATGAATGAGTGCTTAACTCTCAAGCAAAACTTTCTGTTTGAGCAGCTCATATTTATAGAAACCTTATACACCACCCCTATTTAAAAAGTAAATCCATAATATGCAATATATGACATTCTACTTTTATGTTATTATAAACTTCTTATCAAAATTTTAGGACTGACTTTTAGTGTAGAAAATAAAATCACCTTATGTACTAAAAGTGATGATAATAACAGGTTTTCTTTTGTTTCTTAGGTAGTAATTAAGGAAATTCACGAATACATGTGAAATGCATTTCCCATTCATCTCTGTCCTCCTGTCTTGTACAGAGAGCCTAGCACACTGCTTTTCATATACGTCCACACAAAAACTTTTACATGAATGGTCATAGCAGCATAAAAATCAAAAACAAAAGAAAAAATTACAAATGTCCATCAATTAGAAAGTGAAAAAATAAAGTGTGATGTGTCCATACAAGGGAAAACTATTAAGCAATAAAAAGAATCTACTGATACACAATGAAACGTGGATGAACCTTCGAGACATTACACCACGTGAAAGAAGAAAACTGCACGTGGTATAGGCTTCTCTTATATAAAAAGTACAGAAAAGGCAAATCCACAGAGACGAAGCAAATGAGTGATTGCCTGGGGCTGAAGGTGGGATTGGAGACGGAGAGGAAATGGACGCGAAGAATATTTCTAGAGTGATGGAAATATTCTAAATATGGATTGCGGCGATGGTTGCACAATTATGCAATTTACTCCAAAGCATTGAGTTGTACACTGAAAACAGGTGAATTTGATTGAATGTTAAGTGTACTTCAAGATATTTTAAAATGGAAAAAAAAAAGTGTTCAGGACCCAGCGAGGTGTTATCTCACCATTACCATTGTGTCCCAAGTCAACACACCGGACAGAGAGAGAGGAAGAACAGCCTCCAACGGTGGGATCTCTAGGGGGGCAAAAACTACCTCTAGTCTTATCAGAGGGAGAAAAGGCTGATGATACTGAACCCCAAGATGTATTACAATAGCCGAGCAGAGCACTGAAAAAGAAGTTTGAAAGTGGTCTCTGCCCTTCTGGGTGTTTTCCAACTAGAAGAAATGAGATGTTCAGAAAAACTCTCAATTTAAGAACATTTTAATTCCTGAGCCCCCAAAGAGAGAGCAAATTCATCAAGCATTTATTCATTCAATTTTCAAGTAAATACTGAACATTTACTTGGTGCAATCTCTTCTTAGGGCTTCGCTGATGGCTCAGGCGGTAAAGAATCTGGCTGCAATGCAGGAGACCAGGTTTAGTTCCTGGGTCGGGAAGATCCCCTGGCAGAGGGCATGGCAACCCACTCCAGTATTCTTGCCTAGAGAATCCCATGGACAGAGAAGCCTGGCAGGCTACAGTCCAGGGGGTCGCAGGAGTTGGACACAACTAAGCAACTAACACACTATCACTTGTTGCTGCTGCTGCTGCTAAGTCACTTCAGTCGTGTCCGACTCTGTGTGACCCCATAGACGGCAGCCCACCAGGCTCCGCCATCCCTGGGATTCTCCAGGCAAGAACACTGGAGTGGGTTGCCATTTCCTTCTCCAATGCAGGAAAGTGAAAAGTGAAAGTGAAGTTGCTCAGTCGTGTCCAACTCTTCGCGACCCCATGGACTGCAGCCTACCAGGCTCCTCCATCCATGGGATTTTCCAGGCAAGAGTACTGGAGTGGGGTGCCATTGCCTTCTCCACTATCACTTGTTAGGTGTTGGCAAAACATGGGTGCCTCAGACACAAAGAAGCCCAGAAAAGTTCTGATACTGTCACTCAGGGCTCAGGAAGATCCAAAAGAAAACCCCTGGTTCTCTCTCCCTACTGCTGAGACCTCCTGGGAGAATAGAGGAGACTCGGGCAAGCTCACAAATCTGTCTCCCTCCAGGATTCTAAGAGAAGGATTAAAGCCCTGGAATGCGCTCTGGGGCTGACCATGAAAGAAGAGAGGGCCTGGGATATTTTAGATAGAATTCCCTCCCTCCCTTGAAGGCCCAGCCTTCCGGGTTTCTGTTTCCCTGTCGGTCTCTTTTTCTCAGGCAGACAGTTCATCCGTTGAAATCAATAGGTAAAAAATCAATAAAATGCAAACATGGGCACTTTACCCTTGCTGGTTTAGACTCTCTCCTTTCAATCCTAAAAACAACACAGTGTTTCCTTCACGTCAGCTCCCTTTGTGGCTTAAAAGCCTCTTCAGTTTTTGCCATCTTACTGCTTTCCTCAGCTCCAATGTGAAGTCACCTTGTTGTTTATCCAAGGAAGGTGACTAGTCCAAAATCCAGGGATCTTGTGTCCTGGATTCGTTCAACCAGTATGAACTGCACGTTGCATGTTAGTCCCTTTGAGCTTTCTCTTCAGCCCAACAGAAGACTGTAGACAGGTTATGTTGTGCACCCAGGGTGGTCAGAGATGGCCTATGATGGCAGCAAGTTCTCCATCCCCGGAGGCATTCAGACAGAGGGCTCACGATGGGTCAGAGATACTGGAGTTGACATTCTAACATCATTCAAGGTGTTCAATACCACCATTAAAATCCTCTGATTCGGAGATTTTGTTATTCTAAATGGGCATGACAGATCCATAAGACATTATGAAAGCAAAATAGCCATGTTCGGTATTGAACTGGACAAGAAGTCCCCTCCCCACAGAAATTTCCAGAAACATCTGGAGAAAAGCAGATTGTCAAAGACCAGACAAACTGAAGTCGAGGAGGTGGAGCCTGGGTGCAAGAATACCAATGGGACTATATCTGTACAGAGCAGTTGGAAAAGTCAGAAGCACTGGGGTACATTATAAGGAGAATAATACAGCATGATGGTTGAATGTTTGAGGCTGAACTGGGTTCCTATTTCACTTCTGCCATTCACTGCTATGGTAGCTTGGCAACCTCATGCAGACTCCATAACCTTTTTCCAAACATCAGTTTGCTCATCTGTGAAATGGGAATAATAACTCAGAGAGCTGTCCTGAAGATTTAACTGGATAACATTTGTAAAGAAGGGCAGTCCCTGGTACATAGGAAGCTTCCCAGACATTGTGGTTTGGTGTTATTAATTTTTACTCCATTAAAATGTCTAATTTTCTAGATGGTCTGCATGGAAAAGAGCTATCAGATATACCACAGACTGTGAGGCACAGTCCCAGCAGCCCCAGATAAAATGCCAGGCTGGCTAGACCATAGATCTAATACCTGGGGTGCCTCTTAGGTATCCTGTGAGGATGCCTGATTCCTCGGAAGGTTCATCGCGACTACAGGGAATGCATTTTTAGGATAGCTCCATGCTCTCAGACAGCCAGCACTGAAACTGTGTGCAGCGGACAGGGTCAGCTCTGAGAGAGCTAGGCAGACCTGTCACTTTGATTTCTATCTCTTCGGGAAATCATGCTTCATAGACTGATACTCATTTTAAGTTTAGAATACATTTGTGTGCCTTGCAATTTAGATTTATACAAAAAGAAAAAAAAAATCATTCTGTCAAAGAATTGTAGCCAAGCCACCCTGAGATGGTCACGATGGAGACACAGGCCACACATCTGTACCCACACCTGAACCACCGTGTAACTGACCATAGAGGTTGCTTATGTTGCTAATTGTAGGAACCAAGGGCCATGTGAATGGGACTGACAACCAAATCACATGCCTAATTTAGCCCCGTGGATGACCAAAAGCCAAAGCAAAACACCCGAGGAATCCTTGCATTTTCTCTGTTCTCACTACTCCTTTCCAACCTAGTCCGACCACCAGAATCAACTGGGCTGTTTATTCGATGCAAGTTCCCAGGCATCTCTTCTGGACATTCTCAACTGGCAGGTCAGTTGGGAGGCCTGGGAATAAGTATTTGAACAAGCAGCTTAACAGAGGACAGGCAAGTTTGGAGAAGACTTGTCTTACTGCCAAGCCATTTATTGTTGGTTTGATAAGCCCTCATCATCAAGGTCCCAGAATATGCCAGAACCTTTCCATGATCATGCACATGAGACATGTCTCTCAGTCTTCCCAATTTCCATGTGACGCAGGGACAGTTGTTCCCATTTTAAAGACAGACACTGAAGCTCAGCCAGGTAACAGGCTTGCCCTGTTAAGTCTCAGAGCTGGGGTTCCAAACCACATCTTATGACTGCTACCCAGGCCCTTTTTCCATGATCTCACGGTTGCCTCAGCAATCTAAATCACTCCTCTATCAACAACTCCCAGACCGATGATCCAGGCAACCATATGGGACTAGTCATGAGATCTTCCCAGACTAATTCTGACATGTCTTTCATAGCAACAAAGAGCAGCTGCATTTCAAATACGATGTCACTGGCTGGAAATGGCACCCTGCCCAACGTCTGGCCTCTTTAGACATCCTGTGAAAATGCCCTAAGAATGTTCCTGCCAAGTGTTTATTTTCTCTGGTAATACTAAATACAAATGTTGTCTCCCTGGAATCTGGTAGCTTGGGGCCTATGTATAACTTTATAAAAGTAACTACTGCCTCTACACCGTGCCCTACAGAGGCCTCACCATATATATCATTAGTTCACTAGCTTCACTGTTGGGTAAAAATGCCATTAGAAAACATATCATTTACCCAATAGACTGAAATGGATCCCAAGGACCTATTCCAGTCTATCAGGTAATTATGGGGGAAACCCTATATTATTTGCTGGAGAAAATGGAATCCCGCCCCAGGAGGCATAAAGGTCCATCCCTGCTCTTCGTAATAAATAGATGATCCCATTTTTGTGATAACAACCACTGAATTTACTCAGATTTCTAGGGCTTTTTTCAAAAATCCTTTTGTTGCTTTGTATATATAAAATGGCTAATGGCTCCAAGCCAACCATAAATAATAAAATACCTAAAAATGCATTGTAATCCCATTCATAGCTTTATTTAGCAGGAGGGAATACAAAATCCTCCGAAATCTCATTTATTTCACAACTGTGGTAATGACCACTTACACAGGCAGCATATGGCACCCTTTCATCTCCCAGGGCCTTGGGAAGCTTAAAAGCCACAGGCCCAGAGTCAACTGACCCATCTTCAAATGCAACCACTCTGAGGACTCCAACTAGGAACACAGTGAATAACAAGGACTTAATCTTCACTCTCGTCATCTCAAGTCTTGAGGATTGCTGGACCAGGACTTTTCTTCCTCCAAAAAAACCACTCTTAAGAGCCTTAGGCTAGCACAATTAAAAAAAAAAAAAAGGAGCCTTAGGCTAGAGCAACAGACCCCAACCTTTTTGGTACCAGGGACCAGTTCTGGGGAAGACAATTCTTCCATGGATAGGGTAGGGAGGATGGTTTTAATTTCACCCACCACTCACTTCCTTCTGTGCAGCCCTGTTCCTAACACACCATGGACCAGACCTGTCCATGGCCCAGGGGTTAGGGACCCCAGGGTTGGAGTATAGCTGTATCCCCCGGAACCTACCACAATCCCTGGTATTCTGAGGCTTTGCAATAAAGGTGTGTTGTATGAGAAGTTCCCTTCTTCCAGCTTTAACACCCTACAACTCAGTCACTATATTCACTGCTTTGTTCCAGTACCAAGAACAGTGCTGACACAGAACAAAACTACCTTTTTAGCTGGTGATTTTTCTGTTCTTTTTTGCAACATGCCTCAACTGCTTTATTACATGGCCTTTACTTCATGAGCCTCCATCATCCCCCACTGTCCCGCCTACAGTGAAAAACTGTAATGGGGAAACAACACAAGATTCATCCTTGAAAGCAGAGTGGGGAAAAGTAGAGCAAAGAGATGTTCAGAGGCAGAAGAGGATCGAGATTACAATATGGAGGGCTAGTGAGGAACCAGAAAGCAGCTATAAACAGAAGATGTTTGGTCACTTAGAAATATATTTCCTGGGACAAATATCATATGATATTGCTTATAGGCAGAATCTTTTTTTAAAAAATGATGGAAATGAGCTTATTTACAAAACAGAAACAGACTCACAGACTTATTAGAGAACAAACTCATGGTTATCAGGGGCAATAGGTTGTGGGAGAGAACAGACTGAGAGTTTGGGATTGACATGTACGCACCAGTGTATTTAAAATAGAAAACCAATGAGGACCCACTATATAACACAGGGAACTCTGTTCAATATTCTGTAATAACCTACATGGGAAAAGGATTTGAAAAAGAACAGATACATGTATATGTATAACTGAATCACCTGCTATACACCTGAAACTAACACAACACTATTAATCAGCTATGCTTCAGTGTAAAATAACTTTTGGATAAATAGAATAAAATTTAAATATATATATACACACATATATACATGCAGAGTATGTATGTATACGTACATCCTGACCATGCAGAGTGGGCCAAGCCCCATGCTAGACAAACCTCTATCAAGCGTGGAGAAGACCTATCACTTCCCAGCCAAAGGCCCACAGCAAAGAGTTAACCTCCTCAGAGAAGCCTAACCCAGGTTAAGAAAATAACAACAAAAATAACAATAATAGTGATAAAAATAATGCCAACTCAGAGGACCATGAGGAAAAGATAGACTGGACACAAGAAAGCAGCGCCAAGAAGGAAAGGTCAAAGGTTAGAAGCACAAGCAACAAGCCATGGCAACAGTGCCAATCTGTTCTGTTTTATACATTCTACGCCAAAGTCAGTCAAAAGTCCTCATGATTTTTAGAAATAAGTCTTCAAACTCAATCTTTATGACTCTCTGCTATCCCAGTACTACACAGGATGCTCCTTGAGGGCAGGGCTTGGGCAGTGTCTTCAAGCCATGAAAGAATTCTTGGGCTCCTTAGTGCCTGATAGATGCCAGGGACTCTGGGAGGTGATGGGCATGCAAGTAACAAAACCCAGTTGCTCTGTCTTCAGGGAGTTTACCATCTAAACAAGGAAACCAACAGGAAACAGGTCACTTTAACTACATCCAGGATATCTTAGAACAGACGTATTCAATGAGTCAACTGCCACTTATATGTATTAATGCAGACTCCATTTCCAGGAAATTATCTGCAACCTTTAAGGTTACCTTAGAAGGGAATAGGTTTCTCTGTATGCCATACACAGGTTATCTTATCGTAATATACTCCTGCAAACAGCATGGGGGAAAACAGTACAACTCAAGACATCTTTAATGCGATGTTTCTTGTCTTTTAATCAACTATATGAGGTTTTGGTTAAAAGACAGATTTCAAGAAATGAGAACCCTCTTTTCCCTTCCCTTCCAGAAAAGGAAAAAGAAATGAGATAGAACTCCATAAACCACCATCATTCATTCATCATTCTTTTCTTGAATTGAAACGCATCTTGGACTGTCTTATTGGAAGCCAAAGTAGGTTTGAATCAAAGACTAGAGAAATGTGAGAGAATATGCCCTCATGACGGCACCTGAATGTTCATTTTAATATGCAGTAATTTAGCACTTTGTATTTGCACTCACTGAGATTTGAGTAAATTCCAACCCATGCCTTTTAGAGGCTTCCCTGACAGCTCAGAGATAAAGAATCCACCTACCAATGCAGGAGATACAGGTTTGATCCCTGGGTCAGGAAGATCCCCTGGAGAAGGAAATGGAAACCCACTCCAGTATTCTTGCCTGGGAAATCCCATGGACAAAGGAGCTTGGCAGGCTACAGTCCATGGGGTCACAAAAGAGTTGGACACAACTTAGTAACTAATCAACAACAAATGCTTTTCAGAGCCATACAATCTAGTGCTGGAAACAGTAAGCAAAGAAGCACTTTCGTTAAAGGAGTTACCTGCTGTTATGACATCTCAGAGAAGACATTGGCACCCCACTCCAGTACTCTTGCCTGGAAAATCCCATGGACGGAGGAGCCTGGTAGGCTGCAGTCCATGGGGTCGCGAAGAGTCGGACACGACTGAGCGACTTCACTTTCAGTTTTCACTTTCATGCGCTGGAGAAGGAAATGGCAACCCACTCCAGTGTTCTTGCCTGGAGAATCCCAGGGACAGGGGAGCCTGGTGGGCTGCCGTCTATGGGGTTGCACAGAGTCGGACATGACTGAAGTGACTTAGCAGCAGCAGCAGCAGCAGCAGCATGACATCTAGGTGTCTGTGCTTTAAATCAATGCCTGTATGAGTAAGGGCTACAAGTTCTAACTGGCATGTTGCTGTTAGCAGTTTTGTTTTTTTTTTAGTAGCATTACTCATATACATCATAAACACATGTGAGCCTGCACAGCAGAAGAAAAAAAACAACAAATGTACTGAGTCCTTTCTTAGAAGAGCTAAGAGTGAGATCTTTATTATTATTTTTTAATCTGACTTTGTACAACATCACAGCATGGTCTACAATCTTACTTGAAGCCGTTAACTGTGGGGGGAAAAAACGCTGAATGTTCCTTGGAAAAGATTGTCCATTTCTACCTGCTAATGCACCATCTAAAATGACCATTTATATGCACAATCATTTACCTGATGCATAATACTTAACTTGAAAATTATCACTAAGAGGTATTGCCAGCTCCAGCATTTGAGCACAGAATTTTGGTGCAAATGCTAAAGCATTTCTACAGATAATGAAGCACTCAACAAAGTGCCCTTTGTTAGACAATAAAAATAAATGATTTCAAAAGCCATCAACTGGCAATGAACAAATACATTTTATACTAAAGCAGTTGGAGATTTGGGGGTCAGCTCATATTTCACTAAAATGGGTTTGTTTTGTCTTTTGTTTTTGTTTCTTTTTTAATCACAACCTACTCAGTATTCTCCACCTATAGCTTATCTTAGTTTTTTTTATAAATAATAAAAAGAGTCACTGCTGTTTATGAAATCCTTCTTTGTGCCAGGACTGGGCTAAGCAGTTTGCAGTCACCATCTTACTGACGCTTTGCATCTCTTTATGAGACAAGTTCTATTATGATGTCCCTTCTACAGAGGAATTTGTGCAAAGTTAGCACACAATCATAATCTTTCAAAGAAACTTTGTAGGTTTCAAAGTATTTTGACATAACTGGTCTGATTCACATGGCTTGGTTGTAACTTTGAGCACTGAGGGGCTGGTGTGTATGTGTGTATGTGTATTTTGGTTTTTATATACAAGGATACCATGACATACAGAAGTGAAGTGATCTGTCCAAGGAGACATACTTGCCAAGTGGTTGTAATAGATGACAAAAAATGGCCACAACACTTCACTTCCCTGTAACTACTTCCCTTTGCAATGCCATTTTGCAGTTCCTCTCACCAAAGGTGAAATCTCTTTCCCCTTGAATCTGAACTAGCCTTGGGATTTGCTTTGACCAATCCAATGTATTAAAGGGCTTCCCAGATGGCTCAGTGGTAACGAATCTGCCTGTCAATGCAGGAGACATGGGATTGATAACTAGGTGGGGGAAGATTCCCTGGAGAAAGAAATGGCAGTATTCTTGCCTGGGAAATCACATGGACAGAGGAGCCTGGCAAACTACAGTCCATGGGGTTGCAAAGAGTTGGACACAACTTAGTAACTGAACAACAACAACAAATATATTAGAAGCAGCATTGTGCTGGTTCTCAGAGTCAGGTGGTCTTATATACTTCTGTGCTCTATCTGCCAAGAGAACAAGCCATGCTCGCCTGATGGATGTTGAGAGACATGTGGCCCAACTAACCCCATCATTCCAGATGACAACCTGCAAGCCCCAAATCAAAGTGCCTAGGGAACCATCAGCTCACTGCAGATGTGTGTATGAACCCAGATGAGAGAAACCCAAATTACAGAACCACAGAATTGTGAGCTAAAAGGGAGATCATTATATTTAACCATTAAATCTTGGGCTGGCTTGTTACACAGCATGAGCTGACTAATACAGTGGCATTGCTGAAAACAGAGTTTGGAAGTCAAGGCTGTCTCAACTTGTATGCTTTTTATTTGCTACCAAAAAAAAACAAAAAACCTAGATTACTTTGTAATTAAAAAATAAACATTGGGTGTGGGAAGGTTAAAGTAAAACTAAAAGATAAAAGCATGAAATTACTTGATTTGAAAAGCAGCTAAGAGTTCATTATTCCTGAGAGTGTGTGTTTCATTACAAGATCCTACCCACCATGCTACCAAGGAGTGATGTATCTCTAGGATTTACCATGGTTATTGCCACACTCCTCCAATTTATCAGTGCGTCTTCCTGCCATGAAAGACTGCATCCACTGTGACTACATGCTGAATTTGAGCTCTAAAAATGTAATAGGCATGAAAAACTTTTAGTGGCATTTACATACATAAAATTACCTTTTTAATTAACATTGTGTTAGCTCAATATTCTCCAGATCTTATTCATTTATATATCACTTTCACAATCTTTGTTAATCTCCAAACTACCAATATTAGTATTTAATGAATATTTTTCTTCAAATGAAATTCAAATTGACTCACGTTTTTTACTTTTCTTAATCCTAATAGATAATAACCATAAGATCACTTGTTTTGTAAACTAATGATATATTTTTCTACATAACTGTTAAGGTAAAAATGCATACATACATCTGTGTTCCATCTAAAATCATCTTGCTTGTCAGACTGAGAAATACTTCAGGGCCCATACTTGATTGACTTCAACTCTTTACCTTTGGCTATTAGCTACAAGGGAAGGGCAAATTGCAAAGCTTTTCTGGGCCAAAAGGAACTCTGATGGAGATAACAATTCCATTGGTCACTTTACCAACATCCTGCCATCTGAAGAACCATGTGTAAGTGTGCTAGTCCTGGATCCAACAAGCAAATGCTATTTCATTGGTCTCAAGTGAGTTTTTGACTTTTCAGTACTCTTGATCTGAATAAGCTACTTGAGGTGGTGTATGGTAAATATCAGGCCCTTAGATGGCTTTGAGGCCATGAAACTGTTCATGGTTGAGGACTAAAAGACAGATGTGCAAACCTATAGAATGCTCCCAATTCATCATTTTTTAAAACTTTTGATGCTCAACATAAGCCTTTAAGTATTCAAACGGTAAAGAATCTGCCTGCAATGCAGGAGACCTGGGTTCGAGCCCTGGGTCAGGAAGATCCCCTAGAGAAGGAAATAGCAACCCACTGCAGTATTCTGGCCTGGAGAATTCCATTCAGAAGAGCCTGGTGGGCTACAATTCATGGGATCACAAAAAGTCGGACACAACTGAGTGACTGACACTTTCAATACACTTTCAGAAGCACTTAAAACCATGGTTCCTATGTCATTTACAAAAAAATGACCTCTCTGGGACAAAAAAAAAAAAAATGTTGCCTCTGATACATCCAAGTAGGTACCTTCCAGGTCACAATAAATGAACTCCAGCCTTGGGAACATTATTGCCCACAAACAATATCAAGGAAATGCCAAAAAAACAGAACAAACCTTAACTTAGTCAAAACATTAAGTAAAATGCTTCATGGTTTATTTGAGAATAAGATGGTGGACTTAAGTGAATTACTAATAGCCAGAAGTCATTGTACCCAGGAAGTATGGACTAATGGATTAGCATCTACATGAGGGATCGTAAGTAGGGTGTTAGAGTAACAAGTACAGGTTCAGGTCCTCTCTGGGTTGAATCTCAACTCTGTCTCAATATCTTGGGTAAATTATTTAGTTTCTCTACAATTATTTATTTCCTGCATGTGTGCACAGTGATACTAATGGTCATTACCTTGTAGAATTCTTGTGAGGATTAAATGAGTTAATTCATTTGAAACCCTTAGAACAAGACCTCACATGCACTAAGTGCTTAACACTAGCTATTATCATAAATAATCTGATAATTTCCTTTTAAAGTCAATATGGGATGGCTACTTTGAGTGCCACAGGTTCTATCTGGCTCCACGTGTTTGAAGGAATGTGTACAGATCACGCTGACTATGTATGGATACTTGAAGAAAGAGGGCTCATACAATAGATGTCAGAAGGAACGTTCTAAGCTATTTGACAAACAGAGCCAAGAAAAACTTAATGAGGATAAAAGTAAAGCCCTGCATGGTCAACTATAATCATTGAAGCAATTGTAAGAAAAACCTTGCTTCATAATGTCTGGCTGGCTAGTAGCTGAGGTGTGCTCCCTAGCTGAGACAGAAATGAAAAGAACCATGGATGTCTCCCGCTGAGAAAACAATATGGAAGCCCATTCTCCTGAGAATAAACACTTCTGCAGTCCTTGGGCCAACAGGATCGCACCTGGCATATGGTGCTTGGTTCTTGGTGCCACATTTTAAGAAGAGTAAGATGAATGGTAGACTGGGGAAAGTGTAGAAACCAAGTCACCTGAGGAATGGCTAACAGCTTCAAGGATATCTCCAATTGGGCAAGAGCATCAGGTCAGTCAATATTTATGAGTACCTACAATATGCCAGGCCAGGGGACCAGGAATCACGTGGTAAACAAGACAGCATCTCTGCCCTCAATAAACTTACGTCCCAGTGCAGAGAGTGACACAATAAACACATAATCAAAGAAATAGCAAAAATGACTTCAGGCCCTAAACAGCGCTGCAAGGAAGATAAAATAGCTTATGCAATGCCTTTCTAAGGAGATGGCTCCAAGTGGAAATAATATAAAGACAACCAGATGGAAATAAGAAATAAATAATATGTTAGATGTAAAGCATTTATCAAAATGCTTGGCACGTAATACAAGACTCCATAGCTGGTAGTGGCGTCAACAATAACATGAGCAAATATTTCTGCAGAGCTTACTGAATGCCAGACACTGCTCTAAGTTCTTTGCTCACATTAAGTCATCTCTTTGGATAGGAATCCTTATTGTTGTTATTGTTGTTTAGTTGCTCAGTCATGTCCAACTCTTTGCAACCCCATGGCCTGTAGCCCACCAGGCTCCTCTGTCCATGCGATTATCCAGGCAAGAATACTAGAGTGGGTTGCCACTTCCTTCTCCAGGGGATCTTCCTGACCCAGGGATGGAACCCATATTTCCTGCAGTAGCAGGTGAATTCTTTACTACTGAGCCACCAGGAAGGCCAGGAATCTTTATTACCCCATTTTATAAGTAAAGATACCGAGGCACAGGGCACTTATTAAGTTGCCTATGATCACACTAGTGACAAGCTAATGAGATCCAGGCTCTGAGGCAGGCAATCTGGCTCTGAAGCCTAGACTCTTTGGCTACTACTATGCCTTCTAAGTACTGAAGGGTCTTCTCATAGTCTCATGGAAAGGAATGTCTATGTTCTGAGGTGGAACAGAGGGCAGAAACAGAACCAAAGTGAGGGAGTTTCTTTAAAGTCTTGAAAAGAGCCCTGTGAATATCATTCAGCAAATGGTCCTTGCACACGGGCATGTTTCCTAAGCCCTAGCAGGCATGAATCTGGTGAAAACCACATGTTTATATTCAGAACAGATTTGCAGCAAGTGGATCAGCATTCCGGTGACATAAAATCATCTTCTCATGGGAACTGGTTTTCCTTCCTCTTTGCTCTCTCGTTCTCCCTTTGATGACCTTGTTACCTATATCAGGAATATCTGATCTAGAAAAGGATCTGCTTGTGATAAGAGGGAAAACGCAAAGATTCGGCTTAGTGCCTTGCCTGGTGGAGATATCTTTTTAACAAAATGCTACAGGAGTCTAGTTTCTGAGAAATAATCAGTTTGCATGTTAAAGAAAAGACATAAAACTCCATGGACACAGTACTTGTGTGAAAAATAATGGCTTACACAAACAAACAAACAAAAAATGCCCGCTGAATCTTCCTTTGTTGCATTCCTAAAATAATGCACTTCCTTGACATCTTGTATCCAACTTCCCTAGTTGCACTCTGTCCTCAGCCATCATTAGGGAAAGTGGAGAACTGGAAAAGCATTGCTGGGCTATCTGGAATTGGGGATAAAAGTCCTAGGAAGCCAATGGAAGATAACAACAACAATAATAGTTTAGTTAACAATTATTGAATACAATCACATGTTTGGCACTAAGTATTTCACCTAGAGTTCAGTAGTTTTATTATCCCCAATTTGGAAATTAGGAAACTGACTTCTTAGGGAGTATATGCAAATTTACAGGGAAAAAAAAGAATATTCTACTTTCTGGTAAGACAGCAGATGGTCCAGTGGTGAGCACTGAACTGTATTTTTCTTTTTCGCCTCCCATGGGTCTTTCAAGAACTCTGAAACTAACACTGAAGAGGTATTTGAGAAATTAATCAACCAGTTTTTACCAGGTGTTTAGTCTGTAGCTGGTACGTGGGAGGTCTCTTTGTTTTGCAACGGCCAACCCCATCCGGTTGTTAAGGGCAGATAGGGTGCCTACCCAGGACCTAGCTGAATGCCTTGCACATAATAGGTGTTCAGGAAATACCTGCTGGTTGATTAGTTTCTTCCTCTGGGGCCAATTAGTTTCTTCCTGTCTGGGGCCAATGAATGTGAGGGTGCTGTTTTTGGTGATGGTGATGCTTTCCCTCCTCACCCAACATCTTTTTTGCTCTTTGTCCTTCAGAGTTCACTTGAAGTACCACGTGGCTCAAGAAACATAGAAGGGGCTGAATCTCAGTTGGATTCAGAGATATCCCAGCTAAAGTAATTTAATAGGGTCATGAAACAATTTTCCCCAGAAAGAAATGATGAGGAAGAAGGAGAGGGTGATGAGACGAGGCAGGAGAAGGGAAAAGAAGAAAGAAAGAAAAGGAAAAAGATAAGAAAGCTATGTACCTCTCCCGTCCTCATCTCAGTGACACACTTCTTGAAAGGCACTGTTTTCTGAAAAGAGAATTTTTTTCACAGTCTAACAGGTGTGGAGGCTTAATTATTATTTTAACAGTGTGTTCAACAAAAGTACAGACACTGATCTATACCATTACTCTCCTCAAATACAGACATTTGCCTCTGTTTTCACACATATAAAATGAAATCATCAGATGTACCAAATGTTGACATTTTCTCTCATGAAATACCAGATATTTCCTGAATCTTGGGTAATTATGTCCTTCACCACCTTCCACACACACACAAAAAGCTCAGCCTGTTGCAATGTAATTCCAAAAATCATTAAAATTGTTAAGTCATATACTTGAGAAACCAACAGAAATCAGGAAAAACCAAGAAGTGGATGATTTTCTCATCTTAAAACTGAAGACTACATCAGGCTTATATCGACAAAGCAAAGCTTGGAATTCTCCAAAAGAGCTAAGATGAGCATGTCTCCAAAACCCCAGAAACACTCATCAGTGAAATCACAACCTTTTGAAGGTACACAATCACGCATGTAATCTCTAGTCCTTTCAAAGGCCACCGGTGACATCAGCATGGTATATCTTCCCTAACCAGCCCAAAAAGCAATGTAGAGCAGCCTCCAACTTTTAGTTCAAAGATGAGGCTCTTCGTAGGGTGATATATTACATGTTTAGAGCTGGAAAGAACAAATTTTTTGTAGTTGAGAACACTGCTTCCTTTTGGGGCTTCAGAATATTTACCTTCTTCCTCTCCTTTCAAGCAGCAAAAGCATTATATGTATATAGAATCATCCCTGGGCCAAATTCTATTTACAGATATTTGGGGGATGGGGGGAAGGAAAACATTTCTCAAACCAATCTTTGGTTACTCGTGTATAGCAAGTTCGATTTGAATGTCCATGAACTTGTAGCATGTTGATACCTCTGCAGGGCATGTCAATTACCAGACTGTGGGTAGATCGGAGCCTTGAACCCTACATGAGGCAGAGTGAAGGTAAGAGAGAGAGGAGGGAGGGAGGGCAAAGCAGAGCAAGAGAGAGATAGGAGAGAATATAAGCAGAGATAAACAGAGAGACAGACAGATGCACTGGAGGCACATACAGTGCCAAATGCCTGAGAATGCAGAGAGGGCCCTTCTGTGCAACCATTAAGTAATGGTCAAACCACCTCAGAATGACTATTTGGGCTTCAAACCACCCCACCTGTCACCTCCTACATCTGTGCCTCATGAGGCAGGATCATGAAGTTATTAAGAGCGTGGGCATTTCTGAATCAGACACCTGGGTTCAGACCCATCCTTTGCCACATGCTTATGCTGCTTGTGACCTGGGGTACTTTATGCACACTCTCTGTGTTACAGCGTCCTCGGTCTGCTGATGAAGCCCACCTAACAGAGCTACCGGAACGGCTGAGTGAGTGTGGGTGCAGGTAAAGGACTAGAACACTGCCTGGCCCGTGGGAAGGGAGGACTCAACACACATTTACTGCTGCTACTCACACCTCACTGTCACATTATCATCTCTGGAGGTAGGCTGCAAAGTGGGTTGAGGATGAGCTCTTTGTGTAGGGGTGTGATTGTTCTAACCCATTCAGCGCCATTGGTCATCAGAACCACAGGCGGGACTGCCAAGGAAAGACAGCCGCTAACTGCCAGAAAAACTTGTGTACCTGCTTGACCACTGAAGCTCCTTCTACATGTGCAGCCTGTGTTTTCCAGATGAACATCTATTTGTAGAAAACCTTAACGTCTACAAGTCTACAAGCAATAAATGCTGGAGAGGGTGTGGAGAAAAGGGAACCCTCTTACACTGTTGGTGGGAATGCAAACTAGTACAGCCGCTATGGAAAACAGTGTGGAGATTTCTTAAAAAACTGGAAATAGAACTGCCATATAACCCAGCAATCCCACTTCTGGGCATACACACTGAGGAAACCAGATCTGAAAGAGACACGTGCACCCCAATGTTCATCGCAGCACTGTTTATAATAGCCAGGACATGGAAGCAACCTAGATGCCCATCAGCAGACGAATGGATAAGGAAGCTGTGGTACATATACACCATGGAATATTACTCAGCCATTAAAAAGAATTCATTTGAATCAGTTCTAATGAGATGGATGAAACTGGAGCCCATTATACAGAGTGAAGTAAGCCAGAAAGATAAAGAACATTACAGTATACTAACACATATATATGAAATTTAGAAAGATGGTAATGATAACCCTATATGCAAAACAGAAAAAGAGACACAGATGTACAGAACAGAATTTTGGACTCTGTGGGAGAAGGCGAGGGTGGGATGTTTTGAGAGAACAGCATCGAAACATGTATATTATCTAGGGTGAAACAGATCACCAGCTCAGGTTGGATGCGTGAGACAAGTGCTCGGGCCTGGTGCACTGGGAAGACCCAGAGGGATCGGGTAGAGAGGGAAGTGGGAGGGGGGATTGGTGTGGGGAATACATGTAAATCCATGACTGATGCATGTCAATGTATGACAAAAACCACTACAATATTGTAAAGTAATTAGCCTCCAACTAATAAAAATAAATGAAAAAAAAAAAACAAACCTTAACGTGCTTTTCTGTAAATACACCTGTTTTCTCACTGACAAATGTTGCACCACCTAGAGAAAAAACAGTGCAACTGCAGCTCCCCTTGCCTCCAGGGACTTTGTGGTTTTAGGGCAATAAAATGCCTTGAATAATCACCAACTCAATGGACATGAGTTTGAGCAAACCCCGAGAGATGGTGAAGGACAGGGAAGCCTGGCATGCTGCAGTCCATTGGGTTGCAAAGAGTCGGACACAACTGACCGATTGAACAATAACAACAACTTGTCCTCTTTGCTGCTGTACCTTAAGATGTCACTTGTTATTTGCAGATACCCTCATTGACTCAAGCTGATTATGGTAGTGGTGATGATGATCGTTCTGCTGCTGATGGTGGTAGTGATGGTGGTGATGGTGGTGGTGATGCTGGCTAACATTTTTTGAGTACTCTCCATGAGCTTGCACTTCTCTACCAGCTTCACCTAGATTATCTCATTTATCTCTCATTACCACCCTAGGAGATGGGTAGCCTTTTATACCCACTTACATAAATAAGGAAAGTAAGGTGCTAAGGAGCTAGGTATCTTGTCTATTAGTCATACATCAGGTGACTCCTGAATCATCACTCTTAATCACCACATTAGGCTACCCCTGGAGAAGGCAATGGCACCCCACTCCAGTACTCTTGCCTGGAAAATCCCACGGACGGAGGAGCCTGGTGGGCTGCAGTCCATGGAGTCGCTAGGAGTCAGACACAACTGAGCGACTTCACTTTCACTTTTCACTTTCATGCATTGGAGAAGGAAATGGCAACCCACTCCAGTGTTCTTGCCTGGAGAATCCCAGGGACAGCAGAGCCTGGTGGGCTGCTGTCCATGGGGTCGCACAGAGTCGGACACAACTGAAGCGACTTAGCAGCAGCAGCAGGCTACCCCTAAAAATTATCAAATAGAAAAATCACTGACTTGGGATTCAGGAAATCCAGTTGTTAGTTCTGGTTCCACCCAACTACATTTTGATCTCTTTAAGAAAACTGGCTTAAATCACTTTGCATCTTTGGTTTCAGTATCTTCTAAAAAAAAGAGTAGATTTTACATTGTGTCTGTTAAAGTCCTTCCCAGTCAACAACTGTATGATTTATTCATTCATCCAGTAAATAATTGGGGATTAAGCATCTACTGTATCATAGGTACCTATATTTTATTATAGGTACTGTATAGATAAGCATCTATTGTACTATAGGTACTATCATATTATAGGTCCTTATCCAATAGGGGTAAAAAAAGATATGTTTCCTACCTTCCTTGAGCTCATGATCTATTAATAAAAGAGGAGGTAATGTTAAGTAAGCAAACAATATATAATCACAAATTTTTATAGGTGCCCTAAAGGACAGGTACCAGGGTCCAGTAAAAGAGGATAACATGAAGAACCTAATTTAGATTGAGAGATCTTTTAAGGACATGATATTTAAAATAAGGACTTCTACTTTAAAATAAAAGTAAAAGAGTGCAAGAAAGGTATTCCGGGTTGAGGGACCAGCATATGCAAAGGCCTAAGACAGGAAAGAATATGTTATATTCCAGGAGCTGGGAAAAGGCAATTGTAGCTAAGACATAGTGAGTAGGGGAGAAAAGTGGTAACAGATAGATATGGTAAAGCAGGCAAGGGGCAGATCATTGGTGTCTTTGTCCATTCACATCTTGTTTCTTAAGACTACATCAGAATGCTAATAATTAACACAGTAGAGAAGTCTCCCCCATTCCCGTCTCCAAGGCCTCCACCTCTGTGTCAGGCTTTCCTCAAGGAGACGGATGTTGAGTTTAGGGATCAGGCAAAGGCACTAACTTGGAAGGAACGCCCAGGCTCCATTAGCGCTTTGACAACATTTACCTACACCACTGTCTTCACCAACTGGAACAGTCCTGGGGGAAATAAAGAAGGGAAAAATGGACAACTACCTGGATAATTCAAGTTTTCCAATATTGCCTCAAAAACTGACCTGAGTGATCCCAAATAGCTATTTGGCTTCTCCATTTTGCTTCATACATGTAGATACAACATCAAGAAGCTCTGCTATACCCTGAGAAAGTCCCTAAGTGCTTTAGCCTGGTCTTCCCTAGTAGCTCAGACAGTCAAGAATCTGCCTGCAATGCAGGAGACCCCAGTTCAATCCCTGGTTCAAGAAAATCCCCTGGAGAAGAAAATGGTTACCCACTCCAGTATTCTTGCCTGGAGAATCCCATGGACAGAGGAGCCTGGCGGGCTACAGCCTATGGGGTCACAAAGAGTAGGATATGACTGAATGACTAACACACAGCACACCACACACACACACACACACACACACACAAGTGTGTGTGTGTGTGTGCTTTAGCCTACCCTCTGGCAAGACTATGAAACAGGAAGTATTAATACTTGGTAATTGTCCTCTTAGACTTCCAGGTCCTTTTTATGTCACCTCTTCCAGGAAGACTTCTTTAACTGACCCTCTTACAAGTGAGAATTCACCCCTTTTATAACTATAGTTCTGGCATCATACCTGCATAGGTGGTTAATTTACTCTGACTTCATGCACATTTGTTTACTAGGTGGGAACACCTTGAGAACAGTGGCTGACTTAATCAGAGGTCTTCGTGTTGACGCCCATCACACTGGCTGCAGAGGAGACTCTCACGCTCTGTGCATTTAGTTTAATGGATTTAATCATCCCTAGTCCAACTCTTTCACTGCCTCCTATACCCCACCTCTACCAGCCTGCCTGAGGGCCCCACCTGACAACTCTGTTCCTTCCACCATTCCTCAGCAGCCCCTTCCCAAGCACACCTGCTCTGGGTCCCATTTCTTCAGGGCCTTGCCACTGCCTGCTAGGTTACAAGGTATGGAAACCGGTGGATCCAATAGACAAATCCTTGCTAACATGGTATCTAGCTAAGGAGGGTCCCTCCCAAGTAACCTTATACTGTAACCCAATCAAGATGTCCAGAGTACAGAGGACTTGTAAGAATTGTGGACCCCTGGACAATAATGGAAGTATTTGGCTACAGGGCAGTCTTGGGTGAAATCACAACACATGGGTGGCTACCAGCTCCACTCATGGATACAACTGACCTGTAAGTAATCTCACAAAAACAATAAAAAATAATTATCTCCATTATTTCCTGAACCCCTACTAACTCCCAGGTTCTAATCCCCTCCAAACCCTATAAATTAGGTTTAAAGTGGCTCAGATGGTAAAGAATCTACCTGCAATACAGGAGACCTGGGTTCAATCCCTGGGTGAGGAAGATCCCTGAAGAAGAGAATGGCTACCCATTCCAGTATTCTTGCCTGGAGAATCCCAAGGACAGAGGAGCCTGGTGGACTACAGTCCATAGAGCCACAAAGACTCAGACACAACTGAGTGACTAACACTTTCACTGTTTCACAAAGGGGGTACTCAGTCTCAAAGAGATGAAGTGACTTCTGCACGTCCTGCAGCTGAAATCCAAAGGTAAGATTCAGCTGCACATCTCCATCACCTGGATTCCTTCCACTCTGCTGCCTCATGCCTCCAGAAATAAAGGAAAACTACAGCCAGTGGCTGGCCCTCACTCTCTTCCCTGGGCTCAGCATATTTCCTGCTACTGGAGGAAAGTGATGAACAGCTGGAGCGTTCTCTAGAGCAGCAGTCCCCAACCTTTCTGGCACCAGGGGTCATGAAATTCTGATTTCGTGGAAGACAGTTTTTCTTCAGGTGGGGGATGGTTTCGGGATGATTCAAGTGCATTCCATTTATTGTGCTGCTTATTTCTGTTATTACATCAGCTCCACCTCAGGTCATCAGGCATTAGATCCTGGAGGTTGGAGACCCCTGCTCTAGAGGAAGATCAGCCTGCTTTTCATCAGAAAAACAGCTTCCAGGTGAAGAGACCAGGAGGAACCTAGCTGGTGCACAACACTGCCCCCTTCTGTGAAACAGGGTAGTGCAGCCATCGCCCAGGTTGCATGAGACCCCACCACCGCTGGGTGGAGAAAACCGCAGCCCCTCTACTTGTGTTCATAGTGGTCAACAGACAGGTCCAGAGTTCTCAACACCAACCCTGGACATTAATGACGCATGAAAAAGCCATGCAACCCAACATCCATGAATAAAGAATTGAGGAGCATGTGTTCTTTGAGCAGAAGTTACACCTCATCTAAAAGGGGTCAATGTCAGCCTGAAAATGAATGAGGGAAGGAAAATAACATCCATAGGCACTAGGTACTGAGCTGGGTGCTTGACACACCTTATCTCTGAACTGCCTCCAGAGAGAAGCATGAACTAGAGTCCCATTGCTCAGGATAAGAAACTGAGGCTCAGGGAGGTGATTCCAAGGGATGAAATGTTTAGCAAGAGGCAGATTTTGGATCCATGCCCAGGTCTGTCTCACTCCCAGGCTGATGCTTTTTCCATTATACCATAATGTCTCGCCTTTGCATGCTTTCTGAACTCCATTTGTTGTGATTTTCAGCTGCTTGGATGGATTGCACACTTGGAAATCCACCAAAAGCAGATCCTACATCTTTAGCAGTCCACGTAAATGCGAGGCCCAGTTCCAACCATCTTTTTAACAAGAGAACTCTCCAGCCTGAGTAATGGGGCTTTAAAAGAGAAAAGAAAAGGAGAAAGGCAAAAAGTAATTTGCTGAGGAGGCCTGTGTGATTCGGATGGGTGTGGGTGGCCAAAGCTGGCATAGATATAATCACAGTGCATCGTCGGAACAATGAAGCCATAAGGCCCACTTCTGAAGGACGCCATTCAGTCACTCCACAGTGATTTCTGAGTGCCTCATATGAACCTAGCAAAGCACTGCGGGGGTAACAAAGGAGCAAAAAGCTTAGGCCCAACCCACAGTGAGCACACAGCTCTCCCCTTCAGGTTCAGGGATAGGAAAACAGGCAACTGTGCTGGGGAACATTACATTTTCCAGACACACCTAGACAGACACCTCTGATGTGAACCTCTTCCCCTGTCTCAAAGCTTATATGTTTGGTATCCGAAGAATTGATGCTTTTGAACTGTGGTGCTGGAGAAAACTCTTGAGAGTCCCTTGGACAGCAAGGAGATCAAACCAGTCAATCCTAAAGGAAATCAACCCTGAATACTCATTGGAAGGACTGATGCTGAAGCTAAAGCTCCAATACTTTGGCTGCCTCAAGTGAACAACCAACTCATTGGGAAAACAACCCTGATGCTGGGAAAGACTGAAGACAGAAGGAGAAGAGGGTAACAGTAGGATGGTATCACTGATTCAATGGATGTGAGTTTGAGCAAACTCTGGGAGAGTGAAGGACAGGGAAGCCTGGAATCTTGCAGTCCATGGGGTCACAAAGAGTTGGACATAACTTGGCAACTGAACAATAACAACAAATCTTCACTAGGAGTTCTTCCTGATTTTCCTTTCTTTCATACTCTTCTTGTCCTGTTTCCTTACCTCTCTGGTGGAATGTGCAGTGCAGGGGGGAAAACGTGGTCCTGAAGGTGAAAAGCAGTGTCCATCCAGCTCTGCCATCTTTTAGCTTCAATGACCTTGGACCAATCTTCATGTTTCCCAAACCTCTCTTTGCTCATCAGTAAAGGAAATGTAACAATCCCTTTTTCAAGGATTATGTGAGGATTAATTGAGATAATAATAGGTGAAAAGTCTTTTGAAAATAGAAAACTGCTAGGGAAAAAAATGTCCATTCTTACCACCACTGTTAAGATTTATTAGACTATTATGTTAATGGTTAATATGCAGCTGAACAGAAAACCCTGCCAATTGG
Organism: Cervus canadensis; assembly: GCF_019320065.1. NCBI lineage: Eukaryota > Metazoa > Chordata > Mammalia > Artiodactyla > Cervidae > Cervus > Cervus canadensis. The sequence goes on along the minus strand of NC_057404.1, from coordinate 21,188,253 downwards.
CCGTCATTCTTTCTGGTTTTCCTTGGGCAAAGGCTGGCTAAGCAAAAAAGAAAAGCCAGACAAAGAATGCTACTTTGTGAATTCTTCCCCAAAAGGACAGCATTGTAAGTCTGCCGTGAATAAAGAGTGTAAATTATATTCAGCATGATATAAGTAATGACATATCAATTAACTGTGTCAACAAGGTCTAAAAATATGCAAATTACTGTACTTCAATTAGAAAAATCTACATCCTTAGAGAATATTGTAAATCAGGAAATTTGGGAGACATTAAGAGTAATCAGTGAGGGAAAGCATGTACTTTTTGCCGTATCCTATTTTTATACATACATAATGAAATAATTATAGCTACACTGTATTTATGCCTCTGCAAAAATATTAAAATCTTAAGATCTTTACAATGATAAGTTAAATCTGTATTATGTTTTCAGACAACATTAATTATAAGAAAAAGAAATCTATTATCATTCAATATAAGTAGGTTGAAACTAATTTGGACATGTAAATTAGAAATGCTGCTTTTCTCGGCTCCAGAACATGAGAAAAGAAGAAGTAAGAAGAGATATCTAGATCAATTACTAAGTCTATAACTGCAAAAGCTTGAGCGTTTTTAAGTTGTCATGCAAATTTCAGAGTGTTTAGTAACTTTTCTCAAAAGTATCAAACTATTTAGTTTTTCCATTTCCAGAGGTCTTTCTGCTTTTCTTTGTTTAAAATGCACTAATCTATCTGTTTGGGCTTCTAAGGTGGCACTAATGGAAAAGAATCTGTCTGCCAATGCAGGAGACATAACAGACACGAGTTTTACCCCTGGGTCAGGAAGATCCTCTGGTGGACAGCATGGCAATCCACTTGAATATTCTTGTATTTGCCCTTACCTGAGCTGGCTCCTAGCTGTAACTCCCAAACAAACTGCAATAGGCAAGGCTGGGATTGTGTACGGTTATGCCAGTTTTCAATGACTGGAATATTCACCACAGTAATGGAAGAGTGCTACCTTTGATTTGAAATTCAATTAGCATCAATTACAGAGAAGCTAGAGGAATGCAAGGGAAAGAGACACAGGTCAGGCATCAAAGCAGCTCACCTCCTCATCCTTCCAAGGAAGCACACATCCCAGCACAATGTCCTGCAATAAGACTCTTTGGGGACTGATGGGTTTTTCCCTGATTGCAAACTATATGAGCCTTCATCGGGACCCTAAAATTCTGACTCCATACTGATTTTTTCCTGTGAGGTTTCTACAGCTTGCCTTCTTTCCAGTGTAGAGATGTTTCATGAAGCTTTGGGCATTTCAACGCTCATTTTTGTGTCCACTCCCAGGAGCAACATTAGGGCAAGTACTGTGTGTTTTCTCTGTTTGTTCTTAGTAGTGACTCCTACAAAGCACACATTAGATCAAGATGATACTGACAAACAAAAGGAAAAAAGAAGACTGGGCAACTCTCTACTAGAAAGAATGTATTTTCTTAGCACTAAGTATAGAAACTTTCATTAAAACACCCAGTCTTAATTTAATTCTTTCCTTGGTTTAACTGACCAAAAAACCAGAGTTCAAGCCGATATACGAAAAATGGGGAAGAAGTTAGCATCCCTTTCCTATTCTCGAACCCCACATCCCTCACCAGCTCCCGTGAGATTTCCACTCGCTGCATGCTTTCTTTACCGGCCCTCATTTCAGTCTGCTTCTTTAGAAAACATCTGAGCAAACTGCTCACAATAAGTGGAAAAGTTTACTACAGCACCCCTTCCAGGAGTTTTGTCTTGCACATGGAATAAAATGTTACATCAAAATAACCAAGATCTAACAGAGGAACTTCAGATAGTGGTGGAGCATGGAGTAAAGCACATTTCTAGTCCCCTTAAAACACACACACGATCAGGAAGCTACACAGTTTGCTGTTTGAATGTCAGCTCTGATGGGTACTGATATTTCTTAAAATGCGGCTGTACAAAATGCTTTTTAAATGACTGCTTAATTGATGGTGGGAATGCATCAAGAGGAAGAATGCTATTTCAACTAGTAGAAGCTATTTTTCAGCCTAAAATATAAATACCAACACATCAAAATCTTTCCCAGCATACTTTCTCTACCGGAGTGGAGAATATGACTAGCAGTTGAGATTAAAATACTAGCATCCTTCCCGGTTTGCCCAATGTAAATTCTGGCTTATAACAGGTAAGTTTGGGGACTGATGGTTTTTTTACAAGCTAGCACTTACCCCAGCTTTTTGGACATATGGTACCTACTCTTTGAATCCACGTGGCTCAAAGTAATTCATCTGCCTTACTTGTATAAGAATTTAAGGAGGTAAATATTTGGGCCAATTTGCTTAATCAAATGAATTTTCAGAAAAACAGGAATGTCAAACAGCAAGCAGGATTTAAAATAGCAATTTTAAAACCATTAATTCAATACTGTTCCTTATGTAAACCATCACGATATTATTTATCATGCTTTTTTCTCAGCCTTATCAATTAATCCATATTTTTCTCCCCGTTTTCTTAAATTTTCTCATTCTCTGCATTTTTATACCTCACCATCCATAGTTTTGTGTCTTAGGTAGTCTAGGATTTATAGTAAAAGAACCAAATTCACATGCAGATAAGGTTCTGCTGATTGATCATGCTCATAAAGAAATACACTCAAGGTTTAATCACCAAATGTAGCTCTAACTTTAGAGCATCAGGGATCACAAAGAAAGGAGTTCCAATCTTTTATTTGAAATTTGAGGAGTCAGGATAAGATGACACCAAATCTGCCTGTCTGATCCGAAAGACCCAGGGACTTTCTTCTAATTCATCTCATCTGCTTGCTCACTTTTGTTCCTCAGGGATAGAGGACAGCATTTACCCACTGTAAGTTCTGATTATTACAAGTTAATTTTATTGAATGCCACAATCTATATCCTGCTGGTTGCACACAAGGGATATCAGATTGGGATAAGGATAAATTCTACATTGACTGAGTCATCAGTCTGTGTAAAAATAAAGGGAGAGCTAGGGAGGAAACCCAGTCACCCCTCTACCACTCCCAGACAAAGAAGAAAAAATAAAAACAAGAGAGAAAAACACATGCTGTAAACACAGCCCACCTTTCATTGCAGAGCTCCTGCTCTATATCCAAAGGCTTGGCAATTATTTGGCTATTACTTATCTTTAAACATCAGCTAAAGAGATCTAGCATTTTGGAAAGGTAATTATACCGTAATGCAGATGGTAGTAATAACAATTACCCAAGATAAGCCCTTGCAATGATCTTTGCAAAGCAAAGCAAAGCAGCAGTGGTACTGACTCAAGAAGGCCCTCCAGTGGAGAAGGTGGCGATGCAGGAGCCAGACTGTCCCCTGGAAAAGTGACAGGCAGGTGCTACCACTTTCATCCCAGGAGGCAGGGCTAGGCGAAGGTAAGCACTTCCTAAGTTTAAACAATTCTTGATGTAGAGAGAATTCCTGATAACCCTTAGTTGCTGTGAATCCTACCCACCTCAAATGCAAAAGACTCCTTCCCCTGCCTCATGCATACCAACTTTGGCCCTGATTTCCGTAAGTGAAACTGCCTGCCACACATATTTCTGTAGGAAAGATTTATCCTACAACATGATAGTTGTTGAAACAGGGGGACCTAATTGCTTAGAAATCATTAATTGCTATAAATAGATGACTTCTGGGAGTCAATGAACTATAAGCAGAAGAGACAGTGTGTTTGAATGTCACGCCTGTGCTCTGGATATTTTTATGACTTGTCAGTGGTTCTGTAAAGAACTCACACAGCAAAAGGTACCTAGTCAACCTGGACTGATTGAAATTGCCAGTTAGAAATAGATCGTTCTTCTTTTAAACCTTGACCACCCTTCTAACAAATCAGGATGTGCATTTATGATGCATTGCTAAGGAAACTTAGCATCAGCCATCCAAGAAGGAAAAAAAGAAGGAGGACACAGAGGAGGTACTATCTGATCTTTGCTATTTCCCAGGGCATAAAATAACAGCCTGTCATCTACCTTTTGCAGGTCATTTTTATCACATTGCAGGCCAAAATGAAATTTGACCTCCATTTTCCAGCTACGCCAGTGATGATGAATTTAATGCACACAGAACAGAAGAAGGAGAGGACCAGAGAGTCAGATTAGCGGGATTATTCATTCCTGAGTTTCCACCGAGGAAAGGGGCATTTCTCTCCTTAGAATTGTTGCCATCTTCCTTCCTCTAGGTCCTCGCTCGGTGCCCACATCTTGACCAGTTGGCCTGAGTAATTCTACATGCAGCCTTTCTGCCTTCCTACACCACTTCTAAGACTTGCTCCTAAGACGCAAAGAGGAAGGGCCATCATTTCTCTGAATCATCTTATTCTGTGATCTGATCAGGGTGCTCATTGTTTTCAACAAAGCAGTGAATAAATCCCACAAACACCTCTTTTAAAAACCTTCAGCATTGAAGCAGAAGGGCACCATCTTGCAGAGGAGAAACTGCTCTGGAACCCAACAGTCCCACATGGCTTTGCTGCGGGGAACTCAAAAGTAATCAAGCTGCCAGGTAGCAGTTTCTTATAAGCCTGATGAATTAGCTAACATCCCCCTTAGTTGTAGGACCAGATTTTGTGAAGGAAGCTTATCTTTACTGGTAGCTCATCTGCTAGAAAACATGGCTAAGCAGAGGGCATTCTGACTTAAACCCACCCCCATCACAAAGCTACAAATAGTCTGTGGCCTTTGTGCAGCCTCAAACATCATTTTCAAAATCCTCAGGACCCAGGGAAATTCTAAGCAGCCTCAGATTTCTACTGCTCTCTTCCTACTTTCTCCCTCCTGCTCAGGCATACCAAAGCCAAGCAACTTTTGACCACAGTTAACTTCAGGATTGTGGAAGCGTGTAATCTAATTCCTCCTCACTAGAAGAACTGATTGTGATTCAACACTGTCTCATGACATAAAATTAGCATGTGTGTTAGTCGTTTAGTCATGTCCGACTCTTTGCTACCCCACAGACTGTAGCCTGCCGGGCTCCTCTGTCCATGGAATTCTCTAGGCAAGAATACTGGAGTGGGTTGCCATTTCCTTCACCAGGGGATCTTTCTGATCCAGGAATTGAACCTGGATCTCCTGTATTTCAGGCAGATTCTCTACCATCTGAGCTACAGGAAGTCCTTTCTGCAAAACAATTCTGAAATACAATTGCCCTTCTTCAACTGCACAAATTGGAATCTCTAAACAACCAAATTATTTGTGAGGTCTGTTTCAACCGTAAGTACACATGCATGCATTCATTTAAAACTTCAGTTGCATCCTGGTCTCTCTTCTGTTCAAAGGTGTCGAATTCATTCATTCAGAATGAATGACAAACCCTTTATCTTGGAATTACGAGGTTCCCGACCCTACTCCGCTATCATCCCCTGCTCCCTCCCTTGCTCACATCTGCTCCAGCTGTTTCTCTGAGTTCTTTCTCAAACACACCAAGCACGTGCCCACCTCAAGATGAGGGCTGGGGTTAGACTCTGTACCTTCTGCTGAGACACCTTTCCTCCAGGTATCCTCCGCATACTCTTTTTACACTCAGGCCCCCCATTCAAAGAGTCCTCTCCTAATTCCCCATTATTGATTGACAACCCCTCCAGCATCTTTTGTCTTAGTTTGGATTCCCCCAGTCAGAGGCAAGAACTTGTGAGCTGAATATGTACTTAAGGTGATTCTAGGGAGCTGAAGTGAAGGAGTGGTAGGAGAGAACGCCAATGCACGGCAAAGATGGAGCCAGTGAGCACTGTGAGTAACTGGAGGGAAGGCTGTTCCATCCAGAACAACCAAACTCCTCAGCTTTGGAGAAAGTGCCATGGGGCGGAGAGAGCTGTCATATGCAAAAGAATCTCACTTAGCTGCAGCCAAAGTCAGAGGTGGGCTGCAGGACAACACCCCTCTAGCTCACCTTACTTGGATTTCTTTTCCAGCAGCTTTCATCCCCTGACATAAAATATATCAATTTATTGATCCATTTGTTGTCCATCCCCTTTCCATCCCTGCTTCCATCCCAACAAACACACCCAAGTAAGTTCAAGGAGAACAGACAGCCCACAGGTTGGTTCTCTGCTCCATCTCCAACCCGTGGACAAGTGCTTAGCAGATTCTGTTGGATAAATTAATTTATTAATTTATTTGTTCATGTGTTTATGTAATAATCATTGACTGGGCTGTACCGGGGCTGAGTGTTAACAGAGTCAGGAGCTCAATTCTACACAGCTGGGTGCTATTTTCTAGCTGCTTTATAAATTTCTGCCTTGGGCCCCTATAGGATTCAAATAAGACTCGGGAGGGAGAGATGATGCCACAAACTTTTTGTTGTTATTGTCATGGTAGTTCTATGTAGCCTAGCACAGGCCAGGCACAAACGAGGTACTCAGGAGATGCTCATGAACTGAGCTGCCTGCCTATCATCCCTGCCCTGGAAAATCTCAGAGTCCAAGGATGGAAACAGCCATGGAAAGTAACCCTACTAGAGCACCATAAGTGTAAGCAATGAGACCTATACCAACAGCCGTGGGGATGAGAGGGAACAATAAAGGATCTGGGGGAGTCAGAGAAAGTGCCAGAGGAGCAGGGACATTTTAACTGGGACTTGAATAAGAGATTGCCACTCAAAGGCAGTAAACGCATTCCTGGCAAAGGGGTTGGCTTTTGAGATGTTCAGATAGCGTGTGATATTACACAAATCTGGAGCATGAAGCACATTGGCAGGGGTTGGACTTTGTAACATAGCCTTCATCAGCCAGAAATAAATTCCCTTAAAAAATCAAAAGTGAAAGATGCTGATACCAAGTGTTAGTGAAAATGTACAGAAGCAGGCATGTTCTTATACTGCTGGTGGGAATGTCAATTAGTATAAACTTTGTGGAGGACAATTTATTGATATATAGCAAAACTGAAAATGTAATGCCCCCAATCTTGAGCCATTTCACTTCCTAGTCATGCCTAAGAGGGACACACTCAAGAGCAAAAGGAAGGCCATCCATGAGGACTTCATTAACAGTGAAGAATTGTGGAACACCAGGGGCAAATCTGGGTCTCCATCCATAAGGGAATGGGTATCTATGAATAAGCAATAACCTTGAAATCTGTGTATAAAGGAATTAAATGAATGAACTACATCTACATCATCAACATAGAGAAATCTCCAATATAATATCAAGAAAAGAAAGCAAGTCAAGGAAGAGCACATTCATCATAACACTCTTAGGTAGATTTTAAAATTCACAAAAAATCTAGACTGTTGATGGAGTGTATGCTCACACAGAAAAACCAAAGAATAAAAACAAGTATAGGACTTCCCTGGTGGCCCAGTGGTTAAGAACCCGCCTGCCAATGCAGGGTACATGGGTTTGATCCCTGGTCTAGGAAGATCCCACATGCTTGGAGCAACTAAACCCATACACCACAACCACTGAGCCCATGCACCTACAGCCTGTGCTCCCCAACAAGAGAGGCCACCATAAGGAGAAGCCCGCGCACCACAGTTTGAGAAAGCCCCTGTGCCGCAACTAAGATCCAGTGCAGTAAAAAATAAATAAACTAAACAAAAATCTTAAAATAAAAAAACAAACAGGTATAGATTCTGTAAGACTTAGTGGTTCCCTCTGAGACATGAGAGAGGCTAATGGGATTAGCAAGGGGGCAAATGGCGCTTTAATGTATCCAAAATATGTTACGTCTTAATAAAAAAAACAATCTGATGCAGACCTGCAAACTGTGAACATTTGTTAAATATGGATGTTAGACACATGGGTGTTTGCTCTATTTGCCTCTGCTTTTCTTACTGTTCAGAAAGATTTCATAGTTTTTGAAGTAGCCAAAGGAATTTCACTTGAAAGATAGACTTCTACAGTTTCAGTCCATGGCTCTATTTTCTATATGAAAACAAAAAGTCAGGGAATAATTATTCAACAGCTCAATCATTCACTCCACCAACAAGCATTCATTTATTCAGTGTCCATTATGTAAAAAGCTACCATTCTGCATAACTATAGGGACTTCCTATGAGCTCAAAGACAAAATTCCCAACTTCAATTCATACCTAATCTGTCTGGAGTCATAGGACATATACATTCAAATAACTCCTGAACACTTAAGTATGTAGGACTCATATGCCAGAAAACTACATCACCATGATGCACTTTATTTTTTATTAGTATGTAGCTGGTATGGGTGTGAAATAAAATTGGAGCCATAAATACAAAATTATGTCTCGGCAGTTGTCAAGATCTAAAAAACCAATGGCAGAAAAGGACTTTACCCACTCAGGGTATGCCTTTCCTGAGGACAAGGAGTCAAAAGTTATATTGCCAACCCTCACCCCCATTAACACAAACACTTTGGCTAACAGAAAATGAAGATAAATGGTAGCTCCCTCCACCTACGTGATGTTCACAAGCAGAGTCAGCCATTTTTAAAGTCGTATTGATTATTGCAGCTGCTCCCCAGCCCGGTGTCTGGGAAGAAACAACCCCAGACAGGCCCCTGGTCTTATGCTCAAATAAGACAGTGGCTCAAGATCCAGAGCCAAGAAGGAGCAAGCACTCACTATGTCTTGCTCTCTTCTGATCTTATATAATCTAGCACTTACCTTCTTGCTAACTTTAAGTTATATAAGTAATATATGAACACATCCTTATGAAACAGAAAAATATAAGTCCACAGGTAAATATCATGGAGGTCTCTCTTCAATGCATTTACCTTCATTCATAAATATATACTTTTAATATAAACGGCATAGAGTGAAAGTAAAATCCTTTCTTGTTTCACTTGACAATAGTCTTGGCAATCTTTCAATGTCATTGCCTATAGTTCTATGACAGAGGATGACATGGTTGGATGGCATCACTGACTTAATGGACATGAGTTTGAGCAGGCTCCAGGAGTCGGTGATGGACAGGGAAGCCTGCTGCAGTCCATGGGGTCGCAAAGAGTTGGACACGACTGAGTGACTGAAATGAACTGATAGTTCTACATATAGCTTTCTTTTAAACAGGTGCAGAATATTCAGAGGTACGGTTATAGCATCATTGGTAAGCATTCCCATACAGATGGACATCAAGAGTGTTTCTAATTTCATTGCAATTTCAAATAATGCTGCAATTAAGTTCCTTCTGAAGTTCAATTCTACACAGCCAGGCACTGCCTTCTAGCTGCTTCAGCTATCTCTGCCTCGGGCCCCAATATGATTCAAACAACAGTTTGGAGGGTGAGACTATGTCATGTATATTTTTGTTGTGGTTCCACTGAACATAACACAATATAACATAATGCAGAGTACGCAAGAGATGCTTATGAATTGAGTGCATTTGTGACTCTGGTATCCCCACTGTCTCTTGTGTTCTCTGATGAATGGAGTCTACCAGGGTGAAAGCTGACCACTGGCACTTCATGCATAGTAGACACTTTAATAAATATTAAATGACCCCAACAACTTGAGTAAACCAAAGGACTATGCCAGAAAGTTGGAAAACTGTGCGTGTGGGTCAACTCTTTTCCTCCTGGCCTTTCAGGAACAGAGAGGACACAGCCCTCTCTGCCTTGGACAGAGAGTGGGCCCATTCATCACTCTGCCAGACCTCTCCAAACAAGACGCCTGTGGGTTCCTTTCTCAAGTGGGTCCAGGCAAGGTCATTACCTGGCAACATGAACTCTCCTTATCTCCCTGGCCCTGTTTCAGAAAAGAGTCATTGACAGCAGGGATTCAATCTCCCTTCTAAAAGCCCTTTCCCAGATAAACAAGCTTTAAAGAATCCACCGTGTGTATGACCTTTTGAGAGGCCAAGTCATCAAATCGATGAGGAGGAGGCAGAGGAGTTCACTGCCGTTTTTGCCAGGAAAAGGTCCTCTCTCCAAAAAGGGTGTGTGGCCCCGGAGAGACTTACAAGAAAGGCTGGGAATCCATAACCACAGGCAGCTCTGAAACTGAACCATTATCAATTTAACAGGGCACAGCTCTTAAAATCCAATCTATGGCCCACAGACAGGAAGACTTCATGATGGGAGGGAACAGACTGCTGGCCAGTAGACGCACAGAAATCCTTCCTGGGGTTGTTTTCCACTAAGAATGGGCAGTACTTGAGATTCATCCTTTCAATACAGAAACAATGAAGTATTCAAAGAAAGTGAAGGAAGAAATAACTAAAGAGAAAGACAAGAGAAAGAAAAAGTAAACGGAAAGAATAAAGATGTATTTACAAATTTGACTTAAATACAAAAGCCTAAAACATCTTTGAGTATGAAAAACTATCCTTTGCCTGCAGACTGATGGAAGGTGAGGCAATGATTTAACCTCATTGTGAAGGTCTGATGGATGATATGAGGACCAAGGAGATAAGTCAGGCAAGTTGCTCTGAGCTCTGAATGAAAAGGAATGAGCAAGGTTCTGACTTAGGAGTGATTTAAATTCTGGATGACTTAAATATGGTGAACTTGAATCTGTCCGTGCTTAGGGATGCTTTGAAGTGTTCACTGGAACAGGTGTAGTTGGTAGTTACTGTGAAATTAAGTTGCTGGGGTAGAGCATAGTGCAAATGAAGTGAAGGTGTTGGTCACTCAGTCATGTCCAACTCTTTGCAACCTCATGGACTGTAGCCCTTCAAGCTCCTCTGTCCGTGGGATTTCCCAGGCAAGAAAACTGGAATGCATTGCCATTCCCTTCTCCAGGGGATCTTCCCAACCCAGGGGTTGAACCCAGTTCTCCTGCATTGCAGGCAGATTCTTTATTGTGAAGCCACCAGGGAAGTTCTGGCAATTACATAACCTCTAAAAATAAATGCTTTAGGGATCTGCTTATTATAGATGTAGAACTGAAACCATCCTTGAGTCAACTCCTGTGGAGACTCTGCCTGGAAATGAGATGTCAAAGATGCAGGAAACTAAATTTTAAGGGAAAAAATTAAATATAATTAGGAAACTGGCAGAATCGGGCAAATACTCATCAACAAGCACATGATGAGGGTCTGTCACAAGCACAGTATGATGTGGATAAAACTCACATAGCGCTAGCAAAGAGTTAAAGGGCCTGGGGAGCCAACAGGAGCTTTTCTGCTAAGACAGCATGGTCAGAGAGCAGCAGAAACATTTGCATGTGGGCACTATGATGTGGTCCTTCAATCAGGGTCAATAGGCTCATGCACTGGAATATAAGCTTTTTGAGGGCAAGAACTTGCCCTGTATTTATCATCACTGTATCTCCATCCTGGTAAGTACAGCTGCTGAAGAAGTACTTATTGGGAAAATAAAAAAATAAATGATAAGATAGAAGAAAGGGAGAGAGGGAGGAAGGAAGAACTCAAGGAAAAGAAAATAGAGGCTATATTGCTTGGTGAAACAGCAAGGAATATCCTCCCTAGGATAATTTTCCTAGAAACTATCCCTTTTCATATCCAAAGGCCCCTCAGTATCCTGAAAGATGGAGGCACAGAACAAGACCAGCAGGAGAGCTGTAAACGTCAGGGTAAGTATAAGCACCAATTTCATCACCCTCTTTTCCTCTGCAGAACTCACCACCATTCTGTCTTATTGGCTGTTTATGAGTTTGTTTACCTGATCCTGCCACAAAGAAACTGGGCCTGACAGAGACAAACACAGGGACATTCAAGTTTCAAACTGAATACTGACTGCAGAAAACTCTGTGCAACAGACACCATGTTCTACTCTTGTTTCTCCATGGGGTGAGGCCATGTGTATACCTAGTGATGCTGATCCAAGGCATAACCCAGCCCTCACCTTCCATACTAAGTGATCTTCCTCATATGTCTAGTCCCTGAGGACATAGCAGAGCTCAGTATGTACCATATAAATGAATGAAAACTTCCTTTCAGAACAAATTAGCAGTGGTTATCACCAGTGTGACCAAAACTGTTGATTTTGTTGACCAGAAGGAAGACATAATTAGCGAGACCCTAAGCTGAAAAACTAGAATTACCAAACAAAAGTAGGGATTTCAAGTATACAGATAGAGATTTAATAGAACCTACAGACATTTAGCAAATGGTATCTGCCATGAAAGTTATAATGTGAAACTAGCAAAAGATGTAACCTGAAGCAGATGTTCACAATGTTCACCCCTGACTTCCCCATACAATCGGTCGGCATATGTGTGTCCGGATCCTATGCTTCCAACCTGGATAAGAGCAATCGAGGCTTTTCTTCTCAGAAATGTGATCAATGGATGGTATGGGTTTTGCTCCAAACATCATCCCCATGTAGAAAACACTGATGTTACAGTCAAGATACTTGGGAATCCTTCTGCTGCATGTTCATATTGGAAAGTCTGTTACTATGGTTAATAAGCCATGCATTTTCAGTATAAAGCAACCCACATTTAATAAGAACAATATATAGCTAAACATAAGAAACTTCTGACAATTGGGAGATTTAAAGTGGGTTTTGGGGGAAGTAAACCTTGATTTATTAAAACTCAGCTTTATTTTTTTTTTAATTTATTTTTATTTATTTATTTTTTTTATTAGTTGGAGACTAATTACTTCACAACATTTCAGTGGGTTTTGTCATACATTGATATGAATCAGCCATAGATTTACACGTATTCCCCATCCTGATCCCCCCTCCCACCTCCCTCTCCACCCGATTCCTCTGGGTCTTCCCAGTGCACCAGGCCCGAGCACTTGTCTCATGCATCCCACCTGGGCTGGTGATCTGTTTCACCATAGATAGTATACATGCTGTTCTTTTGAAACATCCCACCCTCACCTTCTCCCACAGAGTTCAAAAGTCTGTTCTGTATTTCTGTGTCTCTTTTTCTGTTTTGCATATAGGGTTATCGTTACCATCTTTCTAAATTCCATATATATGTGTTAGTATGCTGTAATGTTCTTTATCTTTCTGGCTTACTTCACTCTGTATAATGGGCTCCAGTTTCATCCATCTCATTAGGACTGATTCAAATGAATTCTTTTTAACGGCTGAGTAATATTCCATGGTGTATATGTACCACAGCTTCCTTATCCATTCTTCTGCTCATGGGCATCTAGGTTGCTTCCATGTCCTGGCTATTATAAACAGTGCTGCGATGAACATTGGGGTGCACGTGTCTCTTTCAGATCTGGTTTCCTCGGTGTGTATGCCCAGCAGTGGGGTTGCTGGGTCATATGGCAGTTCTATTTCCAGTTTTTTAAGAAATCTCCACACTGTAAAACTCAGCTTTAATAACTGAGGCCAAGTTTAGCCAAATTTCCTTAGCTGAAGGCAACTATGGCTCCATTCTTTGGGCTCAGGGCAATAACGTTTCCACATTGGGGTCAAGACTTAGAGGTCAATTACAGTAAATCACCTGGGCCCTTTATGCCTGAAACAATCCCCTGGTAAAGATGTGGAAACTTTATTAAAAACATAGAAGACCATTTGGCCTAGTGAAAAAGTCAAGTTAAGGTACCACATAAGGAGGTATAAGCTAATCACAAAAGAAGAAAAACAAAAATATATATCTGGGCCAGACCACCCTTACCTAATTAAGAGGTCCACAATTTTGTGTAAGGAAAATAGTGGAAAACACCTAAATAGCTAATAATAGAACAGTTGAGTCAAATATGGTTTAGTGTCCAATGAAGATATTAAACCACTATAAATTTGTGATAACACAAAAGCATGGCTATAAATTACATGAAAGAAAAATTAGCATATAAAAATGTATGTGCAACAGGGAACTACATTCAATATTCTGATATAAACCACAATGGAAAAAATATGAAAAAGAATATATGTGTACAAATGAATCACTTTGCCATAGAGCAGAAATTAATACATTATAAATCAATTGTACTTCAATAAGATTTTTTAACGTATATGCAATATTATCTCGACTCTCTTGTTTGAACCTACGTATAGAATGAAGAGCCTGAAACCATATTAAAAAATGCCAACTGTGGTTGCAACTAGATGACAGAATTTTATATAACTTTTAAATATTTTCTTTTGGCTCATTAAAAATTTTTCTGCATTTTTCAAATATTTTCATAATTGGGGATGGGGGAGAAAAATGAAACCCCCACTTCCTCAGTTATTTACTTCTTTTGAATGTCAGCAGCATTTCCTAGACACAGTGGGAATAAAGAGTCTGGCTACTCTTGCTTTCAATTTTTTTTTTCAGTATTTTGATGTGACTAGGCAATTACATATAATTTAACATAAAATCAGCCTTTGAGTGATACCAAACAAGGCAAAATGGAAGTTTCTATTCACTTATTCCATTAATACCTAAAGAGAGGTTACTCAATGAAGTTGAGAGGCAATATATTTTTTGAATACATGTTTTTCCAACAAAAGGAACATTCCAACTGCATATCTCATTTAGGTTAAATGACAAAAGCCACATGCCTACTTACATACACACCTCTCTAACACACTCCCCAAACCCACACAAACACAAAAACAAGCCCATAGTGCTAATTTTGCTTTTATAAAACGTATTCTGAAAATTATAGGTTTGAGGTGCTGAAAATTTGAAGAACATACAACAACAACGAGTCAGAAAATGGTGGAAAATTTTCCCCTTTTTTAATGCTAAGATCCAGATCATCAACAGTCATTTGCTGAAAAGAAACTTGCTCGTTTTTAAACAAGACAGAAATTAAAACTGATGTAGCTCCTGTGTTTATTTGAGTAATGATGCAAGCAGGCATTAGTTTAAATCAGCTATTACTGCTGCAATCAATTTTCTCCTAAATTTATCAAGCATTGTTATGCTTGGTTTATTGATGATTTTTGATGTATTCCCAATAAAAATTTTTTTTCTCAGCCTCATAAGTTACCTTTTTTTTCGTAAAGTCACAAGAGTTCTAATTTTTCTAAAACTAGCCAGAGGAAACAAAGAATAAATCAAAAACCTGAAACCAGATAAGTAAGCTTGCATTATGAAATGGAATTCAGGAAAATATCATGACAGCAAGCATCTCAGTCAATTTCAAGGGAACAATTAGACAATCTTGATGATTGAGTTCCTGCATTTCCATTGACTGGATAAAATTATACAGAATTCCCTCTCCTTAAGCTTCAGGTCATAAGAAGAGTTTGAGTTGCCTTCTCTCCCTTCTAAGCCAGAGCCAAACATATGCAGTCCCACTGAGCTGCACAAGGTGAAAGGGAATGGAGAATTTCTGGAGTGTTTACCTAGCCAGGGCCATTACGATTCTAAAGCAGACCCCAAAAAGACAGAGCTCACACGTTTTCAAGGCTTCAAAGGAAGAATGCATGCATTCATGGAGTTGCAACAATTACTGACCACCTACTACATGCCACCTACTACTGGAGAAGGAAATGGCGACCCACTCCAGTATTCTTGCCTGGAGAATCCCATGGACGGAGGAGCCTGGTGGGCTACAGTCTATGGGGTCACAAAGAGTCGGACACGACTGAGCGACTTCACTTTCACTTTACTACATGCCAGGCTGAACTAGGTAATCAGGATCAAGTGATAAACAAGATCTTGTCCCTATTTCTTGGAATCTATAGTCAAACTCATCAAACTCAAAAATATGAATATTTACAATACACATATGACAGCCTGTGTCATTCATAGATTGCATACTATGTGTCAGGCAAGAGTCTAAGTATCTTATACAATCATCATCATAATTAAAAGAATAGCTATTACTATTTATTAAGAGCCAGTAACAGTCGCTGTGTTAAATACTACAGCCCTGTGATATAAATGTTCTCCTCTCTTGCATGTCTTATCATGATGAGGAAAGACTGGCTGAAAGAGGTCAAGGGAATTGCTCAAGGTCACAGATAATAGTGTCAGAAGACAGATTTGAACACAGGTCTACCTGATTCCACCCCACACTGGACTACCATGGTCTTCCACACTGGGCTTTGTCAAAGTCCATTGGCAGTGAAGCACAAGATGTTAAAATTAGATGTGATATGCAGGGGGACAGGAGTCATCCCAAGGCTGATATCATCACTGAACAGCTGGGCCTCCGTTCTGGCTGGCCAATCTCAGGCGCTGCCGCATACAGGCTGGAACCGAGCCCAAGGGTCCTCTGGATGAATTTCAATGGGCAAGGAAAAACGTCTTCCAAACTGGTGCTGCTGAACGCCTTCTTCTTTGGCATTAGCAAGAAGAACAGTCCTGTTGATTACCTTTAAACGGTGGTTCTCAACTGGGGAGGATTTTGTTCCCCTACTCCCAACAAGGGACATCTGGCAATATCTGGAGACATTTTTCTTTGTCACTCTGGGAAGGATATGCTACTGGCACCTACAGAATAAAGGTCAGGGATGCCACTAAGTATCCACAATACACAGCCTCTCACAACAAAGAATTACCTGGTCCAAAATGCCCATAGTGCCTCTGCTGAGGATCCCCACCTTAAAATGTCCCTATGCTGCCGAGTAGATTTTTCTAAGAAAATGAGCTGAAGGAATGAACTTTGTGCTCCTAAATAAGCAAGAAAGGAGTATAGACTAGACGGTGGTCTACAAAATGGAGTGCAGCAATAGTATGTCTTCCATTCATCTGTATGCATCTCTATGTCTTTATTTCCTGTGTATGTTTTATAGTGGTACTAAAGTAGTAGCACAGTAGTACGTGCAAATAACTTGTGTGTAAACAAATGCACACTTACTGGAGGTAAGTGCTCAGAAGAGTAAAAACACATAATCAACAATGTTGGAAATGTAGATAAAGAGCTACAGATTTGGAATCAAGGAGCTCTTGGATCTAAATCCCAACTCATCCTCTAAATATTAAATGTATGACCTTCGTTTAACTGTCTCTAAAATAGGAATAAGAATACTCATCTCCCACCCCAGGATTGTGTGATGAATTAAATTCAATCATATTAAACACCGAGCAAATAGTAGCTGTTTAATGAATATTCATTTCCTTTACCCTCTTCTCCCTCCCCTGTGTTTTGGGTGTAAGAGTCTGGGACAGGTCACAAATTCTCTGTCCTGAGTGTCTTCATCTATAATTGAATTATGAATATTCCATCTACTTGACAGAGTTGGCATGAAGGATTAAATTAGAAAATTGGTATTAAAGTGCTACCAAAAATACAAAGGACTTAAACATGTAAAGTTGTTTTCCTAAACTGGGATCGTACAACCTTTTATCAAGGTATTCCTGATAATTACTCCTTTGCCCAATTTGGAAACTCAAAGGTCAACATTCAAAACGGAAAGGGCTTGATTCTAATAACTCCATGTGGCTTCTTCTTTTCTGCTTACACTATTTCACCATCTTAGCTGAGAAAGTATTTAAATATTGCAAAATCAGGGATTTCAACAGTGGCATATCCAGTTCATCAGCATAGTGTTTGCTGGGTTTTTTTTTTTTTTTTTCCTTTTCCTAGAGGGAATTGATTCACAGGCTGTGAAAATGCATTGCATCCCAGACTGACCGCGCAGAGGGGCCCAGAGGCTGTGCGCCTCCTGGACGGTGCTGACGTCAAATTGCAGGGCACGTGGCCCGTGCACTCCCAGGTCAGCACAATTCTCCACACGCCTGGGATTCATTGTCGATCATCTACAATTCCAAGTGCATATTTTTAAACTTTTGAAAGTGAAGTGTGTTCACGCAAGCACTCTTCACAAAGGTCAAAAGCAGGCGGGAGCCACAGCACCCTTATTGGAAGGGCCTGTGCTCTTGGAACCTCTCCCAGTGGGAGCCTTGGCAAAGCGGGGAACTCAACCCCAACCTGGATCTCGCTGGCATTTTCTGACTTTCTCCTCTCACGTTCCCTAATAGAGTTAATAACAATAATAGCCCACCATTTCTAAGCACTTTAGATTTTAAAAACCTCTAATAAATATTATCTCCTTGATTCTTTGAATTACAACTATTTACTTACTTACATCAGCCATTAGACCCTGAACTCCTAAGAGCGCCCCTGTGACTAGTTCTCGTGTTGGGGTCCCAGTGACTCCCTAGCATGTGTGTTGCTCACAGTAGGTACTCAATATCCATTCCCTGAATGCACAAATAGATGAATGAATATTATAATCCCCACCTTAACCATGAGAAACCTGAAACTCAAAGATCTCAAATCATGTGCTCAAAAGCATGCTTTTCTAAGCTACAGAGACAGTCCTAAACACTGGTCTTCTGACCTCAGTTTCACCAGAGAGTCCCCAGGTGGCTCAGTGGTAAAGAATTTGCCTGCCAAACCATGGGATCAATTCCTGGGTTGGGAAGATACCCTGGAGAAGGAAGTGGCAAGCCACTCCAGTATTCTTGCTGGGAAAATCCCATAGACAGAGGAACCTGGTGGATTACCATCCATGGGGTTGCATAAGAGTTGGACATGACCTAGAGACTAAACAACCACCACCACCAATATAGAAGGTAAGTCCTACTTAATGGAGGTAAATTGAAAGAAACCTGAATGTTGTTCTCCTGAGTATAGCCTTGAATGAGCTGCCAGGATACAGAGGGGACACAAACAGAATCATCATTGTCACTAATGCCAGTTCTCTTCGCACATGCCCTACATGCACTTTGTCCTGGGGAGAGAATGGTATATATCCCTGAGGGCATGCATGGCTGGCACATCTAGGAAAAGATGAGTTGGACCCTAACACCCCATCTTGGTCCAAGGTCTGACACCATGTGAGCCAGATCAAGCTCTGGAGTGAAAGGGGCAGAGGATGAATCTGGATTCGTTGGGCACTTGGGCATTCTTTGTCTCTCCATTGTCTCATCCATAAACTGAAAAAAAAAAAAATAATATAACTTACTTCATAGGGATTCTGAGGATTAAACGAGTTTACTCATTTTTTTAATGCCTAGAACAATGACAGTCACACGGTTATAGGATAACAAATATTAGCTCCTGTTATGCGTGCACTGGCATATTCTACCCTGTGATGTTCATTCCTACCTGTTGCATCACCTGTGCCAGCCAGCACCTTAGCATTACTCATCCAGATTGTTGCAAAGCCTTCCCAACTAGATTGCCTGCCAATGGGCCCACCTTTCACTGAAGCATCTTCTTTCTAAACCCTTTCTCAAAATCTCTGATCATAAGACTCACTTGCCTGTACACCAATGGCTAAGATGCTGCCAGACTTCCTTCAGATGACTGTCAAGACCCTTCCCAACCCCATTCCAGCCCCATGTTCTAAGCCACATCTTCTATGCCTGTCTCATGGTCTACTTCTCTGATACTTGAGTGCAGCCTACGTAAAATCAAGAATGTGCATTTTTGACTATCCACACACCTTCAGTACCTGCACAGAACTACAAAAACCTTTTCAGTTCAGTTCAGTTCAGTTCAGTCGCTCAGTCATGTCCAACTCTTCGCGACCCCATGAATCGTAGCACGCCAGGCCTCCCTGTCCATCACAAACTCCCGGAGTTTACTCAAACACGTGTCCATCGAGTCGGTGATGCCATCCAGCCATCTCATCCTCTGTCGTCCCCTTCTCCTCCTGCCCCCAATCCCTCCCAGCATCAGGGTCTTTTTCAGTGAGTCAACTCTTCGCATGAGGTGGCCAAAGTATTGGAGTTTCAGCTTCAGCATCAGTCCTTCCAATGAACACCCAGGACTGATCTGCTTTAGGATGGACTACAAAAACCTTCTAGGTGACTTAAATTATGTTCATTGAATTAACTGCATAAAATAACTGAGTAATGTCATGATTAAGAGCCTGATCATTGGTAGTAGACAAATTAGCATTTCAATCTCAACTCACACTTAATTAGCTCTGTGACCTTCAACAAGTCACTTAACCTATCTGAGCTTCTATTTCTTCTTTGATGAACTACAACTCTTGTCTGTTTTATAGAATACTGTGAGAATTCAACGGAATGATGCAATGCAAAGATGTTCTCATGGTGCCTGGTACATGGTACACTCTCAAAAAATGGCAGCTAAAACTAAAAGTTTCTAGTGTACATCAACAGTAAAAAGGCTTATGGTGATAATTGGGCAACTTGTTGGGAATCCTGGAGCCTACTTGCATATCAAACTAAGCCCCCTAATGCGTAAGCCCCCGGCAAGAACCACAAGGCCTGCTTCTAGAAAAGCCAGTGAACATATGCTCTGAGACAGCTTTAAATAAGCACTTAAGCACTCAGCAGCCCACACACAGTCTCCAAGCCGGTTCTCACCCACGGAAAGCAGAGAAAACACTGGTCACCATCCCTTCCTATTCTCTTAGCAGAAATGACTATAGACTTGGGCAGGTAAGAGCGTGGGCATTCCAGGCCTATGGCAATGCTGTCCAGAGCCTCTCTAATCCAGAAGTGATTCAGAGAGGACAGCAACTGCAGGTGGAGGCCTTGCTGGTGGCCCACTGCCAGCCTGACCTAGAGCAACCATCAGAGGTCCCCAGAGAAGTCCATGTCACACTTACATTCTGCTCCGGGTGACACACAGCCTCATCGCCGTGGCCCAACCATCTTCAACTGACCAGAGCACAAAATAAATATTTAACTCGAACTCCCATGACCTATTGTGTATATAACCTTGTGTACATAAACACTTACATAACTCCAGCCTACTTAAGAGGGACAACTCCTGATGCGTAGATGTTCAGACAGAAATACATGACATTGCAGCCTTTCTTCTGAGAACTAGAGGATGCAAAATGATCCTTTTTTATTGGGTAGCTTGGAAAAAAATATGATGCAACTAGTCAAGAGTGTGTGTATGTGTGTGTGTGTGGGTGTGTGTGTGTATGCGCACACACACATGTGCATGTGAGCAAGAATATGGGTGTATGATGCAGAAGGAGAAAGCAAAAGGAAGAGATTCCTCTGCCTCCCAAAATTCTTAATTGATTATCTAACATGGCATGTTGGCTCAGGTAATTTAGGAAATTGAAATTATATGTTTGTACAGAGATAATCTACGCTTAAAAATATCTGGCATGGTAGGAGGAACACTGATGAACAGTTTAAAAACTTGCTTCGTGCGGGCTTAATACGGGGCTAATTCAGAATTACAGAGTTGGAGAGTTATGGAACTCAACATAAAATGTACCAGTTCACTGAGCACTGTAGCGATCAAGAAAACACACATAAAAATTCCGATAAGAATGGAATGTGAGGCAAAAGCACAATTTCCTCCCAATCTGGAATATCAGCAGGATTTGCGCTCGTTGTTTGTGGTTTTCGGGGGTAGATGGTACATTACAGCAGAGCATCAGCAGTAATGCTACATGGCAGCTCCTCAGAATACCATCTGCTTCCCCGGGAACTGTTAATATAGTTGTAATTATCTACTTCTAAGCACTTTATTGGGAATATCATTTGCAAATTAATCAACTACAGACCGGTAAAACAAATGACATGCCTCCCTGAAAACAACAGCGTTATTTCACATTATTTTCCAAAGGATTTGGAGAAGCTGAGGCGGTGTGGGCGTGTGGGTTACACACGCCTTCAAAACCTTGCCCTGTGTATAGAGATTGAGCAGACACAATTACAGAATTGGGTGTTCTAGAAAGGCCTTTGGAGGGTTTGGGCCATGGAGAGGAGAAGAGCATCAAAACCTAAAGATGGGTCATGTGTCATCACGTGAGACAAGAGGTATGAGATGGACTCCACGTGACACCTACGTGATGGTGAAGACAAAGACTTCCAGACTCTCCTGCCTCGCTCCACACTTGACTGGAGTGTGACACCTTCTCAGTCTCCCCCTTCAAACCTTCCAGCTGTCCACAGCATGTGGAAGGCTCCCCATCCCAGGCCACTTTTTCCTCCTCCTCTTTGTGAAAGATTAATTTTTTATTTGTTTTAAGCCAATATCTTTCTGAAATTTGAATAGTAACTAAATTTTAATAATGCAAAAAATAATAAAGTAATATAAATATGGCAAGAAATATATATCAGAAATACAGCCAAGGCCATTTCTGTGAGCCATAGGACAAGAAGCAGGAGTACTGGGTGGGGGGGTGGGGGGTCATGTAGTACTAGAATGCTAACCCTTAATTCTCCTGCCATAATTGACCAAGGAGATAAAGCTTTGAAAGCAGAAAAGGAAAGCAGAGGGGGAAAAGGGAAAGTATTTAAATGGCAGAAATTACAGAAGAGTCAGGGGACTCAGGATTGAGATAAGCCCCAGGCACTGTGCCCCTCACTCTGGATAAGCAGCATACCTGAATGGCTCTGAACTGTGAACCTTCAAGTCTGTGCCTTCAACCCAGAGGGCCAGAGGAGAAAAAGAATCCCAGTCACCATCACAAAAAACTCTAAGTGTACCTGCTGTTAGCAGCAAATCCAAGAGCCCAGGGGGGAGGAAATCTTCACCGCCCTGGCCCTCCTCCCCAGAGGACTAGATCTAATCTGCAGAGAGAGGAGACTGGCCCCTCAGGACAGGACCAGACTCTCAATAAACAAATGGCTTCAGACCCTCCTGTGATTCCCCCACCATCTTAACAGCCCAGATGCCTCACAGCAGCAAAGCTAGAGCCACACCAGAGCAAACAGCTTGTCCACACTTACACAGGGCATGGAGGATGCTGGCATCTGGTCAGAGGGTGCTGGTACCTGGTCAGTTTAGGAAGACCCAAGCTGAATTTCACTGATGGAAATAATGGTTTATTTGCCTCATTAAACAATTTTTACCAGAATGTACTAGGGTCTTTCCTGAGAGGAGAAGAAAAAAATTGGTTAGAATCAGACAATCCTGATAGCAAATCTTGGCTTTGTTAATCTTGGCTTTGTTAATGACCAGTTACTTAATCTCATCATCCTTGCGTTTACTTTTGTCAGTGGGGGTTTGATGTCTTAGTGAAAGAGTTTATGTGGGGCTTTAAAATCATGCTATACTTACTATGAAAGAAAAATGAGACACAAATGCAGACTTTTCAAACAAACTTAGAGAAGCTTATCAGGGAAAAAGGTGAGAGAGAAAATGAAATAACACCACGTGTTCACCCATGGTTCTCCCACAGGTCCAGATGGAATGACCAAGAAGGCTAGAGTAGCGAAATGCCCACACTGAATCACCATGAGAAATGTGTATTGAACATTTACTGGACTAAACAGACGGGATTGTCATACATTAGATATCTCTGTGAGAACGTGGTTTTCTACAGAAAGGACAAAGCTCATGTACCGTTTGTTCTCATGGCACAGTCCAGACTAGACAGGGTGAGATAAACAACTGTCATAGGCATGCGGCTAGGTGCTATGAAGAGTACAGCTCAAACAACTTATTCCAGCTCCAGTGAAAATCTGTAGACCTCTGAGGCAGGTAATGTTACCTGGTATATTTGAGGTGGGTATCCTTTATCCAATTTGACCAGACCTCCCTACTGTATGGAACCACCTTACATAAAAGGCTTTTCCATTTTGCATCTAACTTCTTATAAGACAGTACATCATGGGGCTGACTTACTCAAAATCAGCTCTTCTGATTTTTCTGAGGAGTTAATGAGGATCTTCCATAGTTGAAAAGATCCACTGAGAATTATTTTGCCCTTCAGTTTTGTTTTTTTCCTGGCCCAAATTGTTTCTTCCATGAAACATAGCTTAAAAAAAAAAACACTGAGGCCCCTTCATTATTCAAACATTTAAGTGGATTTAAAGGGACAGTTTCCAGAACCTACAAATGAAACTTACTACCAGAAAAAGGGTAGAAAAACATTCTTACCCAGGAAGGGATTATCTTAGAAGTACCCCCTTGGGTTTTCTGATCATCCAAGATTCTCCCCAACCCAGAGTTCACCAGGCATCAAGACTTGGTTTTGAAACTGTGACCTTCAGAGCATGAAGTTCTTTGTGCTTATTCCTCATCATTTTTTTTAATTTAATGTCGATTTTATATTGGAGTATAGTTGATTTACAATATTGCTAGTTTCAGGTGTACAACAAAATGATTCAGTTATACGCACATGTTATCTACTGTTTTTCAAATTATTTTCCCATATAAGTTATTACAGAATATTGAGTAAATTTCCCTGCACTATAGAGTAGGTCCTTATTGATTATTTATTTTATGTACACTACTATATATATGTTAATCTCAAACTTCTAATCTATCCTTCCTTCCCCCATGTTTCCCTTTTTTATACCTCATCTTAATACAGGACCAAGTAATATAGCCACCAGCTTCCCAGGTGGTTCACGGGTAAGGAATCCCCCTGCCAATGCAGAAGACCCAGGAGATGTGGGATCAATCGCTAGATTGGGAAGATCCCCAGGAGTAGGAAATGGCAACCTGCTCTAGTATTCTTACCTGGAGAACCCCATGGACAGAGAAGCCTGCTAGGCTATGGTCTGCAAGGTTGCAAAGAGTTGGACATGACTGACTGACTGAGCATGCATGCAAGTAATATAACTGCCACCATTGTAAAGGTTACACAAGGGATGATGCATACAATGTACCCACGCACGGGTGGTCTTCACATTAGATCTCCATCCCAGAGTCTGGAACAGCCCTAAATCCATGTGATAGGCTGAAGCCAAGAGAAAAAGAAAGTGAAAGTGAAAGTCACTCAGTAGTGTCCGACTCTTTTCGACCCCATGGACTATACAGTCCGTGGAATTCTCCAGGCCAGAATACTGGTTGCTGGTAGCCATTCCCTTCCAAGGGATCTTCCTAACCCAGGGATCAAACCCACGTATCCCACGTTGCAGGTGGATTCTTTACCAGCTGAACCACCAGGAAAGCCAAGAGAAGCAGAAGTTAAGGATCTGAAGGAATGAAGAATTTATTTGTCCCTTAGGTATTTTCTCCCAGAGATCTGAAGCAAAACATCCATGTTCATAAGAAACAGTAGATCATTAAACTGATTAAAGAACTACCAGAGATGCAAAGGTAGTATTAACAGTTTGGTGAAAAAATGTAGGCATCTATCGTTCATTCTTGATCATATGTTGTTTTCTAGACCATTCCACACCTTCAGAAGTGGGCCTCAGGGACACAGGACTGTGAAGAGTTAAGGCCCCAGGTGGAAACTATTGCAATTGTTCAGGTATGAGAACTTGAGCAATGGAGAGTGTTGGATGGTGACTGTGGGAACAAAAGAAGGGATCTGATACTAGAAAACAGTGAAAGACAGAAACCTCAGAGTCTGGCAACTGGTCTTAAATGGCAAATACCTTTTTTCCCCCCCATTTTTAGCTAACATTTGTTCTTCTAATGTTTCTACAAGGAATGTGTAATATTTATTTAAAGATAAGTTTTGAAAGAATCATTAAAGTCAATGACATATTCACAAAAAGAAGGCATTAGTGATTACTCTAAGGCTTTAATCTTGAGTGCCTAGGAGAATATCGGTGGCTAGTGCCACGGATACAAACTTAGAAAATCACCATAAACAAGTCTTCCAGAGTATGGACTAGGGAATGATTGAGAAATTTATCCAGAATCATCTAACATCAAAATGTTGATAGAGCATACAGCAGCAACTGACATACTGCAAATGCCCAATAAATGCTTTTCAAATGAATAAATAAATGGCGTAGACCATCTGCTCTGGGAATTAAGGACGAGACTCCTACCAAGCCTGGTACACAAAAGACTAAGTCGTAATTGTCACAGGAAAAAAAAAAAAAAGAGATTCCATGATGAGTTTGGAAGATCCTGCACATAACCATTCATACCAGTTTCTTCCCAATTTGGAGGGTACAGAGAACTGGCCGGTACACAGGCAGTGCTTCAAGGAGGCAGCCAGAAAGGAAAGGAGGTGACTTCTGTCAACTAGGCCAGGATACAGGGCTGAACCAAGTCATGTGGGTCCCCTGAGAAGCAACAAGCATTGAAATGTTGGTTAAATATTTCAGAAGAGTGACAGAGAGCTTCAGACAGGAAGAGGCCAAGAGGTAGCAGTGCTCAATTCTTTCTATAACATCCCCAGCAATTCAGTTCTGACCTGAACTTCCACACCCCACTCAGCCCACCAGTTAACTGCTTCCATCCTCCTCAGAAGGCAGTTTAGGAAACATCCATTGGCTCTTGAGACCAAGCAGCCCAATCCTTCTGACTACATTTTAGTCTTTGTCCTGAGTAGAGTTGTGGTACCCAGACATCACCTGCCCTTCACCCCCAGTGCTATTTATATGTCCCTTCCAGATTGGTGTCCCAATGACCTTCCCTGCTGCCCACCCTTGACCCCACTTTAACTGAAACATATATGCATAAGCTCAGTCCTTTCCTACTGCAATCATCAAGTCCAAGAAGAAGAATATGCAATCCTCTTACAATTCAAATAACTATAGTCCTGTTTGGGTGGAGTGAGTGGGGAGTACTTATTTTCCCCTTAGACTTCAAACTTCAGCTGATTCAGAAGTAATGATGGCAGAAAGGTGAGCAGATAGGGTGACTGGTACCAGTCCAAATGTCCTGGAGATATTCTACAGCCCTATACCTCTTGGAAATGGACAGGGACACTGCTATGCTTTTCTGCAAGTGTCAGCACACCTCTGGGGGTGGTCACGTCTGGGCTGACATGCTCTGAACTCTTATTGTCTGGCAGCCACCATCCAGAATCTCTCTACAACGCTAAGAGTGACTGTCAGACCAACGCCCGCAGGCTAGGACTGCTACATTCCCAGGCAGAATCTCACAAACCCTGGCAACCAGGTTATCTGCTCCATCATACCCGGCTCTTGCTTCCCCTGAACTGTTCAGTGATGGAGTTAATTTTCTGTCACCATTTGCATCGCTGCCTCTTGCCCACGAGAGATATCATCAAGATAAAGTCTCAAGGGAAGGGTCCTGCTCAGTTAACAATCAATCAATGAGTTGTCTCCATTATTCTCTTAACACTTATCTATCTTCACTAAACACCTGCAGCCACTGGTTAGACTCCAGAGGCCCATCTCCCCTCCCCCAAATATGGACAGTCTGGAGACTAGTTAAAAATGTAGGGATAGAAATGGTGTTTAGATATTTGATGTTCTGTGAGTGATGCTGCGGACTTGGTGCTGGGGGTCATTCAGACATGAACCAGTATAACGGCTACTGCCACACTCTGGGGCTCACCCAACCACCATCCCATCCCTCCTGTTGAGAAGCCCCTTGGAGGGGCCCTTTCCTAATGATAACATCCAGAAACAGGGTCTCACTTTAATAAGAAGAGAGCTGTGTGTATGTGTATATAAACACATACACATAATGTGTGATCAAGCTTCCCAGTTGGCACTTGTGGTAAAGAATCTGCCTGCCAATGCAGGGGGCACAAGAGATGCAGGTTTGATCTCTGGATTGGGACAATCCCCTGGAGTAGGAAATGGCACCCCACTCCAGTATATGTATAAGGGCTTCCCAGATGGCTCATGGGTAAAGAATCTGCATGCCAATGCAGGAAATGGAGAACACTCGGGTTCAATCCCTGGGTCAGGAAGATCCCCTGACAACCCACTCCAGTATTCTGGCCTGGAAAATTTCATGGACAGAGGAGTCTGGTTGGCTACAGCCCATGGTATTGTAAAAGAATTGGACACAACTTAGCAACTGAGCACACACGCATGTATATAATGTGTGTGTTTGTGTGTGTCTGTGTCTATGTATATAAAATGTATATAGATAGATAGATAAAATTTTTAAAAAGAAGGGACTTCTCTCTTTGAACTGATTTTAGACACAAAGTTTAAAATTTTCACTTGTTAGAAACACATCCACTTGTTCCACGATTCCTCTGTACAATTCCAGAAGCTACAATAAGAAATATCACATCTTACCCCCAGATGGGAGAAATGAAAACATTTGCCAATGTTTGCAAAAAAACTGTGACATTATTTTTTAAATCCATAGACAAATCAAATCTTAGTTCATTCTACATCCTAGAGGAAAGTTTTAGAGGGGAGAGATCACAGAATTAAACAGTGAGAGAAGCTGGGAGTTACTGAATTGGAGAAAGAGAAACAGGAAGAAGATAAAACGATTCCCCCAAAGATATCTGACTTTGGACCTTACCCAAATATTTATTATATTTAACTAAAATTTTACTTATATAATAGTAGTAGTAGCTAATTTATTGAATGCTTAGTATGTACCGTATACTGATGTGCATTTTGTAAGCATTAGTGCATTCATTTTATTTAATCTTACAGCAAATGTATGTGGTAAAATGGTATTACCCTCATTTTGTACCTGAGGAAATTGGACAAACCTGTCTAAGTGAAGGCAGAGCTAGGATTTTATCCAGGTCTTTCTGACACTGAAATCTGTGCTCTTAATCACTGGGAAAAATATTATGTTTCAAACAGAGTAAAATTTCAGATAAATAAAACATAATACTAATTCTTGACAACCAGACACAGAGGAGATATTTGCCTGTGATATAAAGGCATGGAAGAAATGCATAAAATGGTCAATTCTGAGGCGCAATGGAACAATTGAATTAAATTAGCTGGTTGAAATGATTTGTTTGTTCCAGTAACAGTAAGACCTTTCTTCGCTCAAAGTTCACCATTCTGTCGGGTAGAGAAACAAATGTTCTAGAAACATCCCAGATGCTGCTGCGTTTGGAAAGTTTGCATCAATTTTAGCAAGTCCCGGTGTTTCGAACATCTGCCTTACTGAGTGACACCCATTGACAACACCAGGGAGACAGTAAAGGGTACCACTTCCAAGGGCAAAAGATATCACTGGGGTGTTTGGCTCAGGACTTGAGTCAACAGGCAGAGACAGCTGGAAAATGTGTTTTAGTTGGCAAGAGAGTAAATCTCATCTTCCCATTCTAGACATGGAAAGTGAACTCATTAGCATAGAGTAGGAAAGTCCTCCAGGATCTAACATCTACCTCAACCTCTCCAATCTCCTGTACATTGCAATGCGTTACATTGGTAGGAGGAAGTAACTTGAGATGATTAACACAATAGGTTCTAAGTCAGACTTCTTGGCTTGGTATCCCAGTGTTTTGACTGGCTAAATAGGTCAACTTCTCTGTGCCTCAATTTCCTTCTCCATCAATGCAAATAATAATAATACCTATCTCTTGAGGTCACTGTGAGAATTCAATGCATATACAAAGTGATTAGATCTTTGTTCAACTCATGATAAATGCTATACATGAATGTTTATTGCTATTATTATCATGTTCAAAGTGATTAAAACAAATCCTTCCTAAAATAGCTAGAGACAGTAGATTTGTGATCACCTGCATTTGGAGGTGGAAGCAGGGATTGATTCAACTGGGCACAAGAGAACTTTTTTGGGGAAACATAAATGTTCTAAAATGGTTATGGTGATGGTTGCACAACTGCAAAAGTTTACTTTAAAAATTCCTTGAACTGCACACTTATAAGGCTTAGATTTTATGGCATGTAAATTATACCACAATCAAACTGTTTGGGGGGGTTAGGGGAGGGGTGGATTGTGAGTTTGGGATTATTAGATGCAAACTATTATATATAGAGCAGATAAACAACAAGGTCCTAATGTATAGCACAGGGAACTATATTCAATATCCTGTGATACACTGTAATAGGACAGTATATGGAAAAGAAGGTATATACACATGACTCAACCACTTTGCTGTACAGTAGAAATTAACACAACATTGTAAGTCAATTACACGTCAATAAAATAATTTTTAAAAGCAAACTCTTTACTCAATCTAAAAAAAAAAAAATGAATTCTTTCTTACACAGTCTGTAACAGAAGGAAGCAGTGTCAAAGTTCCCAACAGAAATTCTTAAAAATTTCAAGGTTAGACTGTAATACATTTTTTAAAGACTGGGGAAATAGTAAAAGTCTGCTTATATTTGGTCTTGAAACAAAAATTGATTTTCTTTTTCAATAATTCTATTAATTGAATCTTCTCCTCCACCACAGCCAAAGACCAGAACTTTGAAGAACAAACTCTTCTCTTACACCTAACTAAGACAATCTTTCACCACTTTATCAGCAGCAACACACATTTTAACCAATTTAGACATCCCTCAGTTTGCTACTAGTGTTAACTATACCACCCCATGGACTGTAGCCCTCCAGGCTCCTCTGTCTGTGTAATTCTCCAGGCAAGAATACCCAAGGGAATGGGTAGCCTTTCCCTTCTCCAGGGGATCTTCCTGACCCAGGGATTAAACCCGGGTCTACTGCATTGCAGGCAGATCTGTTACCATCTGAGCCACCAGGGAAGCCCTCTAAATAATGGAAACAATGCATAAAACAGCTATGACTATAACATTTGCAAAAAAACAAACCCAAACAAATATTGACAAAACCTAATGCTAGCAGTTACAATTAAGCACAAATACTCAAGCATACATTCTAGATAATGGGCTAACATGTTTAACACTTTTGAAAAAAAACATACAGCAATATGCTTCAAAAGCTTTAAGTATCTGTCTGAATCCCAGTGATTTTACAGCAAAGAAACAATTCAAAAGATAAAAGCTATAGGCACAAAGACATTCACAGCAGGATTATTTGTAGTAAATTATGTAAATATAAATGTAAAGTAAATGTAAATGTAAAATAAATATACATACTATGAACTATTTTATATTTTTCTCAATTTTAAGATCCTTTTTTGGTAAATTTTCAACATTTCTGAAATTAGACAGCATCTTACACTCACTGTATACATTTAAAGTGGTAATATTTCTTCACTTCTGTGAAAAATTGTTAAGAAAGCAACGGTGTACCTTAAAATCAGTAGCATCTTATGATCAAGAAACTGCAGTAGTCGGCAATCATTAAAAATATTATGTATAGAGGTTGTGTAAAAACATGAAAATATCAAATACAAGCATATCAAATTTTGAATGATTGGGGAGATAGAGTAGAAAGCAAGGAGACAAATGCAGTTTGATTTACCAGTAATATTTTTCTTCCATTCACTTAGAGTCGCATGAATGTTACTATGATATTATGCACATGTTAACATTTCTTCTTTTCTTTTTTTTAAGAAAGAAATATGCCTTCACTGCTATTCACTTCCTGTGAAACCCTGGACAGAAATATCATGAACAAGATGGGAGTGAAAGGCATCTGAATGCCCTGCTCATTGTAACAGAGACTTAAATCTTTATTGCTTTTCATTCCAGGAAGTGCTGTGCAAGGGCAGGCTGGGGAGAAGAGCAGCCCAAAGCTAACTCCTAAGGGGGGATTATGTTATGGGACCTGTTTGTTCAGACAGCATACCCACTGCCACATTGGACCAAAGAGAACTGGGTTCCACAGATAAGAGGAGAATGAAGATAAGGTGGCAGGAGCAGAACTGGCATTGCAAAATGAGAAAGATGTCAGGAGTTTGACGTTGGAAGGAAAAATAAGTTAGCAAGAAAAGAGAGAATGTACTAGAACATCTTCAAATATACATTATACAAGTCCTCACCAAGTATTTGTTAAAGGACTAAAGAAGAGAATGAATGACTAATGTATGCCTAACTGCCTACCATGTCATGCCTATATAACAGTTGTTCAAGCTCAATAATTCATTCAATCACTTATTCATTCTTTCATTTAACAAACATTTACTAAGCATCTGTTATGCGGTAGGGAATTATCTAGGCAAGGGAGACAAAGCATTGCACAAACCAGACAAAAATCTATCCTCAAGAAGCTAATATTCTGGTGAGGATGGGGCAAGGTAGAGAAAACTGAGTATAACAAATAAATCTGTAAATCATACAGTACATTAGATCATGCTGTGTGCTGTGGGGAAAAAGCAAAGTCCAGGTAGATGCGAGCACTCAGGAGTGAGGAAGAAGCTGATGATGTTAAATAGAGTGTTCAGGAAAGATCTCACTGAGATGGTAAGAGCGGAGAAAAGACTCGAAGGAACTATAAGAGGAAGCCATGTGGATATTTTACAGAGAAGAAACAGCAGATACACAGGTCCTAAGGTGGGAGTGTATAAAGTCTGTTCAATGATCAGCAAGGTCATTTTGGGTAGACCAGAGTGATCGGCTCCAAGGAGGAAAGAAGGGGGGCCTCTTCTTTCTCTTGGGGCCTCAGAGATCATCTTAAGACCAATGCTTCTACTCTGAGTGTAATGGTGAGCCAGTGAAGATTCTGGAGCAGAAGGGAGACACAATCTGGCCATTTTTAACAGGATATGTTGCTGTGTCGAGAACAGTCCATAGGGGAAGGGAAAGAAGCAGGGAGGCCAGTTTTAAGTCTATTTTAATAACCCAGCTAAGAGTCTTGGACCAAGATAATAATTGAAATGTACTAAAAAGTGATTGGATTTGGGGAATATTTTGAAGATGGATCCCATGACGTTTGCAAATGGATTGGCTATGGTGTGTGGTAGAAAGAGAAAGGTCAAGGGTGACCCAGGTTTTTTGGTCTGAACAGATGGAAAATGGGGCTTCTGTGTGCTGAGATGGTAAAGGTGGTGAGAGGAGTAGATTTGGATAGAGAAGGCCAAGTATCCATTTGAGGATATCACAAATTTGCAAAATTACTAGATATTAGGTAGAGCTGGGTATTTAGGTTAACATAGTATCTGAACAAATGGTCAAAGAACAGAAAAATGAAAACTGAGAAAAAGGAAGAGAAAGGTTAAACAATAATAATAATGCTAACAATAAAATAAAAGAACTCCAAAAACAAAGCGGAAACATGGAGGGGACGAGAGGGGTAAATGAAGAGTTTGGGATTAACATATACAGGCTACTATATCTAAGACAGATAATCAACAAGGACCTACTATATAGCACAGGGAACTCTACTTAATATTTAGTAATAACCTATACGGGGAAAGAACCTGAAAAAGAACGGATACACATATATTTATAGCTGAATCACTTTGCTGGACACCTGAAACTAAAAGTTTAAAATAAAAAAATAAAATAAAATAATAAAATAGAAGAGAGGGAGGCAAAGAGAAAGAAGAGCCTATGAAACAAGGCAGAGAACGCATGAGAGGTGAATGCTGAGCGCATACTGACAGGGGTCTCTAACCTCCTGTGAGTGGAGGTCTGAGATTCTTCCCAGCCCCACTTCCTCCACGCTTGCTAAAGTAAGAGCCTGCGTTCTAATCTGCTGTCGTCTGACACTGTAAATACCAGTGACAAAGTGATTGCCTGTATATTTATCTAAAATGACCTCATTCCAACCAGGCTGTAGGATGGCTGGAAATTGGAGATCTGAGAGCAGGGTAGAGGCACCCGGTCTTTTGCATCACACACTGTCAACGCAGCCTGGGTCTTCCTAATGCCCATTGGCTGTGGATTAGGAATTGTTCCAGGTCTTTCCTCGGCACTCCTGACTCAGGCAGGCTGGGAAAGGCTGTTCCCTGTGAACAAGGAGGATTAGGAAGGAGGGTGACGAGGCAGGAACCCCCTGGCCAGCAGCTCTCTCTGCTCTTGCCCTCAGAGTCAAGGGGAAAGGCTGATGTAAAGCAAAACCTCAGCTCCTCTGGATGCATTCTGGGATAACTGTCTCCCAGCCTCTCCTTCTGAGCTGATTTCTTTGGCTCTGTGTTTGGAGAGAGCTGAAGTCACCCCAGAAGTCCTGAGGCCCAGGCCCGGGCTATCATTTACTCGCTGTGTCATCTTGGGCAAGTCACACAACCTCCCAGGGCCCGGCAGCTCATTTGGAAAAATAAAGATAATTAGCAGTTGCCTGCCAGAAGGCAGGATGCCGGGCCAGATGATCTGGCTCAGGCCCTTCCCGCTCTAAGGTCTATGATGGTGTGATGTTTATCGACAGTGAAATGCACAAGGGCAGGAGTTTAGAGATGTGTGCGGGGAACAGCTGTGCTCGGTCACCCCCTCCTCACAGCGGAACACTTCTTCTGGCATCTTTAGCAGCAAGAGAAAACCCCTATCTTGGTTCTTTATTCTGTGCAGGGAGTGGAACGTGAGATGACGGGAAAATCATGTATTTTGCATATATTTAAATCATATATTTAAACCAGAACTGGGTTTAAATTCTTGGTTCCAGCACTTCTAGAAATTATAACCTTGGGAAAATAATTTAACCTTTGAACATCTCCATGGACTTATCTGTAAAAAGGATATATGTATGTGCTCAGTTGATTCTTTGTGATCCCATGGAATGTAGTCCGCCAGCCTCCTCTGTCCATGGAACTTTTCAGGTAAGAATACTGGAATAGGTTGCCATTTCCTACTCCAGAGGATCTTCCCAACCTAGGGATCGAACCCGGGTCTCCCACACTGCAGGTGGATTATTTACCACTGCACCATCTGGGAGCCCCAAAAAGGATATAAGAAAAGGCAGAGATTTCTGAGTTACTGAGAGGATTAAATAAGGTGACAAATGCAAAACTCTATCAGTCATGGTCCAGTCATAAAAACAGAGATTGCTCTAAGTATTTAAAGGATTGAATACAGGGGGCTGGTTACTCCAGTGATGGAAGAAAGCCCAACATTCCCTCACTTCCAGCCTCAGCTTAGGCTCCAGACCTCCATACTCCAGTCTGGTTCTAGCATTTCAGAATCTTCTGTACCTGGGAGAGAAAAGCTAGATAGGAATAAAAAAAAAAATCTGAGGACAGTTTTCAGAGAAGAGTACAGCGAGTATCTAAACTATAGAAGTACAAATGGGGGTGGGAGGCCAAAAATAATCTCTAGTGTTGCCCAATGAGCTCCCAATTTCCATGCAGGGAAGACTGTCCTAGCAAACAGCTGCCTTTCCTTATCCCATAATAAGGCAGCAGCGGAATGATCTATTTACTTGAATTTGGGGAAAATGATGAAATACACTGAACTCAGCTCCACACTTCTCTTCCTGGGCATGGCACCCTTGGCAAGCTGGCATCCCTAGGTATTCCAGCAAGTGCCAGAGGGGTAGGGGCACATCCCGCAGTGGCCAGGTCTACCTCATCATGGGTTACAGTGATGGGCCATTTGCCCCTCTTGGCCAAGTCTAGTATCAGCTCCAGTGGAAATAAAGATGGCCTCCATTTTGGCTCCTTTATTTCTCAATTTGTTCAAAACCCATGGAGGGACTAAAAGTAGGGCTGCTCAGAAGCCCCCAACAATGAAAGTCAGTCCTAGTCTTTGATTTAATGTGCTAGCATCACTATTATCACTAACTAATTAAGGCTATAATTATTCAAGTCATCAAAAGTAGATATTTATCATCACAGTTCATTTCTTTGTTTGCTATTGGATTTATCTTTCATCTCATGTCATTGTCAGGGTTATCAGGGAATTTGTTTGAAATACAGATTCCCAGGCTCCACACTTTGGAATTCTGAGTCAGCAGCTGTGTCTTCTACAAGCACCTCCAAGGTATCCCCACTCTCTGAGAAGCAAGAACTGTAACTAATGGTCCTCAGTCTCAGCTGCACATTGAAATAACCTGAAAAGCTTTTTCAAATAATGATTACCTAAATCCCACTCCAAGAAATTCAGGTTTAATTGATTAGGGACAATGCCTGGCTCTGTGGAATTTAAAAAATTCTCCAGGTGATTCTAACATGCGGCCTGGGTGAGACCCACTGGTATAGTCCTTCAAAAGAAATCTTTCTTTAAAAGGTTGTTGTTTTAAAAAAAATCTTTGTTGATGGGAGGAAAGGTTTTCTGTTCACTGGATGCCTCCTGGTCTCTGGAGTTCCTCTTCCTCTGGGGGACACAACAGGGTGGTTGAAGGCCTTTTTGGAAATGCAGACCAGAATGTCAAGGTCCCAGCACCAGCATCAAAGTGCAGTACCACTCTGTGCCAGTCCAGCCCCTTATCCCACCTTGCTCCATTGTGGTTCCAACTCATTTTCAAATGAAGTGTAATTTACATCTCTTTAAGTATATGTATTGGTGCTATTACCATTGCAATCCTATTGATTGCAGAGCTGCTCTTAGCAACACACTCCAATTTTATCATCCTTAGTCATTCTTGCATGAGTATATGTGTATAAACAAGCTCTGGTATTTAAACTAGCATACATTTGGGGGTGAAAAAGATCAACTGCAAATCTCTAACCTGCCTGTGAAATGAACCCAAAACAATAAAAGCCTCCACTTCAAGGATTTTTCTCTTGATCTTCTAGATTTTTCTTCTGGGGAGAGGCATGGATAGGACAAGGATCTGAGACCAAATCTAATGGGAGTCAGTTCCAATTTCATGTGCTGTTTTATTTTAAAGATGAAGGATGCAAGGACAAGAGATATAAGTTAATTTACCTAATGTCGTCAGCTGGTTACTGGTGGAGCAATGAGCTAGATATACTCTTACTTAATGCCTATCTGGTACCCTTGGACCCACCCCATACAGAACCCTTCTTTGTCCCAAGATTGGGTCTCTAATTTGGACCATGAGTCTTCCAAAAGAAGGGAGGAAATCTGGGGACTGTAGAATGGGTTCCAGGGTAGACTGACTCTGGGCAGTGTGAGAAAAGAGAGGAAGCTCAGGGTAGGAGTTAAGACAGATCTAAAAGTAGAAAAAAAGCAAAGACGGCCACTTGCATCTCCCTGTCTAGAGACAAATGTGGTTAGGCTGACTGAGATAACTGCCAAGCGTACATGTCAAGGAAAATTAGCTCAGTATGGATTTTAAGATATGATATAGAAACAGGAGGCTGGGGGCGGGGGAGGCGGAGTGACGTTCGAAGGGCTGTACCTCTGAGAACCAGACAGATGATCAAATTTAAAGAAAAGAAGAAAAGGTTTCATTGTTTGACAAAGGATGATGTCACTGCAACTTTATAATTGGAAATCTCTCATCAGACATGGAAGAGAAACAGAGAAAAAATAGTGAATGATCCAAAGCAAGACAGAGATGAGCAGTCATAGGGAAATAAGGGGGGGTTCCAAAGCGCTTCCAAGAGAAAGTCCAAGTTGACAGTCTAAATCCCAAATCCCTGTCTGACTCAGCCCCTGCCTGTGTCCGTAGTCTTAGGTTCTGACCCTCTACAGTCAAAGTCCTCTCTGCAGCTGCGGGCTGTACTGGTAAAATGAAATTTGGAGCAAAAGCCTCAACTGAAAACCCAGTTTCACCAGTCACACATTTTGTGACACCAGGGTGGCGACTTTATTTCCCTGCCCATCAAATCTCTGGGATCCTGACCTATAAATTTCACTAAAAATTCCAGGCCATTTAGAACCCCTGATAGTCAACATTACAAAGAGATGTAAGGGCTTCTCCAGTCTGCTCTGGTCTCTCTCCTAAGGGTCCCCAGAACAGAAGATTTGCCATACTCTCCAGCGAGGCCCAGCTTAAAGGGCTCAATCCCAGAAATCTTAGGAGATGGAGCTCACATAGGAGGACTTTGCCCGGGCACAAAGGCTTCTGGAGAGGGAACTGTAATCCTCCCGAAATTTGCTGTCAGGTGGCAATTTGTAAGGGAGGTCAAATACCTATTTCCAGAAACTTCCACTCAAGAAGAAATCATAATTCCATAAGGAAACACAAAGAACGAGGGTGCCACTAAACATTATTTGGGTACTTGGGACATGTGCTTTTCATATTTTATATTTTGGCAACTCAAAATCCAGTCCTCTCCTTGTCAAATATTATACTGCCAGAGTGAAAGTGACAAGACATACAATAAAGCTGAGGAAGAGAAACACAGAGACCTAGATAGTAACCTATTTATTTTCCAGAGGAAAAAAGTAACAACTATTCTGGCAAAGAAAATAGCCCTGCATTTGGTCTTTTTTTTCCCCCTGTTTTCCCCTCAATTTAAGAGAAAAACTTTTCAAATTCACACAAAATGGTATACCCTGTCTGCTTTTCTATGGCCATCTTCAAATACATAACCTTTCAGGTCACCATGAAACACTTTTTTGAAATATGTCTCAATCTGTCTTTCGGTGTGACAATGAAATTACCAGACAGTTCAGCATGTGACGTGACTGAATTAGGCTGAAGCTGGGCAACTGCTAATATTATCATGCTCCATTCTTTACTTCCTGATGGGGGGAAGGGAAGAATCACTGAAAAATCCTGGAATAGAATCACGGCTGATTATTTGTACAAGAGAAGTGACTCAGTGGAATTACATTGTTCCCTTCTCCGAGACATCTCAGGTCAGGAGAACTATTGATGCAGAAGCAGGTTTGCTTAAATTCTTCTGTCACTACTTCATCAGCTTCCAATTTGTGACTCCATTAGTTACATATACCTGTCCAACTCCCTCTGGACTAGCAGCAAACGTCTTGCAATGTCTTTAGATGAAAGTTATATAGAAGCATTTGACCTTTTTAAGAAACACTGATCAAATTTGCCTTGAATATTTCACTATATCATGGGAACAATCATAAATGGCATAGAAAAATTCAACAGCCGCTGGGATCAATAAGCTGTTCACTCAGAAAAATGTATACATGTTCATAATATACACAGATATAATACATGAATATACTTTTTTAAAAAATTCAAAAAGACTTGCTGCTACGCCAAGTAGAATTGGTTTCATTCTTATGCTAGTAGAGAGAAGCTGACTTCCAGTCTGGCCTAATTAGAGAATATCCACAGGGTCAAAGAATTAAAT
Source organism: Cervus canadensis (assembly GCF_019320065.1). Lineage (NCBI taxonomy): Eukaryota > Metazoa > Chordata > Mammalia > Artiodactyla > Cervidae > Cervus > Cervus canadensis. The sequence goes on along the minus strand of NC_057404.1, from coordinate 21,149,960 downwards.
GAAATTCCTACCTTGTACACCATCTTTGTGGCTTAGGCCATCATCTCTGGAAGGATTCTGTTAAAATACAAATATTTTATCTAGAAGGGATAACATAGTGAGTAATTAATAGGTTCTAACACATTTGCATGTATGTGGTTTTTAATATGGATGGCAGAAAGTAAATCTCCAAGGAGATGGGTCAAAGACAGGTAAGTGTAATGGAGAAGATGGATGGAGCAGAAATCCAGGGCAAGCAGAAGTCGTCCCAGAACCTCTAGGCATAGGCAATTATGGCTAGAATAACCACAAAATGTGCCCCTAGGCTGCATCAAGAGCATTGTCTCCTTTTTCGTCTTGCCTTGGGTCCCCCTTCTTCTTGAGGAAAGCCTTAGAAAGAGTGTATCTTTGGAATTTGTAGGAACAGCTCAAAAAGTCTCACTTCGAGGCATATGCAAATAAGATGAGACTGGAGAATTTCCTCTCCAGAACAAAACAAAGAATGAAAACATTCTGACATGTCACCCAACAACCAAGCAAATAAGACAGGCTGCGTCGGCCTCTGCACACACCATGAAGCTTTCACATGCACACCATATGACAGAGCACCTTCCCCTTTCTTTCTCTCCCCACCCCCATCCCCCTCCTCTCTCCTTCTTTCTCTCAGATGGCTTCAGAGGAAATTAACACATTGTCCCAATGCACGCCAAGTCGCTTCAGTCTTGTCTTGACTCCTTGTAACCCTATGGACTTGCAGCCTGTCCATGGGATTCTCCAGGCAAGAATACTGAAGTGGATTGCCATTGCCGTCCTCCAGGGGATCTTCCTGTCCCAGGGGTCAAACTCACATCTCTTAACAGCTCCTGCATTGTCAGGCGGGTTCTTTAGCAGTAGGGCCACCAAACAAGTGGCTGGAGGAAATGCATAGATGGAGAATATCCTACATGTGCCAAAGTCAAGAGACTGTAATAGCTGAGGACTCCCTCAGGACCTGCAGTAAGGACACACATACACAGTTTGGCAAATATGCCCATTTGAAGACCTTCCAAACATTTCTCTTCTCTCTCCCGAATGAAGCTACCTCATTGTCAATGAGATTTTCCATAAATTTGCTTCAATGGTCACATAGGTTAAAAAAAAAAAATTAATAGCCTAAGAAGCTGGGGCAAAAGACCAAAAAGTTAAAGCGCTTACAAGGCAAATAATTTGAAGAGGCAGGATAAAATCAAAAACAGAATTTAAATGGTCCCAGCCTAAGAATTTATAAAAGACCGAGTCCTGACCTATGACAGAAACGAGAACTTTATTGGGCACGTAATTCAGAAAGGCAGGAAAGGCTGATACTCAGAACACAATGAATGTCAGGTTAAGGATTTAAATCTCAGTCTGACAGGGCCGGGAAAACCAATACAATAATGCCAACGAGAAGAAGAGGCGAAGGGGGGACGTGCTGTGCAAATCTAGTGCGCTTTAGAACTTGGACTGCATAATTAGCCCACGTTGTAATTAAGAATCTAGAGGGCCTATTGAAACGAAAGCACAACGGACAGATTTGGGTTTTGCTGCTTGGAGCCAGAATATTTAACGCAGTAAGAGTTTCCCCCGATTTTGGCTGGATCCTTTCATAGCTGACAGCCAGCAAGACTCATAAACATCATTGAGCTACCTGTTTTGTAACAGTCATGACTGACAGAAGGGAAATATTTTAAAAGTCCGTACATGATGGTTTCATCTTTTCTATCTCGCTTCAGGAAAGTACTTTTTTGGGTTATGATTTCACCATCTGATCACAGGAAACTGAGTTCATTACAGGCTTGGGGTCAAGGCTGAGTTGGTCTCTAAGACAATGATAAACTGGCATTACAAGCTCACTTTATTTAGAGAGACCCATGATATCAAATTAGATGGAAAGGAGGAGAGGGAAGAATTTAGCTTTATTTAGAATAAGTGTCTCTGGAAGGCATCTACCATCAGTTTTCTAAAGATATAAGACAATGCCATAGGTTCTGCCTTTTCCTTTAGGAAAATCAGAGGAGGGTAGTAAAACACTTACACACTACTGTGGTTAGGAGCTAATTCAAAGGACCCATCTTCATAAGAAAGTAAAGTAACCTGAGGAAAATAATACGTTCTGTTCATTTCTACTGCTCTTTCACACTATCCAATAAATAGACCTGAGGTCACTGACTCAGCTTGCCATACTAATTTGGGAAAAATGAAACAAAGAAAAATGGGGGGTTTTTTTCCCTTTCTTTTTTTTTTTTTTGAAATGATAGGCCTTTATTACAACTAGTCTCAAAATGAAAATAAAATGTCACATGCTAGAGGACTCATGAAGAAATAAAAGCATCCATGAAAACCTCACTACATAAATTCTTGGTTTCTGGGGTTTCTGCAGTGATCATTTAGGGAAGCTTTTTTTAAGGCAATATAAGAACCCTTCAATAATCTCATTATGATCTATCAAAAAAACTCTACTGGCTACATGACACCTACCAAGGTCCCCAAAATAAAAAGAAAAGACATCAGAGAAGCATCCACGTTCAGGTTCAGAATTCTTAGTCCAAGGGAGGCAGTGACTTTAAGAAACTCTTCAGTGAAACTGACATTTATAAGAATCAAGAAAGGAAACCTTCAGTAAAAATGTGGTGAGCAGAGGCTCTTGGGCCCTTAATATAGTTTATCTTTCACATAAAGGTATCTTGAAAACCTTTACACAAGTCCTTTATGAGGGAATAATTTCTGAGCTAGGGCAGACAATGGTCTTTCAAATCCATTCTCAGTTTAGAAAGCATTTGTAAGGAAGATTTTTTTCCCAGCCACCGCATGAGAAGTGTGTGATGCCCTTGGAAATCTCTGCAATTAACAATAAGCCTCTTTCACAATTGAAAGTGGACCCTCATACCCTAAAGTAGCACTGATGCTTCTATTTCTGACCTACACCCTTCATTTTATGCAATGTCTTTGTAAAAACCAAGGGCAAGAACAACCTGGAGAGAAATTTTCAAATTTTGGACCAGAGCCACCAAATCAATAATGGCGGAACAAAATGAATTATCAACCTCCACTGCTTCAATCACAGGGAAAGGCAAGGAGTTAGCCAAAAGAGAAACTGCGGTCAATGTTAAGAAACAGAATGAATTGACTTTGAGGTAAGCTTATATCTAATTAAATGAGACTGGGGGCAAAGTCAAGGTAGACTCATCTGCTGCTGATAAGGAAGTGATCAGAGGCAGGTGACTCAGCTCAATTGAACTGCATTTTCCAAACTGGAAAGGAGAGCAAAAAGTGTGATGGGAGGAGGTAAGGGACAAGGAGGAAACTGCACTTTTTCAGAGGGTGTTTCTTTTGTCCTGATACTGTATGTAGTAACTATCTCAAACTATCTCAAACACTCACCACTAGCAATTAACATCCAAGTTCAACAGGAGCAAAAAATGAACAAAACCCTTGCTGTGTTGCTGTGGCATGTCAGCAAAATGCCGCAGGAAGAGAGAGCCATGAGGTGGACCTACCATTGGTCTCTATAGTGAACCTTGGTGCTAGTGGTGAAACCTTCGTCATACTCCTGGCAGCTTAGCAGGAAACTACGGTTCCCAGACTCCTGGGTCATACCATCATTGGTCACCCACATGGTGCCATGTGAGTCTGGGAGAAAAAGAACAAGATACTATGATTTGCAGCCACATGGATGCAACTAGAGATGATCATCCTAAGTGAAATAAGTCAGAAAGAGAAAGACAAATACCACTATATCAGTCATATGTGGAATCTAAACCATGACACAAATGAACCTATCTATGAAACAGAAATAGAGTCACTGGCATAGAGAACAGACTTGGTGGTGGTTGCCAAGGGGGAGGGGCTTGGGGGAGGTGAAGTGGGAGGTAGGGGTTAGTAGATGCAAGCTATTATATATAGAATGGATAAACAACAAGGTCATACTGTATACACAGAGAACTGTATAGCACATGCTCATTATCCTATGATAAACTATAATGGAAATGAATGTATTAACAAAGAGGGCATATATCACTGAATCACTTTGCTATACAGCATAAAATAACATTGTAAATCAACTATAATTCAATTAAAAGTAAATAAATAATAAAGGCCAAAGACACTCCTGGTGGTTTCTTCATGTGTTCTCTGTAGACTCAGCACTAGTACAGTTTAAGACGGGACCCAACTGCCCACTAATGAAGACACCTTTTGTTTAGAAGAAAGGGAGTTCCAAGGACCCCCAGGTAGTACCCTGAGTTGTACGCGGAGATGCTGCGTGTGACAGCTCAGTTAACATCTGCTTTTAGCCTAGAGGTCTTGACAGTACCAAGAGTCTGAGCAGAGAAATGAAATTCCATCTTTCCTACCCCACTTACCAGGTTCACACCAACCTCCAGTGACACCTGTAACTCGCACTAAGGAAAATTGCACTAAACTTTCACCCAGACACTTAGATAAGAAAAGCTACAGCCTCTTCCCACTAGGCCCTGAGCCTTACCAACATATATTAACACTTCCTGTTCCATTTGCAAACACACAGTGTTCTTTAAATGTGTAGAAGTGACACTCAGTGCTTTTGAAACACCCTTAAATAAGACCAGAATGACTCACCATTTTCTGGTCCTGTACTGTTAATTATGTGTTCAAAATCCCTTTAAAAGTCATAAAATCTATCTCGGCACTCTCAATAATTTTAATTGGCAAAAGGGTTGGCCGTGAAGGAGTGGGCCTGGCAAGGCCAGCAAGAAATAACATGAACACTGAAACAGACTTTGGCCCTTCTATAGACCTATATTCACAAGAGTTGTGCATGCCCTTATCAGGAAATTATAGATCTTATTATTGGGAAACTGGGTGGCAGGTGCCAAAAGCATTTAAATTCGCTGCATTTCCAATTCATGAAGCCCATTGTAGCTTGGTATTATGGTTTTATTAGATTTGTGCATTTAGCCGGGAACCTATTATTATAACAAAATACAAAATACAATTATTGTCTTCTTGCAGTGAGAACCTCAATATTATCTACCACTTTATTGTTTTCCCATCAAAAGAAATCCCAAGTTTAGATTTTTTTTTAACTTTTAAAGAAATGTTGCTTCCTCTATCTATTTCCATAGTAGTTCTTGCTTTGGGAAGAACAGGGAAAGAAAGAAAATGGAATTGAGATGGAGGCCATAAGTCACATTGCCTTTATTTTAATTACAGTATAATACTTATATTTCTCATCTTTTCTATCACTAACTCTGCCCAGCCAAATCTCCATTCCTCATTCAGCACTCATTAATTGAGGTGGTGTTTGGGGAAAGTTGATCTATAGATGCGAATTTCATATAGCCAAGCGCTCACCTACTATTACAGACCAAATGGAGTTCGATACCCATAATGGTCAATTTAGCTACTTGTCATATGATACCCACTCTTCATCCACCCCTCACTGACGCTCTTAAAATTCCTGTTTTCTCCCCTGTCTTTCCACTTCACGTTATTATTTTCTCTCTTCATCGGAGAATGAAAACATTTCAGAAATACTGAGGAGAATCACATCAGATGTGAGACACCACAAAATTATTCTCAGATCACTGATTTTAGAGTTGGAAGGGGCCTTAGAGATCAAGTCTTCTGGACTGTCATCTTTCAGATGCAGACAGCATGACCCAGGAAGAACACACTGCAGTTAGGGACAGAAGTCAGGACCTGTCGCCTACTTCTTAGGTTGCTACCAGTGAGTCCTGACTCTGTGTCCAGTAGCCAGGGCATCATCTCCCAAAATCTTCAAGACTTCCTCATGAAATAGGTGATGATACTGCTTCCATTTTGGAGATGGGGAAACTGAGGCACAGAGACATTAGAGATCTGCTCAAAGTCACGCAGAGAACAAGTGACTGACACAAACACAGATTTGTCTCATTACAGAGCCCGACCTCCAAACACTACACAAGACTATCCTCAGTGTCACAGTGAGCTGCCCTTAGCCTTCGTTATTATTTATTCACATAAGTAAAAACAACATTAGTGGTGCTATCTTACAGTAAATAAAATAAAGCACAGACTCTGGAATGAAACGATGTGGGTTTGACTCTTGATTCTGTCATTGACTAGCTAGGGAACTTTCATCAGGATCATCAACCTCTCTGAGAGGAAGTACCTCACTGGTCAAATAAAGATAAAAACCATAACGACCTGGAAGGGTGAGGGTGAAAGCTGAATAAGGTCACTCACTCCCTCATCAAATAGACACTGAGCACAGACCATTAAAGTGATGGGTGTGCAGGATCACTACTCTCGTGTCCTATCCTTGAACCCAAACCCAAATCAGCAAAACAGGGGTTTGCTGGCAGTGGCCGAGGGGCAGGAGCAGATGGCGGATCTGTGGCACCTGGAGAGAGAGGGGGGATCTCTATCTGTCTTGCTTTTCTCTCTCTGACCCTCCCTGTCTTTGTTTCTCTGCATGTATATGAAATACAAGAACTTTACAATTGTAAGTCATGCTATCGGTCCCTGGAGTGATAATACAGTGATTACACAAGTGGGAGTGGTTTAGTCACCGAGTTGCGTCCAACTCTTTGCAACCCCATGGACTATAGCCTGCGAGGCTCCTCTGTCTCTGGAATTCTCCAGGCAAGAATACTGAAGTGGGTAGCCATTTCCTCCTCCAGGGGACCTTCCCAACCCAGAGATCCAACCTGGGTCTCCTGAATTGCAGGTGGATTCTTTACCAACTGAGCCACCAGGGAAGCCCAATACAGTACAAGAAGCTTTCAGTTTCTTAGGAACTTTTTGCCTACCCGCCGCTGGGCCTTTTCCCTCTCCAAAAAATCCTATAAATGAATCCAGTCAAATCAAGGGTGTGTGTGTGTGTGTGTGTGTGTGTGTGTGTGTGTGTGTACATCTGTGTCTGTGATTACTGATTCCCCATATGTTTAGATTTAGATGCTCTTTGGAAAATTTTACATTGTACTTTCTATAGAGAATGTCCCTCTAACTTACTAATGTTGAAGAAATACTGATAGTTAACATTTGAACCTTGTCTGTGTTTCAGACACTGCACCAACCTAGCACATGAAATATTTTTAGACACAATTACTAGTATAAGGAGTTGACTATCAAGCACTTCTTCAGAAATTGAGACTCCTGACTCTTAAGCAGCTTAATTGGAAAGTCAAATTCCACTTACAGGGGTGTTTTTTTAATCCACACAATCATTTTTTTTATTGAGCATCTACTATGGACCAGGCACCAAACTAGCCACAAAGCGATTCTGCTCTCACGGAGCTCACAGTCCAAGGAGGTAAACAAACATGCAAACGAACCATGATGAGAAGACTAAGCTTGTGCTGTCATCGAGGTGAGGCATTGTGAGCTCACAGAGAAAAGACTGGTGAGAACTCTCTTAGAAAATAAAGCGAGTGAGGCTTCCCTAGCCTTCTCTTTGAAAGCAGACCACAGACATTGGAGGGCTGGGGGTGGTCCTAAAAGTATGACTGTCGCTCAGTTGTGTCCGACTGTTTGTGACCCCGCAAAAGTAGCTGGCTTGCCCTTAGGAATAAAACACGTGGTGCAAAAACACAACTCTCGAACTCTTGAACTCTCACTAAGCGTGCCACTGGGTGCACACCCTGAAACGGGGTGCCAGGGGGCCACTTGAGTCTGCTGGTCCCCTAGTGCCTCTCCATTTATACCTTCCTCTCCACATGCACCCTTCTCACAGTTCCTGAACCCCATCCTCTAACCCAAACCCAAAGCAGCCAAGGAGGTGCTGGGTGACAAAGGAGGGGTTGGAGGGAGCAGGGTGTAGGTTAGATGTTTAGGGAGAGGTCATCTGTCTGTCTTGCTTGTTTTCCTGACTCTCCATGTCTTTGTTTCTCTGCACCATCTCCCCTAACTCTCTCCCTCATCCCCTTTGCCCCTATTCCCCCCAGTTTTATGCTTGAATCCCAGTAAGTTCAATGGAGGGAAGGTGGACTCTATGTTAAAATGCTTTCCATCCATGAAAAGAGGAGTCCAAAAGCTGGTGGCTGTTATTAGGTCATGTTAATGCCATTAAAAGCCTCCCCGTAATTTTCCAGAAAGGTACATCCTAGGTTGAGGCTCACAAGGAATGTATAATAGACTTTGGAAGAACTGGGAGAAGGAGAAGGAGTCTTAAATCAGAGGCTTAGAGACACAGAATCCTTAGGAAGTTGTGCGTGTCAGGTGAGAGGAGGACTAGGAAGCTTACTTCTCTTTTAATTATCTGATGCTCACACCACCCTCCTTTGTTGCCTTCAGCCTGAGCTGATAAGGAAAGACACCAATAAATATCCCGGTGGTCTGAAGGGAGAAGCCATGCTTCATGGGACTCCCTGCTTCTACAGCTGTTGTTAAAATATTACTGCTAATTAGCTGGCTAGTTATATATAAACCCTTACAAAGGAGTATTTTTACACAATCATAAAATAAATTAAACTACCAAAAATTCACGCTGTTAATTAAAATAACCCCTGTAGGAGGGGGAAAAATCGCTACAAGGCTGAGGTAAACAGGAGGCAATTTCACAGGCACAAACTGATTAATTTTATTTCCCATTACATGTATTTGCTAATATCATCAAAATTAGAAAATAAAGCAATTTTGCCTCGACAGTAGTTCAAATGGAGGCAGTGCCTAGCAAAGGAATGTAGCTACTCAGATATATCCTTGGCCCGAGGGCAGCTCTAAAAGACCCTCTCGGGAGGGACACACACTAGGTGGGGTGAGAGAAACAGTGAGCATCTCCTCAGCCCTCACTCAGCTCTGGCAACATCTGCGGTATGACCTGTCATGGTCACATCGCCCTCTCAACCAGAGAAAACCACATGAGGATACAGGAGAAACTAGGATTCTGAGGATGGACCAGAGGGTGTAGAAAATAAACTAATCTACCCACAGTTCCAGGAATGGCCAAGATAGCTTTTGTTGTTGTTGTTTAGTTGTTAATTCATGTCTGGCTGCTTGCAACTCCATGGACTGTAGCCTGCTAGGCTCCTCTGTGCATGGAATTATCCAGGCAACAATACTACAGTAGGTTGCCATTTCCTTCTCCAGGAGGTTGTCCCGACCCACGGATCAAACCCACATCTCCTACACTGGCAGATGGATTCCTTACCATCTGAGTCACCAGGGAAGCCTCCAAGATAGTCTTACTTACAATTTATTAACATGGTGTGCATGCTCTCTGGTTTGCATGTTTCTCCTGCCCCAGATATTATAGTGGGGCAAACTCTAAAGTTTGTGTATAATTCCTATATTTAAATAATTGCCCAAACCCTTTGTGGATCATTCTTTTATAAAAGATTACAAGGGGTTAGTCCAAAAGCCGAGAAAATATATTTGTAACCCCAAAAAATGCTATTTAGGAAAGAATGAACTCCAATTTCAAGTTCTTACGTCTTTGTCTGACAGCCAAGTTAAATGATAGACTTTAAAGTAGCTAGAGAACTCTTCAAAACACACAAAAATTTTTAATCACCCCTGATCCTCCCAACCCAAGCTGCTCAACGCAAACATTCACCTGAAAATATACTCCTAAAAAGCCTAAATGCACGACTTTATGTCACTTTTCGTCAACCAGAAATATTCTCAATCCCCTTGGACCCGTCACTTAGTTGGTTATTTTATGGCACCTTGAAGCAGGGTTTATTCATTCTTACACCCCTTAAAATTCATCTACAAGTCAGGCCTGGGGTAGCATCTGGTTTTATGGATGGCTCTCACACAGCCTCACAGACTTTGTCGGATGGACACCAAACATTCGGGAGAAGAGGCAAAACTTCAGACCTACCTACAGGTGTTTTAGCTGAGCAACTCCAAACATCCAGATGTTTGGGGAGGGAGGGAAAAGAACAGCACTTTATAAATAATATTCTGCCTCTGACAAAGACGATGGACAAGTGCATGAACAATCCAAAAGAGCAGATAAAATGGGAAACACTCATGGTTGCCTCTGTACACGATGGACGATTTTATTCCGGTCATTTTGCTCTGCTGTAAAGTTCTCTCCCGAGCAGCATTTTGTACAGATTCACCACACCATAAGCCAGGATTTCCCCGGCTATTAGAGAAATGGCAGTCAGGGTGTCTGGGGCATGCCAAAGCCCCAACAAGAAGGCGGGTTTGATTCCCTGTCCTTAAAGGCTCCAGTTCACCACTGCTGCCCAGTGAAGATCTCCTTATTCCTTCCATTGGATGTCCTGGCTTCCAATTTTCACCTCCACACAGCAGTCGAGTGACTATTCTAAAACTGTCGCTGAGATTCTCCATCTCCCACAAAGCCTCATCTCAGGATGAAGCCCAACCCCTCTGCAGAGTCTGCAGGGCTCCTGGTCAGCTGGTGAAGCTCACCGTCGATACCAGCCCTGTGTTCCAGCCCAAGAAGGATAACTTGCTGTGTTCTGGAATATTCCTGTACATCTTCACATCTGCCTGTCTGTGTAGTTGCAGTTTTCCCAGCCAGATCACCAGCCAGGAAGACACCCACTCTTATTTCACAACCATTCAGAAGTTGCCATCTCCATAAAACTTGCCATGGCCTCGCCAGCAGGGTCGTTCACTCCATCCTCAGCAGGCAAGCAGCATTTATTTCAGGCTTTTCTCTCCATCCACACCACCTGATCTGGTCCATATCTAACCATGACCAAGACTGTCTATTTACCCCCTAAAGTAAAGTGTTAGTTGCTCAGTCGTATCTGACTCATTGTGACCCCATGGACTGTAGCCCACCAGGCTCCTCCGTCCATGGAATTCTTCAGGCAAGAATACTGGAGTGGGTAGCCATTCCCTTCTCCAGGGGTCTTCCCAACTCAGGGATCAAACCCAAGTCTCCTGAACTGCAGGCACTTTTTACCATCTGAGCCACCAGGGAAGCCCTATTTACCATTTACCCCCTAAACAGCTCTTAAAGGCCCTTCAACAGCCTTGATCTTAAGACAAAAACCAAAATCAAGAGCCCCTGAAGCCCTGCTGATCACATCCCCTGGACCCCAGGCCTGCTGGCCTCCATCACTACCTGGTTCCCCACATTTCCTCCTGTTTCAATGCTTGCCAACCCCCTGATTAGGATGCTAACCCCACCCCTTCCCTTCCAACTTCAAAACCTTTAATTCCCACTCATCCTTCTCAGCTCAGAAAAAAAGTCTGTTTCATGTAGAAACGCTCTCTGATCCTCCCTTTCCACCCAATTTCAGTCAGCTCTGTGGTTATATACACACAAAACCATGTCACTTTCCCTCCTTACACTGAAGTTAGTGCAATCTTGTTACATATTTAATAAGGTGAAATTCTGATTATTATCTTTCTCTTCCATTAGGCTGCAAGCTCCACTGAGAGTAGAGATAGTGTTCTTACTCCGTTGTATTCCCAGATTCTAGCAAGGTACCTGGTTCATCATAACTGCAACATATCCATGACTATCATTCGTGAGGGCAGAAGCTATCTTTTATTTGAATGTGGGTCCCAGCACAGGTGGGTCCTCAGACACAGGGAGACAGAGCCTATGCTTCTAACAATCAGAAAGACTGGACTAACTTCTAAGCATCCTCCTTTACATAACTGTGAGCCCCTATCTGTGGTATCATACAAGGATAGGACAGATGGACCATGTCAGAGATGGTCTAGAAGCAATCCAAGCAATGGATTTGATGATCCCTTAAATCCTTTCCAACCCTCATGTTCTACAGTGCAACTGGAAAGAACTAGAAGGAGTGTGGGTGTAAGAAAACATCAGTTCAGTTCAGTTCAGTCGCTCAGTCATGTCCAATTCTTTGAGACCCCATGGACTGCAGCACGCCAGGCTTCTCTTTCCATCACCAACTCCCGGAACTTGCTCAAACTCATGTTCATCAAGTTGGTGATGCCATCCAACCATCTCATCCTCTGTTGTCCCCTTCTCCTCCTGTCTTCAATCTTTTCCAGCACCAGGGTCTTTTCCAATGAGTGAGTTCTTTGCATTAGGTGGCCAAAGTATTGGAGTTTCAGCTTCAGCATCCTTCCAATGAATATTCAGGACTGATTTCCTTGAAGATTGACTGGTTTGATCTCCTTGAAGTCCAAGGGACTCTCAAGGGACTCTTCTCCAGGGGATCTTCCCAACCTAGGAATTGAACCCAGGTCTCCCACATTTCAGGCAGATTCTTTAACAGATGAGCTATCAGGGAAGCCCGTAAGGAAGCAAGTGTGCATGCTAACTCACTTTGGTTGTGTCAACTCTTTGTGACTCTATGAACTATAGCCCACCAGGCTCCTCTGTCCATGGGATTCTCCAGGCAAGAATACTGGAGTGGGTTGCCATTTCCTTATCCAGGGGATCTTTCTGACCCAGGGATCGAATCCACGTCTCTTACATCTCCTGCATTGGCAGGCGGGTTCTTTACCACTAACACCACTTGGGAAGCCCTGTGTAAGGAAGAGAGATTTGTAAAACATAAGTGAAATTATAACACACCTCTTCACAGAAAGGAGGGTTTCAGAACAAATAAGAAGGATAGGCTTTTGCCAAGGTTTTCTTAATTGCTGGCAGGTAGCCTATAAAATATGTGTGTGATGGCTGAAAGGGAGATGTCAAAGATTACAGTCTCAACTCCCTGTCTGATGTCTACTCCTTCATTCTCAGCCCAGCCCTTATTTCTAGATTTAGATACAGCTCAAAAGAGGCTCAGACTTTGAAGACCTAGGCAGAAAACTGTGCTAGTCACATGGAATCATTTTGAATGTTTTCTCAGCTGTTTCCTAAGAAAACAGATTTAACATTTGTCACCTTCATTCCCGAATAAGGAAAGCGATTTCACTTTCTACTGAAGCAAAAAACACAAGGTGGATTTGGCATTTGCTGAGTGCAGAGCAGGGTTCAGCTCAATGGTGTGTCGAGGGTTTCTTTGTTTTCACCATCTTTCTATATTTTCACATTCCAGAAGCTAAATGAATTGCCCACACCTCTTCAGGGGGCTCCCTAATAGAACGATCCCATCAGGAAACTGTTCTTCTACATCCTCCTTATCATTCCTCTTTCCATTCTCCAGGTTTCACATCTTAGGCCAAAATTAGTCAGTTTCTAGAATATAAGAATGGCTGGGGGAAGGAAATGGAGAGGAAGAGAAAAAGGATGAAACAGAAAATTGAGCAACACATGATGAAAGGGGCCCATAGGACTGCCTTTTATTTCTCTGCATATCTAAATTGACAGTCACAATATTTCATCTATCAAGTCAGGTCATACAATCAGAACATCAATTTCTGAGCACGTGTCATGAGCTATATTCCTTATACATATTAGTTCACTGATTTTCAATTACCCTAGAAGTTAAGTAGTATTGTTCTTATTTAACAGGTGAGAAATTTAAGGCTTCAATAAGATAAATATTGTGCCCAGTGTCACATTAACTAGTCACAGTTAGTTTTGGGTCCAGAGGTCAAACTCAGGTTTTCTGCCTCCAAATCCAGGTCTGATACCTATATCCAAACAATCTCAGCGAGAATCTGAAATGCTTCATTAACAAATACCCAGTTAGCTGTCATACTACATCACCCAGGGGTAATTTTGCTCCCAAGGGGACATTCAGGAATGTCTAGAGACATTTTTGGTTGTCACAATGGGTAGGTCCTCTTGGCATCTAGTGAACAGAGGCTAGAAATACTCCCAAAATCTTACAATCCACAGGACAATGTCCACAACAAAAAAAAATAATGATCAGGTCTGAAATATTAACAGCGCCACAGCTAAGAAACTCTGTGCTAGGTACTCCCATTATTGTGTACCATGGGTCTTTTGCCACCAACTCAAGACTTGCCATGTTTAAACAGGGGAGCTCCTAACTTCTTCACATACAGTTACACGTTTTAAAATGTCTGGAAATGGCCAAGGTTCTTTTTAAGAATGAAAAAAAAAAAAAAAAACAAGGAGAAAAAATAGAAAGAGAAGAAAGAAAAAGAATCAGAAAAGGGGAAGGAGACAAGTTAATGTTAGACACCTACACTGCAGCATTCAACAGCTGGATCACATTACATGGAAATCCACCCCAGCGACAGCCCAACAGGCTGCTTTTGTATCTTCATGAATAACACAATGTGCTGGGTAAATGCTTTTCCCCATTTAGAAACAGGTAGTTAATGGGAATTGAAGTGATCAAATGCTGTGTACCCCAAGGTTACTTACATCACAGGCCTGGGTGGCCCAGAGCTCATAAATAAAGCATTGAAGCGTCTTATTTTAGGCCCGGTCAGATAAGCAAAAGCTTGCATCATGTGAGCTGAGCCCACAGCACGATATGACACTGAGCCTGCTAATTCCAGGACCTCTTGGAATGTGACATTTCGAGCGCAGTATGCAGAGTGCACGCCCTGTGGAAGCTCTGTGGCCCACCAGACCTTAATTTTCCAGCATCTCCTTGATTCAACTGCTACAAGAGAGGGTGTCACAGAGCTGGACTTTCAGCAATCTCAAACCCCTTCCTTGTTACTCAGAAGTGAACGTGAGGCACATTTGCAACTTCTAATTCTCATTGACTCACTTGCTGGGACAAGGACCACACACGGCTTGACAGCCCGCCAACTCGCACAGACTATTCCCACCATAAAGGTTTGGCCCAACTTAGCCCAGCTTGGCAGCTCAAAAAAACAGCTGCCGGACCATGGTGGAACAGGGAGTTGATTATAAGAAAAGAAAAATGTCTATTCTTTCCCTCAAATTTTTACATGTAATTATGTAATCATATCCCTATTCAGATACTTTGACATAAATTGTACTTAATTAAATTGTTGCTAATTTGTTGTTTTATTATTAGTTCATGGCTTGTTTGCCGATATCCACCCACAAGTCATGTGCAACGCACGCACACACACACACATACTGATGCTCAGCCACACTAGTGTTGTTTTGAAAATAATGAAAAATGTTCTATGCAAATAATTTCTCTATTTGACAGAATCACAAAATTTCTCCAAGAGTGCTTATTCATATGGTACACAAATGGCTGGATGAATAACTCTAATGTGATAGTTTGCTGGTGTTACTGTTTTTTTTCTCACAGACTTTCTATAATCTGATCATATCAATCAAATAATATATTCACTGCATCAAATAAATTCTCCCTACTGTAAAAAAAAAAAAAAAACAGCTCCCATAATAAACATATTTCCCAGTGATCAGTAACCATTTCTCACTCAGATCCTGAATATAGCACTAAGAAAATATCTTCAATATATGTTTTTACACTTAAATCTGGGGTAAGACACATGTTCTGAATTTCCTCCAAGGTTATATAATTAGTCATTGACTAAAAGCCAACCTCATTCACCATGAAACCATCTTCTGGAAGAAGGGACACTTCCCTCTAATACACATCACTTCTCCTACCCTACTTGGAATTTGTTCAGGTACCAACTCTTTTGCCTCTAACACTGTTGCTCAAAGTACGGGCCTCACAAGACCTGCCTGTTAGGAATTAAGACTGTAATCAGCTCTTTAGCATGTTTATTAGAAATGGAGATTCCTAAATTCCACACCAAACCAATTTAATCTCACTCTCTAAGAGAATCTGCATTTTCAACAATATATGCAAGTAAAATTGGCTTCTTCTTTGAGTCTTGAGGAATATGGACTGAGGGGTGGAGGAGAAAAAGAAACATAGTATTAGACAATTTTCCCTGGAACAAGGGATGTAAATGAGATTCTGGAAAAATGTGCTCATTAACTCACTGTATTTGAAGTAAACTAATATCAAAAATTGCACTCTAAAAATCATCAGTTGGCTATTGCCCTACATCCTCTCAACCTACCAAAAAAAAAAAAAAATCTGGTCTTCAGAATGATAGCCCTGTTTCCACAAAAAGAAGGAGGCATGAAACAGAGATATAAGCATTTTTCCATGCTATCTTTTAGAATGAATTTTCAACCAAAGAGGTTTTATTAAAAAAAAGTTTTCCTAGATAAAACTCCACTTACCCCTCAAGCCTTCTAGTTCTAGTTCTATATTTTGCTGGATAATCATCTCTTTGGTTTCCTATTCCAGCTCATCATCACTGTGATGACAGAGTAAAGTGAATTTAATTCAAAGTTCCAGAAGAGGCTCAAAGGTTACACAGTCACATAATTTACACCAAAGAGATCAGCTCTATCTTCAGAATTAGACTTGCACCCACACGCACACCCAAGGGTTGTGGACTTCAAGCACCTTTGTTAACCTTATTCCAGGTAGTTGCTGAAATTGGCTGTGTAAGTGTATACACTGTCGACAGCACAAGCATTGCAATCATTTATTAATATCACTGATTAATAGTGTGCTCATGGCTATGGTCATGTCAGTGGAGTCACGGGGCCTGTTTCACCCACCAGAGATTTCTGCGTGTGTGCGTGCTAAGTCATTTCAGTCGTGTCTGACTCTGTGTGACCCTATGGACTGTAGCCTGCCAGATTCCTCTGTTCATAGGGTTCTCCAGGCAAGAATACTGGAGTGGGTTGCCATGCCCTCCTGCAGGAGATCTTCCTGATTCAGGGATCAAACCTGTGTCTCTTATATCTCCTGCACTGGCAGGCAGGGTCTTTACCACTGGCACCACCTGGGAAGCCTACCAGAGATTTCTACCAGCCCCCGAATGAAGAGATCTGAAGATACAGACAAGCAATCAACCATTCTCATCAGCTCAAATGCAGGTGCTTGAGGGGAAGAACTCTGTTTTATGTTTCTCTGTCCCCCCGACATCACCTATAATAACATCTACTTGGGCATATAGCTGACCCCAGAAACATACATGTCTCAATAAGAAGCATCACACGAGGACTGTCACCCAACCTTGGCCTGTGGCTACAAAGACCAGAGAGAGCACATTTTTGAACCTTCTGTTTCCAACACAGGGACCTGGACTTCTTCCCCAAAAGATTCAGAGATAAGAAGGCAGCCTCACCACAGCTGAGGAGAAAGGATACCACGGACATGCTCCTTGCACATTCAGACCCTTTCACTTTGGAACCACGGAGAAGGCAAGAGTCCCACCCTCTCCCAGGAACCACAGCACCTCCACCTGGCTCCAGCTGTATTCGAGATTTACCGTGTGGCCTTGGGAGGCTCATTTAACCTCTCAGTGTCTTAATTTCTTCATCTGGAAAATGAAGATGCTATCTACAGTATGGGCACGGCATTTCAAGGTTAATGAGTGAGGCTGATATTGAAATGCAACCTTGCAGGGGAATGTCTAATTTGAGGGAGGAAGTGAGGCACAGCCGCGCACTTCTGGTGGCTGTAACATATGCGGGATCACAAAATTGGGCCCTAAGGTTAGCAGCGCACATGACGAGGGCAATAAGCCATTCACAAGGCACCACCTGGAGTCTTTTATTGTTATTGCCAAGTGCAGTTGATAAAGCAAAGAAAGCAAAGGATCGGGAGCCCTCATTTATCAAATGTATTGATACAGATCCGATATCGACAAGCAACGGGCCACTTTTAGATTCAGATCAATAAATCCATCTCATAACACAGTAGCATCTCGACACTTCGTCCCAGAATCCATCCATCTAGATATTAGAAATCCATCCTGCCTTGCCTGCAGTCTGTCAAATGTCACCACGGACTGCAGAAGCCACCCTGCCAAATCTGTATCCTGAATCAAATCCCAATGGAAACTTCCCAGATATAAATAACTACTATGAACATACAGGGAAGAAAAATAGCTATGAAGTTTCACTCTTACTTTTTTTTTTTCCTTTTAGCCTGTGACAAGTAAAAAAAAAAATCATAGAATTACTCACTCTCCAAAAACAATCTAAACCCAGAAGGTTTAACCAATTCAATTTTCTAGTCCCTGTGACAACTGTTTTCATCCGTGGAACAGCGTCTGGGGCACGTCTACAGGACTAATCCCATGGTGCTTCCACGGGCAGGCCCTGCTGGAAACTCTGAGAGCAGCTTCCGTTCCTGAACACACTGTGGGCAGCGGCATTTGATGACACTCGGAGTCTCACGCCATGAAGACAGATTCTTTATTTACAGTCAGAGAGGCAGCGACTGTCCTTCTACTTGGGAGTGGATTATTGAGATCCTGCAGAGTCAGTGGTGAGCAGAGTTTAATAGAAGTGGGGAAACCCACTCAATGTTCACTAGGCCCAGGAGAGTAACAGAAAGAAAGTAAAAAAGTGAGCTTGAAAATCGGAATATCCAGCTTTGAATAGGGTTGAGTCAAGAATGTGTGGTCTTGGTTAAATCATTTCGCCTCCCTGAGCCTCGGTTTCCCTTTTGTCAACAGGTGAAGAGGGCTGTGCAAGAATCAAACAGTATGAAAGCTCCTAACTCAATGCCTATCACCTAGTCAGTGCTCCAAAAATATGTGGTGAAATACAATCTGAAACGAGAAATACTGAATTATTGACATCATTCTTTAACCAATGGGCATAAGTTCGCATGCTGAATGCACATGATATGCCAAGCACTAAATGGTGGGAATAGAGCTAAGAAGACTAGATTATGATGTTTGTCCTCAGGTTACGACAGAGAAAATGCACAGGGCTGGATTAGGAGACCAGTCATTGTTAAATATAAGACCCAGATCTGGAACCTAGAGGGCAGCCACTCCACCCACATCCAGGTCGAGAGGACTGTGAATTATCCAAAAATTCCTTGCCTAAATGCAGCTGGTTACACTCTGGTTTTTTACAACTTACAGACTAATTCCTGTGCTCATTTGTCCACAGAATGTAAACTCATTTTAATATTAGCCTCAAACAGGTTGTTTGTTAGGAAGGTAAATCTGCTGCAAATATAAACACCTAAGCGTGGACTGGTTTAGGATTATCTAAACATCCAAAGGAAAGATTCAAGGGCAGACATGAGTGCCATCCTGGAAAGCTGAAGGTAAATTAAAATCCCATATAAAGTATTAAACTCATTTTCTATTGAATCACATTAGGTATTTGCATTCTTCAGGCACAGCCTCTTTGAAATCTGTCCTCATGAACAATAAAGAGAAGGAGTAGGGAAAGAGGTAGGAAAGAGAAGAAAAGAAGAAAGAGGAAGGAGGGGAGGAGAAGAGGAGGAGGAGGAGAAACTAAAAGTCTCCAAAGAAAGAGCCCAGATCTCTGTCCGGCTGCTCAGCAGACATTCAGCAGGGATTTTTTTTTTTTTTTCCCCTTCCCAAAGGAATAGCAGGAAATGGGAGTGAATTCAGCAAATTAGAAGGCCTTCCCTTCTCGAGGCTTCCCTTCCAACGGTAAATAGACATTATTTCTTTCCCAGAACTTAGAGGATTTGTTGTTGTTTTATACAAGAATGATTTAAAGACAATAGTCTCTCATGGGCAATCCCAATATTTCCTTGCCGCAGAATTTCCCAGGCCAAAATTATATGGGAATCAGCCATAGGATTTTTGTCATATTAGATGTCACCTCTACTATTATTTGTTTCATATGACATTTAAATCAAGTTACTTTTTAAATTTTTACTATATTTCTAGGCAGTATTGTCTATAAAACCATGGTTATTATGGTGTGAGTTATATTTTCCTAATACACATTGAGATAAATCAATATTATTAATATAGCATAGTGGAGTGATTAGCAGGATAGATACTGACTGCATTCAAATCCCGGCTTTACCACTACTAGCTGTGTGATCTTGGGTAAGTTACTTAAACTCTCTGTGCCTCAGCTTTATGATCTATTAGATAGCAACACCTTCTTCATAGAGTCACTCTGAGGATTCCACTAGTTAAGATCTGTAAAGCACTGGTATCTTCTCAAAACCTCTACATGAACAACAGTATTGGGAACTCTGAAGGCACGCAAGCATATACCATCAAGATTTGCCTACACTGTTCCTCTTTCTTAGGGATACTCTATTGCCTCCACTCTCCCATCCCATATGAAAACCAAAAACAAAAGCAGAAAACGACACGGTCTCGCTCCAGCCCTCTTGAGAGCCTACCCATTTTAATCACCATGTTGAATAGACAGAATAGCAATTACAAACACTTATTGAGCATGCATTACTTTCCAAGCCCTATGTTCAGTCTTTTGAATATATCATATATCATCTAATTTAATTTTCAGTTTTACCCTTTGAGGAAGCCCCAAGCTTAAAGAAATTAAGTGATTTTCCTAAGGTCCTACACCCAGGGGGTAGAAGGAAAGGTCAGGATTCAAACCCAGGTCCATCTGACTCCATAGCCTACACTTATCCCATTAAGCCATGTGGTCCCACCATGAAGTTCTCTCTTCCAAGAACCCGTCACAGCCTTCAGACAGACATAAACTTTCTTTCCTCTCCCACTGGACTTGGTAAAGTCCAGTTTATAATATGTTGGTAATTATTTAACTGTCTTTCTCTCTCTGTTATTCATGACCATCTTTTCTAGTTGGATTTTGGAAAGAAATCATCCTAAAATTTCCCTGAATTTGAGAAAGGGCTACATTCTACTGGGCTGAATATAATATTTTCTTTACAACTCCAATCGCCTTTATCAACGACAAATGCTGTAATGTTCTACGCCGTAGACGTGACTTTAGGGCAATTTTTGTCTGTGTGGTACCCAGTGACTGTCAGAAAAACACAGACTCCAGAGCCCCGCCCCAGATCTATTGAATCAAAACCTCTGGGTTAAGGGCCAGGAGTCACTTAAGTTTCAGAATCATTGCCTTAGGCTATGGATGGGCACTTGACCCTGTTTTATACTCCTAGACGCAGACTGTATTTTAGATCTTGTATCTGTTTTTCATGGTTTTCCTGACCTCTCCCACCCTGCAAGTTGACAGCTATCATTTCTCACTGCCAACCAACATTGCAGCATAAATTTTTCCTGTTTTATCTCCTAGCCAGCAATGCTAAGGTTTCCAAGCTTTCTTTTTTGTTTTAACACTGTCCTGAAAACTAGATTCTTAGGCAGGTGCCAATTTTAAGTACATTATATCAGAGCGATTCTTCTGGACAGGAGTGAGTGGCCTGTATCCCAATGCTGGTCCCGCGCCCTCTCTTCTTCACACCACACCCCACACTGCCATCATCCATGGTGGTCCTGAGTCCCCTCCCCAGACAGCAATTTCAAAACCACTGACATAATGCAACCTTCGGGCAGATTCATACTTAGAGTGACAGATACCTTATTTTTTTATACATATTCAAGATGATCAGAGAAGGGTTTTTTTTTTCATCAAAGTATGCCAGTGTAAAGTCAAGAGTGTCTCTTTTTATTTGAGAGCATGTCACCAAATTTATAAATCACCCCTATATTATATTTGCAAAGTCACTCCTTAAGTGAATATCCTTAACATGGGAAACAATAATCTCATTGTATCAGTATCTGGACTACCATCTACTTGTCACCCTCTGTATTTAACTTACATGCAGAGTATATCATGAGAAATGCTGGACTGGATGAAGCACAAGCTGGAATAAAGATTGCTGGGAGAAATATCAATAACCTCAGATACACAGATGACACCACCCTTATGGCAGAAAGTGAAGAAGAACTAAAGAGTCTCTTGATGAAAGTGAAGGAGGAGAGTAAAAAAGTTGACTTAAAACTCAACATCCAGAAAGCTAAGATCATGGCATCAGTTCCACCACTTCATGGCAAATAGATGGGGAAACAGTGTAAACAGTGACAGGCTATTTTTGGGGGGCTCCATAATCACTGCAAATGGTGACTGCAGCCATGAAATTAAAAGATGCTTCCTCCTTGGAAGAAAAGTTATGACCAACCTAGACAGCTTATTAAAAAGCAGAGACATTACTTTGCCAACAAAGGTCTGTCTAGTCAAAGCTATGGTTTCTCCAGTAGTCATATATGGATGTTGGACTGTCAAGAAAGCTGAGAACCAAAGAATTGAGGCTTTTGAACTGTGTTGATGGAGAAGACTCTTGAGAGTCCCTTGGACAGCAAGGCGATCCAACCAGTCCATCCTGGGGAAATCAATCCTGAATATTCATTTGAAGGACTGATGCTGAAGCTGAAACTCCAATACTTTGGCCAACCGATGCGAAGAATTGACTCATTTGAAAAGACCCTGATGCTGGGAAAGATTGAAGGTGGGAGGAGAAGGGGACAACAGAGGATAAGATGGTTGGATGGCATCACCGACTCGATGGACACGAGTTTGAGTAAACTCCGGGAGTTGGTGATGGACAGGGAAGCCTGGCATGCTGCAGTCCATGGGGTTGCAAAGAGTCGGACATGACCGAGCGACTGAACTGAACTGAACTACTTTTCAGAAGGCTCTTGGGCAAAAAAAAATTGGTCAAGGAAATTTGCCTTTTCAAGAAACCCTCTCCCCTGTGAAGGAGAATGTCAGAGCACCCAGAAAAACTTTCTAACCTTTAAAATTTTGAGGCATCTTTTATTGGCTGTGTTCTAAATAGATTAGTAGTCTATAGTCTAAAAATAAGTTCCAAGCAGCAGTTTTTAAATTTGAAAAAAATATTTAGGCAAAGTTCTCTTATGTTCTTTTTGGTGTTTTTCTTCCAAAATGTATTATGTTGAGATGCAGCATTTAGGAAGTAAATATAACATCATAAGCAGTATAAGCAGGGGCACATGGAGGGAACATGATATCTTTGGTGAATTAGTGCGAGATTCAAAGACACATCTAGAGAGAGAGAGAGTCACTGTGGCCAAAGGTTGATACTTAGTGAGTACAGGTAAACTGTGTACACAGTGTTCCTTTCACTATTCTTTCAACTCTTCTGTAGCCTGGAAATTTTTCAAAATAAAATTGGGGGAAAATGTTCAAACACACAGAACCCAGTCATCAGAGCCTGGATGAGGAAACTGAGGGGTGAGGAAACTGAGGCAGCTAAGATGCAAAATTTAAGGAAGCACCTGCAAGACTTGGAGGGTGAGTGCTTCCTTAGCACTGGGGCAACTCGGAGAGTGAGCACCTCCTTAAATTTTGCACTGTAGGTACTCACTTGCTTCACCCTAGAGTCAGCCCAACATTAGCAAATTTCACCTGCTTCCTCACATTGTAGTGATCTTAAAGAGAAGAAGCTCATAGTCAGTGTTATCCATACACTGATTCTCTCATTTATTCACCAAGCATGTATCACATCCCAGCTACATGCTCAGTGACTACTCAGCTAGGAATGCATTCTGTGCCAATAAACCATTTTGGGGCTTCCAAGGTGGCACTTTCCAAGCGGTAAAGGACCCGCTTGCCAATGCAGGAGACATAAGAGACACAGGTTGGGAAGATCCCCTGGAGGAGGGCATGGCAACCCATTTCAGTGTTCTTGCCTGGAGAACCCCATGGACAGCGGAGCCTGGCAGGCTACAGTCAATAGTGTCACATAGAGTCAGACACAACTGAAGTGACTTAGCACATATGCACGCAAACCATTTTGACTCTCAAACAGAATAATCTTAAACCAAATTCCTGCCACTCATTTATTCATCTATGTGTTAAGTGCCAGAGACACTATGATGACAGACCAGTTCCTGCTAAAATATCTCACTATCTGCCAGACACTGTTTTAATGTGATAATTTTTATCATCATCATCATCATCATCTATTGGCATGTCTATTTTCCCAATTCCATGGAACTATTTCAGGGCAGGGAATGAATATTATTCATCTTTGGTTTTTTGACACTCAGGATGGTATAAAGTATTCAATAAATATTTCTTGAATGGATGAAACCATAAATCTACTTTTTTGTTCAGCCGCAAAGATTTGCCACAGTTAGGTGACTAGGAAACTTCCTCCCAGATTGCCTAATAATACCAGCTAACACGTACCGGGGCTTAAAAGCTGCCTGGTATTTCCTGAGCTCTTTCTATACATCAACTCAATTAAGCCTTGCAAGAAGGCTGCTGCTGCTGCTGCTAAGTCACTTCAGTCGTGTCTGACTCTGTGCGACCCCATAGACGGCAGCCCACCAGGCTCCCCTGTCCCTGGGATTCTCCAGGCAAGAACACTGAGTGGGTTGCCATTTCCTTCTCCAATGTGTGAAAGTGAAAAGTGAAAGTGAAGTCGCTCAGTCGTGTCCGACTCGTAGCGATCCCATGGACTGCAGCCCACCAGGCTCCTCTGTCCACGGGATTTTCCAGGCAAGAGTACTGGAGTGGGGCACCATTGCCTTCTCCTGCAAGAAGGCTAAGAGTCCCTTTTTACCTATAAGAACACAGAAGAGAGAGAAAAAGTGTGTGTGTGTGTGTGTGTGTGTGTGTGTGTGTGTGTGTTAGTCACTCAGGTGTGTTCAACTCTGCGACCCCATGGACTGTAGCCTGCCAGGCTTCTCTGTCCATGAAATTCTTCAGACAACAATACTGGAGTGGGTGGCCATGCCCTTTGCCAGGGGATCTTCCCAACCCAAGGATCAAACCCAGGTCTCCTGCACTGCAGGCAGATTCTTTACCATCTGAACCACCAGGGAAATCCAAGCACACAGGAGAGTTTGAATATCTTTCCCAGGGCTGCACAGCAGATAGAGGCTATTCCAGAGTTTGCACCCAGGAACCTGGCTCTGAAGTCTGCCCTCTCAGTGACTCTTTTAAACCCTCTCACAATTCTGACCCAAAGGGGTACTCCTTCCATCCCCAAACAGCACTTGTCTTCAGCTTGTTTTTCACCAAATATTATTAATACCTAGAAAGATCTAGAGGGCACCAGGGATGCTTTTAGCAAAATGATCCTCAATTCCGATGGCCAAGTCAGACTTTGGGGGACTTCCTGCTTAATTTCACCTTGTCTAAATATAACCACCTAAAAATAACCCAAAGGGGAAGTGTCTCAGAACCGCCAGAGAAGCCACGGTACACTGTGGAGGACGTGATGTGAAAGAATGATCTGGCCTCCTGAAAACACTGCAGTGCTTTCCAATACCAGCCAGCGGCATATTGGGATGAGGAAACAAAGTCTCCGATTATTGAAATTCCATAGTGTATTTAATTATGCAATTATCTTATTGTATTAACAAGTGCAAGGGCACAATAGCAATTGCTGAGATTTTTGCAATTTGGAACTGCAGAATTTACTCTGCCCCTCAGCTGACAACTTCTCATGAGCCTGTCCATTTTTCCAGGATTATGCACATAGTCTTATTTTTTAACTGCTTCATTTAGAAATCAAAAGTAAACCAGATCCCCCTTTATGCCACTCTACTTTTTAAGTATAACCCTGCTACTGACTGAGCTTATTTTAAGGGGAAAGATCTGCAAATTCACATCACTTTTGTTTCCACCAATCACGTTAGGTTCTTTCCTCTTTTGAAATTAAAATAATATAACATAAAATATAAATTTAAAAAGTAGTTACACAAGTTATATATTTTCAATGATGCGAATACATTCACAATACATTCCTGTTCATCTGCTTAATAAGGACCTGTCCCAAAGGGTTCAGGTATCAAACTGAAAAACCCAGAGCATTTCACCAAAATATCTAAAATAGGTATACTGTGATATTATCACACACTTCTATTCGCTGCCGCCCCATATGAAATGTAATCAAGCAAAATTAAACATTCCATACATTTTCCATTCATTCTCTAACACTCTCCCTATACTCCAAAATAGGCTATCACACTTTCAAGTTTACAGGGACAAAAGGTAAATCACATTTCTTGTCTCCAAAAGCATTCCATGTAATAGGTCTTTTCACTTTGGGGTTTTCATATAAGTATCAACAGACTCTTTACACATAGAACATAATTAATCCATACCATTGGCTACATCCCTACCCAAATGGGAATCTTCTTTGCTGATATTCACTCCTGGAAAAGTCATACCTGCATTTTCTCAAGCTAAATTTGGTCCAGACCATTAGGAATGATGTTTCATTTACTTGAGCATGACCAGGAGGTATAATCTTATGTAGGAAAACCTGGCCACTTCTCCCAAGTAAGTAATAGCTAAGAACACAAACTCGGGCCCCCAGCTGCCTGGTGTTTGAATCCCAATCTGCAACCATTTAGCTGTGGGACAATGAAGCAAGTCCCCTTTGCTTTCCCAAGCTTCAGTTTTTGCAGTAGGAAACCTAGGATAATCCCAATACCTTTCCCATAGCTTTGTCAGGCAGATGAAATGAATTACTCTATATATAAGGTCACCTAAAACACAGCCTTGTCCTGCCCAGATGTGACACCTGATACTTTTCAAAGCTGTTGCCCAACAATAACATCACTGGGGTCTCAGCATCTTCCTGGGAAACAGTGGGAGCAAAGGTTATGATGCCCATTCTACAGGGGAAAATAGTGAGATTCAGACAGGGTTCCTGGTGGTCAGGACTAGAACCCCTGAACCCAGCCTAGGATTATTTCACTACTTCCTTTTACATTCAGAACACATTGACTCAGTGTCCCAGACAGATCCCTGCTTGTGTTTCTCTGAGGTGGTGGCAGGGCTGGCAAGAGGCTCTTGTTTCAAATCCTTGTTTCTGTTGCCAGGCTCGTCTTGAATAGCAAAAGAGCCCCCGATCGGCAGAAGACACATCAACAAGACTGCCTTAATCATGCTTTCTGCTAACGACGAAATGAAAGTTAATTTCATGCCTTGCATTCACAGACAAAAAGGTTCAGAGCTGTTTAAATTCTCTTCAGCCCGATGACAGTTAGTAAACAGGAGGCTTCGTGTTCTAATGCTTGAAATCACCCTTCGTATATCAATATATTATTTATGCACTCAGCTTAAAATAAACAGCAACTTGCAAGTAGGTGAGTGGTCTCATCCAGGATGAACTTTTTTTTTTCCACTCTGACAGTTACTTTAAAACATCGGTAAACAACCTTAATTCACTTCTAACGAATTAGTAGGCGACTGCTGCGTCTCCAGGAGGCAAGCAGATTGTATTATTAACCAAAACAACTTTCTCCCTGTCAATCATCTGCACCTCACAGAAGGACGTGGGTTTTGCTGTGCCGTTACTCAAACCAAGCCATGGGAGCGTGTGATTCCAGATGATTCCTTCCAGGTCATTCTCTTGCGGATCTTTGATTAGATCTCTTGATTCAGAGATGCAGAAGAGGGCCTGCAGAAGGACTCTCGGTGTGGCTTGTTAAGAAAGACACAGACAATAAGAACCTTCCAGTGAGTAAAGAGCTGGGAAGTCAAAGCAGACAAACTCTGCTTGTGGAGGGAACTGATGCTGACCAAGACCACCTTAAGGGGGACTCAGTAAGTACCACCAAATATTTGAAAAACGGTATCACTTTGGAGTAGGAAGACTGGTTCTTTGTAGGGATGGATGGTAAAATCAGGACCTGAGCATGCAAGATATGTAGAAGGTGGATTTGGGTTCAACTCAAGAAAGAATGCTGTTATAGAAAAGAGTTGTCTCTTGCAGTAGCAGGTCTGCCTCTGGGGGTGCTCGGGCACCCATCAGATGGAATCCTGAGAACTGGCCAAGAAATATGACCAGAGACGAAACATGCATGGACCTTTCCCAGATATAAGGTCTTATAGCCTGTGAATCTCAGGGGGACTCACAAAACGGGCTTCAATAAGCAGTCACAATCCTTTCTCAATTTCTGTTTGGAGTTTTTAAAGGGTGATAGCCACTCTTTAAAAATATGTGTGTGTGTATACACACACACACACACATATATATATATATATACCATGGAATAAGCTAGGCATGCTGTTGGCCAATCTACAGTTGTTCACACGATGCCAGAGCACTGGTTAACCTCCCAAAATAAAAATATGTCCCATTTAGCAGGAAAAATCAGTCGAAGCAGCTGCTGTAGGATTCTACAGTTTCTGCCTGCTCTTGAGCTTTGTAACTTGCAGCCCTCAGCCAGTCCATGGACCAGAGGCCTCTCCCAAGTCACCTGGGCTGGCACATGGTCACAAAGGGGTGACCCATTAGCTCACCATTGTAGCTGGCTTCCTCCCCCACCTCAAGTCTGGAAACACAATATTTAGCAACTTATCTAAGAGATGTCTCCTTCAGTTTAATCATTAACAAAACATCACGGACCTCAGAGAAACGTGCAGTGTCTCCCAGAAACCAACCATTTCTTTGAGATGCAAATGGACTGATCAAAACACAGAGTTAAAAGAAAATCAAAAAAAAGAAAAAAAAAAGGAAGGAGAGAGACAGAGATAAGGGAAGAGAAATTCAGATACCTTGCATTCATATCCAGGGTTGATATCAACACTTTCACACAATATGCAGACATGTATTCTTCCAAATTGTCTAGTAAACATGAACTGAATATTTTGGGGGGTTGGTCAGACTTTTGCACATCAAACATATTGACAAACGATTAGAGAGTTCAGTAATGTTAAATTCTTGAAAGAAATTCAGATTCTCAATACTTGGGTGTGAAACTCAGAGTTACTGATTTCCTAATACGGCAAAAACAGACATCCGATATTTACACTATACATAACATACATATGCACAGAACATAACATGACAATAATGTGTTATACTTACAAAGTACCCTTCATCCATGGGGCTCCAATTTTACCAATATTAGTTCACTGATTTTCGCAAAAAACCTGAAAGGCAGAGGGTAAGTTTGTGTTACCCCCACTTTGCAGATGGGGATACAGAAATGCATTAGGAGAATAAATTATTGGCCTGTTACACTGAGAGAATTCAGTTATGGGAGAACAAGAATTACAATTTTCATCTTCCCTGTCAGAATACAACTTGACCACCTATCTTTTCCTTGGGGACTGATATTTCCCATGTAATTTCCACCACAATCTCAATGTATTAAATACATTTTACCCAGAATAAGACAGTGCAGAATGGCACTTGGTCCAAAGAGCTCAGAGACCAATATTCCTTTAATACCAGAGAAAAGGTTAAAAAAAAAAAACTTCCCATATCCAGTTTAAACAAGGAGAAAAAAATTAGATTGACAAAATAAAATCATCCAACTAAAATTTGGCCTGAAAATAATGTTACTATAGTTCAGTTTGTTATACACATACTTATGTTCACATGTCAGCATATGGACTTGTCTTTAAAAATTATTCCAAGGAAGTCAGAAGCTTCAGAAATAATCTCATTTAACAATATTTTTAGAAGGGTATATTTTTAACAACCCTTTCTAGGACACCCCATCATTTCTGCCACTCTCAGGCCATTTATTTGGGCACTGACTAAATAATTAACATTTACCGAGTTCTCACTATATACAAGTTCAGTGCTCCATGTGGTTTCTTGGAGGACACAAAAATGTGTAGACAATAAGAGCTTCATAAAAAAATTTCATCAACAACCATCAAGAAACTTAAAATCTTACAGTTCAAGAATTTGAGTACAGTAACAAATTTCTGATTTATCTGGAAAGATTCAATGGTTTTGGACACTCCTGATGAGTCACAAACACCAGTCCCAAAAGGATGGCTTCTTCGGGGAACGTTTTCCAAAAAGATGAGTTTAGGCTCTGTTTATGAGACAAACTATTTGGTTCATAAAAGCTGTGTCTCCTTAAAAATGTCTGACACACAGACAGAGAAAGAGAAAAATTGTATGATATTCCTTATATGAGGAATCTAAAAAAAAAAAAAATTATTCAAATTAACTTGTTTACAAAACAGAAACAGACTCAGTGACTTGGAGAACGAACTCATGGTTGCAGAGGGGAAGGGACAGTAAGGTCGTTTAGAGCTGACATGGACACATGGATAACCAACAAGGTCCTACTGTATAGCACAGGGAACTCTGCTCAATATTATTTGAGCAGCCTGGATGGAAAGGGAGGTTGGGGGAGAATGGATCGGGGGCTGAACTGCTATGCTGCCACCTCAAACTATCACAACATTGCTAACTCATCAGGCTCCATTCCCTCCCTTCTTTTTCTCCAGGAGTCTTCCCGCGGCCTAACTTTATTGATCCATCTCTTTACTTATTTTTCTAATTCTTCCCCCCACCTCCCACCCTCCACTAGGATACAAGCTCCATGAGAGTGAGGAACTGCTTTATTCACCACTAAATGAATCCTAAGGTCAAAGGACCCCGTAAATACTGGTTGAACAGATGAATCACAGTGCTGAACTGGGTGCTTGGCCTTTCTCCTGCATCTCCTTTTACTCTCTCTGGGATGTTATTATAATTTCTAACAAATACATCTCAAAACTGGATCATAATAGATTTTTCCAGCTAAAGGGGAAAAAAATTCATTCTCAATGAATTGTTTCTGAAAACTATAATAAATGCCCATTTTATCATTTTCCCTTCTCCTGACTGCTTGAGCACTGGGCCAAGAGTCAGGTAACCTTGCTCTCCAAACAGCATCACTGTGGGTGGCTCTGTGAACCTGACCTCTTCACCTCTCCAGAGCCTTTTGTTTCCCAATGGCAAAATAAGAAATTTTCAGAAGTTTATTTTCAAGCTGCCTTCTTCCCAGGTGACTCAGATGGTAAAAAAAAAAAAAAATCTGCCTGCAATTCAGGAGCCACAGGAGGTATAGGTTCGATCTCTGGGTCAGGACAATCTCCTGAAGGAGGGCATGACAACCCACTCCAGTTTTCCTGCCTGGAGAATTCCATGGACAGAGGAGCCTGGTGGGCCACAGTCCATGGGGTCACACAGAGTCAGACATGCTTAGAGACTAACACTTTCACTTTCACTTCTGGTTCGGAAACTATGGAGATCAACATACAAGTGATGGGCCAAATTATATTTTTACATCTTCTGAGTTCATACCACTTTCTAAGTAGAAGCTTATCTTGAAGATAGCAAGGTCATTTCATAGGAAGCAAGTAGAAATCCCAGAGGGAAGGATTTGATTATTCAGTCATATCTACAAGCCTGCCAATTTTGGACAAATACCCCAGATACCCCAGAAAGCTCATTTCCCCCCAAGATCACACCCCAACATACAACAGACATGCAAAGGAAGGTGCCACATCAGCTGGTTATGACATCTTGAGTCACAGACACTTCAGTGGGGCCTCTAAACAGACTTCTTATTTACTTGCACATTAAAGAAACTCATACCTTCACCAGTCAGATATTTTCCCCCCAAGCATCTGAACAGCCAAAGAGATTTAGAAGCAATTAACATTCACAAGTAACAGAGCAATCAACAAGGGAATCGCTAATGGGACTGGACAGAATCCAAAAGCAGATATTAGGATAATAGTGAGTCCCTGACCTAGGGTACGGTGTTAATTCTGGAGGGCAGACTCGTGGTACGTTTTCAATAGCTTTGCGGGGCTGCTGTCACGGTCACATATGCCTCAACTATATATGGTTCCTAGCCCCCCATTGCCACGAAATACTTTTTTTTTAAACTACTGTCGAAAAGAAGGCATTTTTGCATTGTTATAACACAACCTCTAGCATTAATGGTGTATATTGAATTCAAGTTTATTTTTAAATTGCCTACCTGACAAAAATGTTAAAATGTCATTTTTTCCCACTTTGGGTCTCTTGACTATCTTCACCTGTTAGCTCTTGTAGCTAGAGGCCACAGAAATAATAGCTATAAATTTCCACCCTGACGCTTCCCCAGTAACTTTTGCCACTTATTTGCGTGCACATGGGTTTATACAACCCTAGTACACAGAAGGACATGGGCACTCCTATTCCAACCAGTTCTATGCTTGCTTCCTTGTCAGTTTTTCTGACCTGTTTTCAAAGATATCACTCCAGAAATCAGCATATACCCATTCCTTTATTTTACCCCACCAGGAAAGTCTCTGGGTAACAGAGAATGTTTCCATTGTTACTCTTCCTGCTCCCACTTTTTAGCTTTCATCTCTCATCACTCCGATCCATCTAAAATGCCAATGCCAAGCAAATCTATCTTTACCTCCCCTAGGACCACATTCCTGAATCCCTGCCCTGGCTCTCCTTCTCCCTCAGCCTAAAGTGCAAACGGCTCAACCTTCAGAGGTTGGACCTCTCCACGCCCACACATGCCTCTCAATCCTTAATTCCCCTGCCAGCCGTCCTGCAGGGTCATCTTGCCTCACTCATGACCGTGACATTCACCTCTAATCACAGGACATCTTCCCTTACATATGAACTCTGGGGCCCAGGCAGGCAGAAAACCCCGTGTATTCCCACTTTTCAGTTTGGATGTAATTAAGCACTGCCTAGGATGGTTTACTTTATTCTGTGTGGCCTAAGAAACTAAATTCCTTCCAAGGTTGGGCTTTTAAATTTTTTTGACTAATATAATGTTAGATATGAGTATATAAGTGCATAAACATCATTCATTTCGACAACAATGTTTTTCTGATGGTTCTATGGCATTCATGCTCTCGTCTACTTCGTCCTCCTACTTTGCTGCTTTGAGCTATGAAAGGGTCCCTTCTTAACAATTCAGTTTTTTTTTTCCTTTTTCCTTCACCTCCCCATCCCCAACACACATCCACTATGAAAACGCATCCCTCTTTAAAGCTTTGGTTTATTCCCTGAGTACAATCAGCCACTGATACACAATCTGCCACCACCAGGCTGTGTGTGCTAAAAGCCTGTTTTGACAAAGATTTTATACAACAGAATCCAAATTAAAGGGAAGTTATCAACAGACCCTACTGAAGAATCCCTCACTTTATCTCCGTGGCAAGTATTTTCATATTCCCAGCGCCAGCCGGGAGACTGGGAGACACAAGCTGCCACTGCACACACACACACACACACACACACACATCTCAATCATCGCCTCTCCTCCCGGCTCCCTCCCTACACCAAGCAACAGCAGTTGAGATTAAAATGCTTCTGGGGCTATGGTAATCCAATCAGGGCTGGGCATGCTTCAATCTCTACCCCTGGGTGGTCGGAAAACATTTTGGCAAAATGCCTTTCAACTGCACTCCACATTCCGAGTAGGTCTCGTGCTTATTTTTGACTGCTCCACAGAAGTGAAGGTGACCAGGGGCCATCCTGCCCAGGGAGCAAGTTTTCACCTACAGAGTGTCAGAAGCATTCCGGGCATCAAGGAGTGGAGAAAGAGAGAGAGAGAGAGAGACACTGTGTGTGTGAGTGAGTGTGTGCGTGTGTGACAGAGAGAGATTGTGATGCACCCACCTACAGATGGGAGCAGGACACAAGGGAAAATACTGCACAAACACACATTTTTTTTTAACTTCAAAGATGAGAACCTATTTTTCAACTCTTTGCCCTACCTAAGCGCCAACCAAAATATCCCCCTCATTCTATATTAGTCAAAGCTTCTCAGGGGTCCTTATCCTTTCCAGATCCCTTTGGCTGTTGGATAAAATCTTGAGAGGGGAAAATGGTTTTTAACAGAATTGCAAAGGAGATTAATTATATTGAAACACTTTTCCATCCTGAGTTAAGAAGCCCAGCAGGGTGTGGTTCTACTGGATAGGAAGTAGAGATGCTGTCTGGATTTTTATTTTTTTAACATGGGATTTCTGCTGAAGACCCTTGCGCTAAGCGAGCAGCATGCAGTTACAGAAAGCAGAAAGTGGTGACTGTGTATCTGTCCCTATGACGGCACATCTGCCTGTACACAGGGCTTGTGAGTGTCTTTGTCTTGCAAACAGCGTACACCCATGAACCCAGAGCCCTTCCATATTTGCTACACTGGATGGAATAGCTAAGAACATAGACTTCCTTTATTTACAGCCTTAAGTAAATTTTAACTACTCCTGAGAGAGACGTAGAGGAATAAAGAAAGCAATTTGAGGAGTTTTGGAAGAGTAGAAGTAATGGTAAAAAAAAAAAAACAAAAACCTCTATTTAACCATTTATTCTTTCACCAAATATTTATTGAGTACCTTCCCTAAATTCACAATGCTGAATAAATGACCCACAGAACTCCCCCACCAGGAGTTTACATGCAAATGTGGGGAGACACTCTGAAAGCCAATACATGCTGCTGCTGCTGCTAAGTCACTTCAGTCATGTCCGACTCTCTGCGACTCCATAGACGGCAGCCCATCAGGCTCCCCCATGCCTGGGATTGTCCAGGCAAGAACACTGGAGTGGGTTGCCATTTCCTTCTCCAATGCAGGAAAGTGAAAAGTGAAAGTGAAGTCGCTCAGTTGTGTCTGACTCTTCGCGACCCCATGGACTGCAGCCTACCAGGCTCCTCCATCAATGGGATTTTCCAGGCAAGAGTACTGGAGTGGGGTGAAGCCAATACATAAGTAAATGTAAAACAAGTAAACACATGTCTAGTAGTGATGAATGCTATGAAGAAAAACAAAGCAGAGGAGGTTAGGGAGTGTAAGGGCATGAACTCATACTTCATGTAGCATTTATTTCCCCATTTTATGTCACTAAATATTTGTTGCCAATCTCCTACTATGTTTCAGGTTCTGGAATGCATTTTGGGGAAGTCAGATATATATACATATGGATGGATGAATAGATGGATAGATGGATAGATGGTTGGATGGATAAATAGATATGTGTGTATATATATGTATGTATGTATATATATATCACACACTTGATTTTCAGTTATTTGAATATGAATGGTAAGCAGTCTTCACCAAGAGGGATCTGTGTGTAATGGTGCACCCCGACTAGAGCTTCTTTTAAAAAGCAACTGATGAATGCCTCTAATGGGTTCCCAATGTGGGAAGGATGCAGTGGGGTCTGTGTCTGCTCTGTTGAATGGCATGGGCATTGGAAGTATTGAGTGCCCTGGTGCAGGGTCCACAACCATGGTCTTCCCTCAGGCCCACGACTTACCTCACTGAGTGGATGTGAACAAGGTACATCACTGCTCTGAGCCTTGGATCCTCATCTGCACAGTGAGGATCCCAGATGCTGTGGGGTTCAAATGCAGTCAGGCAAGAAGAGTGGCCAGCACAATGCCCAGAACAAGGGAACTGACAGATGAATCCTTGTCCCCACTCATCTTCTCATCCAAGAAAAACATGAACACCAGAAATGCGAAAGGCCCCCCACAAAAGGCTATGCACCCAGAATAAAGATACAGGGACTGCTTTTGCTTGTTTTCTTTGTGGTGTTTTTTTTTTTTTTGACCCAAATAGTTTTAGGGAATATGGCCTGCTTGCATGCTTAGTTGTTCAGTTGTGTCCAACTCTTTAACACCCTATGGGCTATAGTCCTCTGTCCATGGATTTTTCCAGGCAAGAATACTGGAGTGGGTTGCCATTTCCTTCTCCAGGGGATCTTCCCCACCCCAGGATGGAACCAGGGTCTCCTGAATTGCAGGTGGATTCTTTACCGGCTGAGCCAACAGGAAAACCCTTAGGCAATATTAGATGTTACTTTAAAAAAAAAAAAAAGCCCACAGTCAATTAAGTTTCAAAAAACAACATGAAATGAAGCAACATGGGTCTCTTTACTTCAGGTTTTCCTGTTCTGCAATAAGTGGATGTGAATCACATAGCTTCAAGCAATATGAACAACGGCGTGAGTGTTTCCCAATTTATTTGACCCCAGAACCCTTTGGCAAACCTTACATGACAGCCATCAGCACAATTGGGAAATGTGGATTTGCTCTAAGAATAAATGAATCAAAAGATATGGAATCTATACCCCCTTTGCCTCTGATGTGGTCTGATAGCTTTCTTTGAAAAGGCAGACTTGGGCATATTTTCTGCAAAGTAAGAAAGCTGGTGGCAGTGTTTCCTATCCACTGGACCACAGCATCTTCTCCTTTTCCTAGAAAAGAAGTCATTATTCTGGGACCACAGCACATTTGGGGGAAGTGTTGGCAACATCTGAACACTTCTCATTCCCTAGGACAGGTAATTCCCCTATTTTCTGCAATAAATGGGCTCTTAAAACGAGTTTTGTTAATTATTCTCTCGAAAACCAAATCCTCTTCTGGCTACACCAGGAGTCCTGCTACTTAAAGTCACACCAGGTTTTCTTTATTATCTGAATGCTTCACAGTGAGCATGCATTACTTTCATAAACAGAAAATCAATGCTGGGGCAAAAAAGGAAAGAAATTCTGTAGAGATGTGTTGATACACCAGTGATTAGTCCAAAAATTACCTACTTGAACATGAAGATTTTTATATATGAGGCTTTTCATGAAGATCTTACTTAATGTTGGTACACTTGATAAATCTGAAGCCCGAAGAGATAGGCAAGGAGGAAACTGGGGCCAAGACACCTCACATGCTTAGAATTCAATCTTGGGAGGAGGGAATCACCTACAATATCTGGCTCTCCAAGGCAAAGAAAGTGGTGGCTGGGCAGAGAGAAAAGCCAGGGGGAAGGCAGTAAAGGAAGGGTGGGGGAGCGAGAGAAAGGAGAAGGAAGGAAGGGGGAGAGGGAGGGGAGGATGGAGAATGAAAAAGAAAGAGAAAGAAAGAACTAGAGTGAGAGAGAAAGTAAATGAGAGAAAAATAAAAAGCAAGAGTTGTTGAGAAGCTGCAAGGAGGGGGAGGGGAACACAAACCCACAGATTAAGTTGACCCAAGTCAATACAAAAGGCTTTGTGCAAGGGCTCTGGCATTAATGGGATTTGGACCGCTAAAGCCATGGGAATCAAGTACAGAACATAACCAAGATGCCAGAGTTATTTTTGAAATGGGTGTCTTAAGTAATATGAAGCTTAACTAGCAGGGACAGTCACAGCATTTTGCATGACTCCTGCCGGCTGCTGGCCCAGCTGGGAGCCTGAGCAGACCAGTCACCCAGTCACCAGCAGCCTCTGACCTGGGACAGGTGACAGGATCAGCAAGGTGAGCCTTTACCCAGAGGCGAGCATGGAGGAGTTGGGGGGTGTGTTGCCAGGGAGATGTGCTGCTCCCAGAACCTGTTAGTAATGCAAATGTACCTGGCAGGGGACCCACTGAGCCCGAATCCTGAGGCCCTGGGTTTAGATGGAGTTTTCACTGTTTCAATCAATCTTTCATCCCAAGACTCCAAAGACCATTTGGGGTCTTGAAGATACTGGGAGAGCCAGACAAAGCCCCTGCTCTCAAGGGGCTTGCATTCTCCTGGAAGAGGGGAAGCCAGCAAGGAAGGAAGAATTTCCAGAGGTTATATGACACGTGTGTGTGTGATTTAGTCTCTCAGTTGTGTCTGACTCTTCGCAACTCGATGGACTGTAGCCCGCCTGGCTCCTCTACCGGTGGAATTCTCCAGGCAAGAATACTAGAGTGGATTGCCATACCCTCCGCCAGGGGATCTTCCCAATCCAAGGATCCAACCCATCCTCCCTTTCCTCTTCTACACTGGAAGGCGATTCTTTACCACTGAGCCTCCTGGGAAGCCCATAAGACACATGAAGAAAATCAAAAAGGAAACAGGAAAAGAGAGGGCTCCCAGGGGGGGAAATGTGCTTAGGGAAGACAGCACCACTGAAGAAGAAACATTTAAGTTAAGACTGAATAAGAAGGTGGACCCCACCCTGCCAAGCCCCGGGTAAGCACAGTGAAGGAGGTGGGAGCCAGCAGATCTTCCCTCAGACGAGGCAGAGGCCACCGTCACCCTTCCCTTCCAACCAACTCAGCCTTCAGCAATTCTAAATTCCGAAGCTCACAGACGTGTTTAATTTTAAAATCTTAAATTGCGTACTGTGCCTGGTAGGAAAATCTATCCCAAAACTTGGGATATTTTTAGAATGGTCCACTTCAGTTTCTTCAAGTACTTTTTTCCCTGTTCAACCTGAAGATCCAAATAGTCCAGGTAACATCAGCCTCCTCTAAATACCTGAAACTGCATTCATCAACCACTTTTTAAAAATTGGATCTTACTTCAAAGCTGAATGACTTGATTACTCCCACAACAGCATACATTACACTGATTACAGGATTATTCACATGCCATTTCGAAGAGGCTGGGCAACATTTCTCCACATCGCAACCACCAACAAACAGTGGCGAACATGGAAAATGGGATGCTAAGACTCCAATGCTCTCCATGTCCTGATACCATGATAAGATGCCTCTGCACTCTTAAAAAACAAAAAACAAAAAACACTGATGCTGTTTAAAAGAGGGAGAGAGGAGGAGTTACTGGGTTGGTCAAAAACTTCATTCGGGTTTCTCCATAAGATGCTATAGAAAAGACCGAACAAACTTTTTGGCCATCCTGATATTTTTAATACAATACAGCTCAGAGAGAATAAAAGAAAAAAGCACCAAAAGAGCCCAAATATGAGGTTGTTTCTAAGATCTGACACACACCAGGTGCTCAGTAAACAAAATGTGCCCCTCTCTATATTCCTTGCCCAAGTATACCCTGAGCACAGATTTTTATATCAATAATTTGCCAATAACATATTCATTGGCTCATTTTTTTTTTCTGTCAGTCAAGTGCTGTGTTTTCAACCTGCTGGCAATTGATTCAGCTTCATCAATTCATAAGAATGGCTTGGGGTGAGAAGGGGGTGAAGAGGTGGAAGCTTTATAGCCATGATTCACTGCTAATCGATGATTAGCATTTTATGCTCAAGACAATCGAATTCATATTATTTCACATTTTAAAAGTTTTTGAAGGAACACATTAAAAGCTAAAATGAAAACAGGGCATCACAAGTTCAAATAAGCCATTAATTAGACAAAGAAGCATAATTCTACTGAACACTATTTTACTAGCTAATCAACGTGTCATTTTTTTCTATTGGCATCTACTTACTGTCATATAATTTCCATAAGGGCACCATCTGTATTTATAAAAAGAATTATCTTTGTGGTGATCTTCCAATCTACAAACAATGATGATATTTAACTTTTCTTATGGGATCAATTTTAGAATTGGGTTTAAAGGATTTAGAAGTCTCTTTTTTCATGATGAACTTTATAAGGACTTATTCATACATATCTGTGTTATAAGCACTTGAAAAAAAGAAAATACAACAAAAGGTACTTTTGATTGATTAAAATGTACAGTTCTGGATCTTGCCACATACATACTTTTAATCTAGCATTATCAGTCACTTCAGTCACTCAGTCATGTCTGACTCTTGGTGACGGACTGCAGCATGCCAGGCTTCCCTGTCCATCATCAACTCCCAGAGCTTGTTTAAACTTATGTCCATCAAGTCAGTGATGCCATCCAACCATCTCATCCTCTATCATCCCTTCTCCTCCCACCTTCAATCTTTCACAGCATCAGGGTCTTTTCCAATGAGTCAGTTCTTCTCATCAGGTGGCAAAGTATTAGAGTTTCAGCTTCAACATCAGTCCTTCCAATGAATATTCAGGACTGATTCCCATTAGGATTGATTCATTTGATCTCCTTGCAGTCCAAGGGACTCCCAAGCGTCTTCTCCAACACCTCAGTTCAAAAGCATTAACTCCTCGGCACTCAGCTTTCATTTTAGTCCAACTCTCACATCCATACATGATTACTGAAAATACCATAGCTTTGACTAGCTTTGTCAGCAAAGTATTGCCTCTGTTTTTTAATATGCTGTTTAGGGTGGTCATAGCTTTTCTTCCAAAACCAAGCATCTTTTAATTTCATGACTGCAGACACCATCTGCAGTGATTTTGGAGCCCAAGAAAATAAAGTCTGTCACTGTTTCCATTGTTTCCCCATCTATTTGCCACGAAGTGATGGGACCGAATGCCATGATGTTCAATTTTGGAATGCTGAGTTTTAAGCCAGCTTTTTCATTCTCCTCTTTCACTTTCATCAAAAGGCTCTTGAGCTCCTCTTCACTTTCTGCCATAAGGGTGGTTTCATCTGCATATCTGAGGTTCTTGATATTTCTCCCAGAAATCTTGATTCCAGTTTGTGCTTCAACCAGCCCAGAATTTCACATGATGTACTCTATATAGAAGTTAAATAAGCAGGGTGACAATATACTGCCTTAATATACTCCTTTCCCAATTAAGAACCAGTCAGTTGTTCCATGTCTGGTTCTAACTGTTGCTTCTTGACCTGCATACAGATTTCTCAGGAGGCAGGTAAGGTGGTCTGGTATTCCCATCTCTGAAGTATTTTCCACAGTTTGTTGCAATCCACACAAAGGCTTTGGCTTAGTCAATAACGCAGAAGTAGATGCTTTTCTGGAACTCTCTTGCTCTTTCGATGATCCAGCGGATGTTGGCAATTTGATCTCTGGTTCCTCTGCCTTTTTCTTAATTCAGCTTGAACATCTGGAAGTTAATGGTTCACGTACAGCTGAAGCCTGGCTTGGAGACTTTTGACTATTACTTTGCTAGCGTGTGAGTTGATTGCAACTGTATGGTGGTTTGAGCATTCTTTGTCATTGCCTTTCTTTGGGATTGGAATGAAAACTGACCTTTTCCATTCCTGGGGCCATTTCTGAGTTTTCCAAATTTGCTGACATATTGAGTGCAGCACTTTCACAGCATCATCTTTTAGGATTTGAAATAGCTCAACTGGAATTCCGTCACCTCCACTAGCTTTGTTTGTAATGATGCTTCCTAAGGCCCACTTGACTTCACATCCCAGGATGTCTGGCTCTAGATGAGTGATCACATCATCATGGTTATCTAAGTCATTAAGATCTTTTTGTAGAGTTCTTCTGTGTATTCTTGCCACCTCTTCTTAATATCTTCCGTTTCTGTTAGGTCCATACCATTTCTGTCTTTTATTGTGTTCCTATTTGCATGAAATGTTTCCTTGGTGTCTCTAATTTTCTTGTAGAGATCTCTAGTCTTTCCCATTCTATTGTTTTCCTCTATTTCTTTGCATTGATCGCTGAGGAAGGCTTTCTTATCTCTCCTTGCTATTCTTTGGAACTCTGCATTCAGATGGATATATCTTTCCTTCTCTCCTTTGCCTTTCACGTCTCTTCTTTTTTCAGCTATTTGTAAGGCCCCCTCAGACAACCATTTTACCTTTTTGCATTTCTTTTTCTTGGGGATGGTCTTGATCACTGCCGTCACAAATGACGTCACAAATCTTGTCAGTTCACCTTGAAAATTAACCTGCCCTTTCAAGCATTATTGGCTCAGAGGTTAAAGTGTCTGCCCGCAATGCAGGAGACCCGGGTTCGATCCCTGAGTCAGGAAGATCCCCTGGAGAAGGAAATGGCAACCCACTCCAGTATACTTGCCTGGAGAATCCCATGGAGGGAGGAGCCTGGTAGGCTACAGCCCATGGGGTCGCAAAGGGTCGGACATGACTGAGTGACTTCAGTTCAGTTCAGTTTCAAGCATTATGGGTCCTTACTATAAAATCCAATAAAACAATCATAAACAAAATATTTTCTGTTTTCCATTTTGGCTGAAAGGGCAAGTTAATTTTCAAGGTGAACTGATTTTGTGCTCCATGCTCAGACAGAACCCTGTATTTGCCAAGGTCACTGCTTTGAGCTGGATCAGCATCTGGCCAACTCACTCAGTTTATGACACATGATCAAACTCTGCCGTGTCCAGTTCTTAATGCTAGCCTTGCAAGGGCAAGTCACTGGCTTAGAGATGGCCAGTCAAGCTGGTGGGGATGAGCCAGCAAACCCCTCAACCCAGATGGACTAGAAACTCATAATGGAAGACCTTCTGTTGGAAACAGGTATCATAGATAAGATGACAAAACATGGATGCAAGGAGAGATTTGTTTAAAGAGTTTCTATAGCTATCAAGGGGCTCCCCAGGTGGCTCAGTGATAAAGAATCCTCCTGCAATGCAGGAGACCAGGTTTGATTCCTGGGTCGGGAAGATCCCCTGGAGGAGGGAATGGTAACCCACTCCAGGATTCTTGCCTGGAGAATTCCATGGACAGAGGAGCCTGGCGGGCTATAATCCATAGGGTCACAAAGAGTCAGACACGACTTAAGTGACTGAGCACACACATGGCTGTCAAGTAGGACCTCAGAGAGAAAAGTTTTTGGTTTTACAAAGGTACATTACTTCAGCTTTGAGTCAATCCAAAGAGCAAGATTCAGTTTGAGAGAATCAATCAAAGACAAAAGTCTCACTCTTGGTTAAGATGCAATTTTCTCCACTAATAATCAATTACTTTGTAAGTTTAATTTCAAACAAGATTTAGAAGGATTATGATTAAAAATCTACATGACATACTGAACAACAAAATAAAAAGACAAAACACAAACTAATATTTATACTTCATTGATTGATTCCTTACTTTGTTTGAGTTCATGGATTTCCACCAAATATCAAGGACTGTATTAAGTATCTGGCACAGTGAACAAAGCTGGAGAAGGAAACGGCAACCCACTCCAGTATTCCAGCCTGGAAAATCCCATTCACAGAGAAGCCTGGTAGCTACAGTCCATAGGGTCACAAAGAGTGGGATATGACTGAGCACATGCACACACAGCAAGTTATAGTGAACAAAATAGACATAGTCTCTGCCCTCTTGGAGCTTACTGTCTTTTTTAAAAAGTATGTGTCAATGAGTAACTGAGTGGAAATTCACCAATCATATTAGTGATTTAATTAAGATATGTAACTACTACATTTCCTCTCTCTAATATAGTTTTATTGTTTTTTAAAATCTGAAACATGTCTTTTAAATAATTTGCCTATGTCCCACACTGCAGGTGGATTCTTTACCAGCTGAGCCACAAGGGAAGCCCAAGAATACTGGAGTGGGCAGCCAGTATTTCCTAGGTCAGGAAGATCTGCTGGAGAAGGGATAGGTTTCCCACTCCAGTATTCTTGGGCTTCCCTTATGGCTCAGCTGGTAAAGAATCCACCTGCAATGTGGGAGACCTGGGTTCAATCCCTGGGTTGGGAAGATTCCCTGGAGAAGGGAAAGGCTACTCACTCCAGTATTCTGACCTGGAGAATTCCATGGACTATATAGTCCACGGGGTCGCAAAGAGTCAGACACGACTGAGCAACTTTCACTTTGGGACTAGAAGTAATATTACTGGATTGAGGGACTGGTTTTGTTTTTTGGTTTGTTCTTTTGAAATGTTCATTGAAATGTTGACTTTCAAAGAAACCGTGACCATTGAATATTTGAAATATGCTAATAAAATAGAGAATGTTTAGGAAAATGTAATAAAACAAACAAAAAACATATTCAGGACTAGAAAATGGTCTTCTTGGGTAAAGATAAGGAATCAGTCTCATTTCTCCCAAAAAAATAACTTGACTATTATCTCTGCAGGGAATGAACATGTAAGAGAATGAACCTAGGGATCAAAACAGTTCTCTCTTCAAACCCTGGCTCTCCCACTGTGGGAGAGAAGCTCTCTACATCTCAGTTTCCTTATCCAAAAAAGAGGCATATCAGAAGAATTACATGATAAATGTAAATAGCTTAGCAGGGAATGGTTGATCTCTCTTAGCTGCCATCATCATCACACGTCATCAGCAGCATCACAGAAAGAATTCAAGATCTGTTGTAATAAAGGGCTGGTGGTAAACACAAGGAGGCAGACAACAATCTAACCAGAGAAAACACTAGGATTTAAGTCAGAAGTCCCTGATGCAAATCCTGGCTCTCCTCATGCCAACTTCTGCAAACTTGGATAAAACTCTTAAACTTTTGAGTTTCAGTTTCCCCAGCTCAAAAGGGGACCTAGGAAAACTTAATTAATGAGATAATATATAAGGAAGGATCATATACATCACATACAACATCTCATTAAATACAAGATACTACTAAGTTTACAGGAAAGCACATTCTAACAATAATCTACCATAAAATGATCTCTTTTTTAACCACCCAGGTTAAAAAACTTCCAGAAAAATCATGAACTTGAAATTCAGCTGCATCATTCACTAGATTAATAACATTTCTTAATTCTCTGGGCCCTGGTTTTTGGTCAGGAAAATAGCATATTCATTGTGAGGATTAGAAATCAACTGTGCAAAGTACCCAGAAGAGGGTCTGGCACATCTCACATGTTCATTGATAGGCAGTTTCCAGCCCCCTCAGTTAAACTGCAATTCACTACATCTCAGTTTTAGCATTTATATTTCCAAACTCTTTAAATGAAAAGCATTATAAATAACCTTTGGATGATCTTTAATTCTTTATGGTTTAGAGTGGGGAAAAAAATCTATAGAAACATAAAATATCCAGGGTGTCAAATATACAGTATAATCACTTTATATGATCGCTGCTAATACAGTTCAATCTAAATTGCAGTCTCATATTTGACATAATTATACATAACCAAACACTAATAAAAATTGCTGCCTTATATTTCAAATTAGTAATTATGGTAGTAAACATTAACAACATGTCAGATATAAGATGGTGATTTGTTCTGAAATGTATTAGAAATCATTATACTGTATGATAATTTTAATTACAGTTGGGTAGCAAGAGAGCAAGCAGCAGTTAGGGCTTTAAGTGCATTATGGGAGCCAGCTGCTGCTGCT
The DNA here is from genome assembly GCF_019320065.1 of Cervus canadensis. Classification (NCBI taxonomy): domain Eukaryota; kingdom Metazoa; phylum Chordata; class Mammalia; order Artiodactyla; family Cervidae; genus Cervus; species Cervus canadensis. Next base: position 21,105,896 of record NC_057404.1, on the reverse strand, counting down.
AAGTCAGTTGTGTCCAACTCTGTGCGACCCCACAGACGGCAGCCCACCAGGCTCCCCCGTCCCTGGGATTCTCCAGGCAAGAACACTGGAGTGGGTATGGCAGCCAGCAGCTCTTCAATTCAGCCCTAGTTCTGACTTCCTCGGTTTGAGTTCAGGCAATGCACAATTCTTTCTCCACCTTTAAACAGTGAACCCAATTCCCTCTGCAGAATCCGTACTATCAGGAGGTTTGAAGTCACTTTTCCAGGGTTTAAAAATCCTTAGTCTATCACTTTCTAGCCAGATGAAGCTGATTGATGGGAATTTCTCTGTGCCTCTGTTTTCTCATCTTAAAAATGGAAAATGTAACGATACCTAGCTGAGAGAGTGATAATAGCAGCCAAATTAGATCATTCTATTTGCAATTCTTAGCCTGGCACCTGGAAGATAGTGAGTCTTCAATATGTCATAGTAGTAGTTATTATCATTTTATATCAATATTCAGATCAATCGTTTTCTTAAACTACTTAATAGTGACCAAATAGCCTATGTAGAATAGAAATGTGTTGAATTATTAGCTTCTTTCTCTCAGGACGCTGTAATCTTCAAAAGTTATTCTTTCTCCTTTCCTCTCTCCTTCTATATTTTCTCCATTTCTTTTCACTCACTCAGTAAATCAATGGGACGACCCCATTCTTTATATTTTCACTTCTCAGGAAGGCTTTGGCTCATCCTTTCATGGCAACTATTTCCATGTTGGCCTTAGCAACATGACCTTAGCAACTGACCTTTAAACGAAGCCATGACCCCTAAACATGGTCCAGCACCCATCTCGTGCTCAAATAATGATGACGATGAAGAAGCTGAGAAGATTCCATCCCCACAAGTAAGTATAAAAGCCACAAGGGTAAGAGCCTCAAGATTCCTACCTGCACCCGTATTACAAGTTGACACACCTGAAATCTGATCATTAGACTCTAATTTAGGAACTTAAAGCCCCCCACCCTGTCTACAACCCCCAAAACAGTGAAATTCATTATTCTAACATAAAACCATTTTTTAAATTTCAGAGTTACCTATTTCTACCACTTTTAAAGGTCTCTAGATTTATCCAATTTAAGAAAAAAAAAAAAAAAAAGATCACACACACACATAAAAAAAGGTCTCCAAGATCTACATGCACTTTCATGGTCTCCTACAAAATGGGGGAGAACTCCCAGCATTATGATAAAGCACCTTGCCTGTCTACATTTCCATACTGTTTCAGGGAAAATATTCAGGGGAACAGACTGGACTGCTAATTAGAGAACTGTCTGAAACCACCATGAACCACATTTCCATTGGTGCAATAAGCAAAGACGCTTCATTAAAATCACTGTCCTCTGCAAGGGAAAGCTGTTTCAAGCGCAATAGATCTAATTCACAGGAGTGATCATGCAGACCCAGGTACAGTATTCATTATTAACTTAAAAAGTATGCCAAATCAATTAAAAACCATTTTAAAGGGAAGGAATAAAATTTAGTTCTACCTAACTGCAGCTCAGCTCTAATTTATCTTCCAGCCACTTTCAAGGGATTTTACTTGGTTCTTAATCTAACATTCATTGGAAAGGGTAATTCTCATGAAATTACAATGGCATCTCTTGCATCATTTAATGCAAATGTTCCCATTCTTCGGAAATGGAGAGCAGCTTCTCCAATAAAGACTGCCTTCAAGGTGTAAAGTGGAAGAACTCTGGGATCTGCTTGAGAAGAATAAAACATTCCGTTTCAGAAACTGCTCAAATTTCAAACTCTGCCTTCATCCCTATGACAAAGTATACCCAAATATAGGTTATTCACAACATGTTTGTTATAAGGCAAGGCATATGAATTCCTGCCATGTCTTTCTTTACAAACATGTCAAGACTTGTGAGTCCTTAATGAAATGCAGCATTTTAGAGGCAAAAAGGAAGCTACAAGATGCCAAAAACAAAAGACTCCTTTCTTGGGACTGGGACCTTCTTATGCTAATGATAGTTCTCTTTATAGGAGACGCTGCTGTTGTTCATTTGCTAAATTGTGTCCAACTCCTTGCTACCCTGCCTGTATCACCTCAAAACCAAACAGGGCATTAGAGGCTATTGAGATGAGCCACTTCAACTCACAGATGAAGAGACTGGGGCCTAAGAGAGAACAAGATTCTTCCAAAATGTCAGGGCTGGTGAGGGGCAGAGACTACTGGGCCCAGGTCTGGACTGACCACCCCACGGCTGCCTTCCACTAGTGCCAGAGGGTTGACAAGACTTTAAAATAGACTTTGTGCTCCTGGGGCACTTTCATGAGTCCCATGTGGTACCAATCTTCTGGTATTCAGGTAAAATTCCAAAAACTTGGAATTGAGTTTATCCCAGTAGGAAATTTTTAGTCATAATTGAAACTGATATTGGGCTTCCCAGTGGTAAAGTGGTCAAGAATAGTGGTAAAGAATTCACCTGCCAATGCAAGAAATGCCATTTTGATCCCTGGGTCAGGAAGATCCCCGGGAGTAGGAAATGGCAACCCACTCCAGCATTCTTGTCTGGAAAATACCATGGACAGAAGCTGGTGAGCTATGGTCCACAGGGCTGCAAACAGTCAGACATGTCTGAGTGTGGCACAGGACACTGAAACGGAGCCCTCCTAAAATCGAGTTCCCCTGCCGAGTTTATGATTAACTTCTGTTTCCAAAAGTTTATTCTCTTTCTTGTCCCACCCCCTGCTCCCTTTGGGATGGAGGAGTAGCAAAGAAAAGGGGAAACTGAAACACAGCAGGATCCACAGGGCCCTCCCAGGTCCAAAAGCCCCTCCATATCCCCCATTTCTTGTTTGTAGAAAAATCTTTAGTCCCCCAGACCTTCTCTGAGTTCCAAAGAGCAGATTCAAAAGTTATTAATACTAATTATGGAAGTATGGGATGCAGGAGCAAAGGAAAAGTAGTCAAGAAATAATAGTTCGGTGATAAAACAGAGTTCCAGCGCCTCCTCAAGGGATCTACATAACACTCTGAAACACAGCTTTCAGTTTTTCTATAGGAAGTAAGACCCCGCCCTGGTGAAGGATGATGACTATAAGTACATAGACCTCAAAGTGGATGGAACCAGAAGGTTGAAGATTGAGATTCCCAAAATACCACCCTGTTACCTCACCACCAACCAATCGGAAGCAGATCATGCCCCCTGCAACCTCAACCCAAATGATACCTTTAAAAGCCTTTCCCTGAAAGCCATGGGAAATTGAGCTGCCCTTTCTCCTTGCTTGGAAGCTGCAGTAAACGCTATAATTACCTTCATTGTAACCTGGTGTCAGTAAACTAACTTTGCTACACAGTGGGCAAGCAGGCCCGAGTTCAGTTTGGTAACACTATAGAAGTTAGTTGGGTTGATTTTACACTTGCATTTTTTTTTTTTAAACTAAGGCCCAGAAGTACAATCTTCCTCATTGGTTAGCTCTTCTCCTTTTAGCACCACCGTTCACTAGTAAACAGAAGTCCCAAGCAGAAGATACCTACTTACTCATCAATCCCCAACCCCAAGTCTGGGGCTTTCTGAGACGGTGAGAACACGGCTGTCTACCCTGGTTTTGATTTATGGCAGGACTCAGCAAACTTCTATAAAGGGCCAAATGGTGACTATTTCAGGCTTTGCCGGCCATTTGGTCTTTGTCTGAACTGCTCAAATCAGCCACCCTAGTGTAAAAGCAGTCATAGGTATTATGTAAGCAAATAAGCATGGCTGTGTTCTGATAAAACTTTATTTATCTATTGAAATTGAATTTCATTTAACTTTCTTTTTTACAAAAATTATTTATTTACTGATTGTAATTTTTGGCCACATCCTGTAGCATGTGGGATCCCAGTTTCCTGAGCAGGGATCACACCTGCACCCCCAGGACTGGAAGGCAGAGCCTTAATCATTAGACCACCAGGGAAGTTCCTCAGATAACTTCCATGTGTCATGAAGCATTATTTATCTTTTTTATTTTTATTTGACCATTTAAAAAACAGGAAGAAGGCCAGATTTGTCTTGTCCCTATTGTAGTTTGCCAACCCCTGGTTTAGAGTTATGAAAGCACGCACTGCAAAGAAAACTTCCTTCTGCTGCCAGATACTCTCCATAATTCGCCATTGGCACTCACCGGGCTGATGAGGACGTTTTCTATTAAACATCCATGTTTTTGCATTGGTATGTGACAGGTATGACTTCAGCAAGGTTAGATCCCAATTTTAGTAACTTCAGTTCACACACAGTGTTTCTGAGTGGGGTATCTTCCTTGATGGGAAATATAACTGAAAAAACTAACTTGATCACCAAGAAGAAGTTGTACGATTACATCACATTATGATATCAGTCAGATTACAGAGGAACATCCAGCCATGGGATGGATGATACGTGTTTCACCACTTGATTTTTAGCCTTCATATGTAAATATCACTTTAATTTAGGACAGAAACATCTGGTTCATCTACAGCCAATATTAGCACCAACAGATCAATCACTGAAATCATTATCAATCTTTTGTCTGTAGAATGAAGTAAGTAGGAACGTTCCATTTAAATACCTTTACACACAGCACAACTCTACTGGCATCAGCATATTACAAAAACCAATTTTCTTACATCAACTTCTATCTACTTCTAATTCTGTAGCATAGCTCTGGGGAGTTGCTACAAGGTCTGTGTAAACTGAAAATCTAAATAACATTATGACGCCTATTACAGAACTAATTTATAATCTAATACCCCAGTTGAATTTAATATCCTATTTATTTATTCAAGCAAAATATCTGGAAAAAATATGTCACATCATAATGTAGTTGTTATGAAAATGGAAAAATAAAACAGAATTTTAGAGACGGCATGATAATTGCTAGGGGCAGGTATGAGCAAGAATTTCAGAGCCCCTCACACGAAGGAGAGACAGAGACAGGAGCCCTTTAATAAATAGAATTTTTGCTTTATAACGCAATTATTGTCAAATTTAGTATTTTACATCAAATTTACAACTTTCAAATGTGATTCCTATTAATGTTATCTGCTCAGAGCTACTGCAGCATAAAACTGTTGGCCAACAGATGCCACCTCATCAACTGTCTTTAACAACTCCATTCCCATCCTGGATGGAAGAACCGAGTTTATGGCAGTGTTTATAAGCGCATGCTGCCAATACAAACGCACAAGTGACGCCCGTATATATAATAGAAACAGGCTGATGGAAATAACTCTACGGAGGCTTCTGCAAATACTAAGTTCTGTGCTGATTCCTTTATCTTAAGATAAGTGGAAGGAAAGAAGAAGGGAAGGAGGGAAAAGAGGGAGGGAGGGAGGAAGGGACGGAGGGGAAATGAGAGAGGAATGAAGGACAAAAGGAAAGAAGAGAGGGAGGATATTATGACACTGGAATAAGAAAAGTGATGGAAAGCACAAGTACAAAAACATTTTTTTGTTTATTCAGTCGCTCAGTCGTGTCAGACTCTGCGACTCCATGGGACTACAGCACGCCAGGCTTCCCTGTCCTTCACTATCTCCGGAAGCTTGCTCAAACTCATGTCCATTGGGTCAGTGATGCCATTCAACTATCTCGTCCTCTCTCATCCCCTTCTCCTCCTGCCCTCAATCTTTCCCAGAACAAAAACATGGTGTGGTGATAATTACATCTGACCACAGGTGCTCCTAGCCATCCAGATACTGGAATGACTTGATGAAAGTTTAGTGGGCTCCGTAGTACATGCGCAGGAGAGCTCCTACAATTCAGAGAAAGGGTGGCAGCACCTGAATCCCACAGGAAAGAAGGAACATGCCTACTGCCTGCTTTTTGCTGAGATAGGAGCCATGTTTGCAGTGGAGGGAGCAGTCCGTGCTGGCTCCAGGTCCCAAAGTACACATGCCCCCAGGTGCACCCCCACGCTCACACTGGTGACCCCCTTCCAGTCCTCACAAAAAAGCAGAAGAATCAGCCATCACATTGGAAGGTCTCAAACCTTGAGGTCCTTCAGTCCTTTTCCAAACCTGCATGTCTGGATTACAAGCCCTGCATTAGATCGCCTGTATTTTTATTTCACTCCCCACATGACTGAGGCACTTCAAAGTTTAGGAACCAGTGACCTCTATGACCATATTTGAAAGGCTCTGGGAAGAGCCCTTTGCCTTGGAAATTATAACAGTGCTCTCTCAATATCCTCAAATACCATAGTTAGCAATTCATTTTTTTGCCTTTTGAGGTTTTCTGGTCTCCACGTGTACTGAAACCAAACTCAGATATACTGAGGAGAAGAAAGATTGTAAGCCCTAGTGCCAGATGATGCCTTCGTTGGATACTTAGCTCTGCAGAAATTAAACAAAGCATCCCCAAATGGGCAAGATAATACCCCATAAAAGGAGGATATCAACAATACAAGATTAGACACAAGAACATGCATGGGTTGTGTGACTGCATATACCCTCTGAGCAAACTGCATGGGTATCGAGGGTTGGGCATCCCAGCTTCATCTATTTCTGCTGGATACAGTCTGACATCAAAGGTAATTCACGTTCAGGTCCCTCATGTGTTCTAGGATGTACCCAGCTCCAAATGGGCCTTCCTCCATGGGTATCCATTTTCAACAGCACATGCATGGAGATTCTGGTGTGAGAATTATGCTCTCTCCTGACAGATGGGCCTCCTATGATGGTTAGCCTTCTCCAAATATAGATCTGGCCCCCTACTATTTCCCGAGCATCCCTCCTAGTGTAGATTCCGTCTCCCTCCTCCTCCTGCCACTAGTGTCTGCTCAGCAAGGCTCCTGGGAACCACGAAGACCATCTCTTCCCCAAACCACCCTACCTGCTCTTTGTGAAAGGTACACCCGTGCAACAGAAACCCAGCTCAGCATTCTATTGATTATCACCTATAAATCTCACTGCTCATAAAAAAGCTCCATGAAAATACAATCCAGGGACATAAATCTCTCTAAGAGAGATGAAATCTGATGGGAAATAAAATTCCCTCATTTCATTTATTCCCATGTTTAAAAGACTGACTTTCCAATAAGCTGGGAGCACTAACATGAGATGGTGGGGAATGGGGACAGAGCTCAGGTGGGGATCAGACTGACAGGAGAGCAAACACTCGCTGTGCCAGCCCCTCGATATGTGCCACCAGCAAGCGGCATCATCTCTGAGCCTCAGTTTTGTTATATCTACAATAAATGGGATAAACTCCCTTGCACGGCTGCTGTGAGACCAAGTTTGATAGACTATAAGTACCATGCATACATGAGGCACTCAAGATGGTAGCTGTTACATGCAGTACATCTCCACCTTTAAAATTATTTTCAACATGAAAAAGAAAAAGAATGTTAGTTACTGGCCCCCTCAAAATCCATGCTTTCTTCCCATAAGTCCAAGTGATGGCCCATAAGACTGTTTCATTCATTTAACTGACACTTACTGACATTAATTGAGCATCACCTATGTATTAGTCTTTGACCGAGATCCTGGGACTTGTATAGGTTTGATCTCCTATTTTAACAGGTGACAGGACCAACATTTAAGGAGATACACAAGAAAAAAACAGGTGGTGGGGAAAAGTCATAACTTTTTTTTGCAGAAATCCTTATACCATACACAAGGCTCAGTCCCCCCATGTTCTTCATGAACTTTGAAGAGTGCATCTGTCCTCTCAAAAGCCTTCAGAGACCTCCAGCCCAGGTGCTCCCCTGGCTTCTCTTAGCTCCAAAGAGACAGCCAGTCTCTGAATTTCCACATCGTGTTGCCATTTTGATTCAATGAAGTGACAAATCCCTATGTTGTGAGCTTTAGAAGGACAAGGATAAAGCCGTGTGAACTTCTTTACTTCCTCCCTCACCAGTAGAGTGTCTGCACACAGTATTCAAATTTCACCTCTGAGAGCTTCCCTGGTGGCCTAGTGGTAAAGAATCTGCCTGCCAATGCAGGAGACACTGGGTTTGATCCCTGATCCGGGAAGATCCCACATGCCACAGAGCAACTAAGCCCATGAGCCACAACTACTGAGCCTGTGCCCTAGAAGCCAGGAGCCATGACTACTGAATCCATTTGCCACAACTACTCAAGCCCTCAAGCCCTAGAGCCTGAGTTCTGCAACAAGAGAAGCCACCACAATGAGAAGCCCAAGCACCGTAACTAGAGAGTAGTCCCTGCTCTCCACAACTAGAGAAAGTCTGTGCAGCAATGAAGACCCAGCCCAGCCAAGAATAAATAAATAAAAACAAATTGCCTCTGCTTCCAGAGCAAACCTCACCATCAACTCCCTCCCCTCCGTCACTCCTAGTGACCAGAAAGTCAGTGCCTGAGCTTAAGTGGCTGAATTCCAAATACATTTTCCCACCACCACAACAAAAAGATGAATAGAAACTGTTTGTCCCTAGAACAAGAAGAAAAGCTTACAGGACTGAGAAAAATGTTGGTGTTCATAGTCACTTCAACTGGCCAGCAAAATTTGCCACTGTCTTTCCCATCTGATCTTGTGGGCCTTCCAACCCCAGACTTCCATGATCTGACCACAAGGCAAACATCACATTCTGCCCTTTTCCTCTGTGCTTGAACAATAAAATGGTCTTTGGTTTGAGTGAGCCAAGAGCCTGTTGGTTTCACTGTTTTCTCTATAAATACAGTGTATAGTGCAAAGGAACAAGAAGTCTTGAATTGACTAAACGCTGGGCAAAGATCAAAGCAAGGTTGAGTGATCTCATACACATCTTGAGAAAGAAAAAATATGAATCTATGGAGTGATCCTTGTAATCCCATTCTTAGGTGTCATGGAAGGAAGTTTGAAGCTGGAGAAACAATGGAGGAACAAGATGATCGGGAAAGAAGTAACAGAGGGAGAAAAAAAAAAAAGCCTCCTTCTATCCTGTAGAGTGAGGCCAAGCATTTGTTACCGTTGTGTCTAGCTCTCTAAACCAAAAAAAGTAAAATCAAACAAACAAAGAATGCACCAGCCAGAAGCAGGCAGACTCTCCCGCCTTGATTCACACATGGTCTCCTCGCTCCCCACTCCCAACGCAGATGGTGGCAAAGCTCTGACACACGCGGCGCCCTCAGGCACTGAAACTTCCCCTGAGTCCCCCTACAAGGGGGCTGGTGGGCCCCGCTCTCCTCTCGGCTGCCATGGGGCAATCTCTGCCCCTACTCCCAGTCCCCCGTCAAAATGGCACATTGTTAGAAATGTGCTCAGGACATGTGATTTGGGGCAGAGAGTTGTTTGAGTTCCCATATGCTTAAGGTACATAACTGGGCCACTGAGAAAAAGGAATTTAAGCATTCTAGAAAACAGCAGGAGAGCAAATTGGCCTTTCCTTCCGAGAGCTATTATTAGAGAGGCCCAGCCCAATTCAACCAGAAAGCCAATATCTACTCCATTCGCTCTTCCCCTGCAACAATGCCTCACACGTCCTGCCCCTCTCAAATAAGACACTCCTGATGCACACCCGCCAGACACACATGTCATCTTTAATGCTGACCACTGGCTGGCAGAGATCAGTGGATGCACCACTTCTCACAGAGCAACTTAACAGTCCCTAGTTTAATTTCACATAATACCGAGAACTCACAGAACGTGGCAGTACGTTTGATTTGTACTCGTGGAATTTGGCAACCAGCTTGCTCTCCTCTTTGTGTACCTGCTGAAGTCGCAGCTGCTGCCTAAACTTTGTAAATAAATGCTAAACAAATGCCAAATAAAGAAACCAACTTCCCAGGAAGCAGAAAGGGCAGGAGATCACAGTTTTTGTTCTCAGAAATATGCTGTGACCTGCTTCAGCGATGCATCCTGGCAGCTTGGGTGTGTCTCTGTTCTCCTGTGTCCCGAATGGTCTGTTATCTCTGGGAGAGGGGGTGGAGAGGCGGGCAGCGGGGAGAAAGGGAAGGGGTGGGAGAAGGGGAGGAGAAGGAAAGAAGATCTGAGGGAGGGAGGGACAAAGAAAGGGAAGGAATAAGGGGGGAGCCTTTCTTATTATTTATCCCCAATTAATGAGTAGAAAATGTTGGCTGGGAAGACAAAACACAGCCTTCTTATTTCTTATAACACATATTTCTATGGAAATTAGAGATTTGATAGTCAGTGTTTTCAATGGACTTCATCTCCAATCAAACAATGAAAATTAATGAGAAAACAGGTTTCATTTCACTTCACCCTCAACTGTGCAGAGATGGATCCACCGCACTCACGAACACCAGTGGGTGAGCCTTCGTGCCCCACCCATGGCCTCACGGGCCAGGTTTCTCAACAGGAACTTTGCTGAAGGGGGAGAAGTGAATCACTCAGCACACTCTGGCATGCCGCAGTCTGTGTTCTCTTGGGCACAGGTAATGCACAACAGAATCAACCCACCAAAGACGGAGAAGCCCAATATTTCTCATCGCAGATGAACATATACTTTATAAGTGGGCTGTCAGGCAGCCACCTCTATTTCCCTGACTATCTCAAAGGATACATCCATCCCAGATGCAAGATGAGGAACCAGAAGGAGGTGTAGGCATGATATATGGACTAGATGTGACTTACAGTTCCTCTCTGCCTTTCAGACTGGCTGTTGGTGACTCAGGCCAAGTAATTTGGGTGGCAGGGATGATCCTTAAAGCTACCATCTACTGAATACTTAAATGCCAGGCTTTGTGGATAGCACTTTCTGTGTCTTGTCTTCTCCCAATAAACCAGGAATTGCATAAAGGGTTCTTGTCTCTTTTTTTTCTTTTTTTTTTTCTTTTTCTCTTTGTTTTTCTTATGGCTTGCCATTGTCCGCACCACATAATAATGACTAACACAGAGCACTAACTAGGTGCCAGGCACTTTTCTAAGGGCAACAAATACAGAAGCTCTGAATCTTCACAACAACTCTGTGAGGTTATCCCCAGTGTTTTATAGATCCTCAGAGAACTTCAGTAACTTGTCTAAATAAGTGTTGAAACTAGAATTAAAACAACAGGTATTTTGTTTCCATAATGTATGCTTTTAACCTCTATGCTCTTGTAGGATATTCATTGCACCAATAAACCTTTTTTTGAATGAATGGAGGCTCTCATGTAAGCATTATTGCAATCTTAAGGGGAAAATATAACTACCCTTATGTACAAATTTGGCAGCTGAGACTCATAGAGCTTAAGTAACTTGCATAAGGTAACACAGCTATTTGTGCAGAATGAGGACTCAACTCAGGTCTTTCTGACTTGGAGGCCCATGATCTTGAAACAACAGTAGTATTTTAAACCATGTGACCAAGCGACTCCCTATTCAATGTTTCCATTCAGTGACTCCATTTCCCCCATCTTATCAGTAACAGTATCTATTTTTGCAAACAAAAAAAATTGTTTATAATAAAGCAGATATATCTCTTATGGGTCTGCCTGTGTTGTTTGTTTTCCCCAATAGGTTGTATAACAAAAATAAGACTGATATTTTAGGTGACAAGTGAGAAGTGGATCAGGCAGCTCTCTGATTTCAAGGGAGCCTGTCTACCAGAATTTGTCACCAGTGAGGACCTTATCTGTGTGGTTAACTAAGCAATGTCCCCACATCGGGCTCTGGATGTTGCTTACTCAGTATTGGAAAGACTTGATGTCAGGAATACAGAACCAAGTGATGTTCTGTATTCCTTGACTAATCAAGGACCTCATCCTTCTCTCTCATCCAGGCACTTGTTTGGGAGGCAGGGGGCTCTTTCTGAGCCATGAAAAACCTTTACCTTCAATTCAGCACTTGCTCTGACCATTTGCTCCTAAATGACTGTTCTTCCATCTGATTATTTTTCTTCCATACACACCTGTCATCCAACTTTTCATTTTTTAAAAAGTTTTAAAAATTTATTACTCCTGAAGCGAGAACCTGAGAATGAGCCGGCGATTAACGGAATCATTTGACTGACCTTCAGGAGACCCAAACGGTGGGTGATTGATGAAACGGCTACAGGTTTAAGCAGAAGGTCAGCTTCAATAATACGGCTGTTACTTCCCATGGTCCTTACAGACCAGCTCAGTTGACGGCCTTCACTTCTCCTATGCAACAATTTTAAGGCCAAGGCATTTGACTCCACCACCCACCACCCTCTTGTGAGGCTCATTATGTAGTAACAAAGACACAGGTTGGTATAGCTTCTGCAACAACCATGATCTAACATCAAACATGATTGTCCTCAACCACTGAGGGGCCCCAGTAGGTGCTTTCCTACCATATCCAATCGACCTCATGCAGGGGTCCCCTAGGAGGTACCTGGATGGCAGTTCTTGCTGCATCATCTAACAAGCCCCACCATCCATCACTGCTTGTGCTAAGTTGCTTCACAACTTAGAGTCGTGTCCAGCTCTTTGCAGCCCTGTGGACTGTAGCTCACTGGGCTCCTCTGTCCATGGGATTCTTCAGGCAAGAATACTGGAGTGGGTTGCCAAGCTCTTCTCCAAGGGATCTTCCTGACCCAGGGAGCGAACCTTCATCTCTTACATCTCCAGCATCGGCAGGTGGGTTCTTTACCACTAGTGCCACCTGGGAACCCCTTGACTAAAACCTACCTGCCTACCTTCAGATAATTAAAACATGAAAGTTCTCCTTTTAGCTAGCGGCATTTGAACTTGAAAGAAGGGACAAAAGAAGGTAAAAGACTTCATTCAAACTTTTTCTGGCAACCTCTAAGGGTTAATAATAGTTCATCTTTAACCTCATCAACATGTAAGAATACACAAGGTTTTCTATAGAAAGTAACCCAGTAAACAGGACATAACCACAACAAGAACCAAGAGACCACTGTATCACTTTGCCTGTATCACCTCAACAAGGCCTCAAGGGTTTCTGGGGAAATCAGGGCAGTGGATGGTGAGGAACAGAGGCCCTGGATCAGACTACTCATGATGAAATCCTGGCTCTCCCACTGGCTTCTGTGTGACCTGGGGAAAGTAGCCTAACCCTGCCTCAGCCCTGTACACTTAGAATGGGTATAATGATTCTCAGCTCTTAAGACGGCTGTGAGGATTTAATGAGTCAATACATGTAGTGTTAGAATAGGTCTGGGCATGCTCAGGTAAGCACTGTATATTACTACTGTCATTAATCCAGTTCTATAGATGAGGAAACTGAGACTTTGGAAGATAAATTAAATGACGTACTCAAGGCCGTGACTACTGAGTGGAAGCATGCAGACTGGAACCAGGCAGTTTAAAGCCCAGGTTCTTAACCACTCCATTAGTTTCTTAATGGGGACAGTTTTCAGCTGTCAGTCTCTGGACCCACAGCCTTCCTTATTAGCCTTGCAATATTACTCAAAGATGGACATTTGAAGGGGAAAAGACCACAAGGCCAGCCCAGAGCTGTGACCGCAATGAAGGGAGGCGCTTCCTGGTGTCTCGAGCAGAAAGTCAGGGCTTCCCCAAAGAGCTCCAGACTTAGGGACACCTGCGCTCCATCTCCTCCATCCCTTTACAAAGAATGAGTGAAGTCAGACACAGAAAGAGAAATATCCTATGATGTCCCTCATATGCCAGATCTAAAAAGAAATGATACAAATGAACTTCTTTACAAAACAGAAACAGAGAATGAATTTATGGTTGCCGGAGGGGAGGGGAGGGGGTAAGAGATAGTTAGGGGGTTTGGGATCAACATGCACACACTGCTCTATTTAAGATGGACAATCAGCCAGGTCCCACTGTATAGCACAGGGAACTCTGCTCAATGTTATGTGGTAGCCTGGATGGGAGGGGAGTTTAGGGGAGAATGGATACGTATATACGTATGGCTGAATCCCCTTGCTGTCCACCTGAAACTATCACAACATTGTTCACCAGCTCTACGCCAATACAAAATAAAAAGCTTTAAATAAAGAATGAGTGAACCCTCCCATTCTGTCCCTGCCTTGAAGCAGCATATGTCAAAATAGTTTTCACCCCTTAGAAATGAAAGAATAAAGTAACAAATCATCCACTCAGGTAAAGAGGGCATAATCAGTGTTGTGTGAAGCCCTTTCTATTAATGGGAACTTGCATTTGTAAGGTCAGTCTTAGGCAGAGGAGGAGAGTCTGATGCCTAAAGAGGGTGGCTTAGATGTCAAGGAAGATGCATCTTTCCCAAGAAATGTTTACCCACTGATGTCCCCTTTTCATGATTTATGCTGCTGCATTTAGCGTGTATCTATTTGGTCTTTCTCTTTCAAACTGCAAATATCTCTGTGATGTGTAAGAAATTAAATTCCTTATCCCAATGGTGCCTGTGTTTCTCAGATCTCCTTTCCACACGGTGAAATATACAAGCACACAGGTGTCCTCCGGGAGGAATAAAATAGTGACAGGGGGCTCGGAAAAAGAGTCTGGGGGACATTAAGATCCTACCCAACAGAAGAAACCTGATTTGACTTTTCATAAAAGAAAAGGAAACACAGGGCTTACTGCATTAGGTACTTTCATGTACTACCGATTATAGCATTGAGCCTCAGAGAGGTTTAATGACTTGGCCAAGATCATACAGCTAATAGAGGGCAAGGTTGAGATTTGAACACATTTATACCCAAATCCCATGATCCCACCCCTGTCCCCTCTGCACCTCTATATTAAACTACCTGCTCTTGCAACTCAGAAATGACTGTGGGTCTCTATTTCTAAACCAGAACTTGTGCTCAACCATTCCTTTGCAGGTCATCATATTTACAAACTTGCCCCCTCATATGTATTCTTCATCTCCCCACCACTTCCAATGCAGTCATGAGGATAAAATATGTGATTTTGTTCCACTCCATAATTTCCCCTCCAGGAGGCCATAGTCATAGTTTGAAGCAGCAGGGGTTGCACTGAAGCTTAAGGAAAAGCAAAACTATTAAACCACAGTCCATCCCTCTTCAACAACTCTGCCCAAACTTTCAGAGGAAACAACGATTCCTATTACAGCAGCAGCAGTCCCCTGAGAATCAACTAGCAGCCAAGAACAAAACACCTAAGCCAACCATGCCTTCTCTCCCTCCTTACCAATTCCCTGCATGCGAGCATATCTCAGTGGGGAAATATCTGCTGCGGAAAGGGAAGAGGTGAATGGGACATGTAATTGCCCGAGCGGTCAGTGCCCGGAGACCTAAATAGAGTTCTGGGCTCATTGCTGCACAGAAATGTTACCCGAAGCTACGGGCTTCTACTCACAAAGGGAAAGATGTGGAATTGTCTCTTCTTCCACATCTTTTTCTTTGTTTTGCTGATAGAGACCACTGTCCAACCTAGAAGCAAAAATGCCGAATATTTCCTTTCCCAGCCTGCCTTACGACTTGGACATCATCGGTATGTATCTTAATCATGTCCATGGGGGAACCTAAGGGGAAAGTCATGTAAGTGGTTCCTGGGGAAAGTTTTCAACCCTAATAAAAAGAGATGCCAAAAAAGAAACTCTCTTCTCGCTTTTGGAATTGAATATACGGGCTTCCCCAACGGCTCAGTGAGTAAAGAATCCACCTGCAATGCAGGAGACACAGGAGATTCAGGTTTGATCTCTGAGTCAGGAAGATTCCCCTGGAGGAAAAAAAGGGCAACCCATTCCAGTATTCTTGTCTGAAAAATCCCACAGACAGAGGAGCCTGGCAAGCTACAGTCCAAAGGGTCTCAAAGAGTCAGACAGGACTAAGTGACTAAGCACACACACAGCACATATGATGCCTAGGGCTCCCATCTTAGGATCATCACGGGAAAGCCCAAGCAAGAGCCAATGGCCTGGATGATATCCTTGCATCTATGATCCAATTCTGGAAACACCTTGCCTCTAGACTTCTTTTGTACTGGTAGCTATTGCTATTATAACGAATCTATTGCTGTGTAATGAATAGACCTAAAGTTTAGCAACTTAAAATAACAAACATTATCTCACAACTGCAGTGGGTCAGGAATCTAAGAGGGGCATAGGTGAGGGAATCTAAGAGGGGCATAGGTGAGTGAATCTGGCTTGGGGTCGTGCACAGGCCATAGTCCAGATGCTAGTCAGGGCTGAAGTCATTTCAAGGCTCAACTGAGGTAAGATCTTCTTTCACACTCATTCATATGGCAGTTGGCAGGCCTCAGAAGATTAGATTTCCTTCAAGCTCACTCACACAGGCCACACCACAGAACTGCCTTACAACATGGCAGCTGACTTTTCCAGCAGAAGCAATCAAAGAGAAAGTGAAGGGAAGTACCCCATTTGAAATGAAAGTGAAAGTCACCCAGTCGTGTCCAACTCTTTGTGACCCCATGGACTATACAGTCCATGGAATTCTCCAGGCCAGAATACTGGAATGGGTAGCCTTTCCCTTCTCCAGGAGATCTTCCCAACCCAGGGACCGAACCCAGGTCTCCCACATTGCAGGCAGATTCTTTACCAGCTGAGCCACCAGGGAAGACCAATATGGAAATCATCATCTTTTTAGTAACCTAGTATTAGAAGTAGCATTCTATTACTACCCGCTATATTCTAATCTTTCCATGCAGAGGTCCTCAACCTTGGTACCACTGACACTTAGGGTTTTCTTTGCTAATAATACTGTTATTTAAAGCTGGAGATGGTGTGGAGAAATGGGAACCTTCCTACACTATTGGAGAGAATGTAAACTGGTACAGCCACTATGGAAAACAACATGAAGTGACTTAAAAAACTAAACACAGAACTGTCATATGACTCAGCAATCCCAGTCCTGGGCATATACCCAGACAAAACTATAGTTTGAAAAGATACATGCACCCCTGTGTTCATAACAGCACTATTTACAATAGCCAAGACATGGAAGCAATCAGATGTCCATCAGCAGATGAGTGGATAAAGATGTGGTATGTATACACAAGAGAACACTACACAACCATAAAAAGTGAAATTGCATTTGCAGCAACAAGGATGGGCCTAGAGATGACCACACTTAGTGAAGTAAGTCAGAAACAGACAAACACCATGTGATATCACTTATATGCAGGATATAAAATATGACACAAATGGACTACAGACTCACAGACATATAAAACAAAATTTATGGTTATGAAAGGGAGAGGAAGTGGGGGAGGGATCAATTAAGAGTATGGAATTAGCAGATACAAACTCCTATGCATAACACAGATAAACAACAAGGTCCTACTACATAACACAGGGGACTATATTCAATATCTTGTAATAAACCATAATGGAAAAGAATACAAAAAAGAATATTATGTATGTATAGCTGAATCACTTTGTTATACACCAGAAACTAAGACAACATTGCAAATTAACTATACTTCAATTAAAAATAAAAATAACATTGTTACTTTTCCCATATTTCAACAGTTCTAAGTAAAATATCAAGCAAAGCCTCATACTTACCAATGAAGTGACTCAGCACTAGTGCCCTAGGAAAAAAACAATCTCTCCCATAAAATCCTCAAACCACACAGGATTGCACACATGTGCACACACACAGGCACACACAAGTCTCTAAAGGAAATATATCAACTACCCTCATCTTGTGCACGTTCCCTATATAAAGAAGACCTGAAAGTCAGAATACAGCTGCTGCTGCTGCTGCTTCTGCTGCTAAGTCACTTCAATTGTGTCCGACTCTGTGCGACCCCATAGACGGCAGCCCACCAGGCTCCCCCGTCCCTGGGATTCTCCAGGTGAGAACACTGGAGTGGGCTGCCATTTCCTTCTCCAATGCATGAAAGTGAAAAGTGAAAGTGAACTTGCTCAGTCGTGTCCGACTCTTAGCGACCACACGGACTGCAGCCTATCAGGCTCCTCCGTCCATGGGATTTTCCAGGCAAGAGTACTGGAGTGGGATGCCATTGCCTTCTCCGCTCAGAATACAGAAGACAACACATTTTTAAATGCTACCACTTCAAAAAAGTGATAACCATATCACGCCAACTGGGATTTTTAAAAGCACTTAGTAAATGCCACATGCTTAGTAAAAGACTGCTTCTGACCTGCCTGAGTATAGAGTTGAAACAGAGAAGAATGATCCACCATTCAGAAGACACAGGGAAAATGACATCTAAACCTGCAGCACCAACTCTCCTATTTGTATCTGTTCACCACACGTTGGGCTTCCCTCATGGCTCAGACAGTAAAGAATCTGCCTGCAATGTGGGAGACCCAGGTTCAATCCCTGGGTCGGGAGGATCCCATGGAGAAGGGACTGACTACTTACTCCAGTATTCGTGCCTGGAGAATTCCATGGACAGAGAAGCCTGTCAGGCTATAGTCCATGGGGTCACAAACAGTCAGACACAAATGAACAACTAACACTTTCACCACACACACCCCCATCTTTTGTGGTGCCCCTTCAAGTTAAATACTCTTTAGGGACCAAGCAAATCTTGGATTTTTCTTCAACTCTTGGATTCTGGCTAGCCTTACTGTTATACCCTCAAACCTGAACTATAAGTCTACTCAATCTACCAACAACCCATGGACCATCCTAGAGGTCTTTAAGAAATGTCCACTCTTTACAGTCTCCCAGAAGCAGAGAGTTCCTTTCCTTTTAATGACCCTGGCTGGGTTTCTCAACCCCCAGGCTGTGAACAAACTGTCCTAAGGAAAGACCATATGGTGATTTTTATTCAAAACCTAAGGGTCTTTTTATTGGCCTAACCCATCTCTTTTCATAGCTCGCTCTGGAGATTACAATGTCTATAACAGACACCCGAAAGCAATTATCAAGTAAGGGACAGTAGTCCCAGGAATAACTATGGAGTTCAAGATGAAAGGCTCAAAATGAAACCTATTTCCAACACAAATATCTCTTAGAATGGTAGAAATAAACCTTGAAGGGAAATAACATTATTGTAAAATGTGTTTTATGACACTGTAATGATTAATGGCATTTCACACTAATAAAGTTGACAGGAAGAGGATGTGAAAGACTAACAAAAGTGCAAATACAAATTTCCTTTTAATATCACCAGCATTTTTCTACAAGCACAAGACATGCACCAACAGGATAAGAGGAACAGTTATTTTAAAATCCAAAATAAATAAATAAACAGTGCAAGACATCAACAGTACAACTAACTGAATAGTAAGTTGCATTTGATGAATTCCCCAGAGAGATACTGAAAATATGGAAAATATTCCTTCCTCCTTTTGGTCACCAATCCTTTCTGCTGACCAAGACTTGTACCTGGTAACAAGGAGTCTTGTAGTTTGAATAAAAAGCTGTCTGAATCAAGAGTCTCACCTATCTGTTTCATTGGTCCATCTCAGCAAACCCACACCCTCATCTCCTTTCTCCTTCTTGCTTGCATCCTTCAAGAGCTGAGCCCTCACATCTGTTTCCCCCATCTCCTCCAGCCACCTGGGTCCTTCCCTTTCTTGACTTCACCTATATCTTACTCTCCCTTCTGCACCTTCTGTACCTTCTCCACGTAGAAAGTGACTTCATGGGTTTGCATGTGTTAACTGCTGTTTTATTTCACTTATTTCTCTAACTTCTGGGATGAGTGATCTCTGACCATTTTCTCCCTCTGTGTATGCTGTTGCCTCAGTCATGTCTGACTCTGTGACACCATGGACTGTAGCCCACCAGGCTCTTCTGTCCGTGAGATTCTCCAGGCAAGAATACTGGAGTGGGTTGCCATGCCCTCGGTGAGGCATCTGATATGCATCATCTACCTGTAATTATTATTTGGGGAGACTGACCACTGAGAAGTCATCAGTAGTATCTTTCCAGTCAAATCCCTGAGGTCTTTTATTATTTCTTATTTTGCTCAACTTCCCAGGACACTTGACATTGATCATGCCACCAGCTGCTTCTGATTTCTCTCCCATTTCCCTGACCCCTTCTTCACCTTGTTCTTTACTTCTTTCTCCCTCCCAGCTTCATTGGTCAATAGCCTGCAAAGTGCAGTCTTAAGTCTTCTGTTTCTGCCTCTAAATTAGCCTTCCTTAGCCTCCATTGCCTTATTCATGCAATAGAGATTATAGTCATATCCATCTCACTGAGTTGACCTGAGAAAACAATAACATAATTAAACCAAGGAAAGTGCTGAGCATGGAGCCATCATGGTCAATGTGATCTATGATCAGGGTTTCCTTGAGTGCCCATTCTGTTCTCACAATGGAATGGGAGCTCTAGGAGGGCAGGGACTTGATTTTTCTCACTCCTCTATTTCTGGCTCAGAGAACCGTGCCTGCACATAGTAGGCAGTGAGTAACTATGTACTGAACTAACGAGGTGAAAGAACATTTCAAGTATGACTCAGTGCTGGTGGTTCTCAAATACAGCCTCTCATTTCTGACAATAGAGTCAGATTCTGATTTTGAGACCCACTTGATATGACATTAGAGTCACAATCTGCCTAAAATTTAATTGAGTTTCTCCTTTCCATCTGATTCCTCTTTGCAAAGTCATTTTTATTAATTTGAAGCAATCATTTTCACCAGATCACAGACAAACTTTGATTCACATATTACTCTCTTCTTCCTCCACTACACCCCCACTGTTGCATGCTCCCCATTCGTCCTTCTTGGCTGTCACTTTAACCGGGGTCTTTACCCACTTTCTAGCCCCTCAGATCATCACAGTGCCCTCCTACATGGTTTCCCGACCTCCAGTCTCCCTAAAGTCCCCACCCATGCCAGATGAATCCTCTGGAAATGGTTGCCCAGAATCACTCTTTTGTTTAAGAGATTGTCTCCTTTGCTTTTTCTAACAAGTTCAAACCCTTGAGCCTGACAATACTACCTGTTTAAAATTCTTCTCTCTCTCATAATCTCTTAAAGACATAGTAAATTAACTTCTTCCCACCATTTCCCCCATCTCCATTTTATACTGGACAAGAGGTCATTCTGTGTCAACGTGTATATGATGTAAATGTTAAAAAGGACTCCCTGAACTTGAACTAGGATGGCCTTAAAGGGTGAAGTATAGCTGTAGCTGCCATTCATCAGTCTCCTGCTCTCTGCCAGGCGTGGTCCTGGGTCCCTCCCCGCTCCCCAGAGCCTGCAGTATTGCATTTAATCTTCACAGAGCTCCAGGAGGTAGGGAGTTATATCCCCAAGTACAAGAATCTTTAGGCTAAGAGAGTTAAACAACTTGTCTCCAAACACACAACAACAATAGTACCATCTTCTACCCCAAGTCCAGCCGATCCCAGGGCCCGCACACTTGAACAGCCTGAAAGTTTAAGCTGAACGTTAAGCCTGGGTGTGTGGAGTCGAGATCCATGGACATGCAGAACAAATAAATTAATTAAAAGAGGAAATGGGCAGGAAGCAAGCAGTAAGTCAGAAAGAAACATCAGGTGTGAAATCAGTGAAGAGTGGAAGAGCAGGAGAGAGAATTCATTGGAGAATGAGAGAAATGAAGACATAGTGAATTTGAGGGGAAGCTGGCTAGGACAGCTGGAAGAAACTAACCGGGGCTCCTGGAGATGCAGGACAAAAAGGGCTACCACTTTGGATGTCAGGCAGCAGGCAGCGCGGAAGGCTGGTGAGAGGGTCTGACTTCCTGAGAGACAGAAAGAAGTGGCTGAGGACGAAGAGGCAGAAGGCAGGGAGATGGACCAAAAGGAGGCCACGGACCTGAGACAGCCAGACAGATCACCACCCAGGCCTCCCTGGGACTCACCTCCTACACAGGGAGATGCTGCCAAGCGTTTGGTCTCAATTCTCACCCCCACATAGAGATGAACCCCAGGAAAACACATATAAATCTCCAAGTACAAAAGAGCCTCTCAAAAAATACTTCCTGCCCTGAAAGAGGGAACTGTTATGAGCTGCTCTGAATGCCCTGATTATGTCCATTCTGGTGGCTTTTGAGAAAGGAGGGGCTGAAAAGAGATAAGAGGTCAGGGCTGCTGTCCACTATTCCATGGAAAATGTCAATTACAAATAACCAGGTGGCCAAGACCTGATGTTCCATCTCCAAGACATGCCCTTTCCCGGAGAAGCTGCAGAAATGTCACCCAGTCATGCCTGCCTTGCTTCCTCACCAAGGCATGCCCCCATCCCCCACCTGCTTACCCGCACTTCTCCTGTATCCTTGCTACCACTTAAGAGCCTAACCTTTCTCCAAGGCCTTTTTCAGAGATTACAGTTTTCCTTCCTGCTTTCTAGAATGGTCTTACTCCCCAAGTACCCTCCCCTTGCTCTGAGCTCAAGTACTATGAGTCACCCTAAATTGTTTTCTGATTGTTACAGGTACAAATGCTTTCTCTTTGGAACTAAAACACAGGTCTTTGAGCATAGAAATTGTGCTTCCTCTTATTTCTTCCCTACTTCATTTTCTTAAAGAAGACCTGGGCCAAAACTGAGGCTACTTTTATGGTATAAATGAGGATTTGTTGTTGTTCAGTCATGTCTGACTCTTTGCGACCCCAAGGACTGCAGCACACCAGGCTTCCCCGTCCTTCACCATCTCCAGGAGCTTGCTCAAACTCATGTCCATTGAGTCGGTGATGCCATCCAACCATCTCGTCCTCATATATGAATAAGGATATTAATACATAAATGCATAAGACTTTTAGAAAAGAACTTGGCAGGTAGAAAACCCATATAAGTACCAGTTTCTATTGTTGTTGTTGTTTATAGTTACTGTAGCTATATAAAATACATAGTTGATGCTCAGAAAATATAACTTGAATGATGCATCAATGTCCATTAATATACAAGTAATGTCCCTAAAATATATACTATAGTTTCTCTGTGGAAGGCTTAATTTTTATGAGCTTCTATCTCTAAAGTTCGTCTTTGGGAATAAATATTGTACATATACTGCTACAAACTTTTCTAGAATAAATAGGAAGCAATTCAGAGGTACAGTTAGGTTACAAATTAAAAGAATAAGTGACAATGAGCATAAACTAGCTGAGTTGCCACCAAGAAAGCCTGCTGCTGCTGCTAAGTCGCTTCAGTCGTGTCTGACTCTATGCGATCCCATAGACGGCAGCCCACCAGGCTCCCCCGTCCCTGGGATTCTCCAGGCAAGAACACTGGAGTGGGTTGCCATTTCCTTCTCCAATGCATGCAAGTGAAAAGTGAAAGTGAAGTTGCTCAGTCATGTCCGACACTTAGCGACCCCATGGACTGCAGCCCACCAGGCTCCTCTGTCCATGGGATTTTCCAGGCAAGAGTACTGGAGTGGGGTGCCATTGCCTTCTCTGCCAAGAAAGCCTACAGAGGCCTAAACCTGCCCCCACCACCCCAGACAAGCTTTCTGTGGGTGGAGAATCATTGGCCTTTAGAGATTTCTAACAAGAGCCAGCATTCCCATGGGTCTCTTCATCCAGGAATACTGAATCACTATGCCGTCAGATTTTAATCTCTGTTAAAAATAGGAAACCAGGCAAAGGATTTCCTTTCACTTTTTTTCCCCCGATGATCGCACAAAGATACAATCGCAAGACAATAGGAGTGCCCAGTTCTTTGGCACCCATCACAACTGTAACTCTGGGATGACAACCATCAGGCTTTTCGAGGGTGGCAGCCCCAGCAGCAAAGACAATGTGCAAACAGCCCAGGCCCCAGCCCCTTGCCCTCCCTGGGCCCCGCCTGCTCCAGCAAGCCCCTGGGACAGCTTCCGAGGAGGCAGTTTCATGCGCCACTGGCCATGCCCTGGTCCATCACAGGCATCAATCACTGCTTTCAACCCAGCTGCCTCTCCAATTAATGCAAAGCTGTTTAGTTAGTGCCTTGAGAGCTGGGACAGAGAAGCAGCCTCAAAGGATATTCTTTAAAGATAAAGGCAAAACCTTTTTCATTCCTTATCATGAGGTGTTTTGTGTGTTTGTTTTCATTTTTTTAGTTTACCCCAAAAGGAAGAGGATCGCAGTAATCGCCTTCCCTCCATGACAACTTTTAAAGATGTTTATCGAAGCCAAACCTCTCTTGACGTTTGCCAATTGCTAAATAGAAGCTGTTTTTCCTGCCAAATATGCCCTCTCTTTTTCAGTGCTTATAAATGGATTATATATAAATAGGATGAGTTAATGCTGTTCATCTGATGAAATGGATTAAAATAGATGAACACAAAATTAAGGATGAAACGGATTAAAATAAATGAACACAAAATTAAGGTAACACAGGGTTCTACTGGAGTTTGTGGGAAAAGCATCAGAGAGCCTTGTGCTAGAATCCAGGGCACCAGAAAGTGGAGAGAGAAACTCAACTTTATCCTGAAAGGATTACTCTTGTCTTAACCAATGAGGTTCATGGAAGCAGTTGCTATATAGTCCCAAATAAAGTTGCCAGCTTTAGAAAAGGAAAATACAGAATAACCAGCTTAATTTAATACCAAATAAATAAATAATTTCTTAGTACAGTGAAAGTGAAAGTGTTAGTCACTTAGTCATGTCCATCACCTTGCAACCCCATGGACTGTAGCCTCCCAGGCTCCTCTGTCCAGGGAAATCTCCGGGCAAGAATATTGGAGTGGGTTGCCTTTCCCTTCTCCAGGGATCTTCTTAGCATAAGCATGTCCCAAATATTGCATGGAATATACTTATACTAAAAATTGTTCATTGTTTATCTTAAATTTAAATTAACCAATTTAAATTAACCAATATTTCGTCTGTCAACTCTCACCCCCAAAGAATTTAAGTTGATCCTCAGAAGACAAGGAGTAATTCCTATTGGAAAACTCACTCAAAGGCCAGACACTTTTGCCTAAATCAATTAGGTTGGCTAAAAATTTGCTTGAATTAGTCATAAACACAGGACCTAGTGGCTTTCCTGGCAACATTTTACCACTTTGCCATCCTAGCTGTGTGTACCTGTGATACATGCTTTAAAGTGGTAACCCATTCATATTTCAAACAGAAATTAATGTTATCACCAAAAGCATCTCCATAGTTATAACCCAGGCTCTATGCTAGGTTTTTATAGCTCTAGCTCATTTAATCCTCACAACTCTGTGAAGTTGGTATGATTTATTACTTGGCAAATTGCAGAAACCTGTCCAGGGTCACACAGCTGGTAAATGGAGAGGCCAGGACGGACATCAAGGCCTGTCCCACCCTCAAGCATATGTCCTCCTATCTCCTTAATCAAATCAACACTTTACTTTTTTCCCCACTGCAAGTCTACAATATGTGGAGACTGCCTGTCTTGGATACCTGGGATTGAGTTTGGTTGATGGCAAAGGAAAGAGACAGAGGACAGGGACTTGAATATTTTAGAAGACAACACATTCAAGTACGATAAATAAAAGACAGTAAAGAAGTGCCAAAGTGATCCTCATTGAAACTAGAAAGGGTTTTGGGCACCAAATCAATATGACTAATAATGAGCATCATTTAATAAACACCTGCTAAATATCAGGCACAAGGTGGGCATTACAACTTTACTAGCACAAATGGGAAAATGAGGCAGACTACATAGCTTTCCCAGAGATGCCAAGTAGTAGAGCTGGAAGAATTAAACCTACATCCCTGTGATCACTCTCCCACAAAGCCCATCCTCTGAACCACTAGGCTGTGATGCTTTGATATAATTCTTCTCGTAAATGTACTTTTAAAAGCCTCTTCTTTCTTTCCATGAGCTTCTCACAGCCTTCAGCTCACTTCAAAACACAAACACACAATTTACCTTCATGGGCCATCATGGAGATATAAATGCACCATAAAAGCCAATGAATAGATTTCAATCATCCCTATGTAATCTTTGTATCTAGAAGAAAAGGGTCACTGCAAAAAAAGATTCATTACCGTAAGGTCAGAAATAGCCAATGTTGAGGGTTTAGTTTCCATCCTGGGAGTCAGAAAACAATGAACACCTGAAGCTCATCATGAGCTTTCAGGGAAGTAAAGGAAGTGAGAGCCCTTACATTTTGATTCCATTCAGTCACCATCAAATGAGTATCCCATTTGTACGCAGGGGGAAAGAGTGGCCAAAACAGACTAGTCTGCCAGGATCCAAAGCCTTTACTGCTCCATGCCAAGAGACATGGAGATGAAAGAGAAATGTATCACTAAGAAATGTATCACCACTCTATCGTTTGCTATGCTCTGAGTCAATCAGGGTTCTTTGGTTGTAAGCAACAGAAACCAACTCTGGCTAACTTAAGCCCAAATAACTTTTCACAAAGAGAGAATAAGAGAACATATGAACTCATAGGACTAACTGAAAGACTAGAGTCAAGTTTCAGAAAGAATGTGAACCTAGATAACAGGGGACCCAGATAGCAGAAATTAATAGACCCTCTTACCAGCCAACTCAATGGAGACATAGTGTTCCTCTAATTTGAGTTAATATTCCAGTTCTTGGGAGGGAAAAAGCAAAACTCATATGCTATTACCAAGAAGAAAAAGGAGAGGCTTTGGGAGGCAAAAACATTAAATGGTTACAAAAATACTGTGTAGCGATTACAAGTGCAGATGTTGAAATCAGACTTTCCAAGGATTTGTGAGACTTACTGTGTCACCTCAGATAAGTTGTTTAACCACTTTATGCCTCTGTTCTCTTGACTGTAAAATGGTAATGATAATAGATCACATTTCATTTAGCTGTGAGGATTCAAATAGTTAATCCAAGTAAACTATTTAGAATAGTGTTTGCTATGTTGTAGCTACTCAGTAAATGTTGGTCATCATTCTTATCAGTGATTGATCTGCATGACTGCTCTTGACCAGCATGATTTGAGGACTGTTTGTTAATGCAGTTGAACCAACTTATTCTGACTAATATGGGATTTCACCTTCACAACAGTTCAGTCCATTTCAACCAACACCCACTAAGCCCCTACACATACCCAACTCTGAGTTAGACTTTGAATGGTCACAGAAACAAGCACTGTCTGAGCTTTAAAATGTAGCAGGAAATGTATGCTGTCTCTATAAAACATGTCTTTTACTATGCTCAATTCCACACCAAAAGCAAAACCAAGAGACAGATGCCCAAGACACATAGTTCCTATAAATTTCTGGGATGTACTGCTATCTGTCATACAAATTCAGCCCTCTCCAAACATAAGCATCTAGAAGCACCTATGCCCCCCTTCTGTGAAACAGCATTTATGCTACATATGTGTTTAATAAGTGTGCTTACTAAATGTTTAATGATAAGACCTAAACAACTCCTCTCGCTACAGTAATAGAACGGCTAATAGGCCGCCGGTGGACCAAGCAGTAAAAAGAAGCACAGAATTGAGTCGGCTAAAACCATAGGTCTCATCACCAAGAAGGGGATAAAATATTCTATACCAAAACCAGGGCACAAACGCTGCCAAAAGTCACAGCCAAATACACAGATTGAACACAAAGAACAGCTTGGTGAAAATTTTATGCTCTTTATTATACAACTTCTCTAAGGACCTGATTTTAAATTCAGTCACTCCTTTCCTCATTTGTCAGCATGGATTGCCACAGTCGAACCACAGAACTTAGTTGATAAATGGGACTTCTGCTATTAAAAATTATTCACAAAAGTCATGGTTTCCAGTGGAATAAAAAATATATGGACATTGCAATGTTAAAAGTCTATGTCTTGGGCGTGAGCATTATTGCCTAAGCAGTTGTAATAGAAGGACTTAGCTCTATCTGAGGGGCAGGATTGTATGTACAAGTAAGTATATATGGGATTTTTTAAGGTTCTACAGTGCCCTGGAGCAGTATTTTACTAAATAAAGCACCTTCAGGGGATCAAAATGGTTAACCACCTTGCTCAATCCTGGTGGGGTGAAAACGTGGGCTATGATTTGGTCTTCCTTCTCCAAATAAGTCCAAGTATGACTCTTATTTAAGTTATCATGAACATGGACTGCCAATCAAATCTCTATGGCACAGAGGAAGATAAACAAAGGATGGCCCAACCTAATACATAAGTAGCTTCGGCCTTAGGGACTATCACTAGGCTGTTTGGGTCCTTCAAGAAAGACAAATCTTACACTAGAATATGAATAGCATCACTAAAGGCAAGCCCTAAGCAGGAAATTCCAGATGAAAAAGCAACTTTTGGAGAAATATAAAATCATTGTATGTTAACTATGTATCAGTCAACATCATCTATAAGAACCACGTGTTAAAATTAGATTCTGCATCAAAAATCATGTGATTTTTTTACTTGTGATGTGCAAATTAAGCATTTTCATATTTGCAATTTAAGCTTTTACTTAATTCATCATTTCCAATCTGATGAGGGTCCCATATCAAGGCCTTCTAAAGGTCAGGTCTGATTAGACGGGAGCAGCATGGAATAAACGAGAGGACTCTGGAATCCCCAGATCTTTCTTCAGGAACAGTTTGCATCTATCTGTGTCTTCCTCATATTTTGATACCATTATTCCATTTGCCACATTTTGCTATATAGGACCTTATTATCTGGAAATAAGGCAAAACTGTCTTGCTACTTCTTTTTTGGGTTTTTTCCTCCTTTAAACAATGGTATTTTTCTAAACTAGAGCATTTTTGCATAAGTTAAAAACAAAGGATATAGGCATATTGGCATATATACATACTCATGTGATGAAGTTTTATATAAGCATATATCAAAATATATGATTGTGTAAAAATAAGTAGGTATATAAACACACAAACACATAACTACAAATGTATAATGTACATTTTCAGCTAGATAAACTTATTTACCTTTGGCATCTGGCAGTAAGCTGAATCTGTAATAAACTGACCCCTTGGCTTATAAACTGGTACATGTATGCCACAGAGAACGTCTACCTAATATCTGTTAGGCATGCCGCCTAACCTAAAATTCATTCTCCCATCTTGCTTAATAATAAAGCCCCAGTTTCATCTGGAGCACCAAGGTGCCCCGTTGAAGCTCCATTTCATAGCTTCCCTTACAGCTACATGTGGGGACGTAAGTTCTGGCCAAGTAAACACAAGCAGAAGTCATTGACTGGGATGGGCTGGGATTTCCATTGAAAGATAACAGAAGACTGGAACTCACCCCTTTTTTGCCTCTGCCCTTGCTCTTCCTGTCTGTAACATGGAAATAATGGCTGGAGATTCAGCAAATGTCTTTTATCTTCAAGACGAAAGACATGCACGACTATGAAAAAAAACAGAAAGACCTAGGTCCCTAGTACATTTTTGGAACTGATAAAGGGCTTATTTCTGGTCTTCATTTGTAAAGAGAAAAATCCCACCCCTGATTTTTTATTCACAACTACAGTATATACAAAAGATCCCATGCTAAAAGTCAAAATAATCATTTATTGAATACATGTATATGTATGGCTAAGTCACTCTGCTGCACACTTGAAACTATCATAATATTGTTAGTCAGCTACATTCCAATACAAAATAAAAAGTTAAAAAATATAATAACTGTTTATGAGTCCATTAATGGTGAATAAATAAATCCAATTCAAATTTAATCTTAATAAAAGTTGGTTTATTTTTCCATATTTATCATTAAAAAGAAATACAAGATCTTTCTGATCCCATAATTTGGAAGGATTTTATCTGGCAAAACCATCCAAGTCCAGGGTTAATGAGGTTCATGTTGATGAGAATTGAACTCTAGCTGTTAAGTAAATAATAACACCAGTAGTGATTTAGAGCTTTTCATCCCTAAAATTTGTAGCAAATTGCAACTAGCCCTATGGGGTAGGTAAAATTACTGACATAATTTTATTGACAGAGAAACTGAGTCATCAAGTCATAAAATAGCCTAGGGTATATTAGCAAATAAGCAACATCAGTTGAGAGAGATTGCAGTCAGCTTCTAAGGCCATCAAAGAGAATTCTTTAAGGGTCAGCATTTAATGAAACGTTTAAAATGCACTCTCCCTATCCCATCATCATCTAAAAAAAAAGTGTGTGCATGCGTTTTGAAGCAGGCAGCCAAGATTTCTTGGTTCTTAGAACCAGTGACTGCTTCAAATGCAAAGATCCTGAAGTCTCTTTATCATGTTCCATTAACCGACACAGGGCTGGGCACACGACAGGTACCCGGTAAATGCTTACTGAATGAATAGCCATTTTCTAAAATCGTCCTGAGGGCCATGCTGATTCTGAAATGCAACTTTCACTTTGAATCAACGCAATTCCTACATTAGGGGCAGCCTTTCCAATTCTCTCCAGGCACCCCTCCCAGAAAGCTGTCCCTCTCGAGGCCGACACGGCATTCTTATAGGTCCCTGGCCACTCTAAATTCAGGCCACCTTCAAAAATCCGTCTTCCTTCTTGATTCATTTTTCAGCATGAACAAGGAAATGGTTTGATGATAGAATAATAATTGATGGTTATGATACCTGATGCTGTATAAAAGGTTTGATTTCATGGCTACGTAACTGTTTACAAAACATCATATACCCAAAAAAAAAAAAAAGTCCTGAGTAATGTCCTTGCTGGAACACTTTATTTCTAGAGGAGAGCCGCACTGCCCACGAGACTGATGGGCCACTTTTAAATTAGCAAGAGCTGAAATGTCTGTTCTCCTCTTGCAGGCCATTGTTATGAATGGTCAGCATCTGACCGAACTCTTCTTTGCCCCTGCCCTCCATACCATCTTGGCTACTTGTCTTAAACTCGAGCACTTTGACAGGGTGTTTGATGGAGGCGGCCCTGAGGCAGAAGGCCGGTTTTATTGAATCAAAATGCTGTAGCTTCACTGAAGACCTTTCATCCAACCACGGTTGAAGGCCGTTGAGGCCCTCGTTTATAGCAGGTGGATGAAGTGAACTTCCCATGGTCACTTAACAAGCCAAGGGCCAGGCAGGGCATTCCATAATGAAGTCCAGTGGCCGTGAAACCTCCGTTTCTGCCATTTGTCACGCACACTCAGTGTTTCTCCAATGGCAGTCAGGAATTATCCATCCAAACGGGTTTCTGGGAAACAGGGCGTTGGAGGAATATAGTTATGGGGAGAGAAATGAATCTCTGCCTGAGGACACAGGCTCAAGATTGAATTCCAACTTCTCTAAATGAAGAAGAAACCCATCTTAATAAGCATCCTCTTCCATTTTCAGTCCACTTTGGAAGTCATTATATTCTTGTACCTCTCAGTCGAGACTCAGAGAAAGAAAAAGGGTAATATCATTTCAAAGGAAGCCTTCCTTTCCCTGCCATGAGAGCCCAGACCTCTAGGTGGAATTCCCACCACATTCAAAAGTCATCCTTCATCTACAACCTCCATCTCCTGTCCACCAGGCTCCCAGAAATGTCAGCTAGACAGCAATGGTTGCAATCCTTATGGAGAATCTTCACTTTATTTCCAAGCTAGAAGTTATTTTTGCACAAAAGGGAGGGGGAGAAGAAAGAATAGAGGTTATTTACAGAATTAGTTGCAGAGAGAAAAAAAAAAAATGGGACTCTAAATGGAGAGATTATCAACATAGAAAGATGTGTTAGAGCCTAATAAGAAACACATGCTTCACGCAGTACATCTGAATATAACCATTAGCGGCATGGAAGAGAGGCTGTTTACTGTATTAAAGCTACCTTTACTGGTTGTATAAAAACAAAAAAGGATTGTATTGGGGCCATCACACTCCCATCTTTTCAATTACAGAGACAGAACAATCTCAGATTCCGAAGCTAACTACAAATCAAAATTGTGTTATGTTATCTGCTGAGACACAAATGGAAAATAAATACTGTTAACTGTCACTTTCCATTAGGTAACAGAAATTCAATTACATTTCAAACAAGCCTCCATGTCAACAGAATAAATCTGTTTCATAAATGAGCAGGTAACCATTTTTGATTCCAACTTCCCAAAGGGAAAAAATCAATTTTAATCACAATTCTTCAATTTTTTTTTCCATATGAATGTTTTGGAGTCGAGTACATCATCTGGTCTAATAAACAGTGTTGTACAAAAGAAGGGGAAAAAGATGAAGTTGGTTGTTGTTTGTTTCTAGTGCCTTTTAAGCCAGAGACTGTTCATGTCCAGCTTTAACTAAACTCTGTATTGTTCCGACACTTTCATTTTAAAAGCAAATTTCAGGAAGGGGGGGAAATGTACAAGCAAAATGCTGTCTGCGATGGGTGGGGATAGTCCCAGTAGGAAATGTACATAGGGAATATGAATCAGTTTTTAGTGGCAGACCCTGAAAGGCAACACCCTTGCACAAGCCCCGACCCAACTCCATTGGAATGTAAGCAGAATCAGGAAAGACAAGTTTCTGTTCTGGAAGATTCGGTCAACCAGAGGACAAGCTGACAGATCTGGGATGACTAAGAGAGCTTGAAGTAAATTGCTCACTCGGTACAAGGGTATTTTGATCTATAAACGTTTGCTGGTTACCGGCTTGTGTTGCAATGGGACAGCCTTTTGGAGGGGAGCTTTTTACATTTTACTTGACTCCAAGTGAATGCTGAAGGGTGGTGACTTCCAATAACAGATCTCCAAACTTATTTTAGCTTGTTACAGGACAGAGTACCCCTCAGATCTACTACTTAGAGTCTATGACGCAGGCACTGATGCAAGCACGTTGTGTAATGTTTTCATTTAATCCTTACCAGCAGCCCTGCAAGACAGGTCTCAGCCTTATCTCCAAAAGTGGATGGAGGCAACGAGAGGTTAAGTACATGTCCAACTTGCACAGCAAGAATACGGCTGGGCAGTGATTAAAGCCCAGGTGGTCTGACTCCAGAGTCGGCCCTTTCACAAAGGCAATGACCACATTTCCACCACACTTCCAAATTCAACTGCCACACTTCCAAATTCTCTCCACCACACTTCCAAATTCAACCCTCCTGGGCTCAGCAATGTTTTAAGTGTTCCAAGTGGATGACCATATGATTCATCGACCAAATCAGGACACTTTTGAAAGCAAAAAGGGATTCTATTAATAATTGTGCAAAAACGGAAGCAAACTGAAATTGTCCTTGGCACATAGGCGAACACAGTCCTCTTAATTATGAAAAAAGTGTACATGTTATAAAGAGAGTTTGAATGATAAAGGAATAATTTAGCAAAAGTCATGTGTCACTGGCTTTAGGGTGGAAGGGCATCCCCTTCTACACTTCTATGAGTGTGAGCTAACCCACTCATTCTAGAAAACACTAAGCCCCTCTCTGCATCAAGCGCTGTGCCAGATGCTAAGATTATAGCTGAGAATAAGTCAGACAAGGTCATTGTTTACAGTTTGGTAGGTTGTTGTGAGGCTCAAAATCAATTAAATGAGGTAACATACACAAGAACAGTGGTTTGAGAGCTCACTAAACTGGAGTACATATACACGAGACCCGGGCAGGTACACTTCTACACGGATAGTTTACACACTATAATTCTACACCATCTGCAGTTGGATCCACAGATGTAGATCTAAGGATACAGAGGGCCAACTGTAAAGTCATTCGCAGATTTTTGAATGCCCAGGAAAGTGGGGAGCGACTCTGAGCCCCTAACTTCTATGTTGTTCAGGGGTCAATTGTATACCAGGCTATCACTAAGAAGCAGGGCAATAGGGTGGAAAGAATAAGAATTGGGGAGCAAAATCAAGCTGTATTCTAATTTGGTCTTTACCGCTTACTGTCTCTGTGACCTTGAACACATTAATGAACTACTCTGAATCTCCATTTCTCTACCTACAAAATATAAATAATAACATCTTCATTGCAAAATGATAGTAATAACTGTGTTTATGTTAATTACATGCCTTCCGCAATGTTTGCCTCTGCTTAAAACATAGTAGCCATCATCCTTATTATTGCAATGTCTGGGTCCCTGTGCCCTGGGGTAGGTCCAAAATCCAACAGGTGTACAGAATTTAAACAATATTTAGCTGGCTGGATTTGCACAACATTTGAAGGGCCTGAAGGAGGTAAGCATATTGAAATTAGGGATATGTCCTCAACCTATGGAATAAATCTGAATGACACAAAAACAGAGGTGGTGAAGAATAATCAGTATTAATAAGTTAAGAAAAGAGAATCCACAGGAGCAGATGGATAAGAAGGGAACAAGAGCAGTAGGGTCACTGGGTTCTTGGCTGGATCACAGATTTACCCCAAGACCTTGGTCAACATAGTGAACCTCCATATTCTAGCTCCCTCATCTGTGAATTCTGAGTGATGATCTAGGCCAAAGGAAGGCAAACGTCTCCTAAAAAGGGATTGATAGTGAATATTTTAAGCTTTGTAACCTACACAGTGTCTGTTGCGACTACTCAAATCTGTCACTGTAGCACAAAAGCAGTCAAAGACAATATTTTTAAAATCTGGCTGCGGGATCTCCAAAAAATTAGGACTATATCTTATCATCATTATCTCCCCAACATCTAACTCAATGTTTAATAAAACTCATTTAACAAATGAATAAATAAGTGAGTGAGTGAATAAATGAATAGTAAAGCAAAGTTGAAGCTCTCAGTAACACTATTTTGAGTAGTGTTGGTATTTTCAGGTTAATGATAGAGGAAAGAGAATGAGAGACCAATCATCTGGACTTAATATTAGCAATAAAAAATGAGTATCAGCCAAACAGGGAGCTGGAAGCTAGTAAATGTTTTTGAGGCGGGGTGTGATATGATTAGGTCAGTATTAAGGAAAGAACACTCTTAGGTACATTAAAGGAAAGATGCACGCTTCAAGACAGGAAGACTATTAACCCAGGTAAAAAGGAACCAGAGCCTAAACCAGGATGGTGGCAGTGATGTTAGAGTACAGAGTCAAAAAACATTTTAGAATCTGGAATCTGTATTGACAGGATTTAACACAAACAACAAGAAGGAAGTTTATACTGAAGGTGCCTTGTGGTTTTACATGTTAGCATCTCAGAGGTCAATGATATTAACCAGAGAAGGCTTCTGGGGTGAGAGTAATAACCTGGTGACCATCTTAAATTTGACATGTCAAAATCTGGCACAGAGTTAATCAGCAATAAATTCTCCTAAGTGTCACCCCCCTCCACCAGTTCTCCAACTTAGCTACCATCTCCCAACAGAAGAAAAATAACCTTCAGGGTCTTGGTCAAACACACTGATGAAATCAATATTCACACTATCTACACATGTCCTGATTCATTAGGCTAATAGTCCACCAGAAAGGAAATGAGGTTAGCTTGGCTTCTTTTTCATTGACTTTAGTGATCTTTCTTTTTTCCTCTATGTTCAATAACCAGCTATTTACTTCTCTTGAATTTTACCAGAATTTTTCTGAAGATTGATAGTCACTGGTTTGCAGGCTTTTCAAAATCCATTTAATTCTTTTTTAAAAATTAAGTCATCTGTAACTTTCCAGTCCTCTGCCCTGGCTCCCTTCCTATGGGATGTGGATACAACCACCCACAGTGGTCCTGCGATGCTGAATCCAAGTCCTGCAGTGCTGACGGGTGGCTCCAGACTGGGTCAGACCCATGACTACCTAGCTTTGAAACCACTGAGCACCCGGTTGCAGCTTGAAGGTCATTGCCTTTGATAACAAAAAATAAATAGAAATGGGAAGACTGGCTTCCTCTTTGCCCACTACCTGCCCCAAGCAATAAGTTTATCTTTTTATCATCATCCAGATGCAAATCAGGAAGCTGGCCCAGAGTTCAAATTCTCTTGCTTTTCTCTTTAAGAACCATCTCCTCCCCTCAACTGAGGCTCACTGCTTACAGCACACTATGTCTTCTGATTGTTGTAGCATCCAAGCTGTGTGCCTTAGACTCCTTCAACAGCTGTGACTATGGTTGTGGTGGCAGAAAATGGTCCTCCAAAGATGTCTACATACCAATACCCAGAACCTGTGAAAATGTTAGGTTACATAGTAAAAAGAAATGAAGGGTTCAGAAGGAATTAAGATTATTAATCAGCCAACATTAAAATAGAGAGATTCTATTGGATTATCCCACTGTGGTTAATCACCAGTCACGGAGGAAGAGGGATTCAGAGGCGACAACCAGAGAAATGGCAGCATGAGACAAACTCAGCTGGTCATTGCTGGACTGAAGGAAGAAGAGGCCACAAACCAAGGAATGCAGACAGCCTCTCGAAACCAGAAATGGCAAGGGAAGAGATTCTTAGCTAGAGCCTTCAAAAGGAACACAGTCCTACCAATGGACTTTAGCCTGGTGAGACCTATTTCAGATTTCTGAACTCCATGATTGTAAGACATTAAATTTGTTTTGTTCTAAGCCATTAAGTTTATGGTAATCTGTATAGCAGCAACAGGAAACTAATACATTAGTACCTGCTAAATGATGTTTAGATTCATGCCATCATTTTTTCTACCCATTTATACACCTAGAAAGGGCTGTTTTCATTTGCGACTATTTCTAGGTAAGTCTCTTGGGGGTAAAAAAGAGACATGGAGAGGATGCACGAATAAGACCCCCAAAATCAAAAGGACCAGTTAATAATGGCTCAACATTGGCTAGCCCCTGGGTCCTGCCTTCATGCCTTCCCTCTTCCCCACCTTTGAAAATAGTCTCGCTATTAACCTTATTCAAATTAGTCTAACTCAAGTGTGTCTTCTGTTTCCTCTTGGGAGTTTGACAGGTACAGTGACCTAGTATGTGCACACACACACACACACTCCTGAAACAAAATTTCAAGAAAACTTTCTATCTGGCCATGCCCTTCCCTGCCTCACCAAATAATCAAAATTTATTTCATGACCCTCATTTTGAAAAATCCATTTCAGACCACATCCATGGTAGGAAATGCAGGAAGGAAAAAACCTAGTTAAGTGTGTTCCACATTAAAAAATAAAAAAGAAATTTGGGCCATAGGAAAAAGAAAAAACAGTGGAGTGGGGAAAGAGATGAATAAAGAAAAATGGCCAAGCAATATGGCAAGGTGTCAAATCGCTGTTAAGAGCTGGCATTTCTATATTTAATTTGAAGTGATTTGTTGTGCTCTAACTTAAGCCTCTTCCATCTCCCAAGCCTTAAGTAAAGTTTGCTATATACACAAACGCCTTGCATGCATGGATTTGTTTGTTCATTTGCTGAAAAGGGGAGAGAAAATTGAGTGAAGGAACAAAAGGTGTGCTTCCAGGTCTATGTAGTTAAATCAGGAAGACACCCCTGAGGCATCTCTATGGCCCAGACACAGCGGTGGCATGAAAAGGGTGTCAAGTTCCCACGAGCTGTGCAGTGGGGTTTCACTCACTCTATCAAGACACTGGGGGCAGCTCTCCCCAGTTAACACTTGGACACACTTCTTTCTTTCTGCTTATATTAAATTTTCTATAATAAATATACCTTACTTTCATAAAGAGGAAAAAAAGTCTTCTCTAAACATTTGTTTGAACTGACAGATGTCAAAGGTACATGTTATATGCCTGGCATTGTGGCAGGCACTCTTGTGAATTTGAGACAATTCTAACACTTGTTCTGGGCCTCAAGAAGCTTATACTTTCCCCAAAATTAGGAGAAACAAGGAATAAGCTGAAAACAATTCTACTGGTCAGTGTTCAAAAAAAAAAAAAAAATCAGGAGAGTTAAGGGCCATTAAGAAACACTTACAAGACTAAAAAGAGCATGAGCTGATAAAGGCAGACTCTTTGAGGAGCCCAAGGATAGAAGAGGAAAAGGAAGCTTTGATTTAGTACCAGCAGAGGACCTGGTTCAGAAGACGAAGCTGTTGGAGCCATTAATTAACAGTGACCAGAGTCCCGGCTGACTCATGAGCCCACTGTGTCCAGTCCTGCCTCTTTCCACCAGCCTGCCTGTTTTAACTAACACCCAGAACAGGATTGTAGCCGTGATACCGCTGCCTCATCCTTTAGAGAATAGGTAGGACACAGACCCTGGCTCCAGAGCTCCGATACCCTGCCTTTCCCCACTAACAGGGAGTACATCTATTCTCTTAGGGAAAAAAGAAAAAAGGAAGCAACTTTGAAAGCACATCTTCTCTGAAGTACATTTAAATTAGGTTAACTTTTTTTTAGTTTGCTGAGTTTAGGGTCATATTCTCTTGACTTAATTTTTTAACAACTGCAAATATTTTTTGATTCATGTAGTACAGAGAGATTAATCATACTCTTAACCACATGGACAATATGGAATTTATTTGCCATCTATTTGCCTCAGAGTTCATCTCAGAAAAATCAATTGTGTTAGTAAAAGGCTGCTTGAGCTGAACAGACAACGGTTTGCAAGCTGCATCCAAAGACCTCAGGCTCTACCAAGGTGTATCAAAGGTCAAATGGGGGAGTGAGAAGAAGGGCTGTAGACCATCTCACTTTAAATTGAGCTATTTGAGGTTCTGCATAAGATTTCATTGGAAATAAAAGACGAGAAGGTTTCCTGCAGCTTAAAAAAATGTAAACCACTGATTATCATTCTATTTGTTCATTTCACTGATGGAATAAAAGAGGGCCCAAGAAGATGAGAGACTTACCCAGAAACACCCAGCTAATTGGTAATGGAATGAAAGTAACAGCTCAAAGAGGGTTGATATGAATAGAAAAAAATCACAGTTATATCAGTGACTTCTTTCAACCTTTCAGCATGAGGTATTGGAAAATGGTAAAGACTTAAGGAGTTAGTATTTTAAAGAAGAAAAAGGCTCAGTACTCCTAGTTTCATTCATTTATGCAACAAATATTGTTGAATACCTTCCATATACCAGCTGCTGTACCAACTATTGAGGAAGAACAACATTTAAGATAGAAAAGAATACTTTCAAGGAACTCACACTCCAGTGTGAAAGACAAACAAGCAAAGATTACAAACCAATAAATAAAATAATTACAGGTGTGACACACACCACAAGGGAAATAAACAAGATGAGGTAGAAAGTAACTCTACAAATTGGTTAGGAAAGGTCACTTTATTTTTTTTTGGAAAGGTCACTTTAAAGAGATAATATCTGAAATTAAGCAGAAGGAAATGAAGATATCAGTAATGCAAAAGGAAGAACATTCCAGATAAAAAGAACTCCAAGTGAAAAAAGCCCTAGAAGCAAGAAAGACTGGAACCCATTTAAGAAACAGAAGAAGGGACAGTGTATCTAGAACCTGGTGGAGACAGTGGCCAACACGATGTTGGACAGGTGAAAAGAAACCAGATGACACTTGGCCAGGTGGACCACAGTGAAATACCTGGATTTTATGTTAAGAGCCAAGAATCTAAATCACTGAAGTGTTGTTAAACAGAGTCACATAATCTGACTTATATTTGAAGAATACTCTAGCCAGTGTGTGATGCCTAGTTTGCAGAGGCAAACTAGGGTAAATGCAAGGAAGGCGGATATTGAGAGACTATTGCATTAATCAAGGAAAGAGATAATGGTGGTAATACTAAAAACAGAGAAGTATATGAATTCAAAGGTTATGTTGCATATAAAGCCAACAGGCTTTGCTGATGAATTGAATGGAGGAGAGTAGCAAGGGAAAGTGTGTGGAGTGATTCCCAGCTGAACATCAAGGGGGCGGGGGGGGAGGCGGGGTGGTATTCCATTTACTGAGAATGGGGAGAGGGATATTTTGCATAGAGAAGCCAAAATATTTATTTTAGGTATATTGCATTTGAGATGTATCCTGGATATCCAAATGTACATGATGAATAGGACCTTGGCTACATATGTATAAAGCTCAAGAGACTGTTCAGAGGTGAAGCTGAAAATATGGCACCTATAACTTGGAGATAGTATTTAAAATCTTGACGTTGGGGAGACCCACCTCCATTATGGCTGATAATGCTCCTATCAGATTGATGATCCCACAGACAACAACTATCAGCTGTGAACAAAACACCAAAAACAACCACATAAGGCTCTGCAAAGTAAACAAAAGTAGACAGGTTCAAGAAAGTAACTGAAATTTTGAAAAAGACATTGCCATAGATGAGTTTCCCATTTTTACGGTGTTTAGCTTATTTAAGGAGAAAGAAAAAACCCTGTCTTTCTGGCCTGAAAAATCAAAGGACAGAAAATCTCTGTGACCCTGAACTACAACTGATGGGGCCATCTGAAAGCTGCTCAGCTAAAGATAAAAATATCTGAACTGAGATTTCAGCTGCTGCCACCCAAGAAATAGAATTTTCTATCTGAGTTCAACCAAATTAACTACCTACAAAACAAAAATTACCATCTCTTTGAGGACTATAACAGAATCTCTATGACATAAAATCAGTAATATCTGGGATA
Source organism: Cervus canadensis (assembly GCF_019320065.1). Lineage (NCBI taxonomy): Eukaryota > Metazoa > Chordata > Mammalia > Artiodactyla > Cervidae > Cervus > Cervus canadensis. The sequence goes on along the minus strand of NC_057404.1, from coordinate 21,066,005 downwards.
CAATCTAAAACTACTCAACATACCTAAGTCTAGGCAGCTGTGACCAATATTAAAGAAAGACAATCAATGGAGATGACCACAAGATGATCCAGATGTTAGAATTAACAGACTATGTTCTTAGAACAACTATAAGAAATTTGACCAATGAGGTAAGAGAAAGCATACTTGTAATAAATGAGTAGATAGGAATCTCACAAAGAAAAATAAATACTACCCAAAAAAATCAAATGGAATTTCTAGGACTAAAAATGAATATCTGAAATTTTTAAATAATCATTAGATGAGCTTAACAGACCAGAAGAATGGTTCAATGAACTTGAATATAGATCAGTAGATAATACACAATCTGAAGAATAGAGAGGAAATTTTTTTTAATGAGCAGAGCCTCAGTAGGGCAATATTAAAAGGTCTAACATATGTATAATTAGAAAGGTTAAATAAGACTACAAAGAAGGATAGAGGAGAGAAATGGCCCAAGGAATATGCCCTGAGGGGGTTCCACTGAAGAAGCAACAAAGAAAATGGGGAAGAAGTGCTTTAATTTTCTTATCCATCAGAAAATCCTCTTTGACATTTTGCTTTTCCCTTTGTCTTACATCTGCAAATATAGGAACTAAAAAAATCATATGAGGGAAGGTACTTTCATTGACTAAAAGAAAGTTGCAACTTACTGACCCAATGTCAATACCTCTGTCTCCACTCTGTTACTAAGACCTAACCAGTAGTATGAAGGGAAGTGATTTGTTAAAACATAAGGGAATTTACTTTCCTAGAAGTTTTGTTTTTGTTTTTATTTTTTTTTTTTAGTTTGTTTACTGTTTCATCTCACAATGAAACTGTAAAACATTCGCCTAGGAATTCTACCATGGAAAGTCCCCTGGAAAAGAGATTCCAAATTTTAAGCCATAATCAGAACAAAAGTCACACCAGACAAAAATTAAAACAGTGACCAAAAGAAAAAAAAAATCAGAAACCAGTAAGATTCAGAAGACTATTGGGACCAAAGAAAAAGGATATTCAAGAAACTGAAATCCATTCCAGTGTGAGGCTTACAGAAGAATAAACTTTAGCAGGTGAGATGTAAAGTGAAGATTAGAGAGGATTAAAAATGGTGTTTAAAAACAAACAGCCAATGATAACACAACAAATAATATTAAATTCTATAAGTACATCAGAAATAAGACTGCTGCAAAGGGATCAGTGAATCGGCCAGACAAGCAGTGCACAAAGGAGATATTCAAAAGGATAAGGAGATTGCAGAGAAACTAAATAATGTATTTGCATCAGTTTTCACACTGGAGAATCAGGAAATAGAGGAAAAGGGAGAAAAAAAAAAAAACAACCTTATTATGTGAAAGGCAGGCCCAGCTCAGATTGAGACATCAAAGAGAACCATGAGTCAATGAAATGGTGAAAGAAAGTATTGCCATGTACCAGCCAAAGCAGGGGGCATTCACCAGAGAATCCAGAAGCATGGAATGCTTGTAATCTCTGATTCCATATAGCTTTATCATTTGCCACTTAAAAGGCTTCATATTCTGGTGAACTCCAGTTCACCAGACAAGTTGGAAAATATACTTGATTTCTATGGTAGAATGATCTCCATACAGCAAAATATCCAGTCAGTATGTTATGACCCAACTGGCTGATTGCTCAAAAGTCAAACAAGATTATGGAGCTTTAATCCAGCTGATTTCAGAATGTATGGAAATGGAAATTGTTATATATGTTTAGTGAGAGTATAAACTGGTACCACCATCTTTAGAGAACATTTGTAATATCTAATGAAATTCAAAATGTATATACCAAATGAAGCACCAATTTCACATCAGGTGCATATGCTAAAGAAACGAGGAGAAATTACAAGATTGCTCATTGCAAGATTATTTCTGGAGGTGAAAAACTGGTAAAAATATAAATGTTCGTAAATGGAAGAATGGATATATTCATACAATGAAATATAAGAGGAAGTTTTCAACTCCTAATTAACTATATCTATATGTATCTGCTTGCATAAACTTCAAAAGCATACCACTGAGTGAAAAAAGCAATTTTATAATGCCCCAAATTATAAAATACATTTTTATAGATTCATATTTTATGTAAATAAAATAGGAGAATAATACCCTAGTAAGATAGACAACAAATTCATAATGTGGGATGCCTCTGGAAAGATTAGGATGGTCATGGAACTAGAGATGGATTGAATATTTCACTTTATCTCTGAAGATCTATTTCTTTAATTAAAAATTGAGAAAAATGTAGCAAAATATTAGAAATTATTAATTCTGGGTGGTGGTAATACAATTTCTGTTCTAGTACTTCCTTTTCTTTTTTCTTCTTGGTGGTGGTGGTTTAGTCACTAAAGTTGTGTCTGACTCTTGCGACCCTATGGACTATAGCCCGCAAGGCTCTTCTGTCCATGGGATTTCCCAGGTAAAAATACTGGAGGGGGTTGTTATTTCCTTCTCCCAGGGATCTTCCCGATACAGAAATCAAACTCACATCTCCTGCATTGTAGATGGTCTCCTGCATTGCAGGCAGATGCTTTACCACTGAATTTTCAAGGAAAAAAAAAAAGTGTTCTATCACCTGGGTACAAAGCTTAACTTTATTAAATTGCTTCCTATTGAATGTACTGAGAGTAAGAGTTTACTAACACAAATTCAAAATTTGCCTGGGAAATCTAGAATGAAGGCAAAAATGGTCTCCTCTGCTAACTTAGATCATGACAATATACACAGCATCTCTTCAGTCCCTAAGGCTGACTGATTTCTGCCATCCAAGAATTCATGAAGAATAATTAACAGCTCTTATGGCATTCCATTTTTGGCCAGAAAATTTGACTCCATTTTATAGAATAAGCAACAGAGGCTTTGGATGTTACAGAAAGAAAAGAAATCAAAAGAAACTAGAAATCAAGGGTCCAGACCCCCTTGTGAACTAAAGACTTTCTTCCCACCAATGTCTTTAACATTTTGGATTGAGTTCACAGAGTCAAACCCAGAAATGACAAACAGCTGACAGCTCACATACTACTTCTGAACAACGATGGGTTCCTGGAGCCTCTGTTGAAAGGATGCTGAAGCCTCTAAGGTCAGTAGGAAAGTGTCATGATGGATTTGCAAGGTCTGCGTGAGCAAGGGAGGAGGGCTGTAAAACACGCGTCTGCTTTCCCAGGTTTAGCCACTTGAAGAAAATGGCCTTGGCTAGGCCAAAACTGAAAATGCATGGAGTCTTAACGGTAGCAGGCCCTGAACATCTTACAGAATTACATCCAAGAGTGCATTAGCTGCTGAACATTCTAAAGTACACCTGCGGTATGAGATACATCAATGAATCAAGTCTTTTTTTCACTGATCAGCTGTGCTCAGGCCAAGCCTTCACATGCCAGTGACCCTGCAGCCATGGTCCCCCACCAGGACCAAGTTGATTGCACTCCCAGGGGACATTTAGCAATGTCTGGAGACATGTTGGTTGTCACAACTAGGACAAAACGACTGACATCTAGTGGGTAGAGGTTAAGGATTCTGGAGAACACCCTAGAGCGCGGTGTACAGGACCGCCCCCGAGGAATCATCCAGTCCAGACTGCCAACGGTGCCACAGTTGAGAAACTCTTCCCTGAAGCTCAGAACATTTGTAGGTTACACTGCCAGGACCTTCCTGAGCACTCAAGGCCAGACCAAACTGGGGGACTCCAAAGGCTCCCTCCTGGGCCTGCTCTTCAGAGAGGACAATACACACCCCAGGGCTCTGGCGTGCAAGAAGAGCCACAGGCTGGCGGGCACTTAGTGCATCCAGAAGCCAGGCCAAGGGAGCCGCTTCTGAAACCAGCACTTTTCATTCCAACCCTTGAGGCTGGGGGCTCTGGTCCATTTGTCTCTTCTGTTGGATTCCAGAATGATTTTCAGGATCATTAATGCTCTCATCTGTCTTGGTCGAGCTTGAAGATCACAATTTCTCCTGATGCAAGAGGTCAGACAATGTGATGCTGCATTTGTCAACACCAAATATCTCTTCCACAGCAGGACAGATGGACAGAGACAGCAACAGCAGGGCTAAAGAGAGACCGACCCCATGGCAAAGGAACCAGCCACATCTCTGGAGCTGCTGAGTCAGCTGAGCATCCATGTCAAGATTCTAAACCAGTTAGCAAAGTCTCAATGCTCTACTTTTCAATGGTTATTTAACAGGCTATCATTCAATAACCTATCACCTTCCTGAAGCAAAAATAAAGAGGCATGATTACGCTGCTGAGGAGCCTTGTCTGCAACTGAACTTATTCCTCCAACACTAGGCTAAGAATACTTTTCAAAAAAATCTCATGTTGGTTTCTGTAATGATGTCTTCCCACAGAGGCAATGGCAAGACCTTAAGTCCACACTTGGATGTGCCATTTACTCATGCAAAATCTCACCTTTGACATCTCTGAGCTCCTGTTTCATTTTCTGCAAAATGGGAATAACAACGGCTACCTTTAACGACTGGCTTGAAGATGAAATATCACATGTGTACTTTGTCTGACACCTTTCAGAGTAAAAACTCTGAAAATGGAAATTAATTTTTAAAAGTCTTCTGTAAGGTAGGCATTCATTAGGCCACTGTGTCTTAGGCTAATTCAGTACAGTTATAACTGTAAATGTCCCTACCATTTCCCTAACTCTTGAACAGAACCCATATTCATTTCTGCTGTGTGTGCATGTGGGGGAGAGAAGAAAGTTATTATATTTTGATTCAGGGGAAAAAAATGGAAATAAAGATATCAAACTAACTTAGGACTGTCCCAAGCACTTTGTGGTTTGATCCTCACCATCACCCTATAGATAAGTAATATTATTCCCATTTTACAGATGAAGAAGATGAGGCTTTAAAAGGCTATGTAAGTAGCTCACTCATGGCCATTCAGATAGTTGGGGAGGACACTACTTTTAACCATACTTGTGCACCCCTAGTCATTCATTTATTCATTCCTACATTGACTAATAAATTATAAACATGAACTGAATTCTAGCTATTTTCCAACCCTATTCAAGGTACTGGGGATACAGAAGTCATTCATTCAATGGGTATTGATCAAGCAAGTCCCTGACATTCATCAGGGAAGTATGGCCAGTCTAATGGAGTGAAATCAAATGTCCAAAAGTGCTGTGGCTCCATGACAGAAGCTTGTAGAGGGAACCAGAGACCCCCAAGGTAGAAGAGGTCCTACTTGCTTTGAGGCCTAAAGTAGGGAAGGAGAGGGAAGAATGGAGTTCCCAAAGCTTCAGAGCTGAGGGGGCTTTGAGAAGTCCCATTTTAGCAGGACTTCAGTTTCCCAAGTGGTGCTAGTGGTAAAGAACTCACCTCTCAATGCAGGAGATGTAAGAGACGTGGGTTCGATCCCTGGGTCAGGAAGATTCCCTGGAGGAGACCATGGCAACCCACTCTAGTACTCTTGCCTGGAGAACCCCATGGACAGAGGAGCCTGGCGGGCTACAGTCCATGGGGTCGTACGGGATAGGACAGGACTGAAGCGACTTAGCACACACACACCCGAGCGAGAAGAAGAGGGCTTCCCAGGTGGTGCTAGTGGTAAAGAACTCACCTGCCAATGCAGGAGACATAAGAGACACAGGTTTGATCCCTGGGTCCGAAAGATTCCCTGGAGGAGGGCATGGCAGCCTGCTCCAGTATTCTTGCCCAGAGAATCCCAGGGACAGAGGAGCACGCATGCATGCAAGCAAGAAGAAGCAACAACAGCAAAGGAGCTACCCCTAAAAAACATGCAGGCAGACTAGCTATGCGGCACCCTGGAGACAGAGAAACCAGTTGTTTGTCTGGATTTTTCCCTTCAGAGCTGGCTGCCACACTCCGCAGCCTCAGCCCAGGCCCCAGACAAGCATCCATCTTTACCCAAGCACAAGAAAAGAATAAATTCCACAGAAAGGCATTTCAAAGCACCTACCAAGACGAACGTGCACTTTGGCCTGGTTTTTTGTTTGGGAAAATTGTGTGCTAAAAACAGCAGATAAAAAGGAATCTGTGGGCATAATTTATTTAGACTTTCTAAAGGCTGTGGAGAAGGTCTCTCTCATAGGAGGCTATTAAGGCCAGGCAGGCAAGTCGGTAACTACAGGGTGAAAGGTAAAGTTCTGTTGTGATTAAAGGTTTCTTAAGTGAGAGGAAACAACGAGCAGGAATAAATAGCCAATTCTCCACATGGGAAGCTAAAAATAATGGGGCTGCTCAAAGATTAGTCCCGGGGCCAGTGTTATGCTATCTATTTTTAATGATTTGTCAAATGAAGTACAGTAAATAGAAAAATGCAGGTAGCTAATGACAGGAGAGTGCACGGTAGACTGCAGAAAGCATTGAGCTGGTAGAGCTTTAAGCAGCCTGGCCCAGCCTGGACCTCTTAGTACATTTCTCTGGGCCTCAATTTCTTTATCTGTGAAATGACAGGATTAGACATGATATGGCCTAAGGGCTCTTAGACCTGTGAAAATAGTTAAAACCCTTCAACTTGAAGTTAAGTTTGAACCAGAAGGAAAAAAGAGAATTAACAAAATTGAGCAATCCTTGATCAAAGGGAGCATCAGAAAAGGCAAAGGAAACATTTTTGTTCTGCTATTTTTGTGTCTTGATTGGTCCAGAATAAGCGATAACTTCTTCACAGAAAGCTATACACATCCCAGTGGACGGCTTCATAAGAATGCCTATTCTTAGCCTGGCATCATCAAAAGTGCCAATAAACCAAATGCAGTATTTTTTTAAAGCACTGAAGGATATACAGAAAAGTATTATTAGGCTATGGCCTAAATCAGCCTTATGTGCTATCTTTGTCTCTGATATTGTCAGAATAGTCTTTATTAAATCAAATAACAACTTCTGATTAAACCAAAGATGTGTCATTTTGGGGGAGCCCCTGAATCCCTTCTCTCAAGAAACGGCAATCTGGTTGATGAATTTACAAATACCAAACAGACAACGAAGTATCTGTGCTGTGTCGCAAAGTCTGATGAACTCCCCAGACAAGGGAGGATGTGAGCATCACCTTCAAGGGTAGATACTGTTTCCAGGGATGTAGAGGAACAGGTAGATCATTCCAGATAAAAAAAAAAAAAAAAAGAAAGAAAGAAAAGAAATCAATCCAGAGCAGAAAAGTAAAGAAGAAGAGATCAGAAATGAAGTATTCATTTGAGCAAAGACTTAGTTTGTCCTGAGATGAGAGTTAATTCATTGTGAAAATAGAGACGGTCAGGAAAAATAAAAAGTATAAATGAAGTAATTAATAAATGAGGGTTCATGAATATGCTAGATGGATACTTTTAGTTACCTTGTACCACAATGCAAGACCAAAGAAACACTCCATGAAACTAAAGAGAAAAAAAAAATTAATGGGTTAGGAAGCACTTTTAACATCACACAATTAGCTTTAGGATCCACTGCTGTAGGTACTCTCTTCCCAAGTAGCTTAGTGAGCTTTATTTTTAATAGAATTATACGTTCATACCAGTAAGAGTTCTATCTGCAGTTATGGCTAATGTTATTGATACTCATAACTCAAGGCAGACATTTGGAGTCGAGAAGAAATTTTTTCCTCCCATTAAATTGTTGCCGAATGAGTTGCATGCACTCTAAGAAGGATATGTTACTTTCCTCTAAAGTACCTGTTTCTATCCATGGGGCTATCTCTGATTTCATAGCAATTTTTGTTGTTGTTGTTGGTTACTTTTTCATGTTGTTGCTCAAAAAGCTGGCTCATCAAAAAGAAAGACAACTGCTAAGAGTCATTCTGGACCGAGGTGTGTCTCACATGCAAGATAAGGCCTCCAGAAAAGACCAACGCAAGATACCCAGAATGACAATCTCAATAGCATGAGCGCCAGAAGAAGGCACCAGAACAGCTGGAGTGGACTTCTCTTCGTTTAATGGATAAACTTAAGTTTCCAAATAATGGATTTTCTTAGAAAATGTGAACTTCTTGTGAACCACTGCAAAAACCTTTCGATAAACTTTTTTTTTAAGTCTTTATTGAATGTGTTACAATATTCCTTTTGTTTCATGGGGGTTTTTCTGTTTGTTTGTTTGTTTTGGCTGAGAGGTATGTGAGATCTTAGTTCCCCAACCAGGGATCAAACCCACACCCCCTACACTGAAAGGCCAAGTCTTAACCTCTAGACTGCCAGAGATGTTCCTCTCCAGCATTCTGTTTCTGGAAGGTTTAGGCAACTGTTCTCTAAAATTATCCTCTATCTTCAACATCACAAAAAGGAAGAAAATGTTGCATCCCTTTTATAGTCTAGAATGAGCAATACAGTTTTCACAAAGAATAAACACAACTCCTTTACTAATATGCCTCAAAGATTCTCTTCTACGTGATTTACATTTCCTTAGTCAGGTCTGAGGAAAAGTAGACAACCTTAGCATTCAATATTAGTCATGATATACACACTCCTTCTCTTTCTCTCTTTTCAAAAACCACAACGCAATGCATTCAAAATGAAAACTTGGTTTTCACTCTTTTTGACATTTTTGAAGTATATTTAAGTGTTAGGAACTTGAAAATATTTTGCTGGGTAATGAACATCCTTTGCAAGCTATGGGCCTTCTTATTTAAAAAACAGAGATGTGTTTTGATGCTCAAGCCGGTAAACAGGTGTCTCCCTTGCAAAAAGCTCAGAGAAGCTCCTGGGAATATGTGCAAAGGCTTTACATAAGAATGCATCTCAGCGTGTCATGGAGATCATCCAGATTTACAGATTGTAGCCGAGAGAAACACACACAGGCAACTAGAGAAGCTAGATAATAAACTTTCTGAATACATGTTTGTTATTTTGACAAAAATTGCACTTGAGCAAACAATATCAGTAGCTAGAAAATGACTCCCCGTAAGTCTGCCCTAGTAGTCCTCTAAAACTAAACTATTCCAGCACTTTCCAAAAAGAGAAAAAAATCAGCCCTACAAGGCCACCAAGATATCCGGACCCCCATCTCCTCCCCCCTAGTCCCAGCTGTACCGACAAAGAGTTGCCAAATGTAGGGCCTGACTCCTCTTTGTGCAAGCCTGAATTATCTAAAGCAAGCTCTGAAGAAGAGGAAATTCATTTCTCTGCTAAGTCATCATGTAAAGCTTCCAAAACAGAGGTGCCCTTCGAATTAAATTTGCTGGTGTCGATTCCCTCATCCCAAAGAGACCGTGTAAGAAGGATCAAGTGATTAAAATGAAGCAAAAAGAAACCGAGGTCACCCAACACCTGGCTTTTAAAAACTAGGGAGATTCCAGGCCTCAGGATGCTTGGAAAACTAAAGCATGTGTGATGCAACCATCAAACCCAAAGGCCTTAGAACCTGTGTCCCATTAAAATGCATAATCCTATAATGATGAAGCTGGCAGCGCCTCAACAGTTTGACTCATTTCCCTGCTAAGTATAACTGAAGACAGGTTTTCCCACTAGGAGCTACTGTATTATTTTCTCCCAAGTGGAATCAGAAACTAATCTCAATATATAAAGAAATCAAAGCAAAAAGGATGACACAAGTATATCTTTGACTTTAATTTTTTCACAGCAGTACCCTGCTGGAACCACTGTTCCAGAGCCCAGGGAGGCACCAATAGAGATGTTTATGGATGGATCGGGAAATATTTGTCAGAAGCTGTACAAAGCAAAAATCACCTCTATCTGCTACAGGCGATTCGACGGAAATGATTTAGTCGTAATGCGTGATGATGGACGTTGGTTTGTCTTGTTTAGCTCTACAAAGGCCACTGCCAAAGAGACCAGTATTTCAACTGACTGCTATTTCTCTCCAATTCAAATGAAAAGAGACTTAAGAACAGACAACACTCAGCAGGATGCCTATTAGAATTCTTTGTAAGGACTACACTTGTAAGGAGCAACTCTGGACTTGTCCATAAAAGAAAGAGCAACGAAGTACTCAAATCAAAACTCTCACGGGGTGCATGGGATTGTTTTTCCTTCTAAAATAGATCGTGGATTAATGGAGAACAGTGACTTAATAAAAGAATCGAACATTTTTAGAACGTAGCTGCCCCAAGAAGCCTTGCAAGGAATTATTTCAACGTTGATGCTGTAGAATTCATTTCCCAGTAAGTTGAAATCAGTTCAAATCCACTCACTCTTATGCAGAATTTCTTGATTATAGCTTCCACTTATTTTGTCCACATAACAAATATGAAAATGGTTCTTTAAACTGGTGACTTTCAAGCTAGCTTCACCAATGGCCAGGATTACAAAATTATTTTCTCCCCTCAAATGAAGCATATTAGGAAAAAAAAAACATTTGGCAAGAAATGCATTTTGGAAACAAAGGTTGAGTGGTAGCTTCACTACAATGGAGAAGCAGAAAATAATCAAACTGCAGCTTTCCTCTTGACAACCCTGATGGTTCATCTGGTAACACTTCAGACACTTTATTCCCAGCTGACTTGTTCTTATATGTCATTTTCAACTTCACATTTTTTTGGAGGGAGAAAAGGATCTCTCGGATGCATGTGTATCTGTGTGTATGTGTGCACAGATACTATTAAACTAGTATGTACCCACTTCAGACAGTGCTGTACCAGAACTGGTGTATGTTGACTTTTTTAAGAACAGATTGTTAAATCTGCAGAAATTCTGCAAGCCCATTGACATTATACTGGTGGCTTGAAGTTGAATGTTGTAGGAGTATTTACATTCCAGAAATCAACATTCACTATGAGTCGGGACTTAGTTACAAAGTTTTGTGGGGACAGAGTCAGTTGTTAAACATGTACCAGCCCATCTCTGACCACTGCTATGCCAGTTGTTTACATAGGAATGCACCCTGATCAGGTACACTGCCCACTTTGGTCACATTCGATGTTTTTAATATCACCATCATACATGTGTAACCAAATAATGTAGTTATAGTGACTACTTTTTCTTTGGATACAGTCATTGAAAAGTAGTTCATACAATCACAGCATCCATTATCAGAATATATATATATATATATTTGGGGGGGTGCTGGGGGAGTATGGGGTTGGAGCCCAGGTACTCTACAGACTATTAATAAATTCTGAACAGCTTAACTGATGGAAGATCCCAAACAGATCATTTGAGAAGGAAGAAACCATGCTGAGCCTTAGAGAAAAATAAAGTGAGTCAGTTCTCACTACTGCCTTTGGCCAGCCCAAACCCTGAAGTTATCCAGCATGGGGGAGATTTTCTAGTCAAAGGCTGCAGCCACTCGTCTGCTCAAGCACATCGAAAGATAAATGATGGGAGGCTACTGACAACACTGAAGCCTCCCTGCTCCCCCTAAAATGGAAATTAGCAGGCCCCCAAATCAGAGCATTAAAACAAAGATCCACCAACATGTGATTTTAGTAAACAGAGTAATTTGGGCTTTTGGAGAGCATGAAAATTCTGTCAGGATTATAATGTCTTCTACCACAGACCTTAATTTCTTCTGTCATGGAGAATATGATTAGACTCAGTCCCATTTGATTGTAGGGGACGTCAGTTCCCATTAACAAAAGAAAAGAAACACAAAGAAACAGGCTTCACATTTTTAACCCCTTTGGGCAAGGAAGAGTTTTTTTTCAGCCCAAACTTCTCACTGGCAATATTCAAAGCTGTTAAACCTTCTCTAGCAGATAATTACAGAAGTTTACCTACTAAATTTCTACACTGCCCACCCACTCTATGAGAAATCCTGCTCCTTGCATGAATGGAGCTTGTTTTAAATGGTCTGATTCTTTGAGGTCAGTGGGAGGGAAGGAATTCGGCTACCTGCATTGCTTGGCCAATTCAGCCCATGAACTGGTTACTGCAGGTGGTTTTCACGGGTGCGGGGAAATTACAGTCCCAGACCCAAGCCTGTATCAGTAAACATCACTGCCTCAGGCTGGCCACTTCAATTCCACTGGACCCCCGGCTGTTCAAACAGGGCACCTGGGTCAGTCTGTGAGCTTAGCAGGCATGGCTGACCCTGGCTGCCCAGCAAACAGTTTATGTTGGGGAGCAATCTAGAGATTTCCTAAGATAAGGATGCTATTACAGGCTGACAAATGTGGAAAGGAGCAGAGTGGGCAGCTTTTGTCCAGACTGACCCTGGGTGAGCATGCTGAGATTATTGCTGATTGGGGATAAATGGCAACCGGTGATTTGTTTGTTCAAGTGAAACCAGCCAAGTTCATCCCTCAACACCATCTCCCATCTCTTTAAGATATTTTTTTTTCCTTCTTCTTCAGGAAAAAAGACTTTGCAATTTTGGGAACTCTTCAAATACCACCATTCCTGTGAACCCCATTACCCTTAGGATAAAATCTGCAGTCCTGAACTAGCCTCTGACGGCCTGCACGATGGAGCTCTACCCACCTCGCCAACTCTCGCTCCTGCCCCTGGCCCCTGCAACCTACTGCATCAACCACGAGCGCTGCCCGTCAGGTTTCTGAGTTCTCTGAGCTCTGCTCCACTTCCTGCCTGACCCGGTGCTGGGCCCTCCTCCCAGGGCTCTTACCTGGCAATTCCTCCTTATCCTTCTTGTTTCGGGTTGAATGTTATCTGCAGAGGCTTGGCTAGGTCTCCCATTATGATCTCCTGGGGCCCTTAGAACAATCATAAATAGTTAATTATTGGTGACTATTGGTTTGAAAGGGGTTTCCCTGGTGGCACAGATGGCAAAGAATCCATCTACAATGCAGAAGACCCAGGTTCGACCCCTGGGTCAGAGAGTGGGAATATCCCCTGGGGAAGAGAAAGGCAACCCCCTCCAGTATTTTTGCCTAGACAGAGGACGCTGCTGGGCTACAGTTCATGGGGTCACTAAGAGTCACATGACTGAGCAACTAACACACAGACACACATTGGTTTGAAATTTCGCTCCCTCATTGGCAAGGACTGTATCCTATTCACCTAGCACTCTGAACATTTGAATGATCACCAAGGTCGAATGAATGAATGAATCAAGTAGTTGAGCAAGAGCTATCAACTGCCTATAAGAAAATCTAGCAAAAAAACAAACAAAAAAAAACCCAAAAAAATCCAGGGGAACAAAGTCTTCATTTTAAGCACACACAAACTAGGGAGTGAGTTTTCTCTCCGACCCCTCCTCTCCCACCATCCCAACACAAGGATTTCAGATAACCCTGCCACTCCATGAGCATTGACCTGTCAAATCTCCTGCCTGGTGTTCAAGACCCTCCCTTATCACCATCACCATAATAGTCAACATTATTGAAAGGGTTCTGTGTACCAAGCACTTTGCTGAATGCTCTCTACTAACCTATTTACTCCTCACCACAATCCATAAAACAATGTGGTGGATGAAAGATGGCTACAAATTCTTTTGATATTCTTCCCATTGAGAGGTGGGGGTCTTTGTCCCCTTACATCTAATTGGCATGTGACTGTTTTGACCAATACAGTGCACCGGAAATGACGTCATGAATTTTTCCATTTCCCGCCTTGCCCTGGGGAAGCTAGCTGTCAGGGAAGAAGTCTGAGTCCCCAGAGAACTGCCATGCAGGGAGGAAACCCAAGCTGGTCACAGAAAGTGGTCCAGGGAGAGCCATCAACTGCTGCATCCATCCCAGCCCAGGTGCCAGACATCCAAGTGAAGACACTATCGGGCACATTCAGCTCCATGGAGTCTTCACTTGACTCCTGCCCCAGCCTAGGTCTGACTGTGACTGCATGAGAATCCCCATGCAGGACTGCTCAGCAGATCCCAGTGGCCCCACAAAACTGTGAGAGGGAATAATAAACTCATGTGTTAGGTCACCACATTTAGGTGAAGATCGCCATGTAGAAATAGACGACCAGAACACTCAGACACGGTTACAATGCTTACTTGACAGATGAGGAGAGTGAGACACACAAGGCCCACAGCTGCACCACTACTAAAGGGTGGAGCTGGGAGCCCAAGCTGGCAGCCTGACCCCAGACCCTGGGCACTCTTCCATGACACCACAACACTCTACAACGAGCCACCTTCTCCAGTCATCTCCTAGGCAGAGTCTCCAGCTCTCGACCCCTTTAGAAAGGTCTCCTTCCCTTTCCTCTGCCCACCAATCTAATCCCTTCCTCTGTCATGATCCCCTCCCCGAATCCTTCACTGATGTTTGCTTCCTCCAAATTCCTTAGAACATTTAAAGACAGGACACAGCCTCATCTTTCATTGCTCTGATACTATGCTCCATGCTACACACTCTCCTTGAAGGTCAAGACCAAATATTTTGTTTATGCCCATCTTTCAACAGAGTTGCTCATCCTTACACTGCCCAGAACAATGTACATGTGCTAGGACATTCTTGAGCCACCTTGCCCAAGTCCATTCCCTTCTGGTAGCTCTGCATCGAGAATTCTTTCCCTGGAATGTTCTTCCTTAGCTGTCAGCCTGGGCTGCTCCTGGACAGCATTCCCGACCTCCCCTCCTCCAGGAGGCCTCCCCCGACACCCCGTCTAAATGAGCCACCCTCCCCCCTCACAGACAGTCATGTGCAGTGTATTACTTATTTATTATATATAACCCTGCAGTGTATTACTTATTTATCCCTTTTCTTATCTAGAAAACAAGCTGCAGAAAGACAATGAACTTGCCCATCTGCCCAACACTAGGATAGCATCTCAAAAAAAAAAATTGCTAAATAAATGAATGAATATTGTTTATCGAATCTTCGTTTCTTAGGAAGTTCCACTATGAGGCAAGCTTCTTAATGTACATAGTGTTTTCCCCTAACATGACAGTTGCATCTCTACTAAGAGATACATCCTTCCATTTCTCATTGAAGAAACACCTCCACGTGGCCTTGAAGTAAACTCCATGTTTAGCCAGATGTTGATTTGGGCAGTAGTTCACATGATGCTTTGTATGTCCAAGCCACCGTTGACTATCCTGTATGACTGAGGCTCTCTGGGGACCTGTGGCTTTAAAGCCAGTCCTCAGAGGTGTCTCCAGGATGATCCCAAGGAGGGAAGGAGGCTGAACAGGCCTACTTCACAGCACTTCATGCATTAATAAAAGCCACGTAATTAGAGATAATAAAATGACAATAACAAATCCAGTGGAGGTTGGCTGTGCTGATGACTGTAAACACAGAGATTCAACCCAGCATTGAGAGCAGAGTAAAACCTCAATAAACATTTGTTGAGTGAGTGAACAAAGAATCTTCGGTTTGTGTTTTACCTCTGATGGCTTATTTTGATATGTACAAGAACCCAGAGTACATCTCTAATTTTGTATATGTGAAACTTATCAAAGAATAGCAGTTGAGTTGTAAAATTATTTACACTAATTGGCACAAGGTGAAACTGAAATATAAATTATCATCTATGCTACCTAAAAGACATAATGAACAGGCAGTGAAGTCCATAGAGGAAGGGCTATAGCCTACATGGTTAAGAGATGTGACACCCTGTTAACATCAATTTTCTCAAGGGTAAAGTTCAGAAATTAGCCTAGTTTCACTGAGCGTCAGTTTCCACATCTGTACACTGAAGACAATCTCTTGCCTATCTACCAGTATGAAATATTCATAATAAGACTAACATAAAATAACAGATACATAAATACTTTACAGTTAAAAGCATGGCAGCAATGTGAGCTAATGACAATTTCTGTCTTCCCATCTTTCTAACTTTTCAAAGACTTCAAGTATCTCTGAAATATTAAAAATCTGATGCATTATTACTTTCTCTAAGTTTCATGATCCATTCAAAATGACAATTACACATTTATTCCAAATGTCCCATCAGCAAAATTTTCCCTAATCCTTTTATGTCTTCTCAAATATTTCGATTGTGTTTACCCAATTTTCTGCAAAGGATCTAGTGATATAGAGAGCTTCTCAATCTTACCAGAGGCAGAGGATAAATGAGAAGAGTAAAACAGAAGTCAAAACTCTAGAGCATCTAGTCTATGGATTGCATTATAGAGCAGAAGACCACTGGGTCTACCAAATAGTCACAAGGAAAGAAGTCAGCGCAAATGAAACAGACCTAGTGGTTCTCAAGTAGGCAGGGAGTGGGGGAGGGCTCAAAATCACCTGGAGGGCTTGTTAAAACATTGCTGATGATGTTTCGTCTCTAAGTCTGACTCTTTGCAACCCCATGGACTGTAGCCCACCAGGCTCCTCTGTCCCTGGGATTTCCCAGGCAAGAATCCTGGAGTGGGTTGCCATTTCCTCCTCCAGAGCATTTTTCCCACCCAGGGATCAAACGCCGGTCTCCTATGTCTCCTGCTTGGCAGGCAGATTCTTCACACTGAGTTAGCTGGGAAGCCCCAGGTTGCTGCATTTCACCCTGAGTCTCTAATTCACGGTGTCTAGGATGAGCTCCAGGGGTCCCATCACTAACAAGCTCCCAAGTGATGCTGATGCTGCTGGTCCAGAGTAAATGTGATCACACCCATTTTCTGTGTTAGCAAACTGAGGCCCCAAGTATAACTTTGGCTCTAATTCTGGCTTGTTGATTAACCAAATCAATTAACCTTTCCATGGCCCATTTTTTTCAATTACTGAAAAACCACTGCCTGAGACCTTGTGAGGATTAAAAAGACATGATGTCTAAGAATTGTTTAGCAAAGTCAAAAGCAGGTGCAGTTCCCAAAAGCTCCTTTATCACAGGACTCGAACATAGAATCCCAGGAGTCTCAATGAACAGTCATATTTTCTTCCTTTTCTATTTGTGTGGGAAATTTTTAGCCACTGGCTTGGCAAAGTACTCCATCATCCAAGCATTACTATCCACAAGGTTTGGGCTTTTTTTTAATTACTGAGTTTGTTTTCCCAAGAAATTTTCTTGTATGCTATGATGGGTATCGGGGGTTGCAGGCATGGTTAGGGGTCAGTTATTATATATTATATGTACATTATATGTCTTTATGGGCTTCCCTGGTGGCTCAGATGGTAAGGAGTCCACCTGCAATGCAGGAGACCCAGGTTCAATCCCTGGGTCAGGAAGATTTCCTAAAGGAGGGCATGGCAACCCACTCCAGTATTCTTGCCTGGACAATACCATGGACAGAGAAACCTGATGGGCTTCAGTCCATAGGGTCACAAAGAGTCGGACACAACCGAGCAACTTAACACACACATACATTATACACACGTTAAGGCCATCTCAGGTGGTACAGTGGTAAAGAATCCGCCTGCTGAGGCAGGAGACACAAGAGACGTAGGTTCAATCCCTGGGTCAGGAAGATCTTCTGGAGGAGGAAATGGCTGTTCCAGTATTCTTGCCTGGAAAATTCCACGGGCAGAGAAGCCTGGCAGGCTATGGTCCAGCAGGTCACAAAGAGTCGGACGCGACTGAGCACATGAACATATACACATCACATATTAAATATATATAATGTATATATATTATAAATACAAATCAAACACTTCCCTTTCTAAAACACTTCTTAACTGAACAGCCAGTGTTCCCTAGGCCATTATATGCAATTATGTTGAAGGCTAGCGCTAGCATATCCTCTTTTTGTGTAAGGTTTTCTGATTCGGCTTTCAGAGGATTCAAGGTATTTGATTTCTATATTTAGAAACCCAGGGCTTTTTGGTATGCTACAAATCACGCCGAGGCAAGACTAATTGTAAGCACTTGTACTTAAAAATTAGTTTCAAGCATAAGAACCTTCAGAGGTTTCCATATTGTATTCCACTAGAGTATCATTAAGGAAGCAATTACTTATCAGGATATACTCAAAACAACTTTATTGCGTTCGGAGGAAATAATGGGAGTTGTCTGTCTAAATTACTAGGCAGGGGCCCTGGAAATCACTTAGCATAATTCTTGGCAGAAGGAAGGCAGTCAGTAATGGAACAGGAGTCACATAGATGACCACCTAATATGTGTTATGTGTCTACACATATTATGTCATGGGGTCTTCATCACAGCCCCTGCATTCAGTATGACTATCTCCATTTATAGATGAGGAAACAGACTCATAAAAATTAAGTGATTTTACCAGGTCATTAGGTAAGTGAGTTAAACTGCCAGCCCACAGCTGCTTGAAGTCGAAAGCAACTTTCTTTCCCCTACACTCAGCTATTTCCTTCCTCGCTTCTTTCCTTCTTTCCTTTTTCTCTCCCGTCCTCTATCAAGTTCCTCTCACAGACACCTTTGTAAATGCCAGCCAGTGACAAATGTTAGCAAGGCATTCCCATTTTATGGATTGGTTCACAGCAAGAAAAAGCGATCCCTCCAAGTCATCTCTGAAAGGTCTCAGAATAAAACATGGCATGCATTTCTGAATCCTATCCCTCAGTGCTCAGCCATAAGCACCAGGGTAACTTTCAGAGGATACTGTATTTAGGAAAACAAAGTGTTTGTGGGTAGACAAGAGTCACACGACAGTCCATCACCCAGAGCCGAGAGTCCCAGCTCAGTATGAGCCAGCCGCTCAAGGTGACAGAGATGCATGGGAGGAAAAATTGCTCGTGTTTCCAATTTGAATACAAATGCCTCCTAGAGACAGAAGTCAGGTGGATATGCCCACTTATTTGTTGCCTAATGATACTATTGCTATATAAAAATAAGGAAATAAAATAAAGCACCTATCAATCTATTATTTTACCAGAAAATATGGAACCCCAGGCAATACAAAGGACTCAGTTCAGTTCAGTCACTCAGTCGTGTCCAACTCTTTGCAACCCCATGGACTGCAGCATGCCAGGCTTCCCTGTCCATCACCAACCTAATTGGACAAAGGACTAATCCAGGGCTTTCTTCATATCCCCCCAAAACACCAGCTGTCTTTCTTTTCTATTTCTTCACATTTGCCCCATTCCTCTACCACCGTCCCTCTTTCGTCCTAACGGCTTGTTTTCTACATCCTTTTCTCAATCCATCTTTTTGGCCCTCCCTTTCAGAACTCTTATCCTCATCTCCTGAGCACCTTTTCCCTGGTATTTTGTGTCTGGTTCCAAGAGGAGATATCAGAGCTATCAGACATGCCCCTGTTGGCAGGAGCTATTGTGGCACGTCGGATGCGTCGATCCACCGACTTCTCCTGCTCCTGGGAGGAGATGGCAGCGAGGCTGGTATAGGCTATTTCCTCCTGAAAATCACGTTGAAAACGGTGCCCAGTGTCTGCCTTTAAATGGATTATGGAAACTAAATTTTTTAAGGGTTTTGTTTTATTATTATAAAAGTAATAAATATTTCTTAAAAGGATAGAAAAATATGGAGAAAGTAATCACCCAGTATTATTGCAGTACGGAAGCAATTATTGCCACGTGGGCATTTATTTTATTTCTATATTGCTATTGTTATTCAGTTGCTGAGTCAAGTCCAACTATTTGTGACCCCATGGACTGCAGCACTCTAGGCTCCTCTGTATTCCACTATCTCCTGGAGTTTGCTCAGATTCATGTCGAGTCAGTGATGCTATCTATCCATCTCACCCTCTGCCATTCCCTTCTCCTTCAGCCTTAAATCTTTCCCAGCTTCAGGGTCTTTTCCAATGAGTCAGTTCTTTGCATCAGGTGGCCAAAGTACTGGAGTTTCAGCTTCAGCATCAGTCCTTCCAATGAATATTCAGGGTGGATTTCCTTTAGGATGGACTGGTTTGATCTCCCTGCAGTCCATGGGACTCTCAAGAGCCTTTTCCAGCACCACAGTTCAAAAGCATCAATTCTTCAGTGCTCAAGCCTTCTTTATGATCCAACTCACATCTGTATATGATTATTGGAAATATTTCAACACATATCTTAAATTTGCATATGTCACTAATTTTACCTATATACCTACATTGTCCATGCTATTACAATATTCAACATCATTTTTAATGGCTACATCTTATTTCAATATATGTTTATATCAAAATATACTGAATCATACTCCTTTGATGATTAAATAACTTAATCATCAAAGAAAAATAGTTGGCTCTTCTTTTTTTTTTTTCAATTTTCCACTGTTCTAAATAATGCTTCTCTGAACAACTTTGTGCAAAAAGTTCTTTCTGAACCTTTCAATTATTACCTTAGGAAATAATTTCAAAAGTAAAATTGTTGGATCAAAGGTTATGAACATTTTTAAGGTTCTTTATATTGTTTAATTGCATTCCAAAAACTTTGTGCTCTCTCCAAATCCCTTTTTATGAATTTTAGAAATAAGTTTTACAAAGGAAAAAAATCACCTCCTGATTTGTCATCTGGGAAAAGGCCCCCAAAATCGAGGTCCCTCTTCACTCTGACATACCAGCTGCTCGCCACACGCCACCTTCAGGGGCTCAACAGCTCTTGCACTCTCGGGTTGTTGCAGGATAGGTCAAATAAAGCCATTCTCTTATTCATCCATCCGACCAGTAGTCGAACAGTAGTTGAGCTATTATTTGCCAAGCCCTGTGCCTAATGCTGAGGACATAAAGAGGAACAGAACGTCATCCCTAATCTATAGGAACAATGGTATTGTGGGGCAGACAGACATGTAAGTGAAGAACAGCCCCACGAGACAAGGGCTCCATAAAGAGGGGCCTGGGTGTCTGTCGATGGCAAGGGAGAGGGGGAGTCAGAAAGGCCCCCCAGTGGGGATTACACCTGATCATTCCCCCGACAGGGTAGTAACAGCCACTCTTTCTGATCACTTGCTCTTTGCTTACAAGCATTGCCTCATTTATCCTCATACCACCTCCATGAAGGAGATGCTATTGCTCTTTCACAAAAGAGAAAACTGAGGTTAACAGAAATAACTTGTACAAGATCATAGAGTTAATAAAGGATGAAGCCAAATATGACCCCAGATGTAACTTCAAAGGTCTACATTAAATGCAAGGGATCACATACAGAATGGATAAATCAAGGTCCTTCTGGATAGCACAGGGAACTATATTCAATATCCTGAGGTAAACCATAATGGAAAATAAAATTAAAAAGAACATATATACATGTTATCACTGAGTCACTCCACTGTACACCAGAAATCAACATGATGTTGTAAATCAACGATACTTCAATTTTATAAAAGCAACTAAAGTTATATTCCAAGTTAACATAAAAAACACTCTCCAACATAAATCACAGCAAGATCCTCTATGACCCACCTCCCAGGATATTTGAAATAAAAGCAAAAATAAACAAATGGGGCCTAATTAAACTTAAAAGCTTTTGCACAACAAAGGAAACTATAAGCAAGGTGAAAAGACAGCCTTCAGAATGGGAGAAAATAATAGCAAATGAAGAAACAGACAAAGGATTAATCTCAAAAATATACAAGCAACTCCTGCAGCTCAATTCCAGAAAAATAAATGACCCAAGCAAAAAATGGGCTAAAGAACTAAACAGACATTTCTCCAAAGAAGACATACAGATGGCTAACAAACACATGAAAAGATGCTCAACATCACTCATTATCAGAGAAATGCAAGTCAAAACCTCAATGAGGTACCATTACACGCCAGTCAGAACGGCTGCTATCCAAAAGTCTACAAGCAATAAATGCTGGAGAGGGTGTGGAGAAAAGGGAACCCTCTTACACTGTTGGTGGGAATGCAAACTAGTACAGCCACTATGGAGAACAGTGTGGAGATTTCTTAAAAAACTGGAAATAGAACTGCCATATGACCCAGCAATCCCACTGCTGGGCATACACACCGAGGAAACCAGATCTGAAAGAGACACGTGCACCCCAAAGTTCATCGCAGCACTGTTTATAATAGCCAGGACATGGAAGCAACCTAGATGCCCATCAGCAGACGAATGGATAAGGAAGCTGTGGTACATATACACCATGGAATATTACTCAGCCATTAAAAAGAATTCATTTGAATCAGTTCTAATGAGATGGATGAAACTGGAGCCCATTATACAGAGTGAAGTAAGCCAGAAAGAAAAACACCAATACAGTATACTAATGCATATATATGGAATTTAGAAAGATGGTTAATGATAACCCTATATGCAAAGACAGAAAAAGAGACACAGATGTATAGAACAGACTTTTGGACTCTATGGGAGAAGGCGAGGGTGGGATGATCTGAGAGAACAGCACTGAAACATGTATATTATCTAGGGTGAAACAGATCATCAGTCCAGGTTGGATGCATGAGACAAGTGCTCGGGGCTGGTGTACTGGGATAACCCAGAGGGATGGGATGGGGAGGGAGGTGGGAGGGGGGTTCATGATGGGGAACAAATGTAAATCCATGGCTGATTCATGCCAATGTATGGCAAAAACCAGTACAATATTGTAAAGTAATTAGCCTCCAACTAATAAAAATAATTGGGAAAAAAATAAAGAAAGAAAGAAAAAATAAACAAATGAAAATAAATATAAATTTGAAGTGATTAAAAAAAATGTTTTAAGTTCTATATTAAACTGATGCCAGGCTCATTGCAAAGTCCCCATCAGCCCAAACAAAGCTCTTGAGACTTGAGCTCCAACTCCATAGTTCCATCTATAAAGAAAGATTGAGGTGGCTTCCCCCATGACCTGCCTTCTCCCAGGCAACCTTCCGTGCTCCATCCTCTCCTTAGCTCTCCTATAAGCCAGGAGGACTTCCCTTTTGAACCTGGTATACCTGGCATGTCTCTCTTTGCCCAGCCTGGCCATTAGGGTATAAACATGTTCTAACTGCCAGGAAAACTGATGGAAAGAGGAAAGGATAAATGATGACTCTCTGGGCCCCAGCTTCTCTGTCTCTAAAACAAGGAGGTCAGAAATGATGATAAGTGACCCACCTCCTTTGCAAATCTCATGGTGTAAAAACCTGCAAGCCTTCAAACCGCACATCGGCATTTAGAGCCACTATTAGAATGCAGAAGAGGGTTTGGTTCAAATTGAAAAGGCAGACACTTGTGGCCTCTTCCAATGAAGAAGAGAGAAAAAGAAGTATTTTAATGATGTTTTTTAATCATTTCCTCTGAGCACACAATAAGAATATATTTGCCAGAGAATGTAAAAGAACACAACATCAATTTAGTGCACAAAACTACTCTCAAACCTAAGGGCTGGTCTCACATTTTTCATTAATTCCAGGCTGATAACTTTCAGCATTAGGCCTCAGTGCTTTATCCAACTCAAGCTTCCTAGAAGCACATAGGCACATCAAAATGTCTTTGGGTTTGCCAAGAAGTCTTTCAAATATGGGGTACCAGCTCTGGCTCATTGACTTGCTGTCCCAATTTCACTGTCAACTATACATTCTCCATGAGAAACTTGCATCCATCAACTCTGTTAGTTTTCTCATGAAATTGCAGAGACTGAATGCTAATCTTCCTATATGATGGCAACAAAAATGGTCTCAAACATAGCTTGTCAACAGAAGTACAAAGTTAAAAAAAAAAATCAGGAGCTTAATTCTAAAGATGACATTCAGAAAAAAACACACAAAAACAAAGTTCCACTTGGTCTTATCCTGCCATTCACCAGAACCTTCAGTGCTGCTCACTGCTTACAGAATTCAATCCAGTACTTTTTCTTTAAGCTTTTATTATAGTATAACATACAGAAATATATGTGTGTGTGTGTGTGTATATATATATATATAACATACAATATACCATTTGTCAGTGTGCATTCCATGGCAATAAGTGCATCCATATTGTTGTGTAGCCTTCCCCACTTTCCTGTACTCAACCCTCCCTCCTCTCAGCCCCTGAAAATTTCCATTCTCTTTTCTCTCTCTCTGCATTTGATCATTCCAGGTCCCTCATATAAATAGAACCACACTATAGCTGTCCTTCTGGGTCTGGTTTATTCCACTTAGCTTAATATCTTCAGCATATCTCCATGCTGTGTATGTGTCAGAATCTCATTCCTTTTTAAGGCT
Source organism: Cervus canadensis (assembly GCF_019320065.1). NCBI lineage: Eukaryota > Metazoa > Chordata > Mammalia > Artiodactyla > Cervidae > Cervus > Cervus canadensis. The sequence continues at coordinate 21,042,267 of NC_057404.1, read as the reverse complement.
GAATAATATGCCATGTATTCAGTCCAGTACTTCTTGCATGTCATTTTAAACCTCCACATTCTGTTTTGTTTTTTTTTTTCCTTCTTCTTCTTCTTCAGACTTATTTTCCACTACATAGCTCTGATGCTCTGGGGTAGAAAAGATCAGTCAGGCATTCCTTGCCTCTTCCCCAGGAATTTCAAGCCTCTTCCCTTTTGCTCACACACTGGTTCCTCATCCCAGCACACCCCCCACCCTGCTTTCCCAATCTAAACCCTGGCGGTTGCCTGAGCTTGATTCAACGCCTGCTCCACCACAGAGATCCATGGGAGCACAGACCAAGAGAGATCTATTAAGCACCCACTAAGCTCAAGGACCCTTCAATTACAGTCAGACCAGCTGTAAAATATGTGCTTTCATAACAGAAAATGGAAGTTCAAGTGCCTCCCCTAAAGCAAGAGAGTTCAGAATACATGTTCATGTTTTGGCAGTGCCTGTTTTTGTTTTTAAAATGTTTCTTAATGTTTCTTATTCATGCCCAGGTAATAATACGGCTAATGTGTATTGAATACACATATACAATAAAAGATATTGCATGTATAACCTCAGCTTTTCAATGAAGTACTGAATAGCCTTTGGAGCAGTCATCTATTTCTAATGTAACCGTTTTGAACTGAAGAGAGATATCATTTTTGTTTAAAGAAGAGTACAAATATTCTTCTCCACTTGATTTTCCTTCCAAGTTATAGATAAAAAATATTTTAAACGGCATAAATAAACTGACAAAAAAAGAAGTCACAGCTGTACCTCTTATTATTTAAACTACTTCCTGAAAATTCTGACTGGATATTTCTCTTTAAGATTTGCAATGGCTTAAATTTTAAGTATCTTTTCTTGTGGTTAATTTAGTAATAACAGTATTAAAATCTTAAGAACTGTATAGTACTATAGTTAATTATCTTCTCTCATAATTACACTGATTAAACACAGCATCAGAGACCATAAAGATGGATAAAACATTATGGCTACAAAACTTTTTTTTAATGTCCATAAAATGACTATTAAGCCCTAGGTGACTAAATTAATATCACCCATACAATTTTATGGGATTTCCGTCCACATTCAACAGCATCGTTTGCCATGATGGCAGTTTTTTGTTTTTTTTTTTCTTTTGTAACACTATTGAAATCTGAACTAAAACTTTTCAAAAAGATGGGAACACAGTGGACTGGTTTTTCTCAGCTTCGCCAAAGTAAGAGTTTCTGTTTGACCATCCCTGTAGTCTAATACCAGCTGAGGACATTTAAGTCCAGTGACCACCCCACTTCCCTTCCCATCTAGTCCTTGCCCCAGCAGGCAAACAAAGAAGTAACATTTGTTTGGTGCATTAACCACTTCTTCATTTTCTTCTAAACGTTATCTCCAGAGATTTGGGCTTACGCTGACAGCACAGGCAATCAAGGAAGCAGATTTACATTTTCCATCTGAAGAATGAGTCTCTGAAACACCCAAGGACGTTCATACTGAGTGACCTGTGCTATTATAAAGATTAAAGAACATGACAAAATCCCAAGAAAAATTCACTCTAAAAGCTAATCCTGTGGGGAGGAAAAGAAAACTATTTGAAAGCTTTTCAAACATAAAGAATAGCTCCCCAGGATCATAATTTAGCAATTAAAAAATTATATATACATATATATGTATACACATATAATCAGTTAACAGAACCAAAATAAGCCTACTGATCTAAATGCATTATCACCATTAAAAATCTGCACAGATTTTTCCGTCAATGCTTGTAAAATGAAAATAGAGTTTAATACTAAGATGATTCTTTTATTAAATCAACAAATATATTTTAAGAATCTATCGTGAATCAGCTAAGTCCTAGATGTGGCAGATAAAACTGTAAACAAAATCAACACAGTCTATAGAGAACAGATTTGTCATCGCCAAGAGGGAGAGCGGGTAGGACAGAAAAGTGTTGGGAGCTTGGGATTAACAAATGCAAACCATTATATATAGGATGGATAAACAGCAAGGTCTTATTCTATAGCACAGGGAACTATATTCAATATCTTGTGATAAACCATAATGGAAAGGAATATGAAAAATATATATATATATGTGTGTGTGTGTGTAAACTAAATCACTTTGCTCTATAGCAAAAATTAACACAACATTGCAAATCAACTATACTTCAATAAAATGTTTTTAAAAATCAACACAGTCTGAGACTTTATGAAGTTGACGGTCTAGTCAGTAAACAAACAGTAATACAAATAAACTGTGATAAGGACTTTCCTTATCCAATGGTTAAGAATCTGCCCTCCAATGCAAGGTACATGGGTTTGATCACTGGTGACTAAGATGCTACATGCCACGTGGCAACTAAGTCAGCACGTTGCAATGAAGACCCAGTACAGTCAATAAAAGTTAAATTAAAAAAAATACTGTGATAAGTGTTTTGAAATAGAAGTTAAGAATATGTGGAGAAAAGATAACAGCAAAATTTAATTTCGATTGGATTGGGGATGGGAGACAAGCAAGGCCTGTCTAAGAAAGCAAAATTTAAGACATGAGGATGTATGGAAGTTAGAGTGAAGAAGGCATCAAAGAAAGAACATTCTAGGTTGAAGGGACACAAGATTAAAGGCCCTGAGGTGAGAAAGAACTTAGCATGTTTGAGATACTGGCAGTGCATACATACTAGCAAAGCAGGGTTCCAATTCACTTTAGTTACTACTTACTCATAGAAGTGTCTTGCTCAAAGAAGGTGCTCAAGAATTATCTACGAAATGGTTGCTGAGTGAGTAGATACGGTCAGTGTACTTAGAGTTTAGTGAGCAAGAAGGGAAGCAGTCTGAGATGAGACTGTTCACCAAGGCAGGAGCTACATCAGGGAGGGCCCTGCCGCCATTTTGAAGACAGCTTCTTCACCTCACCACCTTCCCAGGTGGCGCTAGTGGTAAAGAACCCACCTGCCAATGCAGAAGAACATAAGAGACATGGGTTTGATCCCTGGGTTGGGAAGGTCCCCTGGAGAAGGAAATGGCAACCCACTCCAGTATTCTTGCCTGGAGAACCCATGGACAAACGAACCTAGCAGGTTACAGTCCAGAGGGTCACAAAGAGTTGGACGTGACTAAAGTGACAGCACAGCACACCATCACCTCACCACAACACCCAACGAACCCACAACCAACTCGTTTCTTCTTTTAGTGACTAAACCCACAGACTTCTCGTGCCTTGTAATATTCACTTATTGCATGGTCCTCAAAGGCAGAGGTCATTTCTTACTCATTTTTGTTGTCTCTGTGCCTTGTATGGAATAAAATACAGGAAATAAAAGGCACCTGAGTACTCAATGACTGCACTTCCATGTATGGAGTCTTGGTAGGGACCAGGTAGTTTCCTAAGCACTCTGTATGCATTTGTTCACTCAAGTTTCAAAAAAAAATCTTCAATAAATGTGTGTGCGTGTGTGTATACATAAAAGAGAAAGAGAAAATTTTTTCGTTTGTTTGTTTACAATCACAAATGAGAAAATCAAGGCCTACAAAAGGTGAGGGAACTTGCCCAGGACCATGCTGCTGACAATCACCAAATCTTCCACCTCTAGAATCTGTTCTCTTAACTATAACCTATGCTGCCTCCCTCAACTAAACTATGAAGAGAAGAACCCCATTGATCTATCTTCCAGAAAGAAATACACATGATGGCTACCAGCTTATATATCAGAGAAAGTCTTTCCTTTATTATATCACCAAGATTTAAATTCATGATGCAAAAGGTATTTTCTTCATTAGGGTGTTATAAAATAAAGAGGATTGTTCTTTAAAGTGAATGGGTGAAGTAGATTTCTTCTAATTATAATAGGTTTGGGAACAGTTCAAAAAATTCAGACTCCATGACTGAGAGCCTTTGACTTCTTTATGAGGGTTTCATTACGAGCATCCAAGCCAGTGTGATCCATTGGGATGCCTTGCTTTGCTGACTGCTAGGGTAAGCCCCTGACTTCCTGAAGATAATTCTGTGGTAGATCTCTGACATGCTTTCCTACACACACACACACAAAAAAATACTTTCCCCCAATATTGGTGACAGAAAACTGGGCCAGAGAGACTAAGACTCTGACCCACTATGGCATTCTCCCTTCCCAATGTTGTCAATGAACTTCAAACTAAGCTCTGAAGGTCAACTGGCTCCTGGGATTTGTCTGGAGGGAGTGCAGCCAGGGAACCAGAATAGAAAGTTTCAAAATAGCAAAAATCGCCACAAAAACACTTCACTTCTAGACTCCCCTGATTCAAACCAAACCCTTATTCATAGATAAATTATCCTGTACCTATAGTCCCCATGCTCAATGATATGGCAGTGAACACAAAAAAAAGTGATGCAAGCTTAAAACTTATTTGACTGCCTGGATTAAAGATAACACCTTGTATGCATATGCAAAGAGTTAGGGCCAAGAGTAGAGATTTGGTGCTACTTTTTAGGAAAATTGCTTAGTCTACATATTCTGAACAGGCAAAATTGTCCTGAAATCTGCCCTGTCTCTGAAAAAAAAATATGAAAATAATAATAATAATTAAATGTTCCAAATGATTAAACCCCAATTTCATATTAAACCAAGAGCAAGGATATCTACACCTGAGATGTACAGAAAAAAGGAGGAACAGGACAAAAAGTTTCCTTGCCTAAGTCACCAATCCTCTCACCAGAAGAGGGTGTAAAATAATAGCTCACTATAAGGCAGGTCATATTTTTAGCCCATTAAACAGATGAGGAAATTGAAACAGGCAAGTTAGGCAATTTGCCAAAGTTTTGAAGCTAAAAGATACAACTCAAACCCAGGAACTCTGGCTTCAGAGTCTTTGTCACCAACTACAACAGAGCCTCTAGTTCATTACGAGCAGAACATGGAGAAAGGACTACAAAAAGAACTATTTGAAAAGGACAGATCAGGTGGGGTCAGGAGCAAGTAGACCTGGAGAGTCAGACGCTCAAATTTAGATTAGAAGACAAAGCGATTAGCAAATAACCCAGAATTTCCAAAGCAGAGTTGTGCTGTGCTGAAAGCAATGTTTAAGGAAGATTATTCTGATTACAAGATTTTTTGCTTAATATGGAGCGTTTATAAAAAGTCATCACAATGCACATTAAATAATTGAATATAAAAACTTAGTTGACAGAAATAAGCCCAGATACAATCCAAAAGTCTTTCTAAAGAGACACTAACCACCCAATGTAAGAAGTGTTTAGTCTTTAAATATTTTTAATTACTTTATTATAAGAATTGCGGGGGCGGGGGGGGAAGAAAACGCTTTCATGGTACAGAAAACATATAGCATCCTGATTTAGGGCATAGTGTACTCTGAGACTATTTTCTAACCAAAGAAAAAAATCATTTTTTTTTCTTTTTTTTTTAATATGGTCTTCTTTAAAACAGGCCTCCGCAGTCAACAAAGAAGAGAGAGGTTGTGACTTTTTTTTTATCTCAGTGAGGATTTTATTCTATCTTGTGGGGCAGTTCCTGAGCAAAGCTGCAGAGCTGGACACTGTGCTGGTCGGGCTCCGGGATCGAAGTTACAGCCTCAAAGGGGAGTTATAAACCCGACGGGTGCAAATCAAGGAGGCACCAGAGGGATGAATTTGGGGTCCATTCTGTTGCTATTCCAACTCCCAAAGGAGGCACTCTGGGATTTTAACAATACAGCCACGAGAGAGTGGAGGGAAGAGGCCAGGAGAGGCCTGGGGTAAGAGGGACAGGGGGATGGAAGCTGACCCAGAGCAGAAAGGGTGGGGGAGAGCTTTGAAGAGCACGTTACAAACTGGGGAAAACAACACGAAGACATCCATCCAACAGAGAGCCGTGTGATATCAGACACTGGCCCCAGCCAGGAGCTAGGAGAGGGAGCAGCTAGGACAAGAATGGCCAAGACAAATGCGCGGAACTCCAGCAGCTGATGGAAGAGAAGGTTCTAGAAGCATGCTCTTGGGAAGGGAATTCAGAAGTGCTAACCGACTAGCTAGGATTCTACATCCATGGACGAGGGCAACCAGAGGTGCCAGTTTCACCCCCCAGATCAGCAGCGGGTGCACACACACACACATACACACGGCACACACACAGCATACACACATGTACATGGCACAAACATGGCACTCACATGCACAACACACATATACATGGCGCACATACATGACACATATATGTGGCACAAACTCCACACACATGGCACATATGTGGCATGCTCATATGTGGCACATGCATGCATGGCCCACATACATGGAACACGTGCCACGCATACACAGCGTGCACATGCATGGCACACACATGCATACCACATGCACACACAGCACACACACTTGATTCTCAAGCCACAGAGGGTGCTGGGGCTGCTTTAGCCATCCTTCTCAACAAACCCATAAGCAAACACACACCATCAACAGCCGACTGCCAGCCCCAAACCTGGGCATGTGCTCCAGGTGCTTGGCATTCCCCCATCTGCAGAGCATAGAACACCGTGGTTAAGAAAAACTGTTGGTCTTTTTGATCAGCATCCTTGCTCCCTCTACAGAAGATGCTCCTCAGAAGCAGGAAGCACTCTGTATGCCTCTTTCCTACTTTTGTGGGACTTAATGCTGCCAAGTGAGTGCTTTAAAATCACCCATTAAACAAATCCAGGTCTCCACCAGCCTTAAGCCGGAACTGAAAGAAACCGTCTCCCAGCACAAGGTGGGGCTGGGGCTCGTTAGCTGATAGTTGGCGCTCTCTCTGGGAGACACGCAGGACTGTTTAAAGGCCGGCAGAGGACCCTGGGATTTCAGAGTCGTGTTGCACAGGTCTAATCCAACCAGCATGCCAGCAATAGAACCAAGATCTGGCTTAAGGCAGTAGGATCTGCAAAGCCAGTTCCCAAGTGATCCTTTAAAATAATCAATCATTTTTTCAAATCCTCTTTCTCGTTAAATACCAACCTGATTCCTTTGCTAAGAAACTAGGTGAGTATTCTGCAAACCACAAAGCATTGCTGCTTAGTAATCAGAGAAGCCAACTACACAGATGGGAACATGAGTGTACACTGAGAGATGCCCCAACTGGTCTGGGTCCCCCAGTCCCACTGTGGGCTTTTGTAAATGGCCTCCATCTTCATCAATATTTTAGCAACCAAAGAAACAAGTGATTCTATTTTCTTGTTTCCAAGAGCAGAAAATGGCAAGTGATTCTATTCTCTGGTTTACTGTGGTGGAATCCTCGGTCACTACACTTTTGATTTCCTGACTCCTGAGGTCAGCCTAGAAGGATGCAACAGTGGGGCAAGAGATGGAAAGAATGCATTTTTTAGAGGTTCAGAACCTCACTATGTCACTTATTACTTCTTTAAGCTCAGAAAAGCTGTTGAATCTCCCAGAAACAGTTTCTTATCTATAAAATATGATAACTGAAATCAGGTTAAGTAGGATAATCAATATTCTGGAAACACTGAGGATGCTCTATTAATATTCATTCACGTCCTCTCAGCTCCCCATCATCCAAGTCTTCTGACATTCCAGCCACCCAGGATCACGGGTTGGAATTCATCAAAACACTGGAGCCAGAGCTTTTGATTTTGAAAAGAAATGATTCAGCACTTCCTGATTGGGCTCAGAAGCCACCTTACCGTTAGGAAAACTCTAGACCAGAGAAACTGAGATGTATTGGTGTGCTATTGCTGTTATAACAAATTACCTCAAGCTCTGTGATTTAAAGCAATATAGATGTATTACCTTATAGTTCTGTCCATCAGAATTCAGGTCGCACCAGGCTAAAATCAAGGCATTGGCAGGTCTGACTTCCTTTCTGGATGTTCTAGGAAGGATGTTTTCCTCATGCACTGGGGCTGTTAGCAGAATTTAGTTCTTGGCACACAGCCCTAGCACCTCAGGACCAATAGGCATGCGTGCTAAGTCGCTTCAGTCAAGTCCGACTCTTTGCAATCCCATGGACTGTAGCCCTCCAGGCTCCCCGGTCCTTAGGATTCTCCAGGATCAGCATAAGGCATCAAAGCCTTCTCAGCCCACCTTTTCTTTCTCACTCACCACAGCCAGGAAAAGTTCTCTGATTTTAAGGATTCACGTGATTAGATCCAGTCCACTCAGACAATCCAAGAGCACCTCTCCATCTCAAGGTCTGTAACTGTAATCATATCTACAAAGCGCCCTTTGTCTCGTCAGGTCACTTTCATAGACTCTGGGGAGTCAGGGTATGGACACGTGAAGAGACCGAAGCATTATTTGGCCTCCCACACAAGAGGATTAGTTGAACATAAACAATTCATTAAAGTACGCACCCATTTACACCTAGAATGCCCAGACCTGGGTCAGGGAATATTATTTGTGAGGTATTTCCACCATTTAGCTCTCTTCTGCATGCATTTGTGCTAAGTCGCTTCCGACTCTTTGTGACCCCATGTAGTCTGCCAGGCTCCTCTGTCCATGGGATTCTCCAGGCAAGAATACTGGAGTGGGTTGCCATGCCCTCCTCCACGGGATCTTCCTGGCCCAGGGATCAAACCAGTGCCTCTTATGTCTCCTACATTGGCAGGCAAGTTCTTTACCACTGGCGCCACCTGGGAAGCCCAATTATCTTTTGGTTAATTCAAGCTTCCCTAGATAATGCTAAGGGAAAAAAAAAAAGTGACATATCGTTTAAAAGTGTTTCTTTGTTGTTGACTTGAACTTTTCATAGTAGGCAGATTCAGCTTAAAGCAAAATGCAAAAAAGTGCAGAGGGAATCTGCCCCCAGCAAAGAAAAGCCAGCAAGTGTTTTCGTTGTCCAGGATCAACTCTCCTCTGAAAGCTGCAATGGCTTACTAAAGCTACATCTGTCACGACCTCATCTCTGCTCCTATTCCACAACAAAGAGAAACAACTCACTCACAATGCATGACGGATGGCATAGGAAACAGGAGCCAAGTGGATCCGAAAAGCCTTGTCCATCATCCTTTCTATAGCTTATGAGGCATGGCCAAGCCTCCACCTTATTAGTCAAGGGACATTCTAAGTAACTTTCCAGCCGAGCTAAGTAGGTGCTGACGCCATGAAAAGGCAAGAAGTGTCGAGTGAGAAGACAAACCCGACACAATGAACCCCATGCCTTTCATCATCAGAAAAGAGAGCTGCCTGCCATTCAGATCTTCATCCACGGCAAGATGCCCCTTCAATCCGTGCCCTCTCCCCTTCTCCAAATTGGATTTATAATCTCCAGGCCCTTATACAGCATCCCTGGTATGGGTCAACAGTTGTCACTGTGAAAAACAAGAAAGAGAAAAGCTTACCACTTCCTAATGCTTTTTAGCCCCCAGGCACAATAGTACTCTTTATATATACATATATATATATGTATATATACATACATATATATATTTTTCCCCCCAGCAAATGCCTCACATGAAATGATAATGTTAATTTGTCTGAGATTATTGGCTGGATAAGAGTAAGTGCCAGCACCCGGCAGTCACACACTAGCAAAACAGCACTTGAACAGCATGGATGGGGTGGGGAAGAACTGATTCTCCTATTGTTACATTAGAATCCTATTTATATTTTGACCATCAGTTTAACACAGGCCAACTGAAGTCGGCATCTTAAACTTATTGTAATCCTCGCTGCTATCTCTGTGAGAGATAATGAGTTTCCCAAGCATGTGTGAATTGCACTAGAGAAGCTACAGGGAGTCCCTCTCAGTCAATATTTTCATAGAAAGTCACTTCACGGGAAGGCCCAGGGTCTGACCTAAGCTAATAAATGATTATCCTTCGCTACTAAAATCAGGACCCTAATTAACTTGCTAATTGTTGGTCTCTGTTCACGGACATTAACCTGAGTTATCCCACCATATACACCTGTAAGTAAATTACAGGCTCTATACTCAAGATGAACCCCCCGTCCAAGAGGATAAATGTGACTTCAGCGTGTCAGCCACACATAATTCTTTTAAGTGACCAAGTGTAAAAGATTCTATTACGGGCACTTCTCCAAGCAAATTAAATGGACGCAAACTCCCTCTAATAATTTACTTCCTCCGTAGAATCTCTGGGCACTACTCTTTGAAAGGCACAGTCTCCTTGTTCATACATTTCTATTTTATAGCAATAAAAGCTATCCTTGTTGGTTTTCCAAGCAGCCTAAGATTAATATTGTAACATTAACATTATTAACATTAATAATTGATAATTATTCATTATCACCCTTAATCCCCCCAAATAACTATGGTGTATATGTCATTATTACGCCCATTTTATAGAGGAAGAAATGAGGTTTAGGGAGTTCAAGTGACTTGTTTAGCACATACTTTTAGTATCTATGCAAATCCACTCTGCAATGGACTGAATATTTTGTGCCCCACCCCCAAATATCTGTGCTGAAATACTAACCTCCAAGATGATGGTGTTGGTAGGTGGGGCCCCTGGGAGAGAATTGGGTCATGAGGGTGGAGCCCCCATGAATGGAATTAATGCCCTTATAAAAGGACCCTAGAGAGCTCTCTCAGCCTCTTTCTACCACATAAGGGAAGAAGTTGGCAACCTAGAAGAGGGCCCTCATGAGAACTCAACCATGCTGGTAACCTGATTTTGGACTCTAGCCTGCAGACTGTGAAAAATGAACTTCTGTTGTTTATAAGCCACCCAGTCTATAGTACTTTGTTACAGCAGCCAAGCTGATTGAGACACCCTCCATACTCACCAGTTAGCATCCCTAGCTTCTTCTCAAAGCCCAGAGTCTGCCCCAGGGCTTTGTCTAGTCACAGGAGCACCTGGGCCCAGGAGTCAGTATGGAAGTGCCAAGGAGTTGCTATTCCCCATCCCAGGAGCAGTCCTCAAACAGACAGATGGGAGTTGGTGGGAATATTCAAGCTTCCTTGCCCCTTGAGTGGGACAGGCTGAGGCAGGTCTGCATGGTGATCCAGAGGTCCCAGCAGAACTGGGTTCCTGGTGCCCACAGCAGTCATCTGCTTACTAACATACTTGCACTGGCTTCCTGCCTGTCTCCCCCAAAATAATCGAGGGCATCCAAATAAATGTGCAGCCAAATAAGTAACGTGACTCAAATCTAAGACTTAGGATCAGGGACTTCCCTGGTGGTTCAGTGACAAGAATCCATGTTTCCACTACAGGGAGCATGGGTCCAATCCCTTTTCGGGAACTAAGATCCTGCGTGCTGCATGGCATGGCCAAACAATAAATAAATAATAAATTTAAATATATATAAAAGACTCAGGGTTAGCTTCTGGGAAAAGCCAATCTACAATACTTGCCCAAGGCCATATCACCAACAAATAGCACAGTTGAAATCAAACTTAGGCTGGCTGATGCCAAATGCAGACTCCTACCCCCTAAGTTAAACTATCTTCTTTTATCACAGACTTCTGGTGTCTTTACAAAAATTCACCACCCCACGTCTGGCATCATATTTAATCAACACATTCATGTAATGAATTGAAATTAGACTTTTCCATCTTTTTGTTATATATTTGTTATATATGTATGTTCCTGCCCTTGTTTTTACTAGCAGTTCTGCTTGCTAAAATAGTCTGTATTGAAAGCTGTAAAAGGTATTAACTCTGACCTTTCTTCTGATGCAACCATTTCCTCTCTACATCCCTGACCTGACACATGCCAACCCCACCTGTCATCTGAACAATCTCTAGAGATGGTTGAGTCCTTCCTGTTGGTAGAGAGCTAACATTTATGAGTGTTCATGACATATCAGGGGTGTCACACATATTATCTCACTAATCCTCACAATAGCCCTTTCAAGCAGGTATTATTATCTCCATTGCACAAATGAGTAAATTGAGGCTGGTAACCTCAAGGTCATACAGTTAGTACGTGGTGAGTCAGAACTGAAATCCAGGTCTCTCTGACCCCTAAGCCCAACCTCTTTGTATAACAAATAATGTCTCCTTGTGCTATGTACTTAAAATACTAACTTATTTAATCTTTAAAATAACCCTAGGAAAGAGATCCTACCTATATAAGTATTCAAAGATGGTGATTCTGTTTCTTCTCACGTGGTCTCCATTCTTTAACAATGCCCTGACTTCCGAACCCTTCTCTGTATCTTCCAGGCCCTATGAAAACTCTCCTTTCCTGTTGCCAGTTTCTCAGAGCTGAGTTCCCCCAGGTGAGGCTGGACCACAGAACAGCAAAATGTGGAAATGACTTCCCATGCCCCAAGGCAGGACTTGGATTAGTGACACCTGAGGATGGCTTGACCTTTCTCAGCAGCTGGTTCCCATGAAGAATCTCAGCAAAGAAGACATGGGCTCATTCTATTCCATCCTCATTTTCACACACCCATCCTTCTTCTATGGGCTTCCCTGGTGACTCGGGGGTAAAGAATCTACCTGCAATGCTGGAGACATAGGTTCGATCCCTGGGTCAGGAAGATACCCTGCAGGAGGGCATGGCAATCCACTCCAGTATTCTTGCTGGGAAAATCCCATGGACAGAGGAGCCTGGAGGGCTATAGTCCATAGGGTTGCAAAGAGTCACATAAGCATGAATCCTTCTATAGCAGGCTGGCAGCATGGAAGAGTGGGCCATTGCAAACCCATTGGGTTGGCTACAAACAGGTCAACACCCTCATTTCCATTGGTACTATTGTCCCACTGATGTTGTACATTTATTTAAGGTTTGTTGCTGTCTAGTCACTAAATCTTGTCCGACTCTTTGTGACTCCATGGACTGTAGCCCACCAGGCTCCTCTGTCCATGAGATTTCCTAGGCAAGAATACTGGAATGGGTTGGCATTCTCTTCTCCAGGGGGTCTTCCCGACCCAGGGATCAAACCTGCATCTCCTGCACTGGCAGGCATATTCTTCACCACTGAGCCAGCAGGGAGTCCCTTTAAGGTTTAAAGCAGAGTAATTTCCCCATTCATCTGTTTAGCAAACATTTATGGAGAGCCTCTCTATGTCAGCACCAGTGCCAGGAGCTGAGAGTATAAGAGAAGGTGCTGCTCTCCTCCTTGTAAGAAAGGCAGGCACAGTCAAATGAGCTTCACCCAGATATCCCTTCCCGTCTCCTCACCTCTACACACTTTCAGAGCTTTAGAGGCTCAGTCCTTACACCTCATCTCTTGAAAACCCACACTCTTCCTCAGAGATGCCCAGTCCTGCAGCTTGAGCTACCACCTCCATTAAGATGCCAGCCCTGTGCACCTCCAACCCAGACTCTGCCCTAACTCCACACCCCTGTGTCCAACTGCCCACACACCATTGCACCTTGGCTAACAAAAGGTATCTTAAACTCAACCTGACAAAAACCAAATTCTTGATCTCTACTGCTATGAGAATTGTATCCCCCAAAATGGTATGTTCAAGCCCTAATCCCCAGTACCTGTAAATGTGACCTTATTTGGAAATAAGATCTTTGTAGACATGATCAAGTTAAGATGAAGTCATATTGGATTTGGATGGGCCTTAATCCAATGACTTGTGTCCTCATAAGAAGAGGAAAATGGGCACAGACATAGAGAAAATGCCATTTGACCATGGAGGCTGAAGTTTGAGGGATGTATCTACAAGTGGGCTTCCCAGGAGGCACAGTGATAAAGAATCCACCGGCCCATGCAGGAGACATGGGTTCGATCCCTGGGTTGGGAAGATCCCCCAGAGGAGAAAATGGCAACCTGCTCCAGTATTGTTGCCTGGAAAATTTCATGGACAGAGGAGCCTGGTGGGCTACAGTCCATGGGGTTGCAATGAATCAGACATTGCACACATATGCGACTGAGCACACATATGCATCTACAAGCCAAGGACTGTAACCATGAGAAGTTAGAAGAGGCAAGGAGAATCCTTAAAGTCATCAGAGAAAGGATGCCTTGCTGACACCTTAATTTTGGACTCTAAACCCTCAGAACCAGGAGGCAATACACTTCTATTAAGTGTATTTAAGATATTTAAGATACCCAAGTTTGTGGCAATTTGTTACAGTAGCCCTGGGAATAGAATATACCCCCTAAAATCCACACCTTCCAGCTGAGTAGAAGGTAAATCCATTCCTCCCACTGACCAGGCCAATTCTCACAGTTCACATTCAATACATCAGCAATGTCAACATTCAAATACATCCCAAATCTGACAATGTCTCACCACCTGCACGGCCGCCACTCATTCAGGCCACCATCAACTCTTCCCTGGATCAAAGCAAAAACCTCCTAACTGGCCTCCCCACTGCCACCCTCGGGCAGCTCCAGTCCATTCCCCACACAGCCACTGGGATGCGTTTCTAAAAACAGAGATCAGATGATCTCACTCTGCTCAACCGCCCTACGACCCCAGAATAAACTCCAAGCTCCATCTATAGCTCACAAACCCTTGTTGTGCTTCCTTCTCACCTCCTGGAACTCATCCTGGTCTCTCTCCATCCTTCGCTCTGCCCTAGCCACACCGACATCCCATGGTCAGAGGCCGTCTGTATGGCTCCCCCCTCACTGTCTGTCCCTGCTTATTGGTCTTCTGAGCACTGACCACCATTACCATCATCTGGTTTGTTCTGTATGTGCTTGTGTATTGTCAATCTCCCTCCCTAGAGTAAGGATATGGTATTTCAGCACCACTGGAAGAATATCTGGTGCATCAAAGACCTTCGGTACATCTGCTGAAGCAGCAAAATGCTGGAGAGAGCATAGACCCAACCAACAGCTGTGACGTCGAGGGACCAGGACCTACCTCCACCCTAGAGCTCAATTTGCCTTTTCATAGGGCTTCCCTGGTGGCTCAGACCATAGAGATTCCGCCTGAAATGCAGGCAACCTGGGTTGGGAAGATTCCCCGGAGGAGAGAATGGCAACCCACTCCAGTATTCTTGCCTGGAGAATTCCATGGACAGAGGAGCCTGGAGTGCTACAGTCCATAGGGTCACAGAGTCAGACACGAGTAAGTGACTAACACTTTCACTTCTCTAAAAGAGGAATGATAATAACATCTATCTCCTGCGATAATGCAATGCTTATATATAGCATAAGCCACAGAATAACTTAAATCAGCTTTATTTCATAGCTTAAATATGCATGCATAGATACATATCTTATATAGAGCTTAAATACAGATAAGGAGTGTCTAGTGAGCAGTGTCTAGCGCAGGGTAAGAATTCAATGGAAGGGAAGAGCTTCACGAAGGAGGTGACCCTTGAACTAGCTCTTGGTGGGTAAGGAATCACGGATGGATGAGAGTGGGTAATGAAGCTGGGACTTGCATGAGGTGTGCAGGCAACTATCTGCCAGTGGTTAGTGTGGCTGGAACATAAGTGAACCATGGAGGCCAGAGAGGGGCAGAAAGAGAAGGACGTAGCGGCAGGGGGCAGCTGATGAGAGATGTGGCCAGGACCAGAGCCTAACACGGGATAGGGAAAGACAGAAACTGATTTAAATGACAAACAGGAAAGCAGTATATATGAAATATTTCAGGGATTCAGAGACCAGAAAACTCCCCAATATACCTCCAAGAGTCGAACTGCTAAGTTCCCACAGCAATAGAGCCAACAAACCAGAAAGGGAGAATTTTTTTTTTCTTTCATAACTAATATCAGCAAGAATCGCATGTGTGTGTGCATACATGCTAAGTTGTTTCAGTCATGTCCGATTCTTTGTGACCCTATGGACTGCTAGGCTCTTCTGTCCATGGGATTCTCCAGGCAAGAATACTGGAGTGGGCTGCCATGCCCTCCTCTAGGGGATCTTCCTGACCCAGGGACCGAACCCACTCCTCCTGCAGCTCCTGCACTGCAGGCAGTTTCTTTACCGCTGAGCCACTGGGAAAATCTCCTGAGCTCTCCCCCAAGGAGATTAATTCATTCTCTCTCTGTGTGTCTCTCTCTCCCTGCCTCTCTTTCTTGTCTCCCTATCTCTCAATCCTACTCTATAGATGGGTTTGCATATGTGTTACCCTGAGATTGACCATCTCCTGTTGGAATGCCTCTATTTTAGCTTTCAGGCTTAAAAAAAATCAAAGAGAAAAATCTAATATTATTTCTAAATACAAAATATCCAGCTGAAGTCTAGAGAAATGTATACTCAGGACCCCAACACAAAGAAAGAAGTAGCATCCGATCCCATGGATAACACCCACCTCCTGTTGTTAAGCAGGCAAAGATCACACCATCAGCCAAAGAAAGCCCATTCCACCTAGTGCAAAGTCAAGATGGCAGCGGAGGGGAAAGGGGACGGCTCACGGCAAGAACATAAAGCGTGTTCTTCCCCTTGGACCAGTCTCCTCAAACACAAGCAGTGCACTGTCCAGAAGAACTACCCACATGGGAATAAAGACAAAACAATAACCTAGATTCAGCCCAACCCTGACATTCAGAGGGAGTTTTCTGTCAGAATAAAACTTGAAGACTAATAAGACCAAGTCCCATATAAAACTCAGTATTATACTCCTTCAGTATTGCAATTTATCCAGAATATTCTTCACATTCCTGTCCCTGGTGTCCTATTTTGAAGAGACTCCAAGTCATGAGTACCCACCTCCCAGTGCCTGCCCTTTGAGAAGCTCACCCATCTCAGATACTAGCTATCCTTTTGTATCTCATACTATCTCATTCGGCTGCCTCAGATTCCCATTGCCGGCTCCAGTACAATTCCTGAGACCTAGCAGGCAATCACTGGTGGTTCACATGGTAAAAAGTCTGCCTGCAATTCAGGAGACCCAGGTTCAATTCCTGTGTCAAGAAGATCCCCTGGAGAAGGGAATGGCAATCCACTCCAGTATTCTTACCTGTAGAATCCCACAGATAGAGGAGCCTGGTGGGCTGCAATCCATGGGGTCACAAAGAGTGGACATGACTGAACAACTAACACTTCCGCTTTTTTTTTTTCCAGCAGCCAATACAAGCATGTTGAACCAGTAAATGAATGAATGGGTTCATTCATGATCAAAAGATCAGAGACCTGCTTTTCTTGGGGTTCCAGAAGAAGTAAACTCATTTAGAGTTTTTTTTTTTAAACAGTATGCAGAGAAAGATGAAATGATTAGGTGTTTTTCCCTCTACAAATTAAATTTCACAGCCAAGAAGTAGCAATTACAAGCTGTATTGCCTTAAAGTAAAGAGAGGATTTATTGGCCCCATTCTCCTCACTTCCAGGAAAGGAATGAGATCCTTGCTTTTAACTTTCCAAGAAATGTTTAGAGGTGGTTTCCAAGTCTCTTCATCCCAACAGTTACACTCATCTCCCTGAGTTGACATAGTCAGACACAGCCTGTTCCCAAGGATCCTGGTTAATTAAGTACCACTTGCTTCTCCACTTGGATTTTAGTAGAACGATTCCCAGCACACAATTTCCTTCCATTTATGAGACAAAGGGAGGCATTAGAAAGCACAGAGGCCCCTTTCAAATATCAAGCCTGCAAAACAAACAACAACCAAAAAATCTCTAAGATGTCCTAAAGCTCACTGGAAAAGAATCAATAAAAGGACCTTCTTCCAAAAGGTCCCAATAATCATTAGGAATTTCTATTTCAACAACTAAGAGTAGAGACCCCAGGGCATCTCCTCACCTGGATGTCATTCTCCCCTACTCTCACTTCAAGTTTTTCTCAAACACTGGGTTCTTTCCAGGAAATGTGTCTGGAGACAATGCCTTTAGTTTCGCATGACAATGTGACCTTTGCTGAAGGGTATGAAAGTCAATCTCATTCACGTACTCAGAGCATTTATAAACCTTGTGTATGTTCCAATTATATAACATATTTCGCCAAAGAAAAACTGGGTTGACTTATCTCGGCCCCAATCTTTTATTCAGACGCTGGGCTCCCTTAAATGTTGAGACCTAACATTCATGTTGGTTCAATATAAACATTTGGTGCCAGCTTGAAGTAATTGTATCACTAATTACTATGGAATTATAGTGGAAATCATATAGAAGTACTTATAATATTCAGACTAGGACAAGAATGAGTCCATGTGATTAATGTTATTAACATAGCATTCAGTTCAGTAATATACCATAATGATCCAGCTATTATATTAAAGTGTTACTAAATATTCACTTAGCTCCAAAAAACACAGTGGGTGTGAGGTTTCTTTGTCGAATTTGGAATTTAAACAGCGCTTTTTGTCAGATTTGAGCCTGGTATGAAGCCCCAACAAACAAAGTCTACCTACTAAAGGAACGTTTACAAAGACACAGAAAATACCCACAGAAGGAACCAGTTTATCATAAACAATACAAATATTTACTTGATTATTTAATGGGTGCCCAGCATGTCTGTCCTTAATGTAGCATTAGCTGACATCAGGAACGCACCATATGTGCAAATAATTAATTCAAATTATGCTTTTCTTCCAGTGAGTTCTCTTATAAAGGAGGAGAATTAATGTGGAGGCATATTCAGAAGCAGGGAATTGGAGGCACTTTCTCCATGTCTGCCTTTATGGGTACCTAGTTTTTAATACTTCATCCTCATTGTCATTCTGCTGCCAAGAGCTGATGGCATTTGAAATGCTCCTACAGTGTTCCTTATGTAATCAGTAGGATGACTAACACAGCGATTAAAAACCTGACTTGGCTAAAGATTTTCTTATGAGATTAAGCTTTAGAGGCCCAAGATCGCAGGAATAAGTCCACCTCTTTTAACAACCTCCACAACTGCAAAATAATCGGCTAGCAAATATCAACAGTGGATGATCCATCATTCCTAGTTTTCAGGAGTGGAAAGAGAAACAGGCCATTCCGATGAATATAAAGTGTTTCCAGTGAAGGCGCTTGAGGCTTATTTATAATAAAGACATTCAAACTCTAAGAAGGGGTTTCCTGTGGGCAATTACACCATCCCTTTTCACTATGAATTAATACATGGCAAACTTTGGTTTGCATGACATTTCAAATGGCAAAACCTTTAGCAGAAGGGATGCTCAGACACAAAGTGCAACATTAAAAGTTGTGAGCACTTAAACCGTACATTCTTGTGATATGGCTTCCAGGGAGGTTGGGTTGCCTCAAGGGCCGCCCCCCTCTCCCCCCAGAACAGCCCTCCAACTCCGCAAGAGGTGAGGACTCTGGCTTCTCCCCGACTCTTGCGACATCACATTCTTATACATTTTTTCTCTAATTGTTCAGGTGAGTAATATTTGAGACCTATTTCTTTATAAGGATAATGAGAAAAGAAGATAGAAAACAGTCAGAGAACTTTCAACATCCCTCTGACAAGGAAACTGATCTTTCTTCAGAGCAAAGCATTCCAGGCCTATTATGTAATTATTTACTTTTATATTTTGTATGTATTGTGTGTGTTCACTTATATACATCCATGTATTATAGAGTTGCTGTGAGGACTGAATTAGATAATATACATGAAATAGCATAATATCCAATACCTAAGCTCTCAATAAATGTTAGCTACAATTACAATCCTTGCATTATATCCAGAGCATTGGGCACAATACTTGGTACACTGTCAGTTCTCAAATACAGCAGATAAATGAATAATTACTAATCCTCATAACATACCTCTCTACTCAACAGAAGCCTAAGGCTCACTGAAGTTATATAGCTTGGGCAGGGTCACACCTCTGACAAACACTACATCTAGGATTTGAATTAGATCTGTCTGAGTCTAAAACCCTGGCCCTTTTCACTACATCCTGCTGATTGTCAAATACCTACAATAACAGACTAATGCAGAGATGGCACTGAATAATTGAAAAGTTCATTGATCTATTTCAGATTTCAATGGGACTTCTAAACAAAATAAGCCCTCCCATCAAAGTAAAGAAAAGACCTCCCAAATATTTTCACAAGATTTCTCAATATTGTACAGATGACTGTGAAGAATTTAACATTCAAAATCATAAACTTATTCCCTGCCCAGTGACATTTTCTTCTTTTCTAATGAATCTGTATTTAAGAGGAAAATTCCAAAATTGAAACAATGGCAATGATTGAGTAATTCATGGCTCAGTGCTATATTAGCAATTAATTAAATCTCTCCAGCAATACACAGAAACCAGTCATCTGCCCTGTATTTATTTTCTTTCATTTCATTTCCTGTATCTTGTATATTCCCCAAAGCAATTCTTTGCAGTCATTTTAACTTCTATGCACAAATCTAATAATCCCTCTTGTTCTTTAGCTTCGTGGGTACACAGCATTGTTATTATATTATTAAATGTACATCAGATAAATTCAGTTGTGCTGCATTCTCCAACATACCTTTCTCCCCTCAATCAGTTATTTTCTACTTCTCGTTAAGTAAACATTGAAGTCTTTATCAGTGGTAGGGTTTTTTTATTTTTTTATCTTATGCTTCAACTTTTTTCCTTATAAGTTTTGTTGCTAATCACAGATTTAGTCAGTCTCCTATGCACATTCACGACTCTGTAATCTTAACAAGCTATATGTAGATGATTGACAGGTAATACTTGACAGGTTCAAAATTAGAGAATATACAATGAAAAATTCAGAACAGCCAGATCACTTAGTATGCTACCCTTTTCCAATTTGGCTTCTCTCATAATCATCAACTTGGGAGAGACAGGAGGAAGGGAGAGAACAGATCTGAACATTTCTTCCCTCTCTGATCTCCTGGATGAAAACCACTGGGCTTGAACCACTCTGAAAGAGCTATCAGTCAGAAGTTACCTAATTGAGAGTTGAAATTCACACCATCAAAATATGAAGTCAAAAATATAATTCTTTGGCATTTAAACCAAAACACCAGCCTCTCCTTCCTAGAGCAGCCAAGATATTCTTTTCACATGTTTTACTCAGTTTCATTCATTGAAGAGAGTTATCATTTACGTAGCATTACTCCTTAAATCTTTAATGAGAAAAGAAATCATGTCATGTTTATTGAAATGATTAGGCCAATTTTTATTGACTCTGCACAATTTATGTGAGAGCTGATATTTACCTGAAGCTTTTCGATCCCGGAAAGGATTGATTGGTGACTTTCTTCCTTGGTGGCTCAGACAGTAAAGAATCTGCCTGCAATGAGGACACCTGGGTTCTATCCCTGGGTCAGGAAGATCCCCCAGAGAAGGGAATGGCAACCCACTCCAGTATTCTTGCCTGAAGAATCCCATGGACAAAGGAGCCTGGTGGGCTACAGTCGATGGAGTCACAAAGAATCAGACATAACTTTGTGACTTTAACTTTCACGTCACTACTTCACCTACCAGTGATCTAGGTAAGAAAAGGGGTTTTGTTTTGTTTTGTTTTGTTTTACTACCCTTAACTCCTATGTTAAGCCTCCTCACACCACAACCAATAGCAAACATTTTCCTCTAGTTTTCAGGAAAACTAGGTGACACAAAACTCACAGCATTCAAAGTTTGGCAAGTGCCAGAGGCCATGTCTACCTGAGCAGATGCTGCTCCAAAGACTTGACCCTGGTTCAAAGCAGTCTACTCTGCCCTCCCCAAGATCTAAATTGATGCTATTTTCAGTCAACAGCTCTTTGTGATGAATTAGGATCCAACAAAACCTAACTTGGGCAGGCCCTTCTCAGAGGCCATTCATAGGAGAATTCCACTGGCACCAGTCATGGGTAGGACTTTCTGTTCCCTGAAATAAAAATAAGCATTTTCCTCCCTTTTCTGTTACTTTCCAACTCTAATCATGCTCACAAGATGACAACTATGCTGGGATTCCATCCAGGAACATTTTAGGAGAGGAGAAATCAGTGTCTGAGGGATCATCAGTTGACGTGCACACTTAACAAAGAAAAAACAGGGTTGTCGATGTTATCATGTAGATCCTGCTCTCTTCTGATGTGGCCATTCAAAATAGGTCATAAGGGATAAAACTGTAGAAAGGCGGCTTTAATCCTTTTAGAAAGCAACTGCTGTCCAGAGAAGCATCTGGGTTAGTGGTTGGTAACTACTGGCAGAGGAGCCCAACAATTAGTAACTACTCCCATGGAAGGAAAAGTGAGCATCCAAAGAAGAAATGGGGAGGGGTCCTAAGGAAAATCATAAGAGAAGAGGAGAACCCTGACTTTCCATCAACACTGAAACATACACTGGACAGCCATAATTAGGCCAAATTCATCATGAGGATCTAATTGTTTAATTCAGGATCGAGGTTGAAAGAGAAGACCCAGAAAGAAAAGTTCTGAGCCTCAACAGCCATCTTGACTTAAGAGGCACTTATGCTTCACATGCTAGAAAATTTCAAATGAAATGGGCTTTACAATGAACAATGCTAATCCACCCAACTGCATACAACTCCAGGAGTTTCAATTATGAAAGAAGAGAACAATTCCAGATTAAGGCAAGTAATAAGTAATTTAAAGGAAACACTGGGAGGATATCAGGAACATCTTAAAACTGCCTTAAAAAGTCTTTACTCTTGTGCTTTCTTCAAAAGAGCAGTTAATTTCTATAAACATTCTTGTTGAGTAGATATATGTATCAATGTCTATACTGCTTTAATGAGGGTATTGTTTTTGTTGTTGCTATAGACAAAAAAGTCCCAATCTGGCCACTTTCAGACTCCTTTTGCCCTTGAAGAGGTGGGTGGTGCTTTGGAACATCCCCAGAAACTATAAAACACTCCAATCAACAGCGACAAACACTGTTGTCATATTCCACGAGCAGTGTGGCTAGGAATCGTAGCCCTTTCTTCAAGAGACATGAATGCTTTCCCTCTTCAAAATACCATCCTTTTGTATATTCACCTATGGTTTCTACATGGAGAAGAAAAAGGGAAAAGACATCAAAATTACATTATATAAGTAAGGTTTTCTAAAAATACCTTCCCGCAACTTGCCAAAATGACTGAGATATTTCTAATTCACTTTCAAGTCCCAGAAACCTAAACATGCCGCTGTATGTTAAGATGTCAGACGTGAATCGTCTTAACCAGCCAGGTCAAAGGTGAGCTAGAAACTGCAGTAAGAAGGAGTGAGTTTTCTCAACTCCATTTGGATACAAGCTGGACGTCTCCAACTCCAACTTAGCAATCTGTTAAAGGAACAATTTGGAAGTTCTGTGCAATTTGAGGGAAGCATTCCTGAAATATCACTATGGATGGGACAGCCACAGAAGGTTAACAGATACTTCCAATAAGTGATAAAGATATTTTGTAGTCATGGTAACCTGCATGCAAATTTAGAACATTTATTTTAAAAGTCTTCTCTCCCCTTTCTCCCAATATCACTTCAAGTTTTCTTTTTTCTATATTCTTATCTGAAGTTGGATAACTAAGATTCCAACAATAATGGAATCTTAGAATCTTAAAGTTTCTCTGTTCTAGATGGAACTTGGTAATTTTCAGGCACATCCTCTGAACAAGGGCATTTCAAATACCCATATATTACTCTGTGCTTTCATATCATAATTTATACCACACAAAATGTAAAAAAGACCTTTAAGTGTCCTGTTCCCAATGGGCTGTGTAATAAACTGATTAATATAACAATTAATTTTTTCAACATTAAGTGAAAGGGAGGAAGTTGAACTCTCACGTGTATGAAAGACAGAACTTCCCCGGGAACAAAAATTGGAAGGACGCTTATCCACCAGGAGATGCATAAGAAACAAGAGAGGGAAAAGTCAGGAGATGGCAGTTTTCTCACAGCTTGTTAACTCAGTTTCTTTCAAACAGTTTTATTCTCTGTTTTCAAATGAGAAGCCAGGCAAACTCTCACGATGGACTGGAGATAAGCCTTTATGCCTGGTCTTCATTCTGCCGTATCTTCAACCCCCCGCTAGCACCCCAGCTGGCTCTGACAAACACCATTTCAGAAGAGGACTGAAGCCAGGCCAAGCTTATTACCTCTTCCTGAGGCTACTGCGTTTAAAGATATAGGGTAATTTGATATCAGTACTGAAGGAGAAAAAAGTCCAAAAGGCCGTGAGAGCATGGAACAGCATTACTTCCTTCATTTTGCATATTTCTGTCCTGTAAATGTTGTGATTATACATGCACATCCCTTTTACACTCAGGCAAAGACCTCAAACTTATTTTTTAAAAAACAGAATGAAAATCTAACAGCTTCCCACCTCCCATTCAAACCCTGAGATCAAGGGCAGAGGAAACAGTTTCCTCTAATGGTTCATGTTCACTGATAAAAGCAAGCGGTGGGGAGAGTATTGTCAGTGACATGAAAGTTACAAGTAAATTAATCCGAGTCAGAATAACGCCAATACCTTACATGTTGAATGCACATTCCAATCACTGTCCCATTTGTCCCAATTACAATCCTGGGAAGGCGTAGGTGAGAAAAGTGGTATCAGCTCCAAGCAATATGGGAGAAAACCGAAGCCCAGAGGAAACAGAAAAATTGCTCAGGGTCACACAGAGAAAGAAATATAAAACATCCAACTCATTCACTTTTTACGAACACCATAACTGGTAGCACGCCATGCTTTTTTAACACCCTGCAAAGCTGTAGCTATAAATGCAGCAGGAAGAATTTTGGCATATTTGCTGTTGCATAATTATTCAAGAAGGTACAAGTGCCCTGTCAACACCTTCGACTCAGTTACAATGAAGAAAAGCAGCGAAGACTTGCATCTTTCATGCCCGCCCACCTATCGAATTAGCAGGGGCTGAGCAAGTCACGACCACATCTTAAGGTACCCACGACACCAGACAGCTGATGTTGTCAGTCCAGCAAGGACAGCATTAAACAACGTGCTAAGTTCCTTTTCAATCCTGTTTTCAACCACTGTGATTCCATCAAAGAGAAAGTCTTGGGTTGGAGATAAAAAACCTTTACCACCTCTCTTCGCTCTCCTAGACTAAGACCTCTTTTTAACAAAAGAAAAACAGGTTCAGGCTCATAGCCTTCACCAGGCAATAGCATCTACTAAACATATTAATTATTGATGTTCTCTTAATCTTTATGAGGTATCCTTCTTCTTATAGCAAGTGATATGGTTTTCCACTTAAATGGGAACATAACATTTCTTCTAGGAATGTATTTCTGAAGGTAAACAAAAAAAGTGAGATAAACATACTAGGTTAAACCAGGTGAAACCACTGGCGGCATTTTTTTTTAGATCAAAAATGGTCAAAAACAACCTGAAAAGCCAGGGAAACCCTCTCTGTTCCTCTCTATAGAGCAACTGATCTTGCTTGGATGTGTGGTTTAAATAAAGGGAAAATGACTACTAAGGGGTAAGTCTTTGCAACTATTGTACTTGTTCCTTTAAATATTAGGAACTAAATTAGCAATGCCCTGTATAACCTTAAAAAATGAAAAATGTCTTTTTTCCTAGCTGATGTCTGAATAAAAGAATGTAAGCAATTAAAAAAAAAGGTAAAAAATTGGTCCTTTCATATGACTTGGCCTAATGGTGTGTGCGTGTGTGTGTTCAGTTGCTCAGTCAGGTCCAACTCTGTGACCCCATGAACTGTAGCCTCCCAAGCTTCTTTGTCCATGGAAGTTTCCAGGCCAGAATTCAGGAGGGTGTTGTCATTTCCTTCTCCAGGGTATCTCCTCAACCCAGGGATCAAACCTGCATCTCTTACATCTCCTGCACTGGCAACCAGATTCTTTACCACTGTGCGACCTGGGAGGCCAGACACATGGTAGGTGGGGAGTGACGGTATATAGATATGAGAAATACAGATAAACTTACAGAGAGAGAGATGACATATATGTAGACATAGTTAGATATGACTCCAAAAATTATAGTAGATAAATGACTTCAATTTGAGAAGCCTTATTATTAGGACTGTCATCACATTGGTTGGGCTTCCCAGAAGGTGCTAGTGGTAAAGAACCTGCCTGCCAATGCAGCAGACATAAGAGACTCGGGTTCAATCCCTGGGTCGGGAAGATCCCCTGGAGGAAGGCATGGCAACCCACTCCAGTATCTTGCCTAGAAAATCCCATGGACAGAAGAGCCTGGTGGGCTATATATAGCCCATAGGGCTGCAAAGAGTCAGACATGACCCAAGTGACACATGTAAGCACGCATATTAGGTTGGAATCTCATTCTTCAATAGCAACACACATAACCCAAGCCGATATGACCCTTGATCCAGTCACAGGCCTTCTGGTTTTGCTTAGACCGGACCCTACTGTGGCCCAGGGCTGGCCACAACAGAGAGGCATGTGCTGCAGTTCACTCCACACATAAGCCAAAGAGACAAGAGTACATGACATACATCCCACCCCACTCTCTGTCCTCACCTGCCCCTTGCCTTCCCTCACCTCCAATGTGGAAATTGTGTTAAACCACCATAACATATACAGATCACCTTCATCCATCAGGAACAATTTCATCCTGCCTCCATCCTTTACACACACCCTTCTATCCCTATTATGCTTCCTCCAGAACAATCAAGCTGCTTAAAGTCCAGTGATGACACCTACCCTTACCTGCACTGGCCCCAACTCCCACCCACTGCCTTCTCCAGAGGAGAAGTGACGGAGCATCTCTGGAAAAAGGGATCCAAAAAGTCCATGAGGAAAAGGAAGGAGTGGGGGCAGGGGGAGAACCCATGAGGCAGGCATGAACAGGGGTGTCTGCACCTTCTATACCGAGACCATGGAAAGTCAGGAAGATGGGCTCATCTTTACAGAAGGTTGCCTCTCTTCAGAAACTCACTGGTGCCACTTAGGAGACCTAAGTAAGATACATCTCTCTTTCAGCCTCCAGAGGTTGAGAGAAGCACATTTTAATGCAAAGCTCTGGGCTTGTTTCACTCACTTCGAAGCAGCAGCTACACTAAGGACATAAGCTACCGTCTCCTTCCCAGTCTTTTCCTAACCAACGTTGTGACCTTGGCTGTGTCACCTAATCTGTTGGCTTTGGGTTTACTTAGGTACCAAATGGGGGGATTTGCCTAAATCAGTGGTTCTCAAAGTTGGCTCCATATTTGAATCAAATCACCTTTATAAATAATAAAGAGAGCTTTATAAATAATGTCCAGTTGGAGCCCACACCTGGAAAATGTTTAATGGGTTAGCACATGCTGCTGCTGCTGCTGCTAAGTCGCTTCAGTCGTGTCCGACTCTGTGCGACCCCACAGACGGCAGCCCACGAGGCTCCCCCTTCCCTGGGATTCTCCAGGCA
Organism: Cervus canadensis; assembly: GCF_019320065.1. Taxonomy (NCBI): domain Eukaryota; kingdom Metazoa; phylum Chordata; class Mammalia; order Artiodactyla; family Cervidae; genus Cervus; species Cervus canadensis. The sequence goes on along the minus strand of NC_057404.1, from coordinate 21,015,262 downwards.
AGAACACTGGAGTGGGTTGCCATTTCCTTCTCCAACACATGTGTGCATGCTAAGTCGCTTCAGTCATGTCCACCTCTGTGCAATGCCGTGGACAGCAGTCCACCAGGCTCCTCTGTCCACGGAATTCTCCAGGCAAGAATACAGGAGTGGGTTGCCATTTCCCTCTCCATAGCACATGCAGGACATTTATAAAGTTTCCCAGTTGGGGCCTAGCTTGAGGATTCCTGGCGTGGAGCACCCCTAAGGACCTGACCCAGCTCTGACATTCTTGGGGTCTCTGAACCTTACCTAGGAGCTGGTGGCCTTTTCTGGTATCCCTTGGTGCTACCCAGCCTTTGTCTACAAACACTAGCGCTTTTGCTGTAATTGGAGTTCTTAGCCTCATCTGGAGAACTACCAACACCAAAGAGGTGACGTTTATGCTTCTACAAAGGGGGTTTTGTACTTAGGTGGAAAACTGGCTTTGCAGCTATGCAGACTTGATTTTGAATCCTAATATGGTGGCCTTAAGCAAGTTTCTTAACCTCACTAGGGCCCAGGTTTCTCATCTTCAGAATGGGGATGACACCCTTTCATGGACCATTGTGAGGAGTGAATGCATATGAAGCACCTAGTATGGAAACAGTGAATAAGTGGCAGTTACCCCTCCTTTCCTGCCATTTGGAGGTGACAGGGGTTCTGTGTTCACAGACGAAAGAGCTGGATGAAGGCCAGTCTGAATTTTCAGAACCCCAAGAGCAGTCTTCGGCTGAGCAGATCAACGCCAGCCAGAGAGACACTTAGAGCTTCAAAGCCCTGCCTCCCGCCATGAGCAGCACCGTCCTCCCTCCTGTCAGCTGCCGAGAAGCAGAAACACAATCCGGTCCTCCGCCCTGGAAGGGGGAAGCTACAAGTGTGAACGGACAGAACTGCAGGCCACGAGATAAGTAGGCCAGTCTCGGACTCCTGCAGCCAAAAGCTCAGGAAGAGAGAGGCAACCAGTCAAAGGAATGTAATGAGCAAACAGTGGAGTCTAGCGATACTGGGGCAAAGAGCTGTCCGCAACAGATGGAAGAGGGAAAAGATGAGAAAAAGAAAAGAGAGTTGCCCTTTGCAGCGCTGGCAGGGCCAGGGAATGTATTTCCCACACCACTGAGAATAAGGGCGGGAGAAATGTTCCGCGCTGCTGTAAGCAAGGTTGCTGTGAGAAATTAGCTTTCCCCTTCCCATGCATTCAGGGCAGAGGAAAAAGACTGCAAGGAAACAGGAAAATGTTATAGGGTTTGTCTTTAGGGAGTGAGCCTGTTGGTCCTTTCTAGTCTCTTCCATATACATGTCTGCAGATTGCATATCTATAATGAATAGGAATGTCTTTTATTTTCAGGGAAACACATGGAAGGAATAAGTGAAGCATGTCATGCAAGTTTATAATGAGAGGGTCAAAAAGTGAAGATAGCAAGGGGTGGGGGTGGAGGAGGACACGAGATTAAAATATCAAAAAAGAGAGCAGGGTTTTTAACTTGCAAATATAACATAAAAGCAGCAGACTCACAGATCCAGAGAATAACTTAGTGGTTACCAGTGGGGAGCGAGGAGGGGTGATACAAGGGTCGGGGGAAGGTTCAAACTTGTGGGTATAAGATAGGCTCCAGGATGTATTATAAAGCACAGGGAATAGAGTCAATATTTTTTAATAACTGTAAATGAAAAAGAACCCTTAAAAATTGTTTTAAAAAATTTTTTAAAGAGAGCTGTGTTTTTAAGAAGAGAACAAACAAAAATTTGGTGGGGTAACCATTCATGAGACCTTATTTTCTAGGAGACTGGGATCAGACTTTACCACTGCAAGTAGCAAAGAAGGCGGTAGTCCATATTTTAACCTTTTTTGCTTGCAGTGTTGACACTGGCTTTTCCAGTGTTTTGGAACCTGGGAATTGCTCTGGAATAGCAAACACAAATAAATCACTGAGGAATGCTGATGCAAATGCTCTGGCAAAAGAACCCAGCATTGAGCACAGACCTGCAGAAAGCAAAACAAAACCAACAAGGTGATTATAGTTGGTAAAACATCACTTGTCAGTATTTTTTCAATCTAAAAATACATGCAACCTCATACAGGATGTCATGGATTTCAAAGAGGCAATCCCAGATGTCAGAGTTAAAATTTTCCTACAATGTTCAAAATGCTTCCTATGGCAAAACTGTGACAGTTAACACCCCTGGGGAAGGACAGCTTCCTTGTGGGAAAGCCTCTCTGTTCCCTAAGTCAAGGTCAGTATTTCTTTCCTTCTACCTGCCTCTACCACTAGTCTGCTGGCACTGACCACTCAGAGAACACATAATAGCAATCCCACTCTGTCGCTTTATCTTTAGAGGTCTTCCCATGGGGCCTGGCTGCCGGAAGTCATGAAGAAACCTCATGTCTATAATCAACCCTGTCCAGCTAGGGGATGAGGGGCTTTTAGAAAAACAGCTAAATAGCCATCACTAAAACTCCTTCGATATATAGTCGATACTTTACAATAACTATAAATGGAGAATAAATAACCTTTAAAAACTGTGAACCACTGTACTGTATACCTGTAACTTATATAATATTGTATAGCAGCTATATTTCAATTAAAAAAATTGTTAAGAGGTTCTACAAAATGTTAAATATTCTTGACATGAATAAATACTAACAATAAAACAAAAATTTTAAAAACATCATTTTCATATTAACAGTATTATAAAAACACTTCTACCCTAGCCTCATAGGTTAGGTTTTGAAGAAAGCAGTGTTGTTAAAAAAGGAAATAGAGTTGGGGGAGGTTAAGGTTAGGATTAAGGGTACATGAAATTCAAACTCCACACATTTCAATTAAATAGTACATTGACCCATGTACCAAACTGTACTGAAATCTGCTCCAAGTCCAATTTGTCAAGTTTTATCTGCCACCAGTTGGATTCAAGATGACAGAGTGAGTTATAAATCCAACCCAAGATGAGACTTACACTGAGCAGTGTACCAGGTCTTGTCAAAGTCAGTCAGCTTCCTTAAGAGCTGAACACAGCATAGACCAAAAAGACAGCTAAAGAGGAAAATGGCATGTCAACTAATTGAAGTGGGAATTGTTCTTAAATTGTGCTTAAATTAAAATTAACTTGTATATCTACTCATTCATTCAACAAATATTTATTGAGCACCTACTTTATGTCACATACTGCAGAAAAAGCCAGGGATATGCAAATCACGGGACAGAGTCTTTGACCCTGTAGACCTTATATTATGCTGGGTAGGAGAGGGAACAGTTAAATAAAATCATGAAAAACTGAGATTAGAGTCATCATGGAACTAAAAAGGGAACACTGATAGATAAAAATGAAGAAAGCCGACTTTAGACAGGGTTGCAAGAAAGCCTCCTCCAAAGGGACGTATTTAGGTTGAGATGGAAGGATGAGAGGGAAGCAGCTGTGTTAACAGCTCAGGACGAGTGCTCCACAGACAAGAAAGAGCAAACTCCAAGGTCCTCAGCGAGACTTGTCATGGCCACGGACAGACTGAGACCAGACGGTGCGGAGGAGACACAGAGCAGGCCCGCCATGCCCTGCAATGCCAAATGGTTACTGGTGATCTTAAGAGTAACACTGTCAGAATCATCTGTATGGATTATATAAAATGGGAGACATCATGCCTGAAAGAAATCTACACAGTATTTCTTTCTTTTCTTTAAGGGTTTTCCATTCACACATTAAATAACAACTAACAGTTCATACATGTCACCTTCTTTGGAAAAGTATCGCTATTAAATATTATCATCAGCCTCACTAAGGAACCTGTAAGCATAGTCCTTTAATCCATTTAGCACATAAGCTTATCAATTTCCCACCACCAGCAGTGGAAGAGCCCTCCATCAAATTGGTTAACTGCAAAATCAGTCAGGTATTTACCACATGTCCTATGGAGCAAATGGACCTTGGGCACTTCAGTCCCGTGTGGGGCCAAGAAAGAGAGATCATAGAAGCCACTGGAACTCCATGAAAACCCAACACATTTGGGATAAACCCAATTTGCTCTGTGGATACAGGTCAGCCCTGAGAAAGACAAAATATGTGTACAATTGTGTACAAAGGATCCTTCCATCTCCCAATCACCAGGAAAGTTATAAATTTTATGAAAATCTTGTAGTTCTCTTGATTGCTTTTACGTCATTTGGAAAATAAAACAAATGCAGGAGAGTTTTCCTAACTAGCTCACTGATCTTTCCATGTCATGTCAGGATGAAAGAATTCACCATCTGACGAAAGGTCAATGTTCTAGAAATATTGATGGATGACTAAAAGGGGAAGACTATTAGGGAAACGCTTATCCATTACTCTCACTATTGCATGGTTAGCTGCATGAGGTTCTAGAAACGCCTTGGCTACATCCTTATCCACCTTCTCAAGTTCACAAACCCATCAGTTATGTTCTTAGGTGCGGGGCATTGGTGGGGGGGACAGGGGGCGTATTCTTCTTATAATGAATTTAAGGACACTCCTTTCAAAAAAATGACTAAATGTTGGTTACATTTTAAGTTGTGCATGATTTTCGTTCTCTCTGAGAAACGTTTGATGGATACATCTTTTAAAAATGGTCAAATGGCCTAACCTTTTAGCAATAAAATGGTGTGCAATAAAAATGCTAGAGGGTACCCGTTACCGAACTGCCGTAGGTTGGAGAATTACTAGCTCCCATAATTCTGTACTGCAAAACCAAATTTGTAGATTTTTTTTCAAGTGGAAAAAAAAAATCCAGGAAATTAAATGGAAAGACCTGTAGTAATGAAATATTAAATGCAATTTCAAGTGCACAAAAAGGTCAGAAGGCGAAAAAAAAAAAAAGGATTTTGAGAATAACATTAATTTTCTCATACCTCATGTATGCCTGAGCTTAAATATCCCTAGAAACTAGCCAGATCCAGACAAGGGCAGAGGTGGAGATGCTGGGGAAAGGTAGGAAAAAGAAGCCCAGAATAGAAAGAAGTAAAAACTAAGAATGAAAAAAAAAGTCAGAAAAATATTTCATTTGTTTCAATTTCCAAAGTTGAAGTTATATTGCATCGATGCACATCAATACCAGAAGGAAGGCATAAAAGCAAAAGCGAAGTTACTGGACTTCAACCATGACATTCCCATGGTGCCCAAAGTTCGGATTTTTGGTTCCTAACACTGTAATAGTTCTGGGTCCCTGTCTTTACCTCACCATAATTGTCTTTCAATTCTGGCCAAAGAGGACACATCTTATAGGATGGTGTGGTGGGCATTTGAACTCAGTGCATTGAGATGTGTGTCTGTGAAGAGTACTACTGTCATTAGAAGCAATCATCGAAAACCTATAGCTTCAGTTGCAGGACCAGCAGTAATAATTCATTTTGTACTTAGTCACTTCAGTTGTGTCTGACTCTTTGCAACTCTATGGGCTGTAGCCTGCCAGGCTCCTCTGTCCAAGGGATTCTCCAGGCAAGAATTCTGGGAGTCTGTAAAGCAACTACCCTTCAATTAAAAAATTAATTAATTAAAAAAAAAGAATACTGGAGTGAGTTGCCACACCCTCCTCCAGGTATCTTCCCGACCCAGGGATCGAACCTGCATGCGAGTTCTTTACCACTAGCACCACCTGGGAAGCCCATAATTCATTTTATTAATATGTATTTAGGAAGGGATGGGGTGGGGTGCAGGGGAAGATCAAGAGAAATTGTCAAGGCAATATTTTAAAATGAAAATCATTCTGTGAATAATAGGGTCAAATGTTAACATCAGGATACCATCAGTTTAGGCAGGACATTTTGTTTGTGTGGAATATTGTTTCAAGATGCACACAAGGAAAATCCTTATTTTAATATTTGACTGACTCTCCAGGTCCATTTCTCCCACAGTCTGTACACTCTCTCTTTAAATAAGCTACAGAAATCAGATGTCCATAATTTACAATTGTTACAACTTTAAAACCTAAACAACATGTGATGAAATCGATTTCTTTAGGATACCTATCTGTGCGGTTGCAGTGCTGGATGGCAGAAAGAAAGATTTATATTTATGGCCAATTTTTATTTATTTTCACCTATTTATAAATTGGGCTCGAACTTAAATAGCCATGGTTAAAAAGAATAATGTCATTCCTAACCACTGCCTTTGACTATAAAAACAATTTCACCGTAACAGATAGCACTAAAATACTCCAAGGATAATCTATAAATGAATTCTGGATTACTAGTCTAAAGATGGTGGTTATAAATGATTACATGAAAGAGTTGATGTTACTTTGAAATTCTTAAAGTCTGTCTATGGATTTTCGTATTTTATATGTAACATTTTTATGAAGTGATTTTGCCCTTACATAATAGCTTTCATCTTCAAAGCACTTCACAAATATGAACTAGTTACATAAAAAGCTGTATTACTGCAAAATCAGAAAATGGAAAAGCTAAGGTTCTCCTAGTAACAGTCATTGTCACATATTCTATATGTTTAATCTACAACAAAGGTTATGTTTTTAAAACATATTTAATTATAAATACTGTTAACAAAACCATCTAAAAGATTAATAGACCTTCACCATATCAAAGTAGCTACTACTATTCATAAACATCTCCCTTTTACTGAATTTTTAAATTTGACAAAATTGGACTTGTATTATGGTAGATCTTCTTTGTCCCCTCCCCTTCTTCTAGTTCACGAAATCTGTTAAATATCAGTAAAAAGCAAAGTTTGACAATGCTATAATACAATAAAACTGAAAAAAAGTAAACACACATCTTGGAGAACGATTAAATAAATTATGGTATGTTTATAGGATATAATATTATCAAATACAATACAGCCATTAAAATTAAAATTATATTTTTGTAGAATATTTAAATACATGAGGAAATTTACACAATATATTAGTATTTTAAGGGCTACAAGATTATCTATATCCTATCATGCCAATTTTATAAGAGAAATAATTATACATAGGCACATATGCAAATTGGATGAAATAAAAATGAGTGATGGGGCATTGTGGTTTTAGTCACTCCCTTGGACTTTATTATTTAGATTTTGCCAATAAGATATATTTTTAATGGGACATATATGTTATTGAAAGCAAAACAAAACCACAATCCCTGCCTTCAAGAACTCACACTCCACTGGAGAGGTAGAAATTATAAGTCAATGTGATCATCTCTTTAAGAGTAATCAGCTCAGAGAATCATGGGAGTATCCCAAGGTAGACGTTCAGAATAGGAAGAGGAGAATCTTGAACTGGCTCTTGAAAGGTAAGCAGGTATTTAATAATAACAGAGAAAGCAGTCTATGTAGAACATATACAAAGGCCTAGAAGTATGAGAGGGGCTTCCCTGGTGGCTCAGACGGTAAAGAATCTGCCTGTAGTGCAGGAGACCTGGGTTCGATCCCTGGATTGGGAAGATCCTCTGCAGAAGGGAATGACAACCCACTCCAGTATTCTTGCTTGGAGAACTCCATGTACAGAGGAGCCTGGAGTGCTACAGTCCATAGGGTTGCAATGAGTCAGATACAACTGAGTGATTAACACTTCCACTTCCAGAAGTATGAGACACTTGGAAACAACAAGAAAAACAAAGAACTTTATTGGGGCAAAGAATATAGCCAGGAATCATAGAAGATGATGATGGAGATGGCACAGGCTAGATCACAGAATACTTTGAGTACATGGGAAAAGATCCCACTTCAATCTTTACACATGATGGATAGAGACTGCTGGAGAAGAAGATGTGGAGAGAGATTAAGTCAAGAAAGCCTTAAGAATAGAGGAGTTCTTTGAGATCACTGGCTGTGCTATACACCTGAAACTTTCACAGTTTTGTTGCTGTTGTTGTTGTTAAGTCATCAGTTGTGTCCAACTCTTTGTGACCCGATGGACTGAAGTACACCAGGCTTCCCTGCCCTTCACTATCCCCTGAAGTTTGCTCAAACTCATGTCCACGGAGTTGATGACGCCATCCAACCATCTCATCCTCTGTCACCCCCTTCTCCTTCAATACTTCAATACTGTACATCAACTATACACCAATAAAATGTTTTTAAACTAAAAAATAAATATTATAGTCATACAGCCACAAAACAAAGATATGACAATACATGTCCAAATGTTTGCTCTAAAACATAACATTTTTCAGCTAAAATTCACACTGGCAAGATCTTTTAGTCAGTGTGAAAAATTCCTGAGACCCCATTTCCAAAGTCGCATCTTAAATTTTTCTGTTACTCAGGTCATTGGAAGAGTTTGCTACCATGAGGAATACAACTGATAGCTATACATAATCTGGGACCAGCAATGAATTCATCTGGGGCTAAATTATCTACTAAATGAGCAAGATGTTTTGGATTAAATGAATAGCTCTTTCAACATTAAGTGGACTTGAAGTTGATTAGATAAAAATCCATTTGTGTAGTTGAAGAAGTTTGCATAGAAATTTAAGAAACCTCATTTTCATTGTGGTTCTTACTAGGTTAATTTAGTGTTAGGAGCTTTGGCCCATATCAGGGTCAAAGTGTTTACCGTTCTTCCCTTCATCTAAAAATATCAAATTCATTATATGCATAAGATTCACAAAAAAGATTCATGATTCATTATTTCTAACCCAGTAATTCTGCTCTTAGGAATTTATCATATGATATAATGAGGAAGGGATGCTATTTGCACAGATGCGCTCACTAGGATATTATCCAGAAGAACAAAAACATGGAAACAACCTAAAAATTCAACAATGAGGAGAAAACTACATCAATTACGGACATCTGCTTAATGGAATCATATACAGTCATTAATTGCGTGAAACAAAGCTGAATAAAATTGTTCACTTGACTGCAATCATATAATTATAAATTATGTGTGCAAACCAAGAAAAAAAATCCTTAAGGGTAATGTAATACACACACACACACAAAGTAGAAAAAGAACGATTTTTGTTTCTTTATTCAAATTTTCCTTGAAAGTTCCTATAAGAACTTTCAAAAGTTAAAAGGAAGGAAGACAGGAGGGGAGAGAAGAAGGAAGGAAGAAAGGGAGGAAGTAACCAAAAATCAAAACCAGTGGAAAGAAAAGTTAAACAAGAAAAAAAGAATTCTAAAACGTATCTTGACATGTTTGCAGACTGTTTGTCGACTGTGACTCATTTGTAGATTCTGAAGCACTGTCTAGAACTTATACAAGGTTAAACAGAGTTACCCACTTGGAAGTATGACTCATTTAAATGATACCGATGGGTACACTGTCATCTCTACAGTCAGAGTCTAGAAATGTTAAATATATATTTTTTGACCAATTTTACTGAAAGTGAAGAAAGAAAGATGACAGACAGTTCCAGCATAGTAAATTGTTGATGAAGTGCTAAAGTTACCAAGTTTCTCTCCTTTCTTAGTTGAATACTATCTACAACAAACTTAATTTTATTTTTTAAATATTTTCAGTAAAATTTTGAATATGCTCAAATAACAACACTAAGGCAGAGTAGGGTCAGCTTGAAGTTGCTCACAGGCCTTGCTTCAATTTTAAGCAATTTAGGTTAACAAAGGCTATTTCCCAACATTTCCATGAGAACTGAACTTCTTACAGCCTATATTACTGCTTCAGATGGCCATTATTCATTTCGCTTATGATTTCAAAGACTGTAATAGTTAGAAGGGGGACTCCAGAGTCAGAGGGGTTTGAATTCCGGCTCCAACATTATTAGCTTGGAGACCCTCAGCGAATTACCAGAATGCTCTGTGCTACTGGTTCCTCATTTACAAAATGGGGATGATAGTAGCAGCTCTCTCATGAGGTTTTGTGAATATTAAGTGAGATTAATGTACACAGAGTACTTAGAGATATGCCTGGGACATAATAAGCACATAATAATAGTAATCATTATTATTATTAGATGCTGCAACGATACACAGAAGCATCAGTGCTCTGGCCATGAGGGAATGTGTCCTTATTAATATTAACAATGATGACATAAATAAGCTTTTTGTGTCAAAAAGCACAAATGTGGATTCCTTGCTACTGACCTGTTCTATGGACATTCCAGTGTTTCCAGTGAAGTCGCAGCTGTATCACTTCATTTTCCCACCAGTGACGTGTGCAAACATGGGTATTTTTAGTGAAAATAATCCCATTCCCCAGCTCCACTGTAGTTACATAAATCAAACTGGTCAAACAGAACACATGCTCTTATTGGCTTTGTTGGTATATAACCCTGTTTTCTTTGGAATCCTAACTCTATAATTACAGTCACTAAAATCTTCCTGCAATGCAGGAGACTTGGGTTCAGCCCCTGGGTCAGGAAGATCCCCTGGAAAAGGAAATGGCAACCCACTCCAGCATTCTTGCCTGGAAAAATCCCACAGATGCAGGAGCCTGGTGGGCTATAGTCCATGGAGTCGCAAAGAATTAGGCACAATTGGGACTAAACAACAGATAAGGGTAATGTAATACTATTATACCTTTCACAGGCATGTCATCATTTCCATCTATTAACTCTTCTGATTTCACTACGACTCTCTAAGACAGGTCTTAGACCCATCATAAAACTCAAGAAATGGAAGTCCAGGAGAGCAATACAACTGACAGACTGCCCACAGATAAGGAGGCTAATAAGGGTGGATGTAGGACTTGTTCTAAAGCTGCAGATAGAAGTAGCAACCCTTACAATATTACCCAGGGGTGGGAGGGACTGGTTAGAGTTTATGGTCTGCCTTTTTGTTGACAAAGCAATTTGGAGAGCTTTACAGTTTTAAATAGTATAGTAAAACTTGACTAATCATTACGCAAAGTATGAATTACAAGTAACTTATTTTTTCAGAAAAATGAAAAAAGCTGCCGAAATCAGCACTATAAAGCCCTGTATTTTAGCAGCAATTCCCTAAAAGTTCATGGAATATGATCATTCCTCAGACAAGTCCATGCTTCCAGCTTCAAAATGAGATTAGAGTCACAACACAGCAAGTTTAGCCCTTTTTTCCCCTCAAATATGAATTAAGAGAAGACTGCTATTCAAAAATAATCATGTTTGCAACAAGAAGGTGGCATTTTTAGCAATTTATATAATAAATTCTGGCTCCTTTTATGCATTACTTTACACAACCAGATGTATTTTTATTAGTCTTTGGTCCCACATAAAAACATATGTTTACTGTGGAAAATTATGAAAAAGAAGCTGAAAAAATCATCCTAAATTCCACAAACTTCTAAATAAATCTTCGATGCTGTAATGTTTTGTAGCTGTGTGATATGCATATGTGTACAACCACTTCTTGACATGCCCTCAATATAAAATTTTATTTCCAACTTCCTGCAGCTCATATTATAACTTTCCAATGTCACACAAAAACTGCTCCTTCTGTTGTTGGTGTACTATATATGCAGTTTTTTCTGGCTTGCTTTTCATTTAACATTATATCAAGAGCATTTTCTATGTTATTAAACACCATTTGAAATTGTACTTTTACTGATTTTTTAGATTTGGATACGCCACCTTTTAAAAATAGCACATAGATTCAAGAATGTTCTGCAATTCAAACCTCTCTGACATAATATGGAGATCTAAGTTTCATGACCTCCTGCTAACTTCAATTAACACATGTTAAATTGTCTAAAGCAACTTAGGAATTTAATAATTTTATCTTAAAATATCTGGGAAAAGCTTAGGTGTAACTCCTTATGTTTGCCTTTTAACAGACCTCTTTTGAATATTTCAAATCTTTTGGGTATAACAGCTTTCCTCAGCTTTGTGTTTTTCCCTGCCTAGAAAGTAAAGGTAAAAGCAACATATTATTATGAAGTTCATATGCCTTTATTTATTGTGATTGGGAGCCTTTAAGGACAGAGACCACCTCTCAATTCATCTCTATGACTTCTCCAATGCCTTATAAAATGAATTGTACCAGATTGTTATTACTTTTCTAAAATACAATTCTGGGTGAATGTTGTCCATAATATTGTACTTTGAAACCAGTAAACAGGTATATACACAGAACAAGGATCACTCTAAAATTTGAGTTTGACTTGGCCATGCCTCATCACAAGAGGTGTATTACACAGGCATTCAGTTTACATACATCTCTGACTACTCATCCAAGTAAAGTTGGGTCATCTTCACCAGAAATCATTTCCCTAATGGGGGCAAATACACATCTAATCCTACAAAAATTCTGTTAGCACCAGTTATGTTGTAACACACTAATGAACACTTTTCTTCTAATTCCTGACTCCCCAACTAAAGAAAGTCTTTGCCAATCTGGTTGGCATTTGAGCTATGTGTAGAAGATATGCTGATTTTTGAAAAAAAAAAAAGGGGGAAAGCAAAAGAACTACAATAATGGTGTGGTCTCCTGAGAATACATTTATTTCTGCAGCATAAAACAAAATTAAATTCTTCAATCTCAAAAACTATTAAAAGGTTGTATTTAAAATGCATGAAGCATTAAAAAGACATCAAAATTAAAATAATCTCATAAATCTCTTCATTTAAAAGACTTATTAGAATACAGATCGAGGCAGAAAACAGCTGCCCGGCACTCCGGAGCAGTAAATTATGACTATTTTAACTTTTTTTAATTTTCATCATTGAAAATTCTTTTCCAGAATAATTGTATTGCTGTAGCAAGACCAACTGTCCCATATATTTAACATGTGAATAGTAAATTGCTTTCAATGGACTCTGAAACAGATCTGCTATAAATTCTTTCAAAGATCAGCAGACCACAGGGTCATACCCTGCAAAGGATACAGAAGATACAAGCAGAAATTAGCTTTTAATGTAAAATTGGTCAAATTAATTACTATTCCAATTCAGTTTGCCAGAACACTAGGGATACCCTTGGAAAACCTCATAGCCTAAGAGTTTGTTTTTTACTGTTCCCTTCTTCCCTACCTGCCAAATGAAACCCAAGGAAAAGTCAGCCCAGGAAGGACAGTGAGATGTGTCCAATTGCCATCAATCATTAAAACTGGACTCTCTTTTGTAAATGACTGACAGCTAGATGAAGATTTTTTTTTTTAATAAAGATTCTCAGTCCAGAGATCATCATGTGTCAGTCATGACTGAACTAGAGCATTCCTGGAGTACAATTAAACTATCATGCTGACTGCACCTCAATGATGTTGAAGCCTATAAAAGGAGGAAAAGAAAAGTCAGATGGTTAACCAAGAGGCGTGCACCACTGCCTCCCTCGTTATACTCTTTAAGAATATACTAGGAACTAAGCAGAGCTATTTTTGATGGAAACAGCCAGGTATGCGTTGAAAGTCTTAGAAGATACAAAATGTGTCCCAGAGAGCTGCCTCCCATTTTTATCAACCTCCCCTTCCTCTGATGCACTCTGGCCTCATTCTTCCTTCACAGAGATAAGATTAGCAAACAGTGGGTTTTATTAGGAGCTGTTTAGAAAGTCAATGAATCCAACTTGATTGATGGTGCAGTGGTACCCGGTCTTTTTCTGCTCTCTCTTTTCAAAAGACGACATTAGTAGAGGAATTGGACTTCCTTCCAGAAACAGCACCTATCTTTGTAATTCTGTACACTTTCCCATTGCCTGGGCTCATGCAAGCTGAGCAAAGCTTCTTATCTAAGACTCTGAAAAGGATAACAGGGCTGCTCAAGTATAAAAACTGCAAGTATTTTATTTATCTTTCTGGTTAGATTACCATTATCTTTGGTCACTGAATTTTGTCTTTTGGGCTTCAAATGGAGAGCAAAGTCAACCAGAAGGTACAACTCTCAAGTCAACCGATTACTGCTCCATCGGCACCCATGCACACACAGACACATACACACAGAGGCACACACACAGACAGACAGACACACACACACAGGCACACCTCCTGCCAATCTTTCTTTGGCTTTACTCTAGGCTTAACCTCTTCATGAATAGTTTCAGGTGATTCTATGACCTCCTTTGCAAAATATTTATGCCGAAAAACAATGCAGGTTCTACAAGTGCCTCAGTAACTACTACTTACACTGAAGCTGAAAGGTAAGCTGAACAAATGAGCTGTCTAAAAACCAGGCTAGGTTTCTGCAGAAGGGGGGAAATTGCATAAAATAATTGCTAACATGAATTTCAAATCCATCCATTCATTCTTTCCTATAACTGCATATAAGGCCTTTAAGAAGCCATGGAGATGAATTAAGAAGTGGTTGCTACCCATAAAAGGCTTCCAGTTACAACAAAGATGGTCATGTGAATATCTATGATAAGAAGATTAGAATACCAAAAGAACTAAATCGGGTTTTAAACAAGGTCTTATGGGCACGCACAATTAATTCTGACTATAGAAATCAGGGAAGGCTTCCAGGAGGAAGCAAAGGAGATCCATCATTAGTGCGTGGGGAAAAGAGTCCCTACAACTAAGGAACAGCATGCACAGACACAAAGAGAAGTGATCAGAACAGATCACGCTGCACACGTCTGTCACATGAGGACCACATTCACAATTCTTGCCATATCTACATACCATCTGCACTAGTATTTGCTTAATTTTCTTTAATTGGCTCCATTTTTACTGAAATAAATTTATCTTTTTCAAAGGAAATTTTTCTGTTCCTACTATAATTGGAAAACCCAGTGCTGCTTGCCCCAAGGACAAGATAACTACAAAAGTAAATAAATGAAAACAAAACAATTAAATTCTAGCTAAATACTGCTGGAACCTGCCCTCTCATTATCACAAAGGGAAGTTAGTGTGACAAGATGTTAAAGATGCCTCAGCATTAAACACAAACTTTCTCCTCATGGTTCTCTGAAGGGTTGAAAGAGCTCTAAACTCTTCAACATTCTAAATTCTGGTGGGGGTAAATCACTCATGGGTTAGCTCAGGGTTTTCACCCATGTCAGTGGGTACCACTTAAAATCATTTTGAATCATTGTCCTACACCCTGGGAAACACTGAAATAGACAAAGACCTGACCCCACCCTTGTACACCCTCTGGTTATCTCTCTGTTTCTCCACACTGCCCTATCCTTTATATACACTAAGTCATCATTACTGCATCTCATCAAATCTAAGATAATATCAATTGTGAGATGCACCATTATTTTATGTGCCACTGAGAAAGAAAAATGCTGTCAATTAAACAATACACCATCACTTATAAGAAGCATCCAATTTCAGAGATGCTAAAATGTGGGGGGAAATGCTTGTTTTGGAATCAATGAGACACATTATTAATCACTATTGCTTAGAAGCAAATAATATAGAGCTTGGAAGTTAATTGGTTTTCAGAAAACAATGAAAAAGCATATCTGGTACAATGTCCTACTTGATGTAACTAGAATAGCAAATTGTCATCCTTTTAGGACAAGACAATATAAAACAGTGATTCAGAGCAAAGCCTGGAAGACCCTGGGTTCAAATCCTGTTTCTGTCACTTACTAGAACTGACACATTAAATGAGTAACAAACTCTGAAAGCTCCCATTGGTTCATCTGTAAAATTCTCCATGTATTTTCAATATTTTAACATTTCCCTTATGGAAGAAAGCAAAGAGGAACCAAAGAGCCCTCTTGATGAAGGTGAAAGAGGAGAGTGGAAAAAGCTGGCTTAAAACTCAACATTCAAAAAACTAAGATCATGGCATCTGGTCCCATCATTTCATGGCAAATAGCTGGGAAAAAAGTGGAAACAGTAACAGATTTTATTTTCTGGGCTCCAACATCACTGCAGATGGTGACTGCAACCATGAAATTAAAAGACGCTTGCTCCTTGGAAGAAAAGCTATGACCAACCTAGACAGTGTATTAAAAAGCAGAGACATTACTTTGCTGACAAAGGTCCATATAGTCAAAGCTGTGGTTTTCCCAGTAGTCATGTATGGATGTGAAAGTTGGACCATAAAGAAGGCTGAACACAGAAGAATTTGTGCTTTTGAACTGTGGTGTTGGAGAAGACTCTTGAGAGTCCCTTGGACAGCAAGAAGATCAAACCAGTCAGTCCTAAAAGAGATCAGTCCTGAATATTCATTGGAAGGCCTGATACTGAAATTGAAGTTCCAATACTTTGGCCACCGGATGCAAAGATTCAACTCATTAGAAAAGACCCTGATGCTGGGAAAGATTGAAGGCAGGAGGAGAAGGGGATGACAGAGGATGAGATGGTTGGATGGCATCACCGATGCAATGGACATGAGTTTGAGCAAGCTCCAGGAGATGGTAAAGGGCAGGGAAGCCGGGCGGGCTGTCAGACAGTCGGACATGACTGAGCGACTGAACAACAATTTCTCTAATGGAAGACTTAAAATAAGAACCCTGAATATCTTCCTGCCCAGATTTGTCAGAACTGATTTTTAATAAAAGCTAAGAATCATTTGTAACTAATAGTATCAGTGCAATATACTTAGTAAACAAATTTTTCCTCTCATTTATTAGACCCAAAGAACCAGGGTGCTGGGCTGGTTTTAGATCATCGTTTGCACACTTTACTGATGCTCACCTACATACAACAGAACCTGAAGACTGGTCATCACAACTAGTGTTGGGCTCCATAGAGGTAGGTTCCTTTGAGTTGGCCAATTTATTATACAACCCCAGATTCCAGTTCCTTGTGGCCTTCTCTTCCAAGGCCCCTCCAAGACACCAAGTCTGTAAATGTGAATTGTCCTCAAGAAAAAATGTGGAATGATCTTCTCCAGTGCAACTCCTGAGAACAGCAAGATGCTTCTCCTATTGTCAGAGTAGCATCTCCTTAGTTTGTGCACTATTTCATTAGGTGCTTTTAAACTACAGTACAATCTGAACATCATATCAAACCTGGACTTTAAACAGGACAGATGTTATTGCTGCAAATCATGGAAGTCAAAAATTGAGACTCAGGTCCATCCACATCTCTACAAATGACCCAATTTCATTACTTTTTATGGCTGGGTAATATTTCACTGTATATATGTACCACATCTTCTTTATTCACTCACCTGTCCATGGACACTTAGACAGTTTCCATGTCCTGGCTATTGTAAATAGTGCTGCAATAAACACTGGGGAGGGAGGTCCAAGAGGGAGAGAATATATATACACATATAGTTGATTCACTTCGTTGTAGAGCAGAAACTAACACAACATCGTAAAGCAATTATACTCCAATTAAAAAAAAAAAAAAGACCCTGATGCTGGGAAAGATTGAGGGCAGGAGGAGAAGTGGGCAACAGAGGATGAGATGGCTGGATGGCATCATCAACTCAATAGACATGAGTCTGAGCAAACTCTGGGAGATACTGATGGACTGGGAAACCTGGTGTGCTGCAGCTCAAGGGGTCACAGAGAGTCAGACACGACTTAGTGACCGAACAACAACAACAAAAAATCAGACTCAGAGAGGGCACGACAGGACTTGCCTAAAGTCACACCATTGTAAGTTACAGGGATGGAAGGAAGCCCAAGTCTGGCTCCAAATGTTCTACTCACTCCATGCTTTCACATCATAAAAACAACATTTTTTAAAAAGTAACCACACCACGTTGCTCTTCATCTGCATTCTATCTTCTCTCTTTTTTGGCTCATAACCTGTTCTTCATTGGTTCTCCAAGCTCCTACACTGCCCCTAAATATCTCGCTATCTTTCTGTTAGTGCCCTGGAGATGAAGCAAGTTTCTAGGAGACTCAAACTTTCATCATCCCAGCACTTTCTGGGGCTGAGCAGGGCAGACGAGGGGACCTTAGGGGGCAGGAGAATGCTGTCCTCCCTGTGGTAAAGCCACAGGGGGCAGATGACTCAGGATGCAGCCACGCCTGGAATTCCTGGGACATCAGGTAAAGTGGACTGCTCCAGAACGAGGGTGCAGTCCAAAGCCTTAGGGCAGGTGCAGGACCATGGCGGAGGTGCAGAGGCAGCTGGAGTTACAAACACAGAGTTCTACATTTGCTTCCACAGCCACCAAGCTGGGGAATGTTAGGTCAGTGGCTTCCCTTGTCTGTTAGTTGGGGGGAGCGGCGAGGGGAGTAATGTCTGATCTAGTCATCTCTAAGAACACACTCGCTATAAGCTGTGACTC
The DNA here is from genome assembly GCF_019320065.1 of Cervus canadensis. Lineage (NCBI taxonomy): Eukaryota > Metazoa > Chordata > Mammalia > Artiodactyla > Cervidae > Cervus > Cervus canadensis. The sequence continues at coordinate 20,997,269 of NC_057404.1, read as the reverse complement.
ACAACCTCTACAGTCTAGTGCCAAAGCACCCTGATAGTATTCTCACAGAGTCTGGAGTGCCTATGCAGATTAAAGGTGACAGAGACAGTGTTGACAAAATGCTCTCAATGGATAGAGCGCCAAGATGGCTAGCTGTAGTGCGTCCTCTAATGGATAGGTGGTATCATTACAGCTTCCTCTACCTTGAAACAACAAGAGAATACATATCTTGGCATGGGTCTCAATGTTTTTCCCTCTGAGTCCTAACAATGCAGGATTCAGGAAGCCCTGGCAATCCTTTTAGAGGTCACAGAGCACTGCATTCATTCCCAGAGCTTGCGCTTCAAACATAGTGCATGTAACTCTCCCTGTCACTCCTTTCTCCATGCCCTTCCTGGCTTTTCTGATTACTTCATAGAAAGATACTGTATTTTGGCAATTAAAACACTGCAGAAGCACAATTTACAATAGCTAGGACACAGAAGCAACCTAGATGTCCATTAGCAGATGACTAGATGAGGAAGTTGTGGTACATATACACAACAGAATATTACTCAGCTACAAAAAGGAACACATTTGAGTCAGTTCTAATGAGGTGGGTGAAACTGAAGCCTATTATACAGAGTGAAGTAAGTCAGAAAGAGAAACACAAATACTGTATATTAAGGCATACATATGGAATTTAGAAAGACAGTAATGATGATCCTACATGCAGGGCAGCAAAAGAGACACAGATGTAAAGAACAGACTTTTAAACTCTTTAGGAGAAGGAGAGGGATGATATGAGAGAATAGCATTGAAACATGTATATTACCATATATAAAACAGATGACCAGTGCAAGTTCAACGCATGGGCAGGGCACCCAAAGCCAGTGCTCTGAGACAACCTGGAGAGACAGGGAGGGAAGGGAACTGGGAAGGGGGTTCAGGATGGGGGGATACATGTATACCCACAGCTGATTCATATTGATGTATGGCAAAAAGCATTACAATGTTGTAAAGTAACTATCTGCTAATTAAAATAAATTATTAAAAAAAAAAACACTGCAGAAGAATGATATTAACTTAAACATGTAACTTTTGCAAACCCTTTTCCCCTTACAGTATGAAGAGAGCTCTTCACTACACCACCACAATTAGAAAATGATACACTCATATATCCCTTATTCCAGGACTGTCAGAGACATTATTTCTGCTTTATAATTAACAGGATCAATAACCTTAATACAAATGTTTAATGAACAGTTAAGAAAAACAAACCAAATTGCTCCCTGGACTTGGGACATAAACAAAAAGTTCAGGAGGATAAAATATAAATGGCTAATAGACAATAGAATAAAAACGCCAATTCATGCTAGTAATCAAAGAAGAATAAATTACAACATGACATAATCTTAACTGACTGCCAATATTATAAAATTCATTATGTTCAGTGCTGATGAGAGTGGCATAAGATGGGCATTTCCCCACTCTAGTGAGCTCTAATTGGTACAATCATCCTGAGAACAATATAGTAGAATACATCAAAAAGTCTCATTTGAACTCATATGTAAAAAACATGAAAAAATTATTAATGTACAATGGTCCTCTGATATCTGTTCTTCCCTCCCTCTTTAAGAATGGAATCCCCAATTTGTTTAGCTGGGCACATGTCCACTTGTAATAAAGATTATATATCCCAGCATTCCTTGCAGCTAGGTGTGGTCCTGCCTAAGAAATGGAAAAGAGTAATACAAATCCCAGGTAAAGAAATACTTCTTCACCACTTATCCTTCTTTCCTACTGGTTAGAATACAGCTGAACTTCATTTTACATATTGAGGTGGTTTGGGAATGGAAGTCACGTGTGGTGGGGCAACAAAATAGAGTTGGACAAACCACTTCCAAATGTCTATAAATTCAGAAGACAAATTTCTATTTTGTTTAAGCTACTATAATTTGGAGTTTTACTTGCAGCCAATTCTAATCCCAAATAATATATGCATTAATACCAAATGTACTGCAAAATATTTGACTGAAAAAAAAATAAGATACAGAACAGTGTGTAATACCCTACCACTGTGTTATAAAGGAAAATAAAAACATTATGTACATGGAACCTAGGTCCCTAATGAACCATCCCCCTCATATCCATACCCTTACCTAGATTTTCCCCACATTGAATCTTAACCTGCCAATGACTTATTTAAACAAGTAGAACATGGAAAAAAGTGACACTGGGCCAGTCGCTAGCCTAAGCATTAAGAAGTCCTGGCAGCTTCTGCCAAGATGTTTTTTGCAAATTAAATAAATAAATAAATCCAACTATGTGCCTGCTTAGTCGCTTCAGTCATGTCCTACTCTTTGCAACTCCATGGACTGTAGCCCACCAGGCTCCTTTGTCCATGGGATCTCCAGGCAAGAATACTGGAGTGGGTTGCCATGCCCTTCTCCAGGGGAACTTACCAACCCAGGAATCAAACCTGTGTATCCTGTTATCTCCTGTGTTACAGACAGATTCTTTACGGCTGAGCCACTGTGGAAGCCCAAATCCAACTACAGAGGAACATTTACATTATGGCATTTCCTTACTCTCATTTTTATATAGTACAATGATTGGAAAATGCTTATTATATAGAAAGAAAATGATAGCATAAAATAATACTCATATGAAATATAATGTCTATTTTGTAAAAATGCATAGAAAAAAGATGAATGAATTACATGAAGAGTATTAATACTGCTTGTGCCCTCATGATAGAATAATGTTTAATTTATGGGGTTTCCCTTATTCTTTCCAAATTTCTTACAAAGAGCGTGTTTTACTTTTAATTTCAATAATTTGATTTTCATTTCTAGATGTTCTACTTGGGCTCTTTAAAAATCTTTCTAGGTTTTTCAATAAACTTTTAATACAGAAGTCCCTCATCTGCAGTTTTGCTTTCCATGGTTTTAGTTATCCACTGTCAAAAATATTGAATGAAAAATTTCAGAAATAAAAAATTCATAAGTTTTAAACTGCATGCCATTCTGAGTAGTCTGCTGAAATCTTGCACTATCCAGCTCCATCCTGCTCAGAACATGAATCGTCCCTTTGTCCACCGTATTCACACTGTATGGGATACCTGCTCATTAGTACAGGAAAAACATAGTATATATAGGGTTCAATACTATTTGTAGCTTCAGGCGTTCACTGGCGGGTCTTAGAATGTATTCCCCCATGGATAAGGGATGTCCTGGAGTGTATTAAAAAGCATAGACATCATTTGCTGAAAAAAAGCCTGTATAGTCAAAGCTATGGTTTTTCCAGCAGTCATGTATGGATGTGAGAGTTAGACCATAAAGAAGGCTGAGCACCAAAGAACTGATGCTTTGAACTCTGGTGCTAGAGAAGATTCTTGAGAGTCTCTTGGACAGCAAGATCAAACCAGTCAATCCTAAATGAAATCAATCCTGAATATTCATTGGAAGGACTGATGTTGAAGCTCCAATACTTTGCCCACCTGATGCAAAAACCCAACTCATTGGAAAAGACCTTGATGCTGGGAAAGACAGTGGGCAGGAGGAGAATGGGATGAGACAGGATGAGATGGTTGGATTGCATCATCAACTCAATGGACATGAGTTTGCACAAACTCTGGAAGTTAGTGAAAGACAGGGCAGCCTGGCGTGCTGCAGTCCATGGGGTGGCAAAGAGTCGGACACGACTGAGCTACTTGAACAACAACAAACGGATAATGGGGGATAACTGTTCCCTGGTGGCTCAGCAGTAGAGAATCTGCCTGCAGTGCAGGAGCCATTAGAGATGTAGGTTCTATCCCTGGGTCAGGAAGATCCCCTGGAGGAGGACATGGCAACCCACTCCAGGATTCTTGCCTGGAGAACCCATGGACAGAGGAGTCTGGCGAGCTACAGTCCATAGGGTCACAAAGAGTCGGACACAACTGAAGCAACTTAGCATGCATGCAGTTTGCTCTTTCCTCATGTTTTCAGTTCTATCATTTAATTGATCATCTTTAACTTATTCCTGAATACTTTTTCTGTATCATCATAGGTCCAATATTTGAAGCACTTGAAGATCTCATTCTCCTATTTGTTTTTTCCCTTGACTCTTAAATACATAACATCTACATTCTTCATGTGTTTGTTACTCTGGATTGTGAGATAACATGAGAGTAACCTGAAGCTGTGAAGACGCCACAGGGTCTACGATTAAGGTGCATTTCTCCAGAAAGCATTTGCCCCACATCTTCCAGGCACTAAGGACCTTTAAGATCACTCAGCAAGTCTAAATTCAGCTCCCAAAGTCAAAGGAGGGCAGGACTGTTGTTAAAATGTGGGGAAAAAGACACTTTTCCCCCCAGTGAGAGCTAAGTCTTTCTCTTGGCCAAAGGGAGGATTTTTTCCATAACTCCCTTTTTCGTGGAAAGTGTTGTCCTTTAAGCAGCCAAGCTTTACAGTAGGCTCACGGTTTCAACTTCCCACATCACACCGGGCCAAAGACTGGTTTCTGGTCCCCAGCACAGTATGTGCTTATGTGCTAAGTCGCTTCAATGATGTTCGACTCTCTGATTCTGTGGACCCGGGGCCCACCAGGCTCCTCTGTCCACGGAATTCTCCAGGCAAGAATACTGCAGTGGGTTGCCATTTCCTCCTCCAGGGGATCTTCCCAACCCAGGGATCAAACCTGCATCTTCTGTGTCTCCTGCATCGGCAGGTGGCTTCTTTACCACTGGTGCCACCTGGAAGGCCCCAGGACAGTACTCAGAGCTTAAGAATCTAAGTTTCTGCTCTCAGCAAACACCCTCAGGGCAGGCTCAGTTTATGCTTTACACCCACTTTCCATCTCTCTCTCTATTTTTATGCCCTGAAGACTCTGCTCCCTTTCTTTGCAGATATCATTAGAAGATGTTAGTTACACTTTACCCATCATTCTTAGGTTATTTGAGCAGGAAGATGTATTAGAGCATCTGGTCTACCCAACATGTAGCCAGAATTGGAAGTGTGGGCTGATACTACTTTCATGAATCAAAAAAAATTTTTTTTAAGTACAAAAGAACCTATCCTATAAAATGGGGAGAGTCTTCGCTATTAACTATCCTGGAAACTTTCCTTACAAAGGAAGCTGCTAAAAATTATTTGGCACTGAGAGGTAGCTCTAGGAAAATCCCTGTACCTCGATGAGACTGAAATTAACTGTTAATTCATTACTAACACAATGAGACATTATATATAAGTCAAGAACTTCCACAAGTAAGCAGAGAAAGCAGGGTGTAGGGGACTACTAAGGCTCCAGAACGTAGTAGGTATTCATTACACAATTATATCACAAACTGAAAAGACCTATGCCCACTAGGCAATATTTTGGAAATGGATACTAGCAGTTTTTTAAATAATTTTATATTTATCATATCTTATTTTTCTAAGCATATAGACATTTACACCAAAGGAATCTCTTCAAATGTTTTTGTTACAATTCTTAAATATTCCAAAAGCTGAGATACATTTATCTCCCCTTCCTTCTGTTTTAACTATCGCTAAGCAACTGATATTTCCACAACATTTGCCTTAATTTGTAGGTGACTAACTTAACAGAAATCTTCATTTTATGCTTTACTGTGAGAATTAAATGAGATGATTCAGGCAAAGCACATAGCAGTTAGCACATAGTAAGAACCTGTTATGATGATGGTGGCGAGAATGATGAGAATGATGATGGTAATAATGATTTTTAAAAGCATTCATGTAAATTTGAGGCAGATACACCAACTGACTGAAAACTAAAATCAGCACAAAAAAAGTGGAACATTCTTTGTTTTGGTCTTAAAACTCCAAGAGGGGCATGATTCAGGGTTGTTTACTGTATCTGGAGCATCTGAAAATGCATCAGGTGTAAGTAGACACTTAATAAATATCCCATATTTACGGTAATGTTAGTGTTGCTATGAGGGTATCACAGTCTCATAAGAATTAGGTTTCAGGTTTCCCTGATGGTTCGGTGGTGAAGAATCACCTGCCAATGTGGGAGACACAGGTTTGATCCCTAATCCAGGAAGACCCCACATGCCACAGAGCAACTAAACCCATGCACAACAATTGAGCCTGTGCTCTGCCCAGAAGCCACAACTACACCCTACAGCCTGTCCTCTGCTACAGGAGAAACCCATGCACCACAACTAGAGATGAGCCCCCGCTTGCTACATCTAGAGAAATCCCAAGCAGCAAGGCCCAGGACAGCCAAAAATAAATAAATAAATGAAATTTGTTTACAATTAGGTTTCAAATTTCTATCACGAGGCCAAGATGAACACAGGTACCAATGAGTCTGAGATCTCTGAAGAATGCCCACCAGCCAGTGTCCTAAGGCCCTGCTCCCTACTGCTCCAGAGACCCACGCTCACCTTCAGAGCTGAGGGTGATGGTTATTATCTACTCTGCACATACTATTACCAGGAGCTGGGGGAGAGGGAGTGGGAAGATGTTAATCAATAGGTATAAAGTTCCAGTCAAGCAAGACGACTAAGCTCTAAACAGCCTGGTGGTCACCAAGGGGGAGGAGGTTGGGGGAGGGATGGAGTGGGAGGTTGGGGTTAGCAGATGTAAGCTTTTATATATATAGAATGGATAAACAACAATGTCCTACTGTATAGCACAGAGTATATTCAATACCTTATGATAAACCATAATGGAAAAGAATATTAGAAAAAGAATACATATGTGTATAACTGACTCACTTCACTGTACAGCAGAAATTAACACATTGTAAGTCAACTATACTTCAATTTAAAAACTTAAAACTGAAAAAAATAAATAAAAATTACAAAATAAAAAGATGACTAAGTTCTAGAGATCTCCTCTACAGCATTATACCTATAATCAATCATAACATATCACACACTTAAAAGTTTGTTAAGTGGGTAGATCTTAACTGTTCTTACTACTACAAAATAACAAATAAATAATTAAAATTTTAATTTGCTCTTTGTGGCCAAAATAATTAAACATAAACATTCAAGAGATTTAGTTAGAAAAAAGGAATTTTTAAATATAAAAATAATTAAATATAAACATTCAAGAGATTAAAACATCAGTTAGAAAAAGGAATTTTTAAATATAGCTGAAATGTAAAAGACTAACTGATTTCCAAGTTTAAACGATAAGAAGAAATTGTAAAGAAAGAAGTACACACTTGATAACACAAAATTAAAATTTTTCACTTGAAATAAAAAAAATTTACTAAGCACATACTGTATGCCAAGCTTCATGCTTATTATCCCATCCCATCCGGGAAGGAGACAGTAGAGTGGTTAGGCACACAAAACTCCGGGTTCTAACTGCCTGGGTCCAAACCCCAGGTCTGTCATTTACCTTGAGCAAACCTAGTTAATTAATCTCTCTAAGTCTCAGCTTCCTGGTCTTCAAACAGGTGTACCAGTAACAGCTAACTCAAAGAGCTGGTTGGGGATGGATGAATTGGTATATGGGAGGTGCCTTGAACACAGTAAATGTTCTCTAAGTCTTAGCTATTATTACCCTACTTTTCATGAAGAAACTGGGGTTGACAGCAGTCAAATTACTTAGCTCTTAAGAAATAAAGCTGGGACTTGAACTCAGGCAGCCTGACTTCAGACACTTGACATAAGGCAGAAACTAGACATACAGCACCCTCTCCATGGCAGCTCTGAAGCCTCTTCCTCAAATATAAGTGGTCTCACCCCACCAGCCAAGGGCAGGACTGTCAAACAGAACTGTTTCGTTGAGAGGGAACAGAATAGACCAAAGGAAGACCTGTGCTAATGCCCTGCCCTCTCCTCATGACCAGCCTCAGCCCAGCACAGTTTTTAAACAGACGATATGGACAAATAGCAGACAGGTGGAAAGAGGACACAAGCCTCTTGGACTCGTGTTCTGATCCCCTGGCCACAGAAAGGACAGCCAAGAATGCGAAGCAGGAGCGAATATGCCCTCCCTACCCATGCATATGCCATTTGAGAGCCCAACTAACAATAACATCCACTGTGTAATAAACACTTCCTGATGTGGCAGGTACTGAGCTCGGTACTTCCCAGAAATATCATCTGATCTCCATGACAACCTGTTGAGGCAGGTGCTGTCACGGTGCCCTCTCTGCAAATTAGGAACCTGAGGATTCATGAGATGAAGTAAATCGCCCATAGGCAGTGGGTCATAACCCACCTCACTAGACTCGTAGACTGAATGCTTCTGACCCCGCCCTCAAGAGTCATATGTTGAAACCTGATAGTGCTGGGGCCTCTGGGAGGTCGTCAGGATGGAGTCCGCAAGAGTGAGGTTGTAAGAGACCTCAGAGAGCTCCCTCACCCCTCCTGCCAAGTGAGGACTCACTTGGAAAGGCTGTCCATGAACTCGGAAGTGGGCTCTTAGCAAATATCCCATCTGACAGCGCCTTGATCTTAAACTTCCCAGCCTCCAGAACTGGGAGAAACAATGTCTGTTGCTGACACTCCTCTCTGGCAGGGCACACCAGGGATGATGACCAGAATAAAGGGGCTCAGGTCACAGCCACAGTGAGCTTCCCTTCCCCAAGGAATGGACAGAGCCAAAGACTCTGAAATCTGAGCTCAGTCCCCCTCTGCTCTGCACTTACTAAGGAACCACTAGGCTGGTTGTTTTGAAACAACCACCGTTTATTGAGAAATTACTCTGTGCTCCATATTGTACTTGGTACTGTAAGCCTAATGAGGGTAGGAACAGGGTCTGTCATATTCACCAATGTATCCCCAGAGCCTGGCTCTCAGTGGGAGCTGAAAAAATATTTGTAGAATAAATAAATAAATGATTGATGGGTAGATGGATGAAAATATTCTCTCTAATCCTTATAATCACTCTGTACAATAATATTTTAATTTTCTGTAGGTAGGGAGAGAAATCAATTTAAAAGATACTGTATTCCTGTTCAAGACCACACAGTATCTGAGTTATACTTAACGCTCAAAACCAGCATCTCTAGCTCCCAAATCATAGTCTTTTCCTCTGTATTTATTTTTTCCCCAAAGGAGACAATGCCACTCTCCTACGTCACAGAGCTATTATGAAGATCACATGGATAAGGTGTAGGAATGTGTTTTGCCAACTCTGCACTTGAAAAGGTTGATAACTAATTTTTAACATAAAATCAAAAGCCTAAAGCCAAAACAGCACAACTTAAGTGGAATTTTAAGCAGTGAGAAGAAATGAGTTATATTTGAGGGACAAGTGAACTGTCACTAGCTTTGAAATCAAACCATACTGCAGGCACACCACCACCTTCTCAGGAGGTGGGTGGTGGATAGAAACCCAGATTTGGAACTGCAGAGTTGCAAGTTATGCAAAAGGCACCCAAACAACCTTCCACCCAATGTGGGACCCTCAACAGATTGTCACCTCAATTGTGATGGAACAAGAAGGTAACATCATCACACCAGGAAGAGGTATACTGGGGGCAGGGCCCAGAACCCACTGCATATATTCAGCCTGCTGCATACAATCCCTTCCCAGAATGTCTCCTGCACCAGAGCTGTTTTTAGATTCCTGGATGATCTGTCTAACCTGTAGCTTCCATGGTTAAATCAAGTGATTTAATTACACTTCTGCAGTAAAGTAGAATTTAGCAACACCTTATATCTAAGTGTTCAACACCATGATTATCTCTCAATTTATTTCTTACAGTAGCCTTATCCTCATTTTCTTAATAAGAAGAACCTATATTCGGCCTGTGGAGAAGGCAATGGCACCCCACTCCAGCACTCTTGCCCGGAAAATCCCATGGATGAAGAAGCCTGGTAGGCTGCAGTCCATGGGGTTGCTAAGAGTTGGACACGACTAAGCAACTTCACTTTCACTTTTCACTTTCATGCATTGGAGAAGGAACTGGCAACCCACTCCAGTGTTCTTGCCTGGAGAATCCCAAGGACGGGGGAGCCTGGTGGGCTGCCGCCTATGGGGTCGCACAGAGCCAGACGCGACTGAAGCGACTTAGCAGCAGCAGCAGCATATTCAGCATGAGGGTTTCTCTGGTGGCTCAGACAGTAAAGAATCCACCTGCAATGCAGGAGACCTGGCTTTGATCCCTGGGTCTGATCTCTGGGTCAGGAAGATGCCTAGAGAAGAGAATGGCTACTCCACTCCAGTATTCTTGCCTGGAGAATTCCATGGACAGAGGAGCCTGGCAGGCTATAATCCATAGGGTCGCAAAGAATTGGATATTCAGCATAGAAATTTGCTCAACAAAAACTGACGCCCACGTGTCAAAGTGAAGCCTAGATAGACTTCTACCTTCACACTCTTTATCCCCCAAAGATAGCTTAAAACAGATCAGAAAACAGAACACAACTGAATCAAATAATATCTACAAAAGCCTTTTAAAGAATACAAGCAGAACATCAGCCTGCAGTGGCTAACAGAGTAAAAATCTCTTGTGAGTCTCCAAATCCTAAATCATCAGGATTGGGGGCCTATAGGAGATAATCATTTTTGAAAAAGCTGAAAACTTACCACTTTCTTTTAAAGCCAAAAAATTGAGGCAATGGAAAAATGAAAAGATTATGTTAAAAATAAGTGCAAGAATGATACTCCCAGGGCAATGCACCCACATCCCTGGTCTCTGCCAGATCCAGCAGAGGGAGCAACTCAGAGCTTTCTTTGCCCAAAGCTGGTAACTTAAGTGAGTGACTTGGGCATAAGTATGGGCCATACCCAGTCTGATGGAGCAGACTTCAGTTCAGTTCAGTCGCTCAGTTGTGTTCAACTCTTTGCGACCCCATGAATCACTGTCCATCACCAACTCTTTGCAACCCCATGAATTCCTGTCCATCACCAACTCCCGGAGTTCACTCAAACTCATGCCCATCGAGTCAGTGATGCCATCCAGCCATCTCATCCTCTGTCATCCCCTTCTCCTCCTGCCCCCAATCCCTCCTAGCATCAGGGTCTTTTCCAATGAGTCAACTCTTCGCATGAGGTGGCCAAAGTATTGGAGTTTCAGCTTCAGCATCAGTCGTTCCAATGAACACCCAGGAATGATCACCTTTAGGATGGACGGGTTGGGTCTCCCTGCAGTCCAAGGGACTCTCAAGAGTCTTCTCCAACACCACAGTTCAAAAGCATCAATTTTTTGGCGCTCGGCTTTCTTCACAGTCCAACTCTCACATCCATACATGACCACTGGAAAAACCATAGCCTTGACCAGACGGACATTTGTTGGCAAAGTAATGTCTCTGCTTTTTAATATGCTGTCTAGGTTGGTCATAACTTTCCTTCCAAGGAGTAAGCAGACTTACCTTGATGGAATACAGGCTTGGTGTTGTCAGATGTTAAGATTTTTTTTTTAAAGAAGCCAGAAGTCCTTTCTTTTGAAGGGTGGAAGATGCAGGGGTAAAACTTTCTGATTTTTCAAAGACAAATTAAAAGGTTTGGCCAACACCTCTAAGTTGCCACTTTGCAACAGCAACCTTTCCCCTCCTGAGTGACATCATGGTACCCCAAACAAGTCCAAACGAGACTCTGAAGACCTGTTCTCAATCTTTCATTCTTTTGAAAGTTGAGCACACTTTCAAAAACTTCTCTGAGCCTCAGTTTCCTCATATGCAAAATGGACCTAATGGACCTAATACCTTATTTATTTCACATAATTTTCCCCATGAATCAAATAAAATTAGCTTTTCAAAAGCAAAGGCCATTCATTTTTATGTCCCCAGGGTCTATGTCCATTCAAAATAAAATTTAAAAACATATTAAAAGTTTGTTGAACTAAAAAGCATATTGAAAACTGTGAAGCATCCATCAAGTGTCATGTCACACTAAATACCAGTCATCAAAATATTTAAAACTGTATAGAAAGTTTCTGTGTCATTTCTCCCAAAATTAATGTATTTTCCCCTTCCCCACCACCCCAAAAGCTCTCCCAACAAAAGCAATTGACAGTATCTGTTTAGTAACTTAAAGAGAAAGAGAGAGAGAAAGAGGGAGGGAGCTTTTATGCAAATTTGATTTCCCTATAATAATCTAGAGCTATTCTGCTAGAAGGAATTATCTCTGCAGGCTGGCAGCTGTGGTAGGCAGTGAATTAAAAATGGCTCTGTATATGGGAAAATCTGTTCTATAATCAGTGCTATTCTTGGAGGGGACATCAATCTATTCCAGCTCCCATGATGCTCCACTCCTGTGAATGACATAGAAGCATGAGGTAGAAGCTCTCCTTACATCATGGCTGAGGATGCTGCCCTGCCGCAGACTTGGCACCACCACTCTGAGATGGATGGAGAGGGACCTAATGCTGGCCTCCCACCAGTCAGTGCAGCCAGTCACCTTAATTTAGGTAAAAAACATGAGGGGAAAAGACAAATCTTTCAATAGTGACTTATGCAACTCAACTCTAGTGAACCGGCCAGTCTTCGGGTCATTACAAAGTTTCCGCCTCTTTTCTTCCCCCCTTCCTTCCTTCTTCCTTCCCTTTTTCCTTTCCTCCTTCCTTCCTCTCTTTCTTCCTTTTCCTTCCTGCTGTTCTCATATAAGCCTCTATTCCTGAGTCATAAGACACCAATCCAGGAAATACTATTAAGGACTCTGTCCATGGGAAAGGCACATGCACAAAAAGTATTTTAAAAATAAGCAAACACCACGGTGCTTTATATAAAAGGTCGTCATGCTCTTAATGAGATAACTGCTTGGTCATTAAAAACGCTCTATCCCTGAGTGGCTAATTTAACTTGGAATCTCTACAGGGCAGGTTCAGCCCTTAACCTCACAAAAAGAAATTAGGCTGCAGATGAATTAAAGCCATTATATGCCTCCGAGTGAAGCCTATCTCCTTCATCAGACCATAGAAAATTCCTGGGTGTCTGTGCCTCTGTCTTACATCTGAGGCCGCCGCCTCCTCCTTTCCCTGAGTCAAACAGCACCATCATTGTGTCTGCTTGGGAGGGATGTCAGTATATCAAAACATTAAATTGTGGGTGTGTCTGCATGTGTGCTTGTGTCTCTTTCTTTATAACAAGGTGTGAACTCACCCTGATTTAAGTCACTTCGTGCCCTTCAAAATAACCAAGAGCCATGCCCAGGAATGTCAAGAAATTGTATCTTCTAAACGGAAACTAGTCTCTCCCTTTCAAGCACTATTAAGAAATTGGCTTTATCAACATGCATGACTGGTGAGCCCAGAGACCCACACAGCGTGAGTGCATTTATGACCACTGGGATGTGGGGGGTGAGGGTCTCCAGATGGGGGGGTCCTCCAGGAAGGGCAGAGCTGGCCCCAACGGTGCACGGGTACCTGCTTGAGACCGCGGAGGACAACCTCTCCAAGGTGACAGCGTGGAATCTGCTTTAGACCACGTGAGACTGGGCAGCCGTACCAAGACGGCTCTAAATAGCTCCACGGAGATGCAAGAAATGCTGCTGTGTCCTTCAGGAATGTTCCCCGGAGAAAGTGATGCGTTCCCGCTACCCAACACTGCCTTTCAGGGTTCGGTCATCCGGTCCTTGCGGCTCATTCTCAGTAGCCATTTCCCTATGTTTTTCTTCAATTCTGTTCTTTTGAGGCTTCCCCCCCGCCCCAACACAGCAGCCCTAGATACCCAGCATACCGGGCATGCATCTGTCTGTTAGCGCAACTCCACTGCCTCTGAAGCTCCAGAAGTTTCCAAACTCCCGACGAACCGCACCAAAGCTGCCTACATTATCACTTCGGTAGGAAAGCAAAATGGGTGACGGCAGGGTTAATTTAAAAGACAGCTGCATCTGTTTTGCTCATTACTCTTCATGTATAAACTGCAAATTGCATTTGAAAATATTTTCTTTAAAATAAAATTGTCGTTTCTGAGCCTCCTGCTGGCACCCCGTGTCTGGGTAAAGCAAGTAACACAAATGTAAAGCAGGGGGACATCCCGGCATCCTTCGCGGAGGTAGCAGGCCACGCCCTCCTGGCCCTACTGCACAATGAATAATGCAAAAGGGGGAAACGTTCTTGTTCAATAAATCATTCTCCTACACTAGGAAGCTGGGACAGAATTTGCCTCACAAGCCTCAGGATTCAGTGACTCTGGATTTCAAGTGGAGACAACTGAATGTGTGACTTCCTCATTTTGCCCTCCTATAAGCCCTCTTTCCCTTTCTCAGGAATCCCGCAAATGAGGGTGAATCCCGCAAATGAGGGTGAATCCCTTTTGTGATTGAGAATTAATCAGAAGGCATACACTGTCTGGATGTCAGGAACTAGGGGTATGTGTCTCAGTTTCCTTCTCTGGAAAATGGGGATGCTCATAACACCTCCTTTATAGGGCTGTTATGAAAAATCAATCACTTAATTCATAGAAAGAATCTGATATGATGTCCAGCTCATGGTTAGCTCAGGGTAAATGCATAGATATAGAAATGTAGATGCTACATTTCCTAAGACTGTAAAACATGAGGCAACTATTTAAAAACTTTTCCTAAAAAGGCACAATTGGAGTAAGGTGCTCTGGATTTAATACCTGAAACCACAAGTCAGTTTCAACATCACCAGAGAGATAAAACTGATTTTGCGCCTCCTGGTGTGATGCAATAAGAAGTACACATCACCACCTAGGAAATGTTAAACCCAAACTTGATCAAGCTTCTGTACCTAACAGTTTCCAAGAGAAAAATAAAAGAGAAAGAGGAACATCAGGGTTTGTAAGCAGCAAAATTCAGACTGTAATAAACTTAATAGGACAAATGACCTGCCTCTTCCACAAATAAATTTCAAGCAAAGAGTAAAAAGAGAGGGAGTATCTTTGATTAAAAGAAACATAAAAGTCCATAAAATGCGGACCTCATTTGCTCCTCATTTGATCCTTGTTTGCACTGAACAAACCAAATGTAAAATAACCAGTAGTTCGAATGGGTCCATTTGAACACTAGCTGGATATTTGTGATATCCAGGAATTATTCTGAATTTTTTAGCATTTCTTCCCATTGACAGGTAGAGTCTAAATCTCCTCCATTAATCCTGGGGTGGCCCCAGTGACTCCCTTCTTCAATGGAATGTGATGGAAGCACGACTGTAAGCTCTGAGACTAGGTCATAAGAAGCCTTACAGCTTCTACTCAAATGTCTTGAACTCTTGCTCTTGGGACATTCCTTCTTGGAACCCAGCAGCCATACTAGGAGAAGCCCAAGCCACATTGACAGACCATCGAAAGGAACTAAAATCAACAGTCCCACCTGAGTTCCCAGCGGATGGTCCTATGAGTGAGCCCTCTTGCAAATCCAGCCCAGATGTATCTTCAGCTGCATTAGAGACCTGCCCGGCTAAACCCAATGAACCCACAGACATGTGAGAAAGAATAATAAACTATAGTTTTAGGGCATTCAGTTTAGAAGAGATTTGTTATACAGGAAAAAAAAAAAAAGAATCAGAAAACATCATCTCTTAGAGATATATTCTTAAGTATTTACAGAAGAAATAATATGATACCTAGGATTTTTCATTTAATCCAGTTGAGGTGGGGGAAAGAGCTAAAACAAGCTTGCCCATGTGCTACTAATTATTAAAACTGAAAACTTGGATCATAGGGAGTAATTATACTCTTCTTTCTAGTCTTGAATGTTTTTGAAATGTTTT
This sequence comes from Cervus canadensis, assembly GCF_019320065.1. Taxonomy (NCBI): domain Eukaryota; kingdom Metazoa; phylum Chordata; class Mammalia; order Artiodactyla; family Cervidae; genus Cervus; species Cervus canadensis. The sequence continues at coordinate 20,981,711 of NC_057404.1, read as the reverse complement.
CTAATGAAAAAATTTTTAAGAGCTCTGGATTTATCTAGACTATGTTTCAAGACTACAGGGAAAAAGAATATTAGCTATTAGGTGATTCTATGTGGTAGGCATCACAGATGTCATTTAAATGCGTAGTATTAATAAGTTCATTGTTACCTGTCCAACTACAGGATGTCCATCTCTCAGAAGGCAGCAAATAGAGTTGAAAGAACCTGGAGTCAAGAGTGGACTTCAAACCTCAGCTCCACCTCCTTCTGGGAGTCCTTGAGCCTGTTCATCAACACCTCTGGGCTTCACTGCTTTATTTGCAAAACACTTTTCTCCTGACCGAGTTGCCCCATTCTTAAACACTTGACCCAGTTAAAGGGACAATGTACCCTATTAAGTGCTATAAACGTATAGATATTATTGTTGCCAGCTGTAATGGAAAAGAAATCATTTATTCTCAAGGTTTTGAGAATATTATATCACTACAGATTATCTGCCTACCAGTATAAATTTCTGTTCTTTTATCACATCACATTCAAGAGCTGGACAGACCTTTCTCCACGCTGGAGCGTACATTTGCAATGGCCTGGTTAAAAGAGAAGCCAGCAGGGTATGTAAGGTTCATTTAGGGGGAGGGGCGCATCTTGAAGAGATACGCACTCATTGCCCAGGGCATCAGAAATGTGGTGCTATGTTTGGAGCAGAAAATCAGATGTACAGCAAAGGAGAGGTCAACCAAATTGCTTCTTGCTATGGGCAACTCCACAGAGCATCCTGCAGAGTGAGCAGCTCCTAAACAGTTTCAGAATACCTGATTATTCTCCCAAACAACACCAAAGAGGCTAACAAGTTATTCAGTTCAGTACAGTCACTCAGTCTGTGACCCCATGGACTTCAGTACGCCAGGTTTCCCAGTCCATCACCAACTCCAGGAGCCTACTCAAACTCATGTCCATCACGCCGGTGATGCCATCCAACCATCTCATCCTCTGTCGTCCCCTTCTCCTCCCGCCTTCAATCTCTCCCAGCACCAGGGTCTTTTCCAATGAGTCAGTTCTTCACATCAGGTGGCCAAAGTATTGGAGTTTGAGCTTCAGCATCATTAACTTCCCTATACATCAATCCACAAATATTTATGCTGCTATCTTGAGAACTAGAACTCTATGTACACCTCTCTTTACAAAGTGAGTATTTTCTGCATGCATGCTCAGTTGTGTCCGATTCTTTGTGACCCTATGGACTGTAGCCCGCCAGGTCCTTCTGCCAGGGAATTCTTGAGGCAAGAACACTGAAGTGGGTTGTCATTTCCTCCTTCAGGGGATCTTTCTGACCCAGGGATCGAACCCATGTCTCCTGTATTGGCAGGCAGATTCTTTACCACTAAGACACTACATGGGAAGCATACATAGTGAGTATGGAGGAAAACAAATTGTAACTGAGGCAGACTCCTCCATTAACTTGCCTTTCCATTTCAATAATCTGTTACTATTGAAATAAATTGTGGGAAAAATTAACAAAGTCTAACTGAAAAAGGTGACTTAAATCCACACATTTGCCAATGACTCATAACTTTCTAATCAAATATAACAATACGTTAGGTACTATCAAACAGCAATAAAACAAATGTCAGTAGAAAACAATTCTTGCCTTTTTCTCTCTACAAGATTTGAAGCTTCATGAAGGTAAATTCCTCATGTGTTTAGCTTCCCTATGGTATTAACTGAACCCTTAGACTAGCATCCTCCAAAGAGTATCTGTAGACCCCCACAGAACCTAATATTCTTGGTGTTGGATTGGTCAGTGGTCTCTGGAGGCATGCATGTGTCTGGGAAATGCTGAGTTGAATAACTTTAATCAAGTTTTTGCATTTGGTGGTAGTTTTTTAATGATAAGCCTTGGGACAGTCCCTCTCAGAAAGCAGCAGCCATGCTAGGAGAAGCCCAAGACACATGGAGAGACCATGTGCAGAAACTAAAGCGTCAACAGTCCCACCTGAGTTCCTAGAACCCAGAAGTTAATGCCTCCATTGTGCATTTCCAGGAGGTACCCAGAAACGTTTCATTCTGGAAACCTCTCTCCAGACTCCTACTACTCAGAACATTTCAAAGAGAAGAAGGCAGCTGACTTCTATTCAGTAACTAGCTTGGGGGTAGCAACTCCTCTTTCCTTAGTGCGTCACAACTAACTCATCAGATCACCGGGCTATGAGTTAGATTGAGCAGATATCATTAACCTTATTTTTTAATGGACTTTATTTTTGACAGCTGTTTTAGATTCACAGCAACATTGAGCAGAGAAATCCTATATACTCCCTATCTCTACATGCTTACACAGGACAGCCCCTACTCCAATATCAACGAAGTGGAAACTTCATTACATTAGATGAACTGACACTGATACATCATAACCATTCAAAGTCCATAGTTTACATTAGGGTTCACTCTTAATATTATGTATTCTATGGGTCTTGATAAATGTACACTGGCATGTAGCTACCATTGTAATAGCATACAGAATAATTCTCAGCCCTAAAAATCCTCTGTGCTTCATCTGCTTGCTCTCCTCTAACCCTGGCAACCACCCGTGTTTTCACTGTCTCCATGGTTTTGCCTTTTCCAGAATGTCATATGGTTGGAATCATACAGTATGCACACTTTTCACATTGGTTTCCTTCATATAGCAAAGTCACTTACTATTCCTCCATGTCTTTTCATAGCTTGATGGCTCTATTCCTTTTAGCACTAAATAATATTCTATTGCCTGGATGTACCACAGTTCATTTATCCATTCACCATGTGAAGGACATTTGGTTGCTTCCAAGTGTGGGTAACTATGAATAAAGCTGCTATAAACATCATGTACAGGGTTTTTTGTGTGTAGGTGTGGATATAAGTTTTCAAATCATTTGAGAAAATACCAAAAACCATGACTTGCTAGATTGTATGGTAAGAATAGGTTTTGTAAGAACCTGCCAAACTGTCTTCTTAAATGGCTGTACTGTTTTGCATTCTCACCAGTAACAAGTGAGAGTTCTTATTGCCCCAGATCTTCTCAGTGCCTGTTTAGTTGCTCAGTCACGTCCAACTGTTTGCAACCCCATGGACTGTAGCCCGCCAGGCTCCTCTGTCCACGGAATTTTCCAGACAAGAATACCGGTGTGGGTAGTCATTCCCTTCTCCAGGGGATCTTCCAGCCCAGAGATCGAACCCACATCTCCTGCACCGGTAGGTGGATTGTTTACCATCTGAGCCATCCAGGAAGCCGACATCCTCTCTAGCAGGTGGTATCATTTAACCTGATTTTTTCTGAATGAAGAAACTGAGTCTAGACTCCAAATGAAGTGATTGGACCCAAGCACAAGTACAATCCTTGTGCTTTTTCTAATTCATTAGAGCAGGAGTCTAAAAGCTAACCCCCAGAGCCAAATCCCACCCACCATCTGTTCCTCCACAGCCTGTGAGCTAAGAAATTGTTTTCACATTTTCAAATAATTAGAGAAAAAAGAAAAAGAAGAATACCATGATCTCTGAAAATTATATGGAATTCTAATTTCAGTGTCTATTTAATAAAGTTTTATTGATACACAGTCACACCTGTTGTTTTTCCATTATCTGTGGCTGCTTTTGCACCTTGCCAGCAGAGTGAAGTAGTTGCCAGAGAGAGAGAATGGCCTGCAGAGCCTAAAATATTTACTAGCTGGCCTTTTACAGAAAAAAATCTGCCAACCTCTGCCTAGAGGAATCAGGCCCAATTAGAAGTATCATCTCTCTTAAGACAATCAGGCTTTGTAAAGGTTTTCTATCAACAAACTCAAAAATGTATTCAAAAATAGTTTCTATCTGCAGCTCTCCTCCCCATAGAACTCCCCTTGCTACTTCTTCCAGACATTTTAGCATTGTTTGGGCGGTGATGCTACAAGTGGAAAGTATTGAATTTTGACTGCTAACAGTAAGGTGCACCATCTCTAAGATTTAGACTCTTTTCCCCTTCAAGGGAGCAACATCCTGCCTGCCTTCATTTTTTTTTTTTTTTTGCCTTAAGGTTTGTTTACACTCAGCAGGAGGAAAGGTAAGGAGATAAAAGCAATGCAGAATGAATAAAGGAAGACAAGGCTACAGCAAAATACAGAGAAGGCAAGATTAGAGGAACGAGCCCCAGGGAAGAAAGTTTACAAGTTAGCAGTGAGTGGATGGAAAGGGAGATTACACCTGGAACACAGTGGCCAGAAGGAAGAATCACTGGAGACAAAATCGCCACAGGCAAAGGTTATTTCAAATGCACAAATCTCCCAATGCGTGGATCAAGTCGCTGAAATAATGAATTTAATTCTGGCGATTAGCTGCTCTAGTCAGCTGGGAGCCCCACTGGTGGTTCAACCCAGACCCTTGCTGGGGGGTCAGTTAAAACAGAGGGCCACGGGGAGGGGAAGGACAGTTTGCATCCGCAATTCCTTCTTTCTGCCGCTCACCTCCCAGCCAGAGGGGAGGCAAGAAAGGGCTCACAGGCAGTGACCAGCTGAAAACACCCCTGACACTTCAGCACTTTAGGCTCTTGAAAGGCAGAAAAGATGAGCTTTTTTTTTTTTGCATCCTCCGAAGTAATCTTTTGAATAATAGAGAATGGCCAATTATTGAACGTTTACTATAAGCCAGGCCTCAAATTGAATCCTTTCTTCGTATTAACTTCTTTAATCCCTGTAACCCTTTGAGCTAAGTAATATTCTGGAGACTGAAGACGTTTAGAGACGTCAAATGACAAGGCTGGGAAGAAGCTGGGATTTGAACCTACAGTGGTTTTATCAGCCTCCAAAGGCCACACTCAAAAGGCTCTGTGAGGACTTCCCTGGCAGTTCAGTGGTTAAGACTCTGCACTTACAATGCAGGGGTGAGGGTTCAATCCCTGGTTGGTGAACTAGGACCTCATACGCTGCACGCTGCCGTCAAAAAACAAAAAATTAAAACCTCCAGGAAGCACTGACTCCCAGTGAACTAAGAAAATGATTTAAGGCTCTAAATTAAACGTATGCTGAGCCAATCCAAAGTGTGTTCCTTCTGGCCATGAAATATGTGTCCTAAATTATGATTTTATTTATAAACACATCTCTGAAATCCTGTACCTTACAAAGTGATTTTATGTACATTCATCTCATTAACCCTGCCGAAAAACTTGAGTAGGACCCAGAGAGAACCCTGAGAGCCTTTAACCGGTATCTTTTCTGCCCTTCTATTTTCTCCTTCCCCATCAGTAGGAAAATACATGCCTAGCCACCTAGCAGATAAGGATAGAGGATAAACTACAATCTGTATCACTGTACCTCTGGGTGTGCCCAGGACAGGCTCAGTTTAAGCCAGCTGTCCCTCTTTCATGCTCAAGTGTCCCCATCTGGATTATCAATTATATAGTCACCCTACCTCGGGGATCCTCAACCTGAGTTATGCAACTGGATTACCTGAGATTATTTTAAAACATTGAGTCCTGAAGCCGAACCATGAAGGTTCTGATTTATTTGCAGTGAGGCACTGGCAATAGGCAGTTTTTTTTTTTTCCATTTATTTTTATTAGTTGGAGGCTAATTACTTATAATATTGTAGTGGTTTTTGTCATACATTGACATGAATCAGCCATGGATTTACATGTATTCCCCATCGCGATCCCCCCTCCCGCCTCCCTCTCCACCTGATCCCTCTGGGTCTTCCCAGTGCACCAGGCCCGAGCACTTGTCTCATGCATCCAACCTGGGCTGGTGATCTGTTCACCCTAGATAATATACATGTTTCAATGCTGTTCTCTCGAAACATCCCACCCTCACCTTCTCCCACAGAGTCCAAAAGTCTGTTCTGTACATCTGTGTCTCTTTTTCTGTTTTGCATATAGGGTTATCATTACCATCTTTCTAAATTCCATATATATGTGATAGTATGCTGTAATGTTCTTTATCTTTCTGGCTTACTTCACTCTGTATAATGGGCTCCAGTTTCATCCATCTCATTAGAACTGATTCAAATGAATTCTTTTTAATGGCTGAGTAATATTCCATGGTGTATATGTACCACAGCTTCCTTATCCATTCGTCTGCTGATGGGCATCTAGGTTGCTTCCATGTCCTGGCTATTATAAACAGTCCTGCGATGAACATTGGGGTACACGTGTCTCTTTCAGCTCTGGTTTCCTCGGTGTGTATGCCCAGAAGTGGGATTGCTGGGTCATATGGCAGTTCTATTTCCAGTTTTTTAAGAAATCTCCACACTGTTTTCCATAGCAGCTGTACTAGTTTGCATTCCCACCAACAGTGTAAGAGGGTTCCCTTTTCTCCACACCCTCTCCGGCATTTATTGCTTGTAGACTTTTGGATAGCAGCCATTCTGACTGGCGTGTAATGGTACCTCATTGAGGTTTTGATTTACATTTCTCTGATAATGAGTGATGTTGAGCATCTTTTCATGTGTTTGTTAGCCATCTGTATGTCTTCTTTGGAGAAATGTCTGTTTAGTTCTTTGGCCCATTTTTTGATTGGGTCATTTATTTTTCTGGAATTGAGCTGCAGGAGTTGCTTGTATATTTTTGAGATTAATCAGTAGGCAGTTTTTAAAAGTACTCTTGTGTTTCAAATATGTAACTACAGCTGAAAAGTACTGTGCCAGCTCTGAGCCAACAATGTTGAGTGTAACTTCTAGAAAAACTCCTTTAAACTATTTAAAGGGAGCTTACTCAACTAGGAAGAGGTGGCATTGGTCCCTTTCTCCTCCTTGCTGGGAATGTTGATAAGAAAGCTGGAGCTCAAGCAGCCATTTTGGTCTCTGAGGCTTCCTTGGAAATGAAAACCACACACCAAGAGGGAAAACAGACAGCAGAAGCTGGGGTCATCGACAGCTATAGAACATAAAAATCTTTTCTCAAGCCACCATATCAAATGTCTGTTACCAACAGCCAAATGTAACTCTTAAGTAATACAGTAGGCATCACTATGTCACAAATGAGAAAAGTTGCTCAGGGTCACACGGTTTACCAGTAACAGAAGTCAAGTGTAATGACTTCAATCCTATGACCTTTCTGCTAGAAGGAATGGAGCAGAGTATATTTTAGGGTCAGAGAAAAGGGTTCTCACTCTCAAAAGTATATCTATCCAGACAACTCTACTGACATTCTGACCACTTATTTTTGAATCCCAACCGTATGTATTTCCAGAACACTGAACAAGGAGAAGATTTGATAAGTAGCAGCTAAAAGTCAAACACAACTGAGCAACTGAGCATACACACACACACACACACACACACACACACACACACACAGAGTCTGTTTTGCTTTAAAAACAGCAAGCCCTTAAAATTCGTTTTGTACTGTGACTATACTTCTGATAAATGTATGTAAAAGTTCTTAAACCCCAAACTCTTTATTTATTCAACAAATACTTTCTGAGAACCTACTATAAAGGAGACACTAATTTTATAGGAAAAGGGTTTGAGAAAGTGTTTGCAGGGTTTAGAGGAAGACATGTGTTCCTCCCCATGAGGAGCTGAAAATCCAAGTGGGACATAAGATGTACATGAATAGCTACAGTGGCTGCTTGGTGTTGCCCACAAAGCGATGTGGTCAAAGAAGGACAGGATCACCTATGACTCAAGGAACCAGGGGAGGCTTCGTGGAAGAGGTGGCATTCATCTTTTTAAGATCTCAAGAGGCCAACGGGAACAGGAACTTCAGGTCCAGGAACTGGCCCAATCAAGGCTCAAAGTCAGTTATTAGGTAAGTGTGTTAACAAGGAGTCCAGTTGGACTGAAACACAATGTCCATTTGAGAGAAAGAGGTTAGATGAGGCTAGGAAGGTAGTTTAGGGTCAAATTACACAAAGTCTTGAAGGCCAGGCTAACAGTTTTGGAATCTGTTCAGAGATAGTGCGGGTCAGAGCAGTGACCTCAGTAGATTTGTGCACCAAGCCCAGGCAGGATGAATTATCCAGGGAGAGAAGAAAGGCCGGGGGACCATGTAAGAGGCCGTGGTCACAGTCCAGGCAAGAGGTAATATGCCTCAGAATCAGGGCAGAAGGAGTGGGAATGCGGAGGGAGGCTGAGTGCCAGAAATAGGACTGGTGAGACTTGGCAGGACGTGGGAGGTTAGACAAAGGCAAGGGAGGAATCAAGGTTCCAGCCTGGGGAAACAAGTGGCTTTCATTAGAAGTGTGGGGTCCAGGGATACAAAGTTCTAACAGTGGGTAGGAAGTCTAGGACTGGCCTTTGGGAGAGACACCATGAGAGAAGCTTCAGATTTGGGAATCATTTGTCTAGAAGTGGTAGATGAAGCCATTAAAACAGGGAAATAGTAGAAAAGAAATGTGAAGACAGAAACTCGAGTAATATCAATACTTGTCAGATAGAGGGATAGAGAAAAGAAGAGTGGAAGGGAGGGAAAGGGAACCGAAGGGAAAGGAAGGGAGACAGAAAAGAAGGACTGAAGGGAAGGAGGGAGGGAGACAGAAGATCAGAGAAGAAGGAAAGAAACTCAGGAAATACAACATCATAGAAGAAAAGGAAGAAAGGACTTAAAGAATTGTACTAACAGTTTTAAAGCAATAAAGTAATGCTATTTGTCTGTTTTTAATTTGACTTTCTTCTTCTGGGGGTAGCTTAGCCCTGATGCTGAATGAGCCCCAGCACCAGCCACAGATTCCTCCCTTTTCACAGGAGGGTGTAGACATCACCACTGGACACTGCTGGCAGCCTCCACTGATGTAACAGGGAAACAGGTCCTCCTAGGCAGGGACCTACAATCCCGGAAATCTGGTCCTGGTTCTGCCTCTCAGATAAATTTCATAACCTCTCTGGTCTCTGTAGATTCATCTATGAAATGATCGGTCAAGATCAATTGCACAAAGATATATATATATATACGCTCAAGGGCATTCACTGTAGTATTGCTTCATTACAGTAAAAATTTGGAAGCAACCCAAATGTCCAACCATAAGAGGCTGGTAAAATACATTATGGTCTGTTCATATAGCAGATCACTTTGTAGCCATTAAAAGTGATGATACAGAAATAATTTATTGACATATAAAGATGTGTACCATATTAAACTTCAAAAGAAATTATAAGACTGCTCTTTTTTAAAAACATATATGCATAGAAAAAAAGGATAGATGACATGCTTGTCTCTATCTCTAAAGTAGAGAAATGATGGATGATTTTCACTGGATTTCATTTTGCTTATCTGTGTTTTCTAAGTTTTTTAGAACAAGTATTTATTATAGGTAATAGTTTTTTAAAAGATATTTTTAAGTGAAATTGCTTCTATATAGTTATAACACTGACCTTCTCCCTCAGACTACTTGTTTCAAGTTTTCTGTAGAAATGCTTACTCATACACACATAATAAAAAATAACAGGAATGTTATTCCTTATATATGATTTTAATTCATAAAAACTTATGTGGCCATCCATGGAGTATGAGGCTGCAGTAAAGATCCTTTGGTCTCAAGCAAAAAATCTGAACTCAAGAAGTTTGCTTATCCCCAGGGATCTAGCTTCTCCTTTCAGTCAAATTCTATGATACTTCCTACTCTAGTGAGGCTTCCCTGGTGGTTCACTCGGTAAAAAATTGGCCTGTAATACAGGAGACGTGGGTTCGATCCCCGGGTCAGGAAGATCCCCTGGAGAAGGAAATGGCAACCCACTCCAGTATTCCTGCCTGGAAAATTCCATGGACAGAGGAGCCTGGTGTGTTACTGTCCCATGGAGTCACAAGAGTCAGACACAACTTAGCAACTAAACCAATCCCAGTGAATTCAGAGTCTGAGATTAGTTGAGTGAAATAAAGTATATGTCAGGCTGTTGGAGGCAGTCATTGAGCAGGCATGTCTGCCAGCTGACCCGGGCTGGACCCAGGCAATCAGAGGTGCCTCACCCCCTCCCCTGTCCATGGAATGTACCTTCCACCCACCATTCCCACACTAGGAGTTGATTCAAGGACGCAGCCTTGAAAAGTAAAGTACCATTGAGACCATCTGGACTGTGTGTGTGACTGAACACCAATGAAGGCCTCTTTGTAAACTTTTAAGGTTCTGGTGGGTTGGGTGGGGGCAGAAATCTACCATCTTGTGCTGCCCAAGACAATCTTCGTTTCTAAGTTTCCTTTCCTATAAAACCCCCCACCGGCCCATCTGGGGTGGGTTTCTCTCTCACCCATCTCTCCTTGTCCTTGGTGTACAGGACCAGTTTCAGATTTTACCATGGGAAGGTCCAAGGGTGTGAAGCCACCCAGCCCTAAACTGTAAAGGGTCACCCAAATAGGAAGTTATCATTACATCTTGAACTTCAAGGGACACATGGTTTCCTAATTCAACACCATGGACTACTCTCAGTCCTTTGGTATTTTATCTGTTGGCTGAGCAAATGAATTCCAAAATCCTACTATGCACTGGGTACTATGCCAGGTCCTAGGTATGCAATGGGAAGTGGCATAGACATTCTGTCCACCGTAATGGGATATTATCAAGTCACTCCCTAGACACCAAGATACAGTGTTGAAGCCCAACATACTGAATTCTAACTAGAGCTCTTAAAGGTGTTAGGACACAAGCCACACTGCCATTTCTTTATGTGCCAAATAAGAGTGATAACATCCATTCCAAAAACCTATTCTAGGGCTTCCCTGGTGGTCCAATGGTTAAGGATGTGCCTTGTAATGCGGGGGACATCGGTTGGATCCCTAGTTCAGAAAGATCCCAAGTGCTGTGAAGCAACTAAGCCTGCAGGCCACGACTACGGAGACTGCACCCTAGAGTCTGGGCTCTGCAGCAGCAGAAGCCACTTCAACGAGAACCCCACGCACCGCAAGGAGACGGCAGCCCCTGCTCACCGCAACCAGAGAAAGCCCACGCTCAGCAACGAAGACCCAGCGGAGACTAAAATAAGTAAATAAGATAGAGAAAACTTTAAAAACCTAAAGACCAAGCAATTATATACAAAAGTGTCTGGCATACGACCTGGCACAGAGTAGGACCTCAAAAAACATAGCTACTATTTCATGATGAATCCCATTGTTTGCTGATTTAATTGCCAATATACCCTGAGCAAATGTCTTGAAGTCATTAGATAGCAAATTTAATTTCACTAGGCACACTTCAGTTTTGATCAATATACCACACTTTTCACTCTTTAGGAATTAGTTTTGCTAATCCTTTGCCAGAATTCTTATTTTAGAGAGCAACTTGGGTTGTGTAATTCAGTTTTCACTCTTTGACACTTAGACTTGGTTTCTTTTCTTCTTTGAGGCCATAGAGGGGTGTCTAGTTTTCAAATACTTGGCTTCTGTTGGAGGAAAAACAAGAACAACAATAAAAAAAAATTCTTTTGGACAATGATTTCTTTTCCCCAGTGGTTAAACAGAGAGAGAAAAGAGCTAAAAAAAAGGAGGCTGGTGTAAAGAGAAATGCTACGAGGCTGACGACTGTCCAGAAGTTGAGCTGTGTCTCTACTAAGGGAACACTTCCCCCTTGAGCAGATGAACACCAAAGAAAAGGGCATTCCTTCTCACTCAGGACACCATTTGTTGCTCAGCTGGAACAACTATACTGCCTGGAAACCATGGAAGTATGATATTTCCTTTCACTTCCTCCTCCACAACCAACGGCAATCTCTAACAAATCTTCAACCTGTATCTATGTGTGTGTTACAACGCAAATGCAGAAAACACCGCACCCTAATCAGAAAATCCTCTCTCTTTCAGCAGCATCCTAGATGCACAAAGTATGCAGGAGAATCCAGAGAGCTCACGACCCAGAGAAGCCAGAGATCCCAAAGCTATTCTCTCCCAATTCCAGCATTGTGGAACGTCCTTAACGCCACAGCCAAACTGTGTAACTGTGACCACACTTCCTAATGACTGCAGCGCCACCTTGTGGCCAGGTGAGCAAGGCGTGCACTCATTCTCATCGACGTGAAAAAGCAGCTTCCATCCTTTCCAGAGAAAAACAAAAGTGGCTGCTTCACAGGACGGCTAGGATTAGGAATCACCAGGGTTCTATCATATTCAAATTATTTCCTGATTATAATCACATCCAAATCACTGAGAAGAGACCAGAAAATAGAAAATTCCTGCTAGCATTAGATTTTCATGTCCAAATGCAAACTCACACAAACTCACAAACTTGCACAAATATTTAGTCTAAATCCAGGCATCTTTGTGGCCTGTAAAGTCTTCAAGGCCTGCAATTATAGACAAAATCTTTTTAAAACAAAAAGGAAGATGAAAAATAGGTCTCTAAAGACCTGTAATGATATTCCTCTTTTCTCTTTTCCACAAATGGCTGTCGGCTGCTGGCATTTCTGATGCCATCAGAAACTGACAACTGAATTGCAACTTTACCCTGCAGAGAACAACCAAAAGCACGCCTGAACATTGCAAAGATGGCAGTTTAACTAACATCATTTGTTCAGGACTGAACCTGGGGATATGCAACCTAGTTCAGTTCATTTTAAACCCAGGCTATTCCAGTTAATGCCCTGATGGAGCACAGAACAGAATGTGTGCGCTGCCACTGAATATTCCGTATTAAAAATAGTTTGTGATGGGATATGCTTTTTTTAATTAAAAGTTTAATGTACATTAACATTTTTAGATGAAAACCTGACAATCTGAGAACACTTCTAAATTCTCCTTTGATGATTTTTTCCGAGCATTGTAGGCATAATACAGCTACAGAAATAGGCTAACAGTAAAGTTTCTCTGCAAGATTATTTTCCGTCCATGTGCTCTCCAGTGGTTTTTCTGGTACAGAAATGGATCGTGTGAAAACTCCCGGCTGGGACTCCGAGTCACAAGAAGTTGCCTTAATTTCTGACCCAGACTTCCTGGTCAGACCAGCTCACTGTCCTCTGCTGAGACCCCCCACAGAGCAAATTTTCAGTAGGATAAGTAACTTCTTTCCTGCAACCTTTCTTCCCCCACCGTACCATCCAGCTCCCACCATTCACATGCCCTGGCACTGACCCCATGCTTTGGACCAGGGTAAAAGAAAGAAGGGTAAGACATTCAGTCTTATACTAAAATATTATGTGTTGTTCACTTGAAGTTTACATGTAATGGGTGTTCTGTATTTGATTCACATCCCCAGCTTAGGAGCCTTCTTGGTGTGTCACATGGTGATCTGTCTTCAACGCAAGAATCTTTTCCTCAGCCCCGTCTTCCTGATGAGGGCTACCTATCTACCTTCTTCTAAAACGTCTAAGTGACCAGTCATCACATCAGAGAGGCTAACATTTAGCTCCCTTACTTGGTTCTGACAGCAGCCTTAATCAGTAGCTCCCAAAACATAGTGTATGTACAATCAGTAGTACATGACTGAATACTTTTATATTTTTTGTTTTTTCATTTTCATTGTATTTACTCGTTTGGTGATCCCTTATTAGTAACACTTACACCTGAAATTTTTGCAGCATTGTTAATCGGCTGTTGTTCTTTAGTCACTAAGTTGTGTCCAACTCTTTCGCCACTCCCATGGACTATATCCAACCAGGAACCCCTGTCCATGGGATTTCCCAGGCAAGAATACTGGAGTGGGTTGCCATTTCCTTCTCCAGAGGATCTTCCTGACCCAGGGATCAAACATTCATTTCCTACATTGACAGGCGGGTTCTTTACCACTGAGTCACCTGGGAAGCCCTAATAGGCTTTACACTTCAACATAATTTAAAAATTTTAAATATATGTATTTCTGAACAACCAAAAAAAAAAACAAAACCCTTACTACTGTTCTCCCATTTATGGTCATGATACAAAGTTCCTTTTAAAATAAATTTAAAAATTAAAACAAAAAGGTAAACAATAGAAGGGAGAAAATTAAATAAACAACAGCACAGATGCTACTCAAGGTGAAGTGGTATCATGACACTATATCACAACAGTGGCAACAGAAGAATCTGACATTTGGGAAACAATGACCTGAAACCAGGTTGTAAATAAAGTTTTATTGGGACACAATCAGAGTCACTCATTTATGTATGGCCTATGGCTGCTTTCATGCAACAACAGCAGAGCTGAGCAGTTGCAAAAGAGACCATATCACTCATAAGGCCTAAAATATTTACTCTCTGGCCCTTTACAAAAAAAGTTTGGGATCCCTGCCCTAAAATATCAACTCATCCAAGACAGACATAGGAAAAGATAAAACTTTCAAAGTCCCCATGACAGAGATATTTTTGGACAGAGCGTATACATGGCCCAATCCAGCCTAAAGCCGACACGGTACTCCATTTCCCATTTCAGGTTCTTTTTATTAACCTCCATCCCATGCTTGGATCTGGAAAGCTTTCATCCTTCATTCTCATGCTTAAGACTCAGAATAATATCTGCTTCTTCTAGTAAGCCTTCCCTTATTAACTCAGACCCACCTACACTCTGAACTAGGTAACGGTAAGTGAAATACACCAACATGCCTTTTATTCGGTTCTTCTTAAAATACAAAAAGAAAAAAAAAAAAAGCCATCTGTTCCTATAGAGAAATATGGCCATATAAGGAAAACCCTTTTTAATAACTCAACAACTCAATTCTTTAGTACAGAATGTGTTAAAGTTAGCCTAAATAGGTAACACAGTAACTTCCATAATCATGCACAAATTACTTCTGAAACAATGGGTAGGCTCTAGAAATAAAGCTTTAATCAGCTACAAATGTCTGAGTAAGCATAACTGCACCCAAAGTTAAGCATCCTTAAGCATGATAGCATTCTGATCTTACAGGTCAGCAGTATTGGAGCACCTCAAGCCAATTCACTAAGATGACAAGACAGATACCTTAGGTTTGAAATAAAATAAAATACAACCCCTATTGTGCTGTTATAGACACTGAACATTTCTAGAAAGTTTTCCAGCCTTAGAAAATGCAGATAGATAGATAGATAACATGAATTCCAGCTTCATGTCATCTCCTTGATAAACTTTTCCATGCCGGCCCAAACAAAATTTGTTGCCATTCCCTCTGAATATCTATTCACTCTGGTTGCTCTTGAAAGTCCAATAGTCACCAATGTGCCATAATCATGCACCTGATGACAAGTCAGTGACCTGGTTGTGTCCAAATCATGGCCTATATTTAACTTGCTTTCTCCAGCTTAACACACGATAAGGTTTGTTAAGTTCTGGCTAAAGGGATGAAACCCTCAAGATGTTCCAAATGAGATCCAAGGAAAACATAACAAGTTTCTACTAAATGAGCAGACTAAAACACACCTAAGTATATATTTCTGTAGTAATCAAAGAAACATTCTATTTGTAACCCAGTTTGGTTGACAAGTTGACTCTCAAGGCAAGATACACAATAAGTCATGTTGGAGAAGGGCTGGATCAATGCCTCTAGCCTTTCCCTTGTTGTATGCTTTTTCTTCCTGTCAAGTTCTCCTCATTTGCCTATTGCTGCTCTTTTTCTCTTAGAAAAATAAGCCTGTATCAGTCATTTGCACCCTAGTGTGAATAAGATAATTAGTTACCTCTCCCAGCCTCACTTCTAACAAAGGAGGTAAAGTCATTATCCCAAATTAAAGGAACTGGGAAGATGTGCAACAGGCCAAGGAAAAGTCAAACACAGCCCAACTCTGCCTGCAAGTCAAGCCTATTTGGATGGAATGTTGTTGTTGTTGTTACCCAGTTGCTGAGTTGTGTCCGACTTTTTGTGACCCCATGGACTGCAGCATACCAGCCTCCTGTCTTCCACTATCTCCCAGAGTTTGCTCAAATTCATGTCCGTTGAGTTGGTGATGCTAGCCAATTATCTCGTCCCATGTCATTCCCTTCTCCTCCTGCCTTCAGTCATTCCCAGCATCAGGGTCTTTTCTAACGAGTTGGTTCTTTGCATCAGGTGGCCAAAGTATTGTTTGCTTTAGTACAATCTGTACTTCAGCTTCAGCAACAGTCCTTCCAATGAACAGTCAGGGTTGACTTCCTTTAGGATTGACTGGTGTGATCGCCTTGCAGTCCAAGGGACTCTCAAGAGTCTTCTCCAACACAATTGAATGCTACCATGGCTCAAAAAGAGATTTACAAAATGATGACAGTGATGGTGGAGATTCGAATACATACAATGATGATTTTTAGCATTCACTATGGATCTCAGAGTCAATTTGTTTATTTCAGAATATAATAATATATTGTTTGAAACTATCTGGTATGTGTTTAAAAGTAGAGACCTTAAATAGAGACCAAGGAAAATTTTACTATATTCATTAGAAAGACAAAAACATCCTTAAAATGTTCTCTATGTAATTTTATTTTTTATCTTTACACATCTATAGCTGTTTTTTTTTTCTTTTTTTTAAGAGATTTTGGGGGAAGCCTCATTGATTATGCCAAATAAAAAAAGACAGGAGAAAAAACTATCAATGAGTTGTGCTGGCTGAGCAACCTATTTAAGTAACCACCTGGTAACAGGGCAGCAGAAGAAATGTTAAGCCCAGAGGGAACTATATACCATGCATTCCAGTATTCATCCCAGTTAGAATGCCACAATCCCAAGGGAGAAGTGCTATAAAAAGCATAATTTGAGTATCATCTCTCATCATTCAATATAGTTTTTCAACCCTTTCAAAATTACATTGAAAAATCTATATAATGTGCGCTTAGATTAATGAACTGTTTGAATGTGGATCAATAAGCACTCGAGGCTCTGTGCCGTTGACACCTGCTGGGAACATCTAGAAGAATGCTTCATGGAGGGCACAGCCAGTCAGCACAGTGTAACTACAGGGGTTCCACTTAATAAACAAGCAATCTAAGATATGGCCTCTGCAGATTAATTTCCTGAGAGCAAGTAAATAATCTGGATTTGAAATTTCCCTGATTATGCATATAATTACAGTATCACTTACCAATTAACACATTGATTTAAACCTTCTTGGGATTATGTATTTAAGAGTATAAAAGAGATCATCCTGTCATCCTCCAAACACTCAAAAATGCTCTAGCTTGGCAAGGAATCACAGGGAGCATCAATCCCCACCCATCTCATTTCTCTCATGGAAGAAAAACTATGATGGTAGGATTATAAATGATACCTTAAAATATCACAGACCATAATTATTATCTCAATAACTGGACCACAATGACACCCATTAGCAAAGGTTTGTACGTGACAAAATAACAAAGTCTTGGTGAAACTTCATCATCTCCTGAAATATTTCTGTAGAACCATAGATTTATAAAACTGCTTCTCTAGCTCGGATTATTATTATTTTTTAATTTACTGCGGCAACAAGGGTATAATTTATCCACCATTAGACAGTTACATAAATAGACAAAGATATATGGTGGAGATTCTTCTCTACTTTGGACAAGTATAATAATTAATGTTAGTTTGTTTCTTATTCCTACATAAAATTTCTCATTAAAAATGTTAATACATCCTTTCATAAGGCCACATAGTGATGGGGAAAAAGATACAGATGAAATTGTTACATAGCATGCATACATATGTAAAAGAAGCTAAAAATAATAAATCAACATGACAAATATAATGAAGCCTGCTGTCCAACAGTAAAAGCTGTCAAAATGAGGTTTTATTATTAAGACCTTTATATCCAACTGTTCATCTGAATAAAATCTTTCATATCACTTGTGCACTTTCAGGGAGAGAATTCACATCTGGGATCAAATTGCCATGGTGCCGCATTTCTGATTCCTTCCCCTGGTATTACTTTCTGAATAATTATTTGAATCTCCACAGAAAATGAAAGTTGACTGAAACTAACCACAAAATAACAAGCTTCTACACACAGAAAAGCCACTCTGTGGTGTTTTCTCTAACGGTAAATATTTCAAAAAGGAATGTTTAAGCATTGGAAAAATAAAGATCTCACCAGTTCAAATGGCAGAACTACAGTTTTCTCAGTAAGACCACAACAAAAACAATCATAAATGTGATTTAAGATTACAACCCTGGTATAAATATTTAAAGCACAGTCTTAGAAGTTTTGCGACTCTACCACACATGATCATTGTATGATGTTGCACAGTGATTTAACTTCTTTGTACCCATTTTCCTATCTAAAGGAAAATTCTATCTCATAGCTTCATCAAAAAATAAAATAAAATTACAACTCTGGGGAAACACAGTCAGTTAACTTTAGACTGCATTCTTATGTCTTATCCTAGGGAAGTAAAGCCCCTAATATAATGCTTCATGATTCCAGAATATATAATATTGACACTGTGATTATTTCAGAGACATAATAACTAATTATTCAGAAACAGCAAGAAAATAAACCAATCCAACTCCTCCAACCTTAATCCCTAATTTAAAGGAGAAAATAAGGCTTCACATGATGGGAAGTCCCAAGCGCCACCTCAAAATAAAAGGAACATTTCATACAAACTTCAGTCCCCTTGATGGCACACAAAAGCAGCAGTTACACACCAGCTTCTCCCCCCAAAACAAAACCCCGTGAAAGGACTGAGAGCTTTCTGTGACCATAACCCAATTCTGTGAAGCTCTGGGGGTGTCAGCAGCTACTCAATAAAGAGGAAAACTGAAAATAGTACAAAAATGGCTCCTAATAGCAATAATGTATACTTCTGCAGTCATTACCGGTCAGATAATAACCGGCAGTGACCTTCAAACCATACATTATGGTTTAAGTATGGTCTAGTGCTCATTGCAGATGTGTAGCTTAGAAATAAACAGTAAATGCTTGAACTGCTCCAAGGCTGCCTTGCACGCATGGGTTTTTCCCTCCCTAGCGTTATCACACCAGGAATCTTATAATGATCTGAAAAATATGTACCTTAGGGTAATAGTGCTATACTGAAGAGATAAATACCCAGACCAACGTAATCAAAAACACACACAGAAGACAGCTTTCCTGTAATGCAGGTGAATGTTTTTATAACACGAAGTCTCGGGGAGAACACTCTGACCTTTTTAAGTCTCAGCTGTCAGGAAAGCTGCAAGGATCTTAGTTAATATATTCATCCCCTCTGTGAAATGGTATAGTATTAACATTCCCATTCTGCAGGTCAAAACACTGAGGCCCAGGTAAACCAAATGGTCTGTTAGGGGAGGATGCAAGGTAATGGCTCTGAGAATTAACTGCTTCATAGCACAGGCCTGGGTTCTTACATTAAGATAAATTTTTCACAATTTTGAATGCCTTCATCACAAATCTATTTGTATTTCCTTCCTGCCTCCTATAAATGAGGGAATAATGCACATGAAAAAAATTTATTTCAGATATATGGGAAATGTTGCATCTGTTTTCTTCTTTGTAATTTTTCTGTTCAACAATTTTTTTAACATCAATGATCTTCGCAAATGCACCTATGGTCAACACAGAAGAAACTGTACTATCTGGGGACCGTGTTTGCTCTAAAGCCTTCTTGAACATTCCATCCCATAACTTGAGAAAAGAGTTTCACACTTTATCAAGAATTACCCTTGGTTATTTCTTGGCAAAGCAGTAGTGGAGAGAGTACAGAAAATTGGGCACTACCTAGAAAACATGAAATGAAACCAGTTATAGCAGGTTTGTTTGTTGTTTTTTCAGTAGAACAAAAGAAGGAAAACAGTGACCCTGTCTTCCCTCCTCCTCTCCATTTATTCCAAGGAGCTAGTTCCTCCAAAGGGGACATCTGCCCAGGTTCCTCTGAGCCATGGTTCTCACCCCTTGATCACAACTTCATGCCTAAAGGCAAGAACCAGCTCACTAATGAAACACAAGGCCTCTTTTGTTCCAAGTTTTCTTACTGCTAGCAGTCTCTCTCTCTCCTTGCCCTCCTGCAAAACAATCTCACTCAGCTGATTTTTGGTAGGATCTTTACTGAAGAAGCTGAGCGTCAACTTTCTTTTGAAGCTCTGTTGGCTTCATCTTCCCAGTGGAGAGCTCAGGGTCTCTGCTGATGCTGGTGGTATTCTGCCCAACGCCGTCAGAGCTGGCTCACAGCTGACTAGGCCATAGGGAGGGGGGCAAATACCTGTCTAGGACAGTGGTTCTCAACAGGGGTGACTTTGTCCCCAGGGGACATTGGTCATGGTCTGGAGACACTTTGGGTTCTCATAACTGGAGAAATGGGCGCTGGCGATTCCTGGCATCGAGTGGTTAGAGGCCAAGAAACACACAGCAAAGACACACACACACATAAGGAAGAATTATCCAGTCCCAAATGTCAACCGTACCAAAGTCAAGAAACCTGGGTCTAGATGCCTTGCTGTATAGAACAGGGGTCCCCCAGACTCATACGTGCAGCCCCAGCACTTCCCCAGTAACAAACACACAGCAGGTCCTCCACCCTCACTGGTAGAGATGCAGGCAATCAGCAAAAGAGCCGAACCACGGGCCCGTCTTTCCCATCCCACCCAATGTTCCAGTTTCTTCTGTCTTCTTTCTATGTCCCATTTCTTTTCCGTCGTTCCACTCTCTGTTCTTTCTCTTTGCCCCCAAACAGCTACATGTAGAGTGCTTCACAGTTGCCAAAGCAGCTTAGCCTATGTGATCTCCAAAACAACCCAACAAGGGCGCTGTGACATCCTTACTCAGTACAGGGTAACAGCGAAGCACCCAGGATACAAGTAACTTGTCAAAGGTCACTCAGGTCACCTCACTGAAAAGAAGACACCGGATGTGAATCCAGCTCTGAGAGTCCTCTCCCAGCAAAGGACAGGCTGGGGTACCACCCGGCCATGCTGCAGAGTGGAAGCTGACCCGTGGTCTAGGATGAACTCCAAAATGTTCCTAAGTAATCGGGGAGAAAGAATAATGTGACAGGAAAGAGACCAACTCCACTTCAGACCAGCACCTCCCGCCTCTAGCCTGTGGTGGTTGTAAGCCAAACGCATTCAGGGGCTAAAATATGAACGCATGTCTTCCTTATCATTAGTTATACAAATGCCTCAAACCATGGGGTAATCCCAGGCCTTATGAGATCCAAGCCATAAGACACTGACCTCATCAGTATGGAAAGACCCAACACAAGGACAGAGACCAGTGTCACACCTGCTGCAGGACATGACAAAATACACATGGACTTTCACTGCAAATCCCCATCTGCTGAGCCTGGGCCAAGGGGCACAGCACAACTGTGGCCAGTGTCTGGCCTCAGGGGCACTGGGCTGAGGTGGTAAATACCTAACAGTAGTCAAAGAACTCGAAAGTCAGCTGTGGGCATATGCACTCATATAGTCATAACTGCCGTAAAATTAATAAACACACGTTCTCCCCCATCTCCTGAATTCTTTTGTGTCCCAGACCCTGTGCTAGGTAGCAAAGACACAAAGATGAAATTGGCCTGACTTTCATCCTTCTCAGGGCCTAATGAGGGAAATAAGACATTTGAACAAGTGAGTCACTATCCAAAGAGACCAGCACCACACTGGAAGATCAGGAAGCTTGGGGATTGCCCCACGGAGGAAGGGCCCTGACTAGAGGAGCGATCCAGAAGCTGAAGCACCAAAAAAAAAAAAAAATAAAGGAGAGGTTTGCCCATGGGAAAGGAAAGCAGTGCAGAGACAGCATGACCAAAGCCATGGGATCGACAGAACCAGACCTGCTCAGAGATAGTGAGCTGTTTTTCCTTACATGTGAATTGAGGAAGGTTTTCTTGTGACCGGCCTTGTGTGAGAACCTGCAGAGGGGGATGGAGGTGGGACTGAGAAAAGTTTCATAGGTTAAGCAAAGGAATTCATATGATATTCCAAAAACCTGCACTTCTTTTCGTTTTCACATTTTCTGGGGCTGCCCAGATAAGATACACATTTTCTATCACAACTGTCCTTCCTGACCAGATTTGCAGCTGAAACAAATGTTTTACAAGACAGTACGCACCTTTTCTACATGAAATTCATTCTATTCCTCTTCGTATTTTTTAATGTTTGTTGCAAACCACATAAAATGGCTTCCTAAGCCACACAGGAGTTTTATCCTACAGTTTTTAAACCCTGCTACAGGCCACAGGGAAGCAAGAGGGTTTTTAACACTGGGAACTGACAAAATCAGATATATTTAGGATGGTAATTTGGGCAGCAAGGTGGGAGGTGGACTGGAGTTGGGCACCTTGGGATTAGGGAAGCCTGCTAGAAGCCAGAGCCCATAAAAGACATGATCCGAGTCTGAACTAAGGTAATGACCCTGAAGATTGAAAGTAGGACAAAGTTCTGGAGCCTCTGAGTCACAAAATCAACCACCCTGAGTGACTTATTACGGGGACAAGAGAAAAACTTCTAGATGGAAAGGCTGATGGGATGATCCTCAGTGGAAATGTCCAGGAAATGGCTGCAAAGATGCCTCCAAATTTCAGAAGCTATGTCTGGGGATGGAAACATGGAAACAGATGTAATTAGCAGAGATATGATCATTAAAGCCTTGCGGAGGGGGATTCACTGTCTTAGAAACAGCAAAGAGGAGAACAAACTTGGAAATACCAAACTGAAGAACCAGAGAGACTGTCAAAGGCACTGGAAGAAAGATCAGTGGCCAGTCAGGGAAAGATGCTCATCATCATGGCCTCATCACTATCCAATGCAATACTTTATATCCATTTCCATATTTATTTATTATCTGTCTCCTCCACTAGAATATGATATACTTCTGTATCTCCAGAACCTAGAAGAGTGTTCTCAGCACATATTAGGACTGAACGAATAAAGAAAGGAACACAAGCCAAGGAAGGAAGGAGAGTATCTCAAAATATGGGAATTGTCAACACAGGCAATTACTTAAAAGAATCAAGAAAGAAGACTGAAAATAGGTCATTAGTTTGAAAATTAGGTCGTTGGTAATCTTAGCAAAAGCCCTTTTAATAAAGAGTTGGGATAAAAGCTAAATTAGTATGGCTTCAAAGAAAATGGGGGTGAGGGCAAGGGAATAGAAGGCAATATCAAGAGAAGTTCAATTTGGGAGAAGAGATGGAAGCAATATGAGATCATGTATAGGCTTAGGTGAATAAGCCAGAGGGAAGAAACTGAAGATAAAGAAAGAAAAAAGAAATGGAATAAGCCAGTGGAAAAGGTAGACAGGGTTAGGGAGACAGGCATGCAAGTGAAGAGGTTGTCTTAGTTCATTATAGCTGCTATAATAAAATGCTATAATTCAGGTGGCTTATAAACAACAGAAATATATTTCACACAGTTCTGAAGTCCAGTAAGTTTCAGACCAAGGCACCATCAGGTTCAGTGTTTGGTGAGAGCCCATTTTCTGGTTCATAGTCAGTACCTTCTGGCTGTGACCTCAATGGTAGAAGGAGCAAGAGATCTCTGTGGGGTCACCCATACAATGGCACTAATCCCATTCTAAGGGCCCCACCCTCCTAACCAAATCACCTCCTACTACTATCAGTGGTTTTAGGATTTCAGCATATGAGTATTGAATGGACACAAACATTCAGATCATAGCAGAAGTTGGCTTTAATAAGCTTTATCTGTTACAGAAAAGGAGAGGAGAAGGAGTGGGTTGCCACAGGTAAATATTCAGATATATGCAAAGAAAATGAGGGAACCCCTAGTTGGGTTCATTTTTCCTTTGTGAAAGATGAGGTAAGATTAACTGCATAATCTGCATAAGGTGAGGAATAGCTTGTTTTGAATGGGCTGCCATGGGGAATCCAAAGGCAGCTAATTTGGGAAGAACAAAGAGATTTCAAGAAGCACTGAAGATCTAATCAAAACTGGAAACCATAATGTCATGGTTACGGTGTCCATCAGCATGGTTTTGGATCTCCCTTTTGTGATGCTGAAAGCCCAGAGCAGAAGCAGAAAAAAAAATTGGGTTCACCATGCATCCACAGGGTGGACTAGTGAGGACTGTTCTGGAAGAAAGCCTATCCTCCTCTACCAATAGGAGCAGTCTCTGTCTTAGTCTCTCTGTTCCATCGAGGCTGCTGGGTCCTGAGCACGTCATCATACCTCTGTGAGTGTCTTATCAATAACTGTGGATCATAGTATTGTTCTAGTCTCACCAATGTATGAAGGGGCCTAACTAGGAAAATTTATCTGAACAACTTTTGCCAACTCCTAAGGAATACTGAGGTCACCAACCTTGCTGTTTTTCGGAATAAGTCTTGTGCCATCTTTTTTAATATAGCTGAGCAAGGATGTATTGAACATCTACTAGGCTTCTGACAGCCTCCTTCTCTCTATTTCCCCTGCCTCTTGGGAGTCCTATTTTTGATCTATGTGTGCTCAGCGCTCAGTTGTTCAGTTGTGTCCATCTCTTTGCAATCCTATGGACTATAGCCCACCAGGCTCCACAGTCCATGGGATATTCCAGGCAAGAATACTGGAGTGGGTTGCCATTTCCTACTCCAAGGAATCTTCTCCACCCAGGGATCCAACCTGCATCTCTTGCATCTCCTGCATTGGCAGGTGGATTCTTTACCACTAGCACCACCTGAGAGGCCCTTTGACCTATAGAATACAGATAATTTACATAGTAGACTCTGAACTCATTCAGTATCTATTTAAATTACTTCCCCATGAACAGAACTTCGGCCAACTCTAATGCCTTAGAGATACAACCAAGGAGAGAGAAATTTGCTTTTGTTAGCGAACTCCATAATTACATGGAGATGTGTCCACCTGGGTAATAGCTCATGGGATTTTTTTTAATGTTTTATATAAATATTTCAGTTTCTTACCTTGCTAGATTGACTTTTTCTTAATATTAATTGCCTCCACAGTCTTAATCTATAGTAACATTTCTAACCAGTGTCCCTGTACATTTTTATTTCTTTCTCAGGAGGCTGCTACTGGATAACTTAATTTAAAATTTTAATACCATGAATAAATATTATTTGCCTCACTCTAGGAGGGGGACAAGTGACTCTCCGGAATGTGGCAACTCTTCGATAGTTTACTTCATGAAATAGGTTACTAGGCTTCAGTTTGGCCCACAAGTTTCATAAACTAGGAAATCCATCTCTCCTTTAACCAGTGCTGATCACCATCATCTACAAAAGGAACTTATAAACCCTCACCTTAAATGGTCCTGTCTATAGACACTGAGTTTATGAATGTGGTGTCTTTCCAAAAAGGATTATTGGCAACCTTTTACATAACGAGTCTCCTCCTCTGTTGATTCACAGATTCCAAACAACAGGGTCACCTGGGAACCAAGTTGCAGCCATGAATTATTCCTTTTTGCATTGTTGGAGCAGCTTCTCTGACCACACAGCCCATCTCTCTCTTGTGCCAATACAGAAGGTGATCTTAGGGCTGGCCCCCTCACTTTTTAAATAAGTTCTAACTCCTCCTATTCCTGAGCACGTGTTCTGTTCCCTGGATAGCCCAATTTCTACTGCTGAAACTCAAGAAGCTATTAAAGTCTCCTCAACCTGGCAGAGCCCCAGGACCAGATGGTGTTCTCCCGATTCTTATAAAGCCTTTATTAACAAAATGACACCAAGCCTCACTGGCCTCCATAATGACGGCCTTTTCCCTCCCACGGAAGACCCTGGATGGGAGGACGACCTGTTGATGGCTGTGCTTGTCATTGTTGTCAAAACATCTCTTGACCTCCCAGTTGCTCTGAATCTTCACTCGCGTCCCTCCAATCCCTTGCAGGGCATTGATAAGAACCTTTCTCTCCCCCACAAAAGGAAAGAAAGCCAAAGCAAGCGCTCAAAGCTAATGAGAAGCATAAACAACAGACTACAGAGTGGGGCTTGCTAGGAACTCACCGCCCCTCTTTCGGGATTTTGAACAGTTTGGCAATGATGAAGCTCTCAGCAGCCACTCTCAGGAAAGTCAGAGCTGTTAATTGCGAAGTTGGCCTCGTGGGATTTGCATGGAGGACTCGCTTTCTGTCGGTGTAGTTTTTCATCATGAGCCGATGCAGCATGCCACACATGACCCTGAGTGTCGGGCTACATCAGGGTGCCCGGAAGAGCTGAGGGAGTCAGTAATGGAATACGGAATTTCTCACCTCCAGGTCACTAGTTCAAATGCAAAAGGCCATGGAGAGCCGTTATCTTCCCGTGGACTCTGGGAATGTTTTCAGGCACTATCAGCTGCCGTGAATGACGCTCGCGTGACAAGCACTCACTGCACAGCCCCTCAGGGAAGAGCTTGGAAACTCACGCTCTCTGAGGTCACCCGGGCTTGGGAAAGCTGAGGCTGTAGCAGCCCTTTTCCACCTGTTCCGTGACCTTTGCCAACACCACCAAATGATCCTCATGCAAATCCCTCCTCCACCCGTTTTTCAAACTACTTTAATGTCCCCCAGTTTTGGTTGCTCAGACTGTAAAGAATCCGGCTGCCAATGCAGGAGACTTGGGTTCGATTCCTGAGTTGGGAAGATCCCCTGAAGGAGTGCAAGGCAACCCACTCCAGAATTCTTGCTTGGAGAACACTTTGGACAGAGGAGCCTCTTTGTTCCATGGGGTCACAAAGAGTCAGACACAACTGAGCAACTAACATTTCCCCCTTTTCCACTTCCACAGTTTTACTCTCACCTAATTTTTGTCCATTCATGACAGGCCTATGGAAATAGCTTAGCAGCCGAAACTTTTAAGATTCCCCCGCAAAATTCAACTCCCATGTCAGGGAAATGGGCAGAGCTCCTGAGAGCTGCTTGCACACTCTGCTCATAAATGTGAACTCACCAGGGAATTTTTCCTCAGCTCAGGACCTTTTCTTGCTGAATACTGAAGTTATTTCTGGAAAAACAATTCTTATTTCCAAAGAAATATGGCTGGTGACACAGAAACGTCCCTTCTTGTTTATCCACTGTCCATCCTGAGGTCAGCTCTTTGGGGTTTAACTCTTTGCCCTCTTTCTTCACCCTTACTGAGAAGCTGTCCTCCCCCTTAGCTCTCACTGGAACCTTCTCTAGAAGGCTCCTGAGACCCGGAACTCAATTTCTGCTTTGAAGGCAACATGGTCTTTCCGGCAGGTGGCACAAGTAGGCCAGTGAACCTTCTGGATCCCATCCTCCCCGTATAACCCAGGAGAGTGGCTGATACTGGTAAAAATGACAACGTGAGTTACATAAAGCAACACTCAGCACGGTGGCCACCCTGGCATGTGTTCATTTCTGCACACAGGTCATGCCCTTCCCCAGGCTGGCTCTTTGGACAAGCTGTTTCCTCTTCTTGGAAGCCCTTCCAACTTGCTATGCCTCCTGAACACCTGTTTTTTCCCCTCACGTCTCACCTACATCACTGATTCTCCTCTCCTCTCTCTGAGAAGGACAACACGTACCAATGTCCCTACAGCACAGACACTGGCATGTGTGACCCGGGTTCATGCCCACCTCCCCCTCTGGACCACAGACCCCCACAGGGCGAAACAGCATCCTTGTTTCTCCTCTTAACCTCTGAATCCAAGGCTGAGCACAGAGCTCATAAGTCATGGGCACCTCCGAGGTCCGTATCAAATGAAGCAATGACCCTATTTAATATTCACAACCCAATGAGGAGATTTTTTTAATCTCCTTTTTACTGAGGATGCTGAGGCTCTGAGAAGATAAAGCACTTGGCCTAAACCACACAGATAATAAGCTGGCAGAAGCAAGAGGAAGCAAGGTTGGAACCTGAGGCCATGAGACTCCCAAGCCCTGCTCTTTTCTACCATTTTATATGACCTAGCTCCCAGGCCTCAGTCAATGCTGGGCTATGAGAGTCTCGGGTAATTTCCTAGCTTCTGACATATCTCAGTCAATTTAGCAAGGCGGACACCTAGGTTGCATCCATCCAACTCCACACACACCACTGCCCACAGTACCAATCAATCACTCTTCCACTGAGCAAAGTAAGACCTTTGATTCCTTATCTACACCTGTATAATCATGATCGATACAATGCTCCCAGCCAGGGCCAGGACTAGGACAGGGGCAGACTTTCCTTGGGTGCCACTTTTCTTGGGTGCCAAAGTTAAGGGAGCATCAATATCTCAGTAACTTGTTCTTCCCTGGTGGTTAAGGCAGGTTAAGAATCTGCCTGCCAAGGCAGGCAGACATGGGTTCGATCCCTGGTCTGGAAGGATTCCACATGCCTCAAGGCAACTACGACCCAATGCACAACCACTGAGCCTGTGCTCTAGAGCCCAGGAGCCAAAGTGACTGAACCTACGGGCCATGGCTACTGAGTCCGCATGCCTCAGAGCCTGTGCTCCACAAGAAGAGAAGCCACTGCAATGAGAAGCTTGCACACTCCACCTAGAGATTAGACCCTACTCGCCACAACCAGAGAAAGCCCATGCATAGCAATACAGACTCAGTGCAGACAAAAAAAAAAACCCACTCAGTAACCAAGATAATATTTTAATGCAATATGTTTAAAAAAAAAAAAAAACTGACAGAAAAAAAAATTGGTGATGAGTGAAAAGTCAAAATCTTAAGTCAGAACAGGAGGGGTACTACCAATTTTTCTCCCACCTCAGGCTTCAGTGTGGCCTGGCAAGGCAGCACGCTCTGCAACTCTCAGAGGTGAGCAGAAGCGGTAGATGAGCTGACACCTCCTCGCCACCCACAGTGTCTCTGCCTGGCGAGGAACGTCTGCCTGACTTACCTCACGGAGAACTCAGCAGAGCAACGTGAACACCTGGCATTTTGTTTGCCAATATGTGATGGTATCTGTCCTCCCCATCAGACGCGGAACTACAAACCTGAAAATTATAAGAGCTCTCTTAAAAGACTGGGCTCTTTATTTAAAATTTATTTTATTGATGTATAGTTGATTTACAATGTTAATTTTTACTATACAGTAAAGTGATCCATTTATACACATACATACATTCTTTTTCATATTCTTTTCCATTGTGGTTTATCACAGGATATTGAATACGGCTCCCTGTGCCAAGCAGAGGCACCTTGCTGTCTAGACATTCTCTGTATAACAGCTTGCATCTGCTAATCCTAAACTCCCGTTCCACCCTTCCCCCGCCCTCCCCCCTCCACCTCGGCAACCACAGCCCTGTTCTTTATGTCTGTGAGTCTGTTTCTATAACATAGATAAGTTCACTCATGTCATATTTTAGACTCCACATATAAGTGATATCATATGGCACTGTCTTTCTGACTTACTTCACTTGGTATGATAATCTCTAGGTCCATTCATGTTGATGCAAATGGCATTATTTCATTCTTTTTACGGCTGAGTAGTATTCCATTGTATATATGTACTATATCTTCTTTATCCATTCCTCTGTTGATGGGCATTTACGTTATGCCATGTCTTCACTATTGTAAATAGTGCTGCAATGAACATTGGGGTGCACATATCTTTTCAAACTAGAGTTTTCTCCAGATATATGCCCAAGGATGGGAGGGCAGGATCACATGGCAACTCTATTTCTAGTTTTCTAAGGAACCTCCATACTGTTCTTCATAGTGATTCTACCAATTTACTTTCCCACCAACAGTGCAGGAGGGTTCCCTTTTCTCCACACCCTCTCCAGCATTTGTTATTTGTAGACTTTGTAATGATGGCCATTCTGACTGATATGAGGTGTATCTCATTAATCTTTATTTACACTTCAAGACCGAGCTTCTGTTTATCAAAGCAGTACACAAACATGTAAGATGATGTCAGATAAGGTCAATATCTGTGAAGGAAAGAAAGGAGAGGAGGAAGGATCATTTTCACTACACAGCTTCCAAGGCCATCTCTTACCCCATAGTCTATGTGAACAGTGCCCCCTAGAGGAGTGGAGGCCACATCTCAGGTGCAGAGATGGGCAGTAACCTAGGCCCATAGTGGCCACTTTAGCCAGGTAGTCAAGGAGGGATGTTTCAAGGAACGGACATACATAACTTGAAGACTAGATGTAGGCAGCTTAGAGCTGAGGGAACTAAGGCACCAGGGCTGGCAAGCACTTGGTGTCTGTTTTAATCAGCTCTTACTGCCATAATGAAATACCACAGACTGTCTGACTTAAACAACAGGCATGTATTTCTCACAGTTCTGGCAGCTGAGAAGTCCAAAATCAAGGGGCTGGTTGATAGGTTCCTGATGAGGGTGCTCTTCCCAGCTTTCAGCAGGCCATTTTCTTTCTGTGTCCTCATGTGACAGAGAAAGAAGCAGGTTCTCCGGTGTCTCTGTATCAGGACACTAATTCTGTCATGAGGACCCCCCACCCTCATGACCTCATCTAATCCTCATTATCTCCCAAACACCCTGACACCTTTAGAGGTTTACAGCCTCAACATGTGAACTTGGGCAGTGGGTAAAGTGACCCAATTCAGGCCAGAGCAGAGTCTAAGAATTAGAGGAAAGACATGAGTGTTTAGACATAGTGACCCAGGGAGAGGACTGCAGGGGATGAGACTGGACATCCTGCAGGGTCTTGAAACCCATGGTAAGGAGTTTGGGTTGAAATGTGTCAATAAAGGAAAGCCACAAGACGGTTGATCCAATTACCATATGGCAACATTCACTCTGGTTCTGGATGGTAGATAGCTGGTTGGAAGGGAATAGCACAGAGGGTGGGTAGTTTAGTAGGAGGTCCAGGATTGGATCAGGGGGAGGCAGAGAAGATGGAGAGGAACAAACTCAGAGTCAGAACTGATAGCACTTGGGGATGGATTTGGAGAAACAGGGAAAGAGGACAATTCTTGGGTCCTGTCTTAAGCAACAGGATAGAATGACTGAAGTAATAAAAGACTGAGTAAAAGACAGAGGTGAGGTGCAGTTTGAGCGAAGGGAGCATTATTCCATTCTCTATGGAGCAGGGATTTTCCACCAGAGATGAGGGTATGACACTGGAGGGAAAAGAAACCTACGTTCCTGCTGAACACCACTGGCTGAAAATAGTCATCCAAAATTTGAGTCTCCATCAATCCTCCCACTTGTGTCTTACTCATGGCAATAAAGTTTATTCCCAATAATACTGCTGCAATTTTTTATTCATCATACTTGTGTTTTAGAATTACCATAGCAGTGAAATTTATATTCAACAGCATTATTACAATTTTTGGCTGCTAATGAAATTATTGTTTCTGCTTGTGATGTGTGTTGGAGCTATAATGATAAAAATTTCCTCTCAAAAATACCACTGCAATGTTGATGTCCTCAAAACCTGCCATAAATGACAAATTGCAGAATGCCTGTAAGCAGTTAAACTCTCTTCTCTGAAGAGCTGGGCATCCTGTTTATATCACAATGGGATCTAGCCCCATTAGTAGAAGAGAATTAAAATACTGAAGCTTGAAACTCACAAACCAGGACTGAGGTTTCCAAACATTATTTCCACTAGTAAAGTAAAAAATAAAATTGAGCACAAATCCCCAGAATATTTTTTAATTCATAATTATACATTACTTCTGCACTAATATACTATATATATATTATAGGCCATGAACCAAAAAGAACTTGAAGAGGATGAGATAAAAAATAAAAAGATATTGGGAATTCCCTGGTGGTCCACTGGTTAGGACTCGGCCTCTTCACTCTCTCAGGGAAGGCTCAGGTGCAGGGGATGTGGGAAGACCATCTTCATCTGTTCTAAATTGGGAAATTTTTGAGTGAGAAGTTTAACTGAACTGGGCTTTGCAGTTCATAAGATCAACTTTGAAAGCCACCACTCTGCAGAGCAGCTAGGATTCCTTGGGCACACCAGTTATAAGTTATCCATACGGGTCCTTCCATTCTCTGTACTTGTCATTTCTTCCTGTTTCCCTCTTGACTTCCTCCAGGTTCCAGGTTGGAGTCACTAAAACAGCCTCCAGTGATGACCTATTAAGTGTTCAACTGGTATCAGGCAGACACTCAAACCTAGGGACGTGGCCAGATATGGCCACAATCTGGGTGTTCCCATAACCACTTTCACATGAAAAAAAAAAAAAAAGATTTCCAGAAGAAAATACGAAACTTTTCAAGACAGGATTAGATAGAGTCTATCCTGCAGGCACAAGGACCCCAAAGTCACTCAGAGAATCCTGTTATAAATGCTCTGATCTTTCCCATCAGTATTCTGGCCTGGAGAATTCCATGGACTATAGTCCATGGGGTCACAAAGAGTCGGACATGACGGAGCAACTTTCACTTTCTCATCAAAGATCCAAGATAGACCCCAATAAAATGACCCATTTACTCAAACAGACCCTGGAGTTCTAAGCCTGGATTTGCCATGAATTTACCAACCAGTCGTGGGCAGGTGACTCAGCCCCCTGGGTCAAACCCCGTACCTCCATGGAGACTTTTTCCCCAGAAGGAATTCTTCCAAAAGAGGAGCTGCTGCTGTATCTCACTCTGACTTCTGCTCTTCTCTCCAGCCTGCTTTGGAGCATCTTCCCAATCTTTGGATGCCTGTTCAAATCCCTTGCCCAATAGCAAACTCAAAGAGTGGTCTCTAGGAGTTCCTAGAACAATGATTATCTGTGATTCACTTGACAGTTAATCCTGGGAGGCCATGAAGAAGTGTTGCCCTGAACTGTTATTGCAGTGGTGGTGAAGTTTTATACATCCTTCCTGAATCCCGAGGTAGACCAGAAATATCTGCAGAGCAGGACCTCTTTTACATCTTCCCACAGGGAACAACATAGCATTTGGCACAGAGGAGGTTCCCAGGAGACACTTGCTGAATTCCACATGCTTCCAAGGTTATTGTCAGTTTCCTTTAAATCCTGTGAAAGGGAAGAGAAGTACCCACCTGGTGGGGCCAGGCCAAGGAGTGAGTCGGCCAGCTGAAGCCCAGCATGGGCCATAAGTCAGAAACTACCAGCTCCAGACACATTCATCTCATAGATGCATTTGATAGTGTTAACCAACTTTAAATTTTTAAATTTTGTTGCCAACATTCAAACCTCCAGGGATGCCTCTCATATACACACACACACATAAGCAATCAAACATGGAATGCCTACTTGTTGAGAAATCAGAATTCACCACTCTACGTGCATTCCTACCTGGCCACAACTGGTGAGCTCTTCCCTGGTAGCACTAGTGGGAACCCACCTGCCAATGCAAATAGACCTAAGAGATGTGAGTTCAATCCCTGAGTCAGGAAGATCCCCTGGAGGAGGTCATGGCAACCCACTCCAGTATTCTTGACTGGAGAATCTCATGGACAGGAGCCTGGAGGGCTACAGTCCATAGAGTCGCACAAGAGTCAGACATGACTTAGCACGCGTGAATGCAAGGAGCAACAGTCTCCTCTGAGGAAGCAGAGATTTTCTTGGTTCACAGGGTCCTCACCATTCACAAGGTATTTAACACAATGTTAAGTGGAGATCTGAGACAACGTAAGGAGTCTTGTTTCCTAAAATCAGTCGTCACTCATTTGTCAGAGAGACAGTACGGAGTGGTGGAAACTGTGACCAACTGAAAGGACGAGCTCTAGTCACCACTCACCTGGTGCGTTTCACTCACGTGCATCCCTGCCTGGCGCCTGTAGTCACATGCGTGTCTCGTCTTCAGTAGGTGCTTCGGAAACAGTAGTTTCCTGACCCACTTCCCCTGCCCTTATGTTCGTCTTCTAGCTCTGATTTATTCTGTCTTTCAATAACCTAATTGTTTCTCTTGTGTCCTTTTATTTCCCTTTCAGATTTGTATTCCCCTGCCCCTTTCTGCCTGTGGGATTCTGCTGGTAGGACATTGGAATCAGACCTTACCTCATTCTTGGAGTCTCAGCTACCGCAGCTTGACCGCTGGAGAGCAAGTAAATGAGCAGTCCAGTCAGGGAAGAGCTACACCGCCCAGGACAGAATTAATTCCCGGGGCTTGCGGGACCTGGCAGAACCAGAACCTCACTCAGTCACAGGACCAGGAGGCACGGGAAGGGGAGGAGGGGCAGCTGCCCTGGATGTGGACTTCGCTGCTTCAGCCCAAGGTTGCCTCACATCTGTTATGCCCACAGCCCTGGCTATTTGCCAAAGGAAAGGAGGAAGGAAGGAAGGAGGGAGGGAAGGAAGGAGGGAAGGGGAGGGAGGAAGGAAGAAAGGGAAGGAGGGTGGAAGAGAAGGAGGGAGGGAGAAAAGGAAGGATAGAGGGGAAAGGGGAGAGAGGGAGAAATTCTGAGGTCCCAAAAACATGCTCATCATGGAGACAGTTGTGAGCCCAGGAGTGTGGCACTACCTGATTTTCGCAAAGCTACAAATGCAAAATTCAGCTTGTCCTTAAAATTCAGTAGCACTAGAATGAAAAAGAAATGCTTGGTGGAGTTGTGACATTTAAACGGTCATGCATTTTTCAGCGTATCAGTTATGCAAAGATGTTTATATTCACTCTCTCCTCAGTCATGTTTCATTGAAATGGAGTGGGGGAAAATGTCTTCAAAACGTTTAATTAAATAAAATAGAATCAAGGAAGTCAGCATTCACTAAAGCAGACTTTAAAGGTGAAAAAAAAGTAGAAACATAAATTACATAAATAATAAGGGGAAAATAAAAGCCAAAGAGTAAGTTTAATACATATTCTTGTTATCTGTACCGCTTGCTGCTTCACCTCCAAGTGAATTTTTATTTTGTATTATGTTTCTAAAAATCCAGAAAGAAAAATGTCAGTAGACGGCAACATGAAAAGGTTCATGGGAGGCTGAGTTCGTCTAAAACCTTTAGTGGTAAGGAAAACATTCTTCATTTAAAGAGGCAGTTTCTCTTTTTAAAAACGTGGGGCTGCATGGACAATTTTCAGCCATAATCTTACGAACATGCAAAATGTAGTTCTATAAGGTCTAATGAAAACTCCAGATAAATTCAAGATCATCCGTTTCATCTCTATGTTCAAACATAACAGCTTTCATTCTTAAGATCAGGACAGCAGTGATAATGACCTGAACTTGGGTAATTCGTTTGTTGACAGCAGGTGATATTTTGGCCTTCCTGACAGTAATCTGTTTTTTGGAAACAAGGGAGAGGGCTATTTGCCACAAACATTTATTTTTATGGGGAGGACATGTTTTATAAAGCTGGATAAGGGACAGTACAGGTGTGGAATTAATTGTCCAAGTGGCAAAATATGTTAGCGATGGTATGTTAAATCTATGGCACATAGTGGCCCTGACATGATTAAATGTTCACTTCTATTAAGTAACCACAAGTCTGTATTTCCAATTATGGTGGTGAACTGCTTTCTGCTGAGTGGATTAGCTTAGTACTTCATTCTGCTGGTAGTTTTATGATCTGAGATCTTTAATTTTCCCAATTTAACTCTTAGGGCTGCAAAGACAAGCTGCCTGACTTTTAAATAATATATTCCCCCTTTAAATTTCTGCCTCCTACCATTTCCTAGGAGTGCCATTTCCTGTCACCATAATTATAATAATTTGTATGTAGTTCCTGGGATCACATTTCTAATTGAGTCCTAAATTGGTTAACCTCATGAAGTTATTAATATGCTTTTTTAACCTGCACAAATTATATATTTGTCTGGTTGGTCAAATAACGTTCACTATTACATACATTCTTTGCCTCTCTTCCTCAGTTTGAATGTCACTATTTTAGTTTGCAAAGTGTACATCATTTTTTTTTTATAATATGCTAAAAATTACAGAACAGTATGAGTTGGAAAGGAAGCTCTAGGTTAGGGATGAGTAAAAGCAAAGTCTCAGTGGAATAAGAGATCACACTGCATCGGAACACTGAGACACAGCTGTGGCACTGGGGAAAAGTTGGTGCAGAAGTGGTGAGAGGTAGGAGGTGAGACTTCAGACTGCCCAGCCAGGCCTCAGAGTCTGCACCAAGGCTTGTGGGAGCAGTAGTCAGCTCAGCAAGCCTTCTACTAAGAACCCCTCCAGAAAACACCCCATGATCAAAGGACTTACTCTACACAAGGCCCCCATACATATTAAGACATTTGCTCCAATTGTGTAAGTCCAAACCCTGTGCAGACATGGCATTCACAGTTGTGAAGATTAAATAAGATCTTGAAAATGTATGTCTCTATCTTGAAGATTCATATAATCCCCTTTTTCCGACTGGCCTTTTATTTAAATGTTTCCTGAATCATGTGTCCAAAGGCCCATGTTGATATAAAATCAGTATCTTCAAAATTCCTTTTTGTCTCTGATGACACAACTAGATTGTTGGTACTGTATTACTATGTTTTGTGGGGACTCTGTTCAAAATACCAGCAGTGGGTTTTATCGATATAAAATCATAACAATTTGCATCCATAGAATTCAACTCTTCCAAACCTCTCAAGAAGGTTTTGATATTTGTTAAGCCCTGAACGTAAAGCATTTTAGAGGTATGAATGCATCTGTAGTTCTTTTAAGGTCCTCAAACCTGGGCGAGTAAAAGGGATATGGAACTGTCAGGAAATTTCAGCAGTATGTGTTTCTGAGTTTACTGGGCAAGGAAAGATTGCCCACATTTGCCAAATTCATTCTGATAATCTGGAGAATATTGCTGGTTAGAAGACATTCATTCAATATCACTGAAATGATTCAGTCCATATTGCTATGATATGAATGTGTGTGTCTCCCCAAAATTTATACATTGAAATCTTAACCCCCAGTGTGATGGTATTTGGAGCTGGGGCCTTTGGAAAGTGATTAGGTAATGAGGGTGGAGCCCTCATGAATGGGATTAGTGCCCTTTATAACGAGACCCCAGAGAGCGCTCTCACTTTTTTCATCACATGAGGACATGTTGAGAGGATGGCCAAGTATAAACCAGCAAGCCAATCACTCTACCAGACACCAAACTGCCAGCAACATGACCCTAGATTTCCAGTCTCCAGAACTGTGAAAAATAAATATTTTTTAAGCCTTCCTGTTTATTGTATTTTTGTTGTAGTCCCTGAATGCACAAAGGCAATGGTGAAATAGCTTTATCTTACATAGCTTTTATGTCCCAACAACACCTGATTTTGGAACCTGAAGTAAACCAAAGCAGGGATAAGAAAGGGAACAGTTAAATTTCTCACCAACGCTTTTTTTTTTTTAAATAATAGCCATCCTACAAAGTGTATTATAACATCTAATTGTTGCTTTGAATTGCATTTCTCTGATGATTAGTGACACTGAGCCACTGATACATCTGATAGTCATTTGTATGTTTTCTTTTGGGAAATGTCAATTCAAGCCTTTAACCCATTTTTTAAAACTCTGGTCATTGGTTTTTTGCTATTGAGTTGTGAGAATTCCTTACATATTTTAATTTCCTCAAGAAAAGGGACGAGACAAGGACATGTTTAACATAATGACCACACAGAGGACTGCTAAGGAGAGGGTTGTATTGCCAGAACGGAAGGTAAAACTCTCCCAACAGACAAGGTGGTATCAGACTGAATGTTTGTGTCCCCTCAAAATTCATTTGCTGAAATATAATTCCCAGTGTGACTGTATGAGGAGGTGAGGCCTTTGGGAGGTAATTGGGTCATGAGGGTGAAGCCCCCAGGACAGAATTAGTGCCCTTGTAACTGGAGGAAGAGACCAGAGGTCTGTGTCTTTCAGGCCCGTGAGCACACACTGAGAAGTCTGCAGCAGGAAGTGAGCCCTTACCAGTATCTAACCATGCAGCGCTCTGATCCAGGACTTCGAGCCTCCCGGACGGTAAGAAATGAGTTTCTGTCGTTTATAAGTCATCCAGTGTACGGTACTTCATTATAGCAACCCAACACACTCAAACAAGTGGGAGAAACTGAATTTACTAGTCAGCTGTCTCATATCTTTATCTCATTTTACAAATGGAACTCTGACCAGTGCATATAAAACACTCCCCTAGAGTAGGTCCTTCAGCCACTGGTAGAATCTCTTGTCTGCCTGTTGCTCCCGGCTGCCACCTTCCTCCAACCCTCTGTTGGAGACAATCATGAATTCTCCAGAGGCAGCCACCCATCCCAGCACCAACACTGCCTTCTTACCCTCTCCATGACATGACTGCAAACACTCTCCTCCCTTTCCTGCCAAGTGGCCCAAGGATGCAGAGAAACCAAAGATGGCTCTTCACAAAAATGCAGTTCTGGACCCATCTGTCCTTGTCCCGCCCAGCACCGCTGAGTAGATGGACGAGGGACCATGTTAGCTGGCCCCCAGCCACTACCACAAACCAGGACCAAGCAGATGACTCCAGGGCCTGAGCCAAATAGAACTGTCCCCTTGGAAACCAAACCAAGAGGCAGAGAAGGAACATCAACTGGGATGGGGCACGGGGGCTGAGCGCCGATCATGTATCCGGACTGGCAGCCATCTAGGCAGGATCTTAGGCCACAAAAGTCAAGGAACCAAGGGGCTCCTAAGACAGTGAGGGCATGCGGCCCCTGTCCCAACACTGCAGCGCCCAGTCCTGCTTCACACGACACGTGGCTTCACTTCACTTTCTGACATTGAATCCCATGATGTGTCTGGATCCTTGCCATACATCTGCCTCCCAACTAAAGCCTTGTGTGTGTGTGAGTGAGTGAGAGTGTGTGTGTGTGCTGAGTGGGTTTTCTTCCATGCAAACAAAAGGAGGAAACATTGGCACGATACAGCCCCAGAAGACACCTTTCCCCACAGATCATCTAGGCAATGACTGGCAGCTTCTAAAGACTCCAGCACCAAGCCCTTCTTCAAATTGGGCAATTGCTCTCTGCAGGAACCAAAAGCACAGAGGACTGTTCATTTAAACATTTTAAACACTTGTTTCTAAAATCCCCAGAGCGTTGGCAAGGGTAGAGAGTGTGTCCACTGGAGTTGCACTCTTCTCATCTCTCTGAATCCAGCCAATCAGAGAGATCCATGGGCTTCTGCCCTTAAGGTGCCACTGAAAATCTGCCCACCATTTAATGTTTGAGGAGCCCACTTCAGATCTATCATCCAACTACTTACCAGACACTCTGATGTCCTTACAATGCTGGGAAACTGAGGCAGCTGCCCAAACTCTTCTTTGTTTAAGAAAACAACTCTCCATCTTCAGTCCCTGCCTCCACCATCTCTCTTTTACAAGAACCACCAATGGTTCATTCTTGCCCCTGATTCACCCCTGTCTCTACCAGAGACCCCTTCTCCCCCTTCTCGAAGTGGCCAGAGTGATCTTTTGAAAACTTAAATCACCACTGTGTCCCTCCCCTGCTAATACATCTCATGTGAATCCTTCTGTTACTGAGGATGGATTCTAAACTCACATCCACCTGCAGTCTGGTGGGATCCAGGCTCCACATCCTCTATGTTGATCTCTGGCCACATCACCTCATTCACCTAGCTGCAGCCACATCAGAAGTGCTGTCCATGGGAGGTCAGCCTACAGAAGCTCCACAGGGGTCTCCCCTTGATGACCCTCAGCCTGGCCACCCCCTCCATCTCTCACACACAGTGTCCCCGTCACTGTTGATCCCATCATTTTATCCTTTTTCTCCTTTACCATCATCACAGCACTTATCACTTTCAGAAATTATCTTGTGCCTTCATGTAATTTTATTGTTTTTACTCTGTCTCCACCTGCAAGATGATAAATGCCACCCAAGCCCAGGTTTTTGTTTTTTTCTTTCTTGCTCATTGCTGTCTATTCAGGTTCTAAAACAGTGTCTGGGACATGATCGAGCCTCCAAAAATATCTGTGGCGAGAACAATCCTCTAACTTGAGATGGAAAGAGTTATAGTTTTTCAGGTAGTTTTGTTCAAAAAAATTTTTTCCCATTTATAAGTTCAAAATACTAATTTCTACTTTAACATTACTTTTTCCCTGATAATGGAAATAATAGTCACCATTTGGGTTTGAAATACCACTCTGTGTTAAATACCTATGCAATCTGCATTTATTATAGGTCAACCAAAAAAAGAACTGGATATTACCTGTCTCCTATAATTGGATTGTATTTTCTGAGGAATCATGTTATTCTGGAGTTTTACCTTCTAATTTTCTTTGGTATTACATGTTTGTATTTCCTGAAAATAAATGAGCAATTTTTTTCCATTTTATTTGCAAACAAGGGAAAAAAAAAAAAAACATGAAAATCTGAAGAAGACAACAGAACTTCTAGACCTGATCTGACTCATATGTATTATTAGGGCATAAGGCTTCCCAGCAAAAGACTAAATATGTTTGTCTCTAGAAAACATTTTATTGAAACCTACCATTACCAACATGTTCTGTGGAGACAAATACAGAAGGGGACAGAGAAAATAGGGTCAACTGGATATGATGGTTTCCCCAAAACTGTCTTTTGTAATCCTGGTTAGCATCTGTTCACCTAGCTGCACTTGTCTCTCTCTGTCTTCTTAAATACTAACATCACCATTGAAGCTTCTGATGTATCCCACACGAGCACTAAGCTTTTCATCTGTATTATCTTACATAACTTTTACAATAACCTCGGAAAGCAGATGTTATAATGTCCATTTTACAGATCAGAAAACTTGCAGAACTATAAAATGCCAGGCCTTCACCATTCCACTCTACTTAGGTTTCCTTTTAGAGCTTCTATATGGATAGATTTCAGTCTGGAGAGGTCAAAACTTTGAAGCCACACAGAATCCTTTTACAAATCTGCCTGAGAAGATGCAAATGTTGCAGAGATTCTTTCCTTCCCAGTAAAAATGGAGAAATCTGAAGGCTGAATTATACTCACTAGTAAAAATGATGACAGAATTAATAACTACAGTGTGGAATTCATCATTACAAGTAACCTTTCTCGCTTCCCTTGATTTCATAAACACTGCATATTAAGTCTGGGCCAGATGCCTACAGACATCTTTGAAGACAGTATTTCATCATCTGAATATTCGGCCATTTGAAGAAAAAAATAGCTTGTTCCAAATTCCTCACCCTTGTAAATGTTTTTAAGATTTAATGGAAATATAGCTTCATGCCTGTTATTGCCTCTTAAATGACCACCCACAAAGGCCTCTCCTGTTATGAAAGACTTTCTCAGAATCCAAAAACTGTCTAAGAAAATAATTATTTCTTTTCATAACTCTTCTGAGTCTGTTTAAAGACAAGAAACTACACGGGATTTGATTAGAATCACAAATAGATCTAAGAGTAATAGTAAAGGATGATAACTAAGCTATAATAATCAGCACTCCAACTTGGGTTTCTCAGCAAATAATACTTTGATTTTCATGATTTTGTTTAATCTATAATACTCCTTCTCAGCATATAGCATAAACTTTGATTTCATGTTTGCATAAAAATAAGTACAGTAGCCATATTTGTGTTATGTCTTATCAACTGGAATTAAATTCATCATAAAATAAGGATTTTAAAGTTTTCTTAAACACTCAGGGCTCATCATATTTTCTACTCAAGCTACAGAAAATCATATGACTACTCCTTTTTAGATTACAGAACATCTTTTTCAAATGCTGGCTAACATCTAAATCAGGCAAGACCCTCACGGCATTTTCAACAGGAGTCTCTCCTGTTATTTATTTTGTCCAATCCTCTGCCTACATTCTGGTCATTATATTCATGGAACCAGGTTAGTTTGTATAAGTCAAGTTGGCTGGTCCAGATATTTGGCCAAACATTATTCTGGATGTGTCTGTGAAGGTGCCTTTTAGATGAGATAAACATTTAAACTGGTAACCATGAGTAAAGCAGATTACCCTCCACAGTGTGGATGGGTCCTAACCAATCAGTCAAAGGCCCTAATAGACAAAGACTGACCTCCTTGTACAAGAATTTGCCATCAGATGGCTTTGGGGCTCCAGTGGCAACTCTCCAGGTTGCCAACCTACTCCACAAAGTTTGGGCTTACCAGGCCTCTACACTTGTATGAACCATTTTCTTAAAATACTTCTCTCTTTCTCAAAACACACACACACACACTGTTTGTCTATTTGTTCTGTTTCTCTGGAAAACGCTAATACATATTGTTTCAAAAACGTCTGACATTGCTGTCATCTGCAATACAGTCTCAGCTTTTTTCTTTAGTTAACAGAATGTATTATAACCACATACATGGGTCTAACAAGTTCTGTTCTCTCAATCACATCCTTCAGTCATTCTGCAGTCGTTATAACATGACTTGAACTGGGTGGAGGCTGGAATTGTCTCACTCCCTTGCTCACAGTCAGCCAAAAGCACTAAAGTCACATCATCCACCATTCTTTTCTAAATTACAAATTTGAGATCACTGTTTCTGGAGGATCATTCCCCCAGGGTCTCAAATTAAAAGATAATTTTACTTATTTTTTTCCTAAACTGAAAGTCATACATTCAAATTTACCACTGCTGATTGGGGGTCTGTGTTCCAAGTGCTGGACACGCAAAGACAAGGTGTGCGACCCTCATGAAGCTTAGTCTATTAAGAGAGACATTTTTTTTAAATGGCAAAAAATATATCGCTTGGCACTAATAGCACTACCAAACGACCTGAGACTTCAGCCCTAGCACTATCATAATGCTGTTTTACAATGAGGCAGAGGATGCCGGGGAAATCAACATGGGATGAATTGTGTCTGCCACCAAAAAAAAATTCATGATGGAATTCTAACCCCCAGTAACTCAGAATGTGACCATATTTGAAAACAGGATCTTTGCAGGTGTGACTAAGTTAAATGAGGCCCTTAGGGTGGGCCCTGATCCAATATGACTGGTGTCCTTAAGAGAAGAATAAAATTTGGACATAGACACAAACAGAGGGAAGATAGCATGAAGAGACACAGAGAAAACAGCCACCTAGAAGCCTAGCAGAGAGGCCTGAAACAGGTCCTTCAGTCGTGGTCCTCAGAAGCAAGCAAGCCTGCTGGCAGCTTGATCTTGGACTTCTAAAACTATGAGAACATAAGCTTCTGTTGTTTAAGCCACCCAGCCCCTGGTACATTGGCACAGCAGCCCTGGCCAACTAACACAGAGGTTAAGCTTACAAATTAAGTAGACCAGCAGCTGAAGATAGGAACACGTTAGCGTGTTATCATAAAGGCATAACCAGCCTAACTTGATGGCTGACTAGAAGTGAAAGGAGAAGGAAAGCAAGAGATGCTGGCAGACTTGGGTCATGAGATTAGTAATGATAAAAGTGGCCTCTAATTCCCTTCCACTCACCCCATCTCCAACACCCACCATACACATGCATGTTCTCATGGTGTGGCCTTGAAGCTCCTCCTATCAAGAGGCAGAATATACTTCTCCACTCCCTGAATCTAGGCTGGCCTTCTGACTTGCTTTGACCAACAGAATAAGACAGAAGTGATGTGTTCTATAAGTTCTAAGCCTATACCTCTAGAGATCTTGCAGCTTCCTCTCTCTTCCTTTTCTTGGGAATCCTGTGGTCACTACTATAGGATGAGCCTGGGCCAGCCTGTTGGAAGATGGATACAAGGACACATGGCTCATATCTCTATATCCCCAATCAACAGCCAGCCATCTGCCCAATGTATGAGTGAGGCCATCCACAGCTAGCCGACTGCAGACATAAGTGAACCTAGTTGGACCCAGCAGAAGAACCACGCAGCTGATCGCAGCCTACATTGCTAATCCATATAATTATGCACTTTAAAATGGTTGTTTGCTTGAAGACACAAGGTTTTGGGTGGTTTGGTATACTGCAAAAGTTAACTGATATACAGGATGAGTATAATTGTCTTTCACCCAAATAAGGAATTCAAGAGCAACACAATCTGGATAAAGAATCCTATCTTTTGACACACCATGCTTAAAATATCATGTTGTTCCTGTTTAGTCACTAAGTCGTGTCCAACTCTTTTTGCAACCCCATGGACTATAGACCACCAGGCTTCTCTGTCCTTGGGA
This sequence comes from Cervus canadensis, assembly GCF_019320065.1. Classification (NCBI taxonomy): domain Eukaryota; kingdom Metazoa; phylum Chordata; class Mammalia; order Artiodactyla; family Cervidae; genus Cervus; species Cervus canadensis. The sequence continues at coordinate 20,938,206 of NC_057404.1, read as the reverse complement.
ATTCCCAGGCAAGAATACTGAAGTGGACTGCCACTCCCTTCTGCAGGGAATCTTCCTGACTCAGGGATCAAACCCGCACCTTGCATTGGCAAGTGGATTCTCTACCATTGAGCCACCAGGAAAGTCTGGGACAATCAAGTAACCAATTGGTTAAACAGTCATGGAATTCAGAAAGGAGATGTTGCCTGGAAATAGAAATCTGAAAGACAGGTATGTGACTGATTTCCATGGGTGAGGAGATTGCCACAGGACAGCAGGAATACAGTAAAAGGAGGGGAGATCGGGGTGGGAATCCCAGGAACATTATATTTAAGGTCAAGCAAAGCTCGAGAGTCAATGAGAGGAGAAGATGCAATGAAGGACAGGAAGATGCTACAGAAGTCAAAGGAACTTCTCAACAGAGTCACAGAAATATATATATACACACATAACTAATAGGGCTTCCCTCATAGCTCAGTTGGTAAAGAATCTGCCTGCAATGCAGGAGACGCTGGTTGGATTCCTGTGTTGGGAAGATCCGCTAGAGAAGGGATAGGCTACCCATTGCAGTATTCTTGGACTTCTCTTCTGGCTCAGCTAGTAGAGAATCCACCTGCAGTGCAGGAGACCTGGGTTTGATCCCTGGGTTGGGAAGATCCCCTGGAGAAGGGAAAGGACACCCACTCCAGTATTCTGGCCTGGAGAATTCCACGGACTGTATAGTCCATGGGGTCGCAGAGTCGGATACAACTAAGAGACTTTCACTTCACTTCACTTCATGTAACTAATAAGAGTCCCAGTATTTGGGAATTATGAAGTCATTCCCAGGAGAGGGGATAATGGTAGTGATGGTGGAGCCCTTATCAGAGGTCATTAGAAAGAGTGGGAGAGGAGGGAAGGATTTGGAAACAATGCTTATCTACAAGGTTCTTGCTGAGGCTGGCAGATAGGTTATCTGGCCTGGATCACTATTTGCCTCTTTGCTCCAGGAATCTGTGAACCACTAAGAGAAACCAGCCTCGCTGTCATGTGAATTCATGACTTTGAAATGTACAGTCACATCATCTGAGCTCTTCAAGCCATCCAGCAAAAGAAGGAGACAGGCACCATCTAAAGGGAAAGGAAAGGTTGATGGGTGAATTTTTCAGGATGGGAGTGATAAATTTATTCCTAAGTGTATGGAATCACGAAGCCACAACTATGGATCAAAGTCCTGGAGAAAATGAGAGGGGAATGAAAAGATGGAGATGGCCAGAAATGAGACAAAAGGCTGAGGGAATTCACAGTGGGTGGCCACAAATCCTCACCTGGGAAGGGAACCAGTGGTAGGCGGAGTTGAGGAGAGTTGGCAATGTTTGGAGTTGCAGATACAGACAGTGATGACCCCGACAGAGCTTGGTGAGTGGCACTGAACTTGAGTACAATAAAAATCACATTCGTTAGTGTGACTGGGTTTTTCCAACAGCCTGCAACAGTTTGTATGTAGAACAAACAAGGCAGTTGGCTGGACTGACCCAAGACTGGGATTTTGAGGACAAATATAGAAGGACAAGGATTACGGGCTTTGAGGTTTTGGCAAGAGAGCGGTTAAAGTGATATATCATGGTTTCTGTGCTGGCTTAAAAAAAGAGAGAGAGAGAGAGGGAAAGTTTGACTGATGAGCTGGGAGAAAGGGAGGGTAGTACTGGGATCAGCAATCTTGGAAATAAATGAGTGAGGGAGCAGAAAGCTATGAGGCTGGTGTCATGTACAGTGACGCTGGAGTTTAAGGTTCCAGGAGCAGAGCTATTCCAAAGGATAAGGCCAGGGTGTGGGCGAGATAACTGGGTCACCAAAGCATTGTGGGAGGTGAAGTGTTGCAACTCTGAGACTAAGCCACTGAGTCCATCCTCCATGCACAAATGCTGAAGATCACCCTGGTGATGACAGCTGGGGGAGAGGGAAGACATTAGCCAGGTGCGTGAGCCTTCAGGAGAAAGGGGGAAGGGATAGGAAGATAAGATGGCCAGGAAGAAAGGCAGGATACAGTCTCTGGGAATTTCCCTGGGGGCTACAGGAATTGCATGGTTTTGTGTTATAGTGGCCAAGTAATGTTCTGGAAGCAACAATGACCACAGCTCCTCTGGGCCTAAGGGGTGTGAACAAATAAACAGCTACTGCCCCCCAAAATTGTATTCTCTTAGTGAGGAATTCACTTATAACAAAGGCAAGATTTAGAGAAAGGGAATTTATATTGCAATAAACCAAGGGTCCAAAGAAACCCTATGGAAAAAAGTTTGAAGGAGATCAACAGATGAAGGCAGTGGGGAGAGAAAGTCTGAGAGAAATGATAATGTCCTTCACTGGGGAATTGAATCATTATTACTTTCGTATAGGAGTTTTGTTTTCACAGATATCTCTAAGATTTGTCATATTTGGGTCCAGGCCAATTTGTCATATTTGGGTCCAGCAACAATGATGCCTTAGTATACAGTCAACATTCCTCTTTCCTTGGAATTATCTCAGGCATGACCAGAGATACTGTTTAGCATCTAGACGTATTCCTTGTTTTGAAGTTTAAGTAGTTCCATGAGTGGAACAAGAAAGCTTTTTCTCTGTAGATCACAACAGAACACAAGCCAGGAGGTTTTACAGGGATAATATGCCCTAGAAAGAGAGGGACAAATGCTCATCTGATAACCAGAGTTTTATTCTAGCAGCCCAAAGAATCTGAAAAACTAAAGATGAACAAAAGTCATCATATAAGCATGACCTCTTGACTGACATGGTCATTCAAAAGGTTTATTTTGAAGTTTTCAAATGGACAAAGACAATACTGTCTCACAAGGACTCATCTGCTAATAGCCTCCATCTGACACATAGCTGCTGGGAGTATAAGCGAGCGCATCTCTTCCAAGAAACAATTAACACAAAAGTCTTAAAAAAGGCCTATCCTTTCACCCAGCAGTTCTATTACTGGGTGTTATCCTAAAGAAATAATCATAGATATGCCCCAGGTTCAGCCATAATTGTCAACAACCCCAAAACCCAATATTTAGGAACACAGTTAAATAAATGGTCCGATAATCATACAATGAAATACTACAGAGACAGTAAAAGGGACATAGAGGCATATGAAATATTATGTGGCAAGTTAGTTATGATTTATTCATCTAAAATCAGGCTATAAAATTGTTTACAAAAAATAAAAATAAAAAATTTCTTATACATGATACCAATTTAAAAATGAAATATTATGTAGGCCTAGAACAAAGACTGAAAAGATATCCATTAGAATAGTATCTGTGATTATCTTTAGATGTTTGCAATATATATGGTTTTGATTTTCCTCTTTTCTCTGAACCTAAGAAAAATCTCCAAAACAAAAATGTATCATATCTGTAATAAGAAAAATTAATACCATGCTTTTATCAGTTTCCAGATATAAGATATTCCAAAACAGTACCTTAGAAAATCAGGTTTAAATATATTTTTTAAATTAGGCAGTGAAGTATAAAGGAAGAAAGTATTCCCTGTTCTTGAAAATGCAGAACAAAAGAAGTATTTGTCCTCATTTTGAAGAGAAAACTCTCTTTTTAGCAAAAGTCCTTTTTGGGTTGGTGGTTAAAGGAATGTTCCTACCTCTATGTTCTGATCCTTTTTGAAACAGGGGCTGATATCTGTAAATTCCCAGAAGGAGTCAAAGGTTATTTTTCTTTTCAAATGATCAATAAAGATTTTAGCACATATTCTGTGCCCTGCACTGTATTTAATATGCAGGTTATCCAAATAATGTTTTTTTTTTAAACTCAAGGCATTTATAAATCAACGAAGAAAAAGCTGCAGCTATTTAAATATAGCAGACATATAGACCTTATTAGATCTTATTAGCAGACCTTATTAGATCTTATTAGAACAATAAGCATTCAAGCAGTGTTACTATTTATGAAGACTTCTTAAATACCATATATGCCCAAATATAAGAATAGGCATTTTCCCAAAATTCTCCTGAAAAGAGGGATATTCGAGTATTTCTAAAGGCTCTCATATTGCAGGACATTCTCTACTTTATTTAAACAACTCTGTAATGCTTGGGAAAGACTCATTACCCTAAAACGACCTCAGTATATGCTTTTCTGAGAAACCGTCAGAGGTCACATGACAGAATCAGTTACAGAAGAGATAGAGATTTAAAACAGATTTTGTCATTATTCCTGGAGTGAGGCCCCATAACGCAAATGTTTAATATCACTGTAAACAAACATTTAAAAAATAACTACCTAAGTGAGTGTAATGCATATTATTTAACATTTACTTTATTTCTGGGTGTGTATTCAATGCTACTGTAATAAAAAGAAATGGTTTCAGAAGGCAAGCTCCCCTTCCATCATAATGATAACGACTAAGAGAACATTTTATAGTTTATAAACACTCCCCAAAACATCATCATACTCAATTTTACTACTTACAGTAAAAGGATGAATTTGGGAAAGAAAATTTTGGTAAGATGAAACAATATTTATTTTAATGCACATAAATAGGAATCAACTCATTGAATTTTTTTTAGAAACTTGTTTTTTAAGACCAGTTTAATTGGGGGAAATAATTTTAAAATGATTCCTAATGAATCTGTTACTAGCAGAGTAAAAATATCAATTAGCAATGGAGGCCTACTTCCTAAAACAATAAGCATTTGACATTGTAAAGATGATTCCACTCTCTTTTACATTTTTTTTTCCCAGCTCTTTGCACACTATGCAACCCTTTTAGTTTGGCATCACAAGGAGAAAGAAGTAAAGGATTTCATTAGCACTGCTACATGGGCCTCAGAGTATGTTCCCAACTTCAGAGGCTATTTCACTTTCTAGCTTGGATGATTAATTTTAATCCAGAAAAAATTTAGCCATCTAGTAAAGGGCTATAAGATCCAAAATAAAACTTAATGTTTGATTTACTAATTAAACTGTTCTCTTGACATTGTCAACAGAGCAGATCTTAACCGATGCAAAGATCTGAACTTTCAACTAAATTTGAAAGCTTTATTGCTTGCTCCTGACAGAAGAGAATGGAAAGCAGCTCTCCTATTGAGACTACTAACTCACATCTACCCAACTCGGCCAGCTCCCTGCCCCTTTGCTAAGCAAGAGAGAGGGAGGGAGATCACTGGTGGGAGGAGGTGAATTCACCCTTGGAAGATGCTTTGTGAATTTCTAAAGTTGAAATAATGAGTCGGGCAGACCCCCGCCCCCACCAAGCCCCTTCTTCTCTATATATAACATTCTTTATTTTTCTTTCTTGGCCCCTCACACAGTTTAAAGGAGATGACTGACAGCTGCAAGGAAGGAAGGAAGGATAGATGATAGACTGATATATGTGTATACATACGGAGACAGATACAAAATAATTTATATGCAACATATATTACATATATTTTAAATATATATATATCATATGTTATGTGATCTATGTCTCTCCTACTAAATTAAAGCTCCTGAGGGCAGGGACAAACACAGTAAAGTGTAGGTACCCAATAAATTTCATTGAATGAAAAAAGAACTACAAAAACAACAAAAAACCCAACCTTGACAAATTCCTCCTGTGCTTTCCTTCTATCTGAAACGTCCCCTCTATCTCATTCTCACCTGCCCAAATTCTCTGTTTTCCAAAGCCCAAACCAAATGCAACTGCCTCCTCAAAATTTTCTGTGATTCTTCCAGCCAAAAAGAAACTCTTCATCATCCAGATGACCACAGCACGTTGTCTGATCTCTTCTCAAAGTTCTACCCATCTTCTAGCCTACTCTCCATAGAAGAGAGGCTCTATCTGAAAGCCACATTCCCGCTGAAGGTGGCAGGTTTTTATTTATCTTTGATTTCCTTGTCACCCATCGATTCATCCACCTTAAGGCAGCCGAGCATGGTGGTTAAAATGAAAACATGGGCTCAGAAGTTCGACATGAGAGACACAAATCCTAACTGCACCGCCTACTGACTCTTACTGGCTGCGTGATCTTGGTTAAGTCACTTCACCTCTCTGAACCTCGGTTCTCTCATTTTTAATAGGTAATATGCAGCACTGATAATAGTACCTACCTCTAGGGTTATTTTGATGACAAAATGAGTTAATCTACGTAAAGCACTTCGAAAGTCTTCTGAAATGTTATAGTAAGTGCTCAATGCAAGAACTCTATTATCGACTCAGTCTAATGTACCGAGGCTCTCCTATGCGCCAGGCACACTGCTGGGCTAGCATATCAGTGCGTGCTCAGAAGGGACTCTATAAATATTTGAGGATTGACGGATAAGACTGAACATTGACTCAGCTCTTTATTAGTCAATAGCAAAGGTCTTTCCAGGTCCAAGGTCTCACTTAATTTTAACAACCATCCTAGAGGATGGATGTCATCATTCCTACTTTTGTGCAGAAGCAAATGGAGTCCCTTCTGCTTTGAACTACACAAGCACATATTTGATGGGTGAGGAGTCTCTATAGTGTTCACCTCACAAGCCCTCCAACTTCTAGAGACTTTTTTCCGTTCCCTCCTGCAGCTCCCTTGACTTCACATGAAGCATCTTTTTTAGCATCTGTTCAGCCTGACTCCTGTCATTAGATACATTCTTGTGTGTTTATAATGCACCACTGATTTGTTTCAGACTAAATCGTGGGATCTAAAAATAAAGTGATGTTGAACATATTTCTTTGCATATTAACTTTAAAGAAATAGATTAATCTTTTAGAAATAATCAAAAATGAATGATCCACTCAGCATGTAGCAGTTACCAAAAAATAAAAAATTAAAATTACAATGCCTCAGATCCCCACTTTTCTGCCCTTATCTTTTCTGAATTTATTAATTTAAGTATATACTTCATAACTTTTCATTTTAAAAATTAAGAGGTCTAGTGAGCCTACGGTAAACCAATAATCTTCTTCCCTGGGGACGCTTCAATGAAGGCAGGATTCATTTACTCTCCAAGTCAAATTCCCATTTTCAAAAATGACACTGTAGAATTGTCCTCATTATCCTAAGAGGTGGAGCAAAGAACAATAAATGAAGGGACAGGGACTTCCCTGACGGGTCCAGTGGTTGGGACTTCACTTTCCAACGCAGGGAGTGCAGGTTCAATTCCTGGCCAGGGAGCTAAGATTCTACACGCCTTGCACCCAAAAAGCAAAAACGGAAAACAGAAGTAGTGTTGTAACAAATTCAATAAAGACTTTTAAAAAATGAAATAAAAAATAAACAAAGGGACACATAATGGTATAAAAGCTTTCTGAAATTTCAACCATTTTCTAACACATCTGTTTTGTCCACAACAGGCCAGGCGTGACGAGGGATCCTGAGGTGAAGAAGGCATAATTTCTTCCCACAAGGAGCTTCTGAATGGCAAGGGAGCTGAGATTTACAGAGAAGGAACAAGTCAGGATGGAAAAGGAATGGGAAGTACAGTGATGGGAGTGGGACAGAGAAATGAATTCTTGCTGATGTAAAATGATGCCTCATCTATTATTTGATAAATCATTTAAAAGTTTCCCCTTACACACAGACACGCAGAGATACACACATCCATTCTGGCAGTATGCTTCTTTTTCTTCTTTGCAAACGGAAATCACTCTCACCCATGAGCCCTTGGGTGTTTATCTTAAGTCACCAACCAGGCTTGGCGGCATCATTTTAGTCAATTCACTGTTTTCTTATTACTCAGAAAGGGTTACATCTGCAAAAAATATACATTCTGGTTGCAACACTAAATAATGAAGCAAACTGTGGTTTATAAAATGCAGTCATTCCACGCCACATTTCATTTTGGAAGAGGGAGGGCTACCGTTGACTGTGAACAATTACCAAATCGTCAATGGAATTCAATAAATGTTGTTTAAAAAAACTAATTATTTCTTACAATAACCAGCTACTACTGCCACTTCCGTATTTGGAGGTTTGTAAACTACTTCCATTTGAAATGTAATTGATTCCATTTTTATCATTTGTTCAAGTTTATGTGGTTGTTCTCATCCTAAGAGATGATAACATCTATTTTCAGCAAATTATACATTATAATTCCTCATTCAAAAGCTGTAACAGAAAACAAAATGCTAATTTATGCTGTAAACGAAACTACAGAATCATAATCATTCATTGTTAACTTTAGGGACTGAACTGCTACTGGAAATAATAAATTGGATCAAAATGTGGTAGGGGGTGTTGGTGCGAGTTTTTCTTTTCTTTGTGCTTTTTTGACTTGTTTTGTTTCGGTGTTACACAACTAACACACTTTCCAATACGCTTTCAGGCAAGAGATTACATGGATGTTTCATCTCCTCCCAGATATAAGCCAGACATTCTTAGCCCCACAGCTATTACCTGCGGTTCGATATTTCAAATCTACAGGAAGATGTGCTCACAAAGCAATCAGAATCACAAGCTAAAGAGGGCCAGCATGTTAGAACCCCACAACTGGTTTTGCATATTTCATTAAGCTTCCACATCTATACTGCCCTTTACCCCAGGGATCACCACCCCCTTCTCTGCTCCTCTCCCATATAAGCATCCTTTGCAACACCTTGTCAAGGTGAGCCTTGCCCCATGGCAAACTTCCCTTCTGTGTCAAGGAATACATGGACTAAACAAACAAACAGAAATTTGGCAACTCTAATAAATCAGGTCAATTCTTAAACAAAAAAGAAGGGAGTGGGGGACGTAGTTCCCCCATTCCAGACACTCTGCTTTCCTTAAAAAACAATCTTCAAGTGAAAAGACGATAGCATCACCTAATGGTATTTTCTCCTTTCCTTTTTTTTTTTTTTTTTTGCCAAAATATAACTCAAAAGAAAGAAAGATTTTAATATAATTATGTCAAAGATGTGAATTCTTTGAAGGAACCAAAAAGCCACACTGACGTCTGGAGTAAATCACTTTTCTGCTGCCTTTTGATTTAATGCCGTCTGCTGTCCACATTTACCTCTCCGCCAGCAAAGTGTGATCATTGATTTCCTATGGTCTCTCTCTCTGGGAGGAAGTTCTGCTTCCTTGATGATGACTACGAAGGGTAGGTGACCCCATTCTCATTCCAATGCAAACCCTGCACTTCTACATTTCCGCCAGGGCTGCCGGAACGTGAAACTAGAGAGAGGCTCTTTGCCCTCTTCGTTGAGACGACTGTCTTGCTGTAACTACTGACATTTAATGTTTTCCCTCCCCTTCCCACAACTATATTTTGGAAGATCACAATACAAGGGATGAACCACTAAAAGGCATTAGTTCATGATGGACATAAATGTTAGGTGCATGAATTGGTACAGAAAACACCTGTTATAACATGGCCGTGACCAGAAAGGTAAATCTCAGTCTTAATATCAAGCACAACTGTATACAGAACAAACCCAAAATGATATGAGTTTGCTTATAAAAGGAGAGTTATGACTCAAAAATATGTGCACCACACATACATAACTATACATATATATTATGAGCTAGGGTTTTGGTGCATCTAAATGATTATTTATAAAATTATTGTATTCAAGTATCTTAGAATTACATTTCTTCTATAAAGTTATATTTTCCTGATACCCACATACATTCAGAAAGAGCCCTCCACTAAACCGTAATTATCTGCTATTGGGAGCTGGCAATCTGAAGACCCTGTCTATCTCTCAACCTGGATCAACTATTCAAACCAAAAGGAATGGTAAACTCAAGCATTTAGTCCATCACCAAGAAAAAAAAAAAAAGCATCCGGTAGTTATGGCTGATTTCACCAAAAGAGAAGACTCCACCTCATTCCCAAACAGAACTATATCTGGCTATATATTAATTAAGTGAAAGTCACTCATTCGTGTCCAACTCTGCAAACCCATGGGCTGTAGCCCGCCAGGCTCCTCTGTCCCTGGAATTCTCCAGGCAAGAATACTGGAGTGGGTTGCTGTGCCCTCCTCTAGGGATGTTCCTAACCCAGGGATCGAACCTAGGTCTCCTGCATTGCAGGCGGAAGATGGCCCAGTTTTAACTAGCACTGAGGTCTGAGGCAAGGCACTTAACTCTATGCCTTACTTTCTTCATCTATAAAATGGGAACAATAATAAAAGCATCTTACTCATATGTTGTGGAGATTAAATGAGTCACATACTTTATTTGGAACAGTATTAATAGATGGTAGCTATTATCACTGCACTTTGGTTCCCAAGTTTTAGGCTAACAAAACTTTATGCAGAAAAGAGAACAATATTTTCAAACTGGTGCCTTAAAAAAGCTACCTTTACTGGAAGATCCACAACAAACTCGGGTTATTCCAAGTCTCTTTTACTTTTCTGTCTACATAGCAGAGACTCATCCAACGATGAAAAAAGTGGAATTAGGTGAGCTGGATTTAGAGCTAGATTTCAAAAGTGTATTTAAGGTAAATCTATAGAAATGTACCTAAAAACTAGTTTGTAGTTCATACATTCATCTTCGGGAGAATTTAAAAAAAAAAAAAAAAAAGAAGCCGAGTTTACATTTTTTCAACTTTAAGATACTGGCTTTCTCACACTCTTGCAAATTGAGGACATTCCCAAGCTCTGGCTCATCTCAGCTGTGTTATCACTTCAGGAATTAAGAAATACCCAGAAAAGGGGGGGGTGGAAATATTGAGTTCTTTACAGTACATGGACTGGATAAAAGAAATGTTCCTAAAAAAAAAAAAAAGAAATATTCCTCAGTGGACAGCTTCTGCTTCAGCTATCCATATTCATGGAAGGAGTGCCAAGCACCCTCCCCCGCCAAAAAAATAGACAGCACAAGCGCTCAACAACTTACCCAAATCCATTAATGATTTTGCACTGAAACATCTATCCTGCTTGAAAAGATAGAATGAGTATAAAGAATTACAGGTCTTGGCTAACAAAAGTCCCAGGGCTGAATTCAAAACAGTCACTCTCTACTCTGAGAAGATAGTCTGTGTCCTTATAAGGATGCCATTTTCTATTTCTAGTCTGGCAATTTGAAGGAGTGGTGGGGGGAGGGGACAGGAGAGAAAGAAAAGTTAAAAAGCACAGTCAAGTCTGCTGGTGATGATGCTTTTTTCGCAAACTCAGGTTTAAGCTACCCTGTAGCTAAAGAAGCGGTCAATCGGGTGAATAAAGTCAGATGTCTGCCCTCGTGGACACCCAAGCAGTCAGCTAATTGGCTTCATTTTTCACTTTCCGTTGATTGCTTCAATATCATAATAGACCTGGACTGCTTCAATCTGGGCTTATAGCAGGACAGCTAAAGAAGGTGACCCAGGTCCAAGCTGCCAGCAGGACCGACCAGTGCACGGTCAGCTTCATGATGGAGTTGGAAAGCTTGAACAACTATGGGAGAGACTTGCAGGTTGAAAAAGCACAACCTAGAAAGATAGAGTTAGGTTCTGGAAGCTTGCACTACTGCCATCCCTAGGCGTGAAACTGTAAATTAAAGAATGGTCTGTTGTCTGCTACGCTGAGCCAAATCAGAGACATTTCACATACACACTTTAATTGGGGTTTTCATTCTAATTGAAGAAATAAATTCCACCTAAGCAGATGCTTCCCCGCCCCCACTCTCACTGTGGTATGTTTTGCACGTTGGCAAGTGGGTGCAAAATTTCTGCAACATGGTCTCTTCAGATATAAGATGGAATTTCCCAGTTTTTAAATGGTAACAGATGCAGTTTCGGCTCTAATACACATTGGGCTCTCTCCAAAAAATTCACCCCAACCCAGCCTCCCCCTGCTTTAATAACAAAATGTCACAGGATAAGTAAAAACCTTCCAGTCAGCAGTGATTCGTGTTTGGGTTTTCCGGGTTTGGGTTTTTGTGTTCAGTGATGAATAAACGCCCCAGTTGTTCCCAAATTTCCAGGTCTCTATATGAAGAACCCCCATCTTCATTATTTTTTTCACTTGCTTGTTTATAACCAGAGGTGTTATAATCATGTTTCTTGCGAAAATGAAAGCAATCAAAATGCCTTGTAATTCCAGGAAAAGAGCTTCTTAGGGAGACATGCCTGCCTGCTATTGATGTTGTAAAAAGGCTCCTTTTACATGGTATTAAATGTTGAGAGCATATCATATTGATCTAGAAATAAAAAGCTTGACTTTTTTTTTTTAGTACAGTGAACCCTTACCTTCATCAGCACTTTCTAACACTAGGAACAGGGTTTTATGTTTAATTGAGGTGTAGTAAACAAATTATATTTGAAGAACATTGCTATTTTTAGGTAATGGAGGATTTGTAAGCCTTTTGGCAGCAATTCAGGTAAAAATCATGAATAAGTCTCACTCTTTCAAATTTGGCCCAGGCCTCCCCCTAGCAGCTCTGCCTAGAGTCCAAGATAGGAGTTAGGGTTGCCTTTGTTTAATTAATCCTTTTTCTCCGAAGGTATAGTTCAGGAGCAGGTTTCATAGCCCTTTGCCCATGTTCCAATGCTGAAAATGCAAACTAGCGATCAATAAGAGACTAGGTCCTTATACCTATATATTCTTCATCCCTGAAAACGGTGATAGGGCCAGGGTAGAAGCCGCAAATCCTGGTAGGACGCACTGCCTGAATAACTGCCCCTACCACCAGATATTAAAGCCTCGGTAGCACTTTGAGGGCACCTTTCTCTAATGATGTACCTCTCTCATTTGTTTCTGTACTTTATCTTAAAGTTCATACCGCACCACTGGAAGAAGCAATCAATATTTCCGATAACCTCCCTTTCTCCACCGTGCAATTCACTGCGCTAAGGGTAGCGCGCCACCCAGTACCGGCCCGCGAGCTAATCACCCTGCACAAAGCAGCTGCTTTGTCAGAAATTCTTTCCGATTTTCTTAGCAACGTGAGTTTCCCTTTCCAGAAGAAAGATCTTGCCTTTTGGGAAAAGGTTTTTCCAAATTAAGTTAAACTAACTTCACCCGAAGAGACTGCTAGTTTTCCTCTTTTCTTTTTAAAACGCCACCCCCGCCCCTTCTCTGGTTCTCTCCTTCTTTTACTCCAATCCTGCCCCGCACCACCACCCTCTCTCGCCCACCTCCTTCGGTTTCCAAGGAGTTTGCACGTGATTGCCTGTCTTGCAAAATCCGGCCGTAGCCCTTTGCTACGCTCTCAAACCACTTGCTTCCTATCTCGTTAAAAATGTTGCCAAACCTCCCATCGCTGTAAAGCTGTATCACTCTGAGCTTCCCTACACCCAAGTCTCCTTTCTCTCTTCCTTGGGAGAAAAACCAAGTGCCTGACTTTCTCGGCCGGGAGGTGCAGGTCGGAGGTACGCGTCTGGAAACTTATCCTAATGCATCTGACTCCAGGACTGCGGGAGGCGGGGTGGGGGGCGGGGAAGGCGCGGCGCGGCCGAGGAATCCCGAGTCCCGGCCGGGCTTGTGCGGGATGCACTGTGGCTCAAGCCTTTCCTACACCTCTCGGTCCTCAAAGACCAGCTGGGGTTGGTTTCTGACTCATCGACAATCACACACACACACGCACGCGCACACACACATACGCACACGCACACACACACACACACACACACGCAGGCACCCGGACGCCAGCTCCTGGAGACCTGGAGTTTGCGGAGCCGGAAGGGTCGTTGGCTCTCGGCAAATCCGGAGCCAGCTCGCGAATGAATGGAGAGCACCCGAACCCCACCAGACAAGGCAGGGTGGCCTGGAGAAAGCACCCAGCGCCGGCCTCGAGCAGCGGGGCCCCCCTCGAGCTACCCAAACCCAGCGCTCGCCCGACCACCTCGGCAGTTTCTCCAAGTTTCTACTCACAGCGGGGGCCCCCCCTTTCCCAGCTGCCTCACCCTGAACCTCGAACTTCACGCCCCTGGGTCGCCCCCCGCCCCTCCGCCTTCCGTAGCTCCGCGCCCGGTCAGGGACCCGCGCGCTTCCCCGGAGCTGCCCAGATGCCCCCCACCCGCGGCGGCAGCCCGGCAGTCTGGCCAGAGCTCGCCGCCGTCTCCCGCTGCTGCTGCCGCGGCGACAGGAGCCTCTGCGAGGCTCCCGGGCCACCCTTATGTATTATTCACTCGATGGCCACGGCGCTTTCTGGAAAGCCCATGCCAGAGATGCGAGGTCTTCGCCCGGCGACTACGAATTCGGCGATTTCAGCTTTTTGGAAACTGAGGGTGCTGCGGGGGCGGCGGAGCTCGTTTTTCGGTTGTTTTGCTTTGCGGGGTTGGCTTCTGTTTTTTTTTTTTTTTTTTTTTTTGGCCCGGAGCTCGCAGGAGCGCGCTGCGCCCCGGGCCCGAGAAGGAGCGCGCCAGAGCCGGCGAGTGCGGCGGGCAGCCGGGCTAACCGCCCTGGCTGGCGAGCGAGCTGGGGAGAAGAGACGCCCCGGTGGCCGGGAGAGATGGGCAGAACCGAGTTCTTTTCCTCGACGCCCCCGCCCCGGCACCCGCCCCTCCGGCCCGCTCCCCCGGCAGCTCTCGCTCTGCGGGCCCGGGAATCCCCCGCGCCCCGGACCGCCCACCGAGTTGCTGCTGCCTTTCACCGTTGCTCCTTCACCTCTCCTCCCGCCCTAACTTTCCCCAGCCTGGACTCGTGCGCGTACACACACACAGACAGACAGACACACATACACACACACACACACACACCCTCTCCCCTCCCTGGACTCCAGCTCCACTTCCCCGTGTAGTTTGGAAATGACAGATGCCTGTAGACTTTCACCAAACAAGCGGTGGGGGCAGCAGACTACAACAGTTATTTAATTAAAAGGCATTTTCCCCCCTCTCTCTTTCTCGCTCTGGCTCCCAGAATAGCTTTTGCACCCCTAGACCCTGAGCACACGCCTGTCTCTCCAGGTTACCCGCGGCCCGCTAACACCCATCTTCCACGCCCCCCCTTCCGGCGTCTACCCCCAGCTTCTCCGCGCCCCCCAAGTCACACCGACAAGCACACCTGCAGGCCGGCGGCGGGGAGCGTCGAGGGCACGATGCAGCCGGACTGCATTGCACAGTCATCAAAGTTAAGTGTGTGTGTTTGTGGGGTGCTTGTGCGCGCCGGGGGAGGCGTGGGGTCATGGGCACCGGAGCATCCACTCTGCACCCCCTCCTTGGGGTCAGGGGACGCCTCCACTTGAGATTGCAGCCATTTTAGGGAAAGGGGTGGCTCGGGGCCCCGGGGGAAGTGGAGGGGGAACAGCACGTCGCGGGGGACTCACAGCTCTGCAGCCCCTCGGCGCAACTGGAGGGCGGGCAGGCGCCGGGCGCACAGGGGCGCGGCGCCCGCGGCGACTTGGGGAAGGTTGCGCTCGAGTTCCCTGGTTTTGCCTGGAGTTGTTCGGGGTAACGTGCCGGCTCCTGCCTCGCTCTCCGGTTCCCGCTGGGTTGGGAGGTTGGAAGGGGAAGGTTTGGATGGCAGATTGGACAAGGGAGGGACGCGACAGACCCTGGAGACCAAAGAGCTAGTGCTGGGGGAAGGGGGACACCTCCTCTAGCTGGTTGGCACTGACCCAGACGGTGCGACCCACTTGGCCCCCCAGCCTCCCCACCCCCTCCCAAGCCTCTGCCTCCCCGCCGAGTGCCAAGTGAGCGCGCGGCGAGGGGCACGGGGCGCGACGCCGCCAGGCACCGAGCCAGCCCTTACCTGGTTGGAAGGGGTTTCCCAGGAGGAGCCGTAGTTGTAAAAGAAGGAAGAGAAGAAGGTGTCTTCCGACAGCCCGCAGCCCGCCATGCTCTGGATGCAAATAAAATGAGGAAAGGGGGGGTGGTAAAAAAAAGCACACACACAAGCAACCAAAAATTTTCAAAATCAAATTAAACCAATAAGCGAAGAAGAAATTCTCTCGAAAAATAAAAGGAGGGGGAAGGGAACGGCAAAGGGAACGGAAACTCTCAGCGGTGCTCCCTCTCCGGCGGAGGAGGGATGCTCCGGCTGCCGCCGCCGCCGCCGCCGCCGCCGCCGCCTTCTCAAGAAGGTACCTAGAGAGGTTCGTCCTGACTTGAGCAGCCGCCGCCGCCGCCGCCGCCGCTGCTGCCTGTGCCGGCTGCGTGTGTGCGCGCGTGTGTGTGCGTGTGCGTGAGTGTGGTGTGTGCGCGCAGAGCGAGAGACCGCAGGGGAAGCGAGAGGGCGAGAGAATGAGCGAGCCGGGATGGAGGGCGCAGAGGCAGAGCGGCCGGGCGTGTGCGCGCGAGGGTGCGTGCGTGTGTGTATGTGTATGTGTGTGTGTGTGTGTGCGCGCGCGCGCGCGCGCGTGTGGCTGGGTGTGCGTCTGTTTGGGGAGCTCACCGGAGAGCCGGGGCCGTCACGTGGGCGCGCTGACTCCGCCGGCTGCCGGGGACAGCCTGTACTACAGCCCCGGCCACTAAATCAGCCCGCGCCGCCAGACCTTTGCAGCCCCCCCACGGCCAGCGGCCAGCCATCCCAGCGGGGCCGCGCGGGCCGCGGGACAGCAGGGGGCGACGGATAGGTGGGTGGTTAAGGAGGGGGTCGCCCCAAGCCTGCACAGGAAAAGAAAAGATGCCGGTGAGGAGGCACATGTCCCCCGCTGTGCCCCGCACCCTCCTGTCCAGCCTTCCTCCCAGCCTCTTTGAAGATTTTTTTATTTTTAATTCCTAAAATTGCTTTCCCTTGCAGAGACCACTCGTACAGCCACGGGGAAATTATTTTCACATAGTTGCTACGTCTCGATTTTTTTTTTCCTTTCCTGGTGCCCCACGTCTCCCGCGCGCGCGCGCCCGCAATCACGCAGGCACACACACACCCGTGGCCGCCTCCTCCCATCCCAAATGCAAACCCACTTCCTTTTGCCGGTTGCTGTAGTTAAGCTAAGTCAATGCTACATCAAACTAGGCTAGGCTGAGAGAACTGGAAAGTGGATTTAGGGGACAATACTGCCCCAGCAGGAAGAAAGGTTCTAGTTTGGCATTCTGTTGATTTAACAGTTGAAAACGCAGAAGGATTTTGTAGTTTCTGCATTGAAACTCAGGCCCCTTGAGTGATAGTTCTTTAAATGGAGCAATTTTCTTAAGTCTATTGTATGTTATAAAACTGTAAACCGATAAGCCCGCCCCCAAAATGGTATTTTACAGCCAAACCTTTTTCTCAATTTTAATAATTGAATAGCCAATTTTTCCCCCTGCAAAAAGCCTGCTCTCTCCAACTTTTTTCAGATATTTACAGTAAGTAGAATTCTAATAAAAATCGGCGTATCAGTGTAAGGTACTCCTACAAGTGTTTGGATCCTCTCAGGAAAACTTGGAACAACCTGTAATTTATACTGTTTTTTTCTGAGTCTTTCTTCCAAAAATGCTACCCATTTTTATGCAAACCAGTTGTGTTTTTCCAAGACTCCATGCTTCCTCTTTTAAATTCCCCACTTGAGGTGAAATCCTCTGTGAAATAAACATTTCCACAGCAACCCAGTGATGTCACAAACATTGGCTCCTAATTTCAGAGGGGAAATAAAGCAAGAGAAAAGGATCTCTCTAGAAAGACAGGTTCCGTTTTCTTGCAAATAGCATTGCTCCTGGTAGAGACTGAGAAAACAGACTCGATTTCTGGCTAAATACTTGTTTTCTTCTTCTGAGATTGAAAGAAACATCAAATGTTTTTCAAAGAAACATCAAATGATTCTTAAAAAAAAGTCACCATCCTCTTTCCTGTGTTCATGAAGAATGGTGTTTCAAATCAGTGGTACCTAATCACACTGACCACTAGAGATTTTAATAAAGGGGGAAAAGATTTTTTTTTTCCTAAAAAATCATGTCAGAATGAACATTGAGGGACAAAATTTAATGTACTAACTTCAGATCCAAATAATGCCAAATGACCTGGCTTCATTAAATACAATTGTTTTTAGGAAGTGTTAGACCCTCAGTAAGTCTATTCAGTTATCAAAATTAGTGCTGATCTTGCCAATATTGAATAGAGGGGCTTCTATTCAATATTGGCAAGATACTGAATAGAACATTCATCATTCAATCTGTTGTTTCCTGGAGCTCTGGGCTGGGAGAAAGAGGGAAACATTCTTCATGCCCTCCTGCCTTTAGCCCTGTACAATCTCATGCTTATCCATATTAAATGTAAAGGGGCTAGAAAATAGAAATTAGGCCCAATGCCTGGGCTTTCTTAGTCTTCCTATCTAAATTAAGTCCTTTAGATAATCTTTCTACAGAGTACTGTAAAGTGTTTTTCATATACACTTTAGCTCAAGTTTACATCCTGTTCTTGCAGCCACTTATGATTCCCTGTTTGGGCTCAGGTCCCACCTCCACCCTAGGAGAAGTTAATTCTGTCTCTGTGATCCCCTTTCCTATTTGAATGAATAGATTTATTCCTCATGACAATCCTGGAAGAATCAAGACTCTAAACCCACTTCATAGATATGGAAATAGGCTCAGATGTGCTAAATAACCTGCCCGAGATCACCCAGCTACAAAGTAGTGGGAGTTAAACCCAAACTTTGGAACCCCCACCTACCTCTCACATAAAGATCTGAGCCCATCAGAGCACTGCTGTTCCATGACCATATCTTTCATCCCCCCAAAAGCAAAGTCAGTGTTTTCTCCAACTGCCCAAAGTTGTGATATGTATACATCCATGAGATGTGTTCATTTAAAGGTTGATTGCACATTCACCAGCTCATCCACTCTTTGTGGGGACCCTGTTGTTGTTGTTCTTTAGTTGCTCAGTCCTGTCCGACTCTTTGTGACCCCATGGACTATAGCCCACCAGGCTCCTCTGTCCATGAGATTTTCCAGGTAAGAATACTAGGGCGGGTTGCCATTTCCTACTCCAGGGGATCTTCCTGACCCAGGGATCAAACCCAAGTCTCCTGCACTGGCAGGCAGATTCTTTATCACTGAGCCTCCAGGGGAGCCCTAGGAGCCCTGTTAGGAGGCTATTATTATTTTTGTTTTAGAGATGAAAGGACTAAGGCTCAGGTAAAAAGACTCAACTTCCTATCCTATCCAGAGCTAGTACATAGCAGAGCTAGGTCCTGAGCCAGAGATTTCTGGTTCGTGACTTTTTTCTCTTAAAAAAGTAGTCTCTCCCAACTCCAAACACACAGGAAAGTAGGTACAGGTATCCACTGAGTAGGCTGAGGACCTACAGACATTGGAGGTGGGGAGGAAGAGTCAGGAACAGGTGGAAAGAGTCTCCTCTGAGCAGCAAACCAGAGAACACTTGTATAAATGAAGTCTGGCCTCCAGCCACAAACATTTGGCTGCCCTCAAATCTCCAGCTCTTTCTTTTTCAAACAGGGCAGGCCCAAGGAGGGCCACCTGGATAGACTTCTGATGAAACACCTTCCCTCTCTGCCCAGCTTGTCCTCTCCCAGGGCAGCCCTGACACCCTGAAAGAATTATCCCTCAATAGGTTTCTCACCAGGCAGAAACGCAGTAACATAGACGTTTGTCTGCTAGTTCCCAGCAACATAAAAACAAGCCACCCCTTCTACCCCCACTGGGACCCAGAACAGATGGAAACAACCCCTTGGGAAGCTGAGGGAGGCACAAGCTCTTTGAGAAAAGATGGCCCCAGCCACCTTGCCAGCTCTTTGCTGTGCAGAAGGCAGAGATCTGAAACACAGCACATTTGATTTCCAGATCCACTGTGGTGGGTTCTCTCAACTTAAACCAAAGTTTCTTCTGCACACATTGCTCAGTCACACTGCAAATGTATGATTGCTAAATTGATATCTTTCTATTAATGAGAAAATCCGTCTTTCTTTGTAAATACTTTCCCCTTAAGAAATAACTTCTGCATTAATTTCATATTGGAAATTGGTTAATAGTCCAGATGATGCTGGGGTGTTTTCCTTGTTTATAAATGAGATGCATTAACACTCTCATACCACTAGGGTATCATTTAGTGAACGGTTGCTCCGCTCTGCAGATGCAGGAGGCCAAATTGTTGTGGATGTGGATAAAAAAAAAAATGATCATTTTGGCGAAAACTGCAGATGGGAAGCAGATGTAATGTACAGAGGAAGTAGATTTCACTCAGTCTTTTTCCTTTATTAAAATAAAGTCTGCTAATCTGTCTTATTTTTAAAAAGCCCTCTGAATCCAAATTCATGTGTTAATTCCAGGCACAGTGAAAACCAACATTATTCCTACCTTCATGAAGTGGACAGTCTCAACACATGTTGTTTGGTCTACCAATTGTGTTAGTTGCCAATTTTCTCTGTAATTGTTTAGAAACTTACATTCACTCATCAAAATTATAATTACCCTGGGGAGAGATTAAAATTAGGAAATAGACGAGGAAAAGTTGAGAGGGCAGAGGGATGGTATAACATGAGAGAGAAAGGGAGACCCCGTGGGAAGTGCAGAAAGATGAGGGCAGGAAGAAGGATGCAGCAGTTCATGCAAAGCCAAACTGCAGCAGAAAGTGAACCTCCGAATAACTAGGACAGTGGTAATAACAAATGTGTATCGAATGCTGGTAATACGGCAGGAACGATGTTAAACGTAGGACATTCTTACTTTGGGCTTTCCTGACCAAAGGGAAGTGCATTTAAGTACAAGATGTTTATTTGGGAGGGCATCCTAGGAAACGTGGGTAGGAGAAGTGGGAAGTGAAGGAAGGATTAAAGGGTGTACCTGTGGGCCACTGGAGCTTAATCCTATCTGAGAACCTCGAGGGGGCACATTTCAGAGTTACCCCATTCAGTGGGTGAGGGGGCTGAGCAGCTGAAGGCTGCTCCCAGCTGTTGTTAACCACACCCTCCCCCCCAGCACATCCGACCTGTGGCATGCATTGGCAGAGTGAGGTCTGGCAGCCAGAGAAAGTTCTCAGGCAAAGGGATGCAGAGGCTGTTGTTAGGCTCTGGGGCCTCATACTTGGAGACGGTAAGAGCTGTTGGACTACGGGTGGAGCCCTAGGAGCATCTGCCCCCCAGACATTAACTTATTTCATTTTCCCAAAACCTTTTGAAGTGGGAGCATGTCCACATCTTCCTGAGAGAACACGGTCTGGGAGAGTAAGGAGGGGCCTCTGTTGTTTTCACCCAGTTAGCATCAGTGCCCTCTTCTGCCAACAGCCCAGCCCCCCCTGCTTTTCCTTTGAGAAACATCCCCCACCCCCACCCCCACCCCTGCCATCTCAGTGATTCAACCTAAGTCCCTCAGTCCAGGGATATGCAGGTGAACCAAGCTGACCTGATAAAATCTAACTACCTCGGATTT
This sequence comes from Cervus canadensis, assembly GCF_019320065.1. Taxonomy (NCBI): domain Eukaryota; kingdom Metazoa; phylum Chordata; class Mammalia; order Artiodactyla; family Cervidae; genus Cervus; species Cervus canadensis. Next base: position 20,917,135 of record NC_057404.1, on the reverse strand, counting down.
TCGCTGCACCTACAGGACTACAGGAGCTATAGAGGTGTGTCCTTTCTGCCAGGAGAGCAAAGTTGGGAGCTCTTCCATCTTCCATCCACAAGAATGAACCCAACTGCTTGAAAATGAAGCCAGTGCAGGGGAAAGCCAGCACTGAAAGGAAACACCACAGACTTCTGACTTAACATCTTTTGAGCGACTGGGTCCAGCCCAGCCTGAAGCCAAAGACACTATCCTGGACTTTCCAAGTATATAAGCCAATAAACTCTAAGCCAGTTGGGGCTATATTCATAGAAGTTAAGCAGCTTTGCCAAGATCACACCACTAATGAGTGTGGAGGTAATAATCAAACCCACGTAACCCTAATTCCTTTTGGTGCTACGGCCCATGTTCTTAATTCATGCTCTGTGGTGGCAATTAGTATCTACCTCGGACAGAGCTCAAGGCCACAGCACCTTTCTCATTGTCTGGCCCTCACTTGGAACCTCTTTCCTTCCAGAAACAGCTGCCAATTTGTTTAAGAGGATAATGGATCAGGGTATATCTTGGCTGCATTTGAATTTTTTGTTCCATCAAATCATTAAAAGTGCAACATGTGTTAATGATAGTCACTTAAAGGCTGGGAGTGAAAGTAACAAAAAGCTGAAAGAGAAAACAGAGAATTAAGACCTTCAGTTTTTTGGTGAGCTAGTCAGGAACTACTAACAGACAATTCCTGTCTTAGTTATGACTCTTGATTTTAAGTGACAAAAATCCCACTTCACTGGTTGAAGGAAAAAACAAATAAACAAAACCTTTATTGACTAACCTAACTGAAAAGGCCAAGAGTAGGGCTGTGTTCTGGAAAGGCTGGATCCCTGCAAGGCTCAGCCTGTGTCAGCACCACAGTTTCTGGTTTTCACTTGCCTTTGGGTTGACCTCATTGTCAATCCTACACAGAGCCTCCAGCAGCTCCTGGCTTACCTCTTGCTTTTTATCAGTAGTCCCAGCAGAGTAGACAGATGTCCCTCTCTCTCAACCATCCCAGCAAAAACCCTGAGATTTCCAGTCACTGGCTGATTGGATCACACACCCATCTTTGCACTCATCATGGTCACCAGCAGGAGGCAATGCTCTGACTGACCAGGTTTGAATCTCACAGCCATCCTTGGCTTTCTTGGTGGAGTTACCCTATCAGAGCATCTGAACTGAGACTGGAGAAGATAGGGTTCCCCAGAGGAAAGCTGGGACACAAGCGACTAATCTCCTCTGCTAGAAGACTGATGCTTGGCTGCCCAGCAGACAGAAATGGCAGTCATCCACAGCAGAGAGGACTCACAACCTCGTCTTTGTCTTTAAGGAGCCCATGCTATGTTCAGAAAGGAACACTGCATGTAGAACAACAAAGAATATGCGATAACAAATGAAGTGAACTGCGGCTTCTTATTGGCAGGCAACAGAATGTACTTTCCTACACTTGAAGCAGACAATCTGAGGAAATTCCTATCATTCCTAGGAGGGCCAGAGAATTGGGTTCGGATACTACAAATAGGAGCAAAGCAGCCAGAAAAAGAAATGATATGACAGTAGGGCCTGGGACATCAGAGAACTTGAGCACCCACTGTCCCAGAAGAACAAAGGTCTTGCCACCTCATTGGCCAGAGTACCTGATCTCCTGCACATGGCAGCCACCACACACTGATCACTTCTGCCCGTCAGTCCAGAGCAGGTTCACTTGGGGCCCCTTACCTGCAAAGGAGTCTGGGAAATGTAGTTTTCCACTTTCTGGCTTCTAAGTACCAAAAGGTTGATTAGGAGGGGTTGCAATGGATACTGCATGAATTTACAATACCTGCCATAGAGCAGATGACAGGAGTTCAGTTAGGAGAGAAGACAAAAAAGGCTGAACTCAGTTCACCTGTCACACTGGTTTATCTGACTTGGTTCTGACATTTGCTAAAAAACAGAGAGCGAGCAAGAATCTCAATGCCAACAGGTAAGATGTCCACAGAAGCCTGTATTCTTCAGACCACTCCTGGACCATACCTGCAAGTCCTGGGTGTCATCTGAAGGCAGATGATGGCACATCATGTTTGTATCTGGGAGGCAGTTAGGAAATATGGATTGTGATGAAGAAGCACCTTGACTTCGCCTTCCCTTCAACTCCTGCCTTCACTGTGTATCCTCCCTATAAACCCTCCACTCTTCTCCATTTCCTCCCATCACCCCAGGCCAGGCTACTTTCCTCTCTTGCCAGGACTTTGCAGTATACACTTGTCCATTCTTTTTGTCTCCATTCTTGCGCTTATACCTGCCATTCAAATAGAGTAAGCTTTCAAAGCCATAAGTCTGATTGCAGCCTTCTTCAGTGGCTTCCACTGCTCTTTGGATCAAACCCCAGATCCCTTAACATACACAGACTACTATATATAAAATAGCCAAGCAACAAGGACCTGGGGTACAGAACAGGGGACTGCACTCAGGATCTTGCCATAACCTCTAATGAAAAGAATCTGAAAAAGAATATATATGGATGTATGTGTGTGTATACACACACACACACACATATATAAAATGAATAACTGAATCACTTAGCTGTACACTTGAAACTAACACAACATTGTAAATTGTTCAGTTGTAAATACTTCAATTTTTAAAAAAATAACAATTTTTTAAAAAGCCCAGATCCTTAAAAAGACCCCTTCCAACTCCTTCAATCTAGCGGCCCTCACCATCTCCAAGTCTAGCATGATCTTCTTTGCTCCCACGTGGCCTAAGAAGCCACTGGAGCCCTGAAAGGGATCTGATTCCTACCACCTACCCAGCCTCATCTCAAACCCCTTTCTCTTCTGCTCCTCCCCACAGCCACATGCGGCCTCGGTATGCCGTGTGGGCATAGAAATCCCTGTGGTTTCTCCCTAAACTTTCATCTGCCTGGAATGCCTTTCCCACCTTTCTGCCTGGCCAACATCTTCTCAGCATGGAGCTAAGAGTCACCTTCTGGAGAATTCCCACCGTAAGGGCCCCAAGAGGAAACATGTCTCTCTCAGCCCTGCTCCGGCCACTGTTACAGCCCACTGCCCACAGGCAGGCCCTATTCACGTGGATTTTCCCAGGACCAACTCAATAAAAGTTGACTGAACAAGACCAAATCAACTTACGAAGAAAGCCAACCCCCTCCACAGAGAGCAGTAATAAAGAAAATGTGTTCTACTACCACCTTGAGACTTCAATTAATGCGCTTTTCTCCTCCGTGAATCCTTGCTCCCAAACAAACAGAATCTGACAGCCCGAATTAAATCATTTATCTTTCTAGGTCTCTGCCTTGGCTCTAGCACGGGTGTCGAAACCCAGATATTTCATAAAAAGAACTGGCAAAAACAAAATCTGCAGCCCAGAACCTTGACTGTATGTGGTTGTGTGACCCATATATGTACACACACACAGACAGGAGAAATTTTCATCTGCAACCCTTCTTCTACCTACGCAGAATTAAATGCCTAATTATCAGACTTGATCACTGTATTTTCTCTCATAAATCCTAAAGGGGTGTGTGTGAGTGTGTGTGCGCGTGCCTGTGTGCTTGTTGGGCATGGGCCTGCACATATGCATGGGCCTGTACAGACCACGTTATCTGACTCTGTCCACGAATTACACGGTGTAAACAGCCTCGGCAGTGAAGAACACAAGCAGAAATGCAGAAAGCTCCTGCTACATGTTCTGTTCCAGTTCCTTTCTATACATTTTAATGCCTTTTGATTCCGAGTGACCTATGGGTTTCCAACCATGGGCCAGTGAGGAAACAAAAGACCATTTCCACTCTGCCCTGTATAATTAAATACCTAGATGAAGTTTTCTCCGGTTCTGCCTTCAGAGCCAAACAACGCTTGTTTGCATTCTATCATCATATATAAACACCCGCAGGCCAGGATAATTTACCTTTGCTGTTCTAGCGCTGGCCCCTTAAATCAGGCCACCCAGGCTGCATTTAAGCATATCAGAAGGGCCTCTGGTTATGAAGCCTGCAGTATTTATTTTTCTTTAAATACCAAAACTATCCTCTTTACAGTCCACTATTTGGAAAGAGATAACATGGATACAGATACTCTGTAGATAATCCTCAAATCAGTTCTGTGGATTCAAACATCTTTCCCACCCACCCCCGCCCACCCACTTCAAACCTTTGTCTCAGAGATGCTAAGTAGTCAGTAAAGACAGTGGTGTGGAGCTCGCTTCTCCTGGCTTCCCCGACTGAGGTCTGGAGAGTGAGATCCCGGTGAGGAGCAGGAAGAATCAGGGCCAGGCAGGAGGGCCGGCAGGTGCTGGGGCAAGCCTGAGGGACATGGCACAACACCCCAAGTGGACCCAGGTTTCTCTGACTTGACCATGCCCGTGAACCACCCAGGGACTTTGTCACAGTGCAGAGTCTGGTAGGACTGGCTGGGGCCTGAGATTCTGCATTTTCTAGCAAGCTCCTGGGCATGTTGATGGTGCTGGCCCGGGCTCACAATTCAAATGATGAGGTTTAGATCTCAGGCTCCAAGTCAGTTAGGCCTGGCTGGGAACCACCTCTTTGGTAGCTGGGCACTCTGGGGCAAATTACTTGACCTCTCTGGGCTCTGGCTTCCTTATCTGTTTAACAGTGATGATAGCAACCTAGCAAGCGGGTCTGCCAAGATGTGGAATGCCGGTGAGGGGCTGAGTGCAATGCCTGGCATGTCCATAGTGAAGGAATAGAGGCCAGAGCCCACCTTCCCAATTCCCAGGAAGTATGTCCTGCTCACTTTATTATTTTTAGGATTAAATGACTTTTCTTGATTTTATTGTCTCATTACAAAAGTAATACTTAAAGAAAGAGAGGAAGATAGGGAGAAAGGTAAAGAGGGAAGGAAGGAGGAAAGAACAGAATAAGAAAAGACTTGTCTCCATACTTCCAGTCACGTATACACACATTTTTTAAATAATGGAATTATATTGTCCATCTCATTTTGCAAGCTTTCCTTCTCACTTGCTACATCAGAGTAATAATATAAACAATAATGGTCATATCAACAACAGCAACAGGTTCTAGGTGCCAAACACCACTCTCCCACACCAAGTGCCTTAACTCACTCATTTTCACAACAACTCTTTGACATGGACTCTTAGCAGCCTTATTTTACAGATGAGGAAAGCAAGGCTCAGAGCGTCACTTACCACAAGTCATATACTGGTCAGTGGGGAATTCGGGTTGGAAACTAGGCAGCCTGCAAGCCCAGCTGGGCCTTTAATGCTATATTCTGCACCCTTCGTAGGTTCACTCTGACACACTATTTTACTACCGGGTTTTTTCCCACACTTACCACATCATGAATATCTGTCTGTTGTCATTTCATACTTTTGCACATCATCTTAGGTGGCTGCCCATTTTACAGACAGGACAAGTGAGGCCTGGCTGCTCAATAGAGGGCAGACAGTGAGGGGAACAATCATGCCCACCTGGGGGCCTAGGCTTTGTGCTCCTGACCATGCTGTCTAGACACAGAGACACTGAGCATCTACTACGTGCTGGGAATGCACGGGCCTCACTGGAGAACGGAGGACCCACAGGATTCTTACTTGTGCGGCCCTCACCGTCCAATGAGCTGAGCCATGCGGTAAAGTCAGTAAGCAAATACGTGGATGAGATGATGTGAGATGATTGCTAGAGAAACAATTCCACCCTGTGATGGAACACGTGGGAAGGGTGGGGATCTTTTAGGAAGACTGTTTGAGGTTATACCCAAGTGACAAGAGGAAGGAATCTCACAGTCATCTAGAGTCAGATTTATTTAAACTTCTCAACATAAAACAAAAGCTTAATGGCAATCTTAAGGAACGGCGCTCAGAGCATCATGTAGCTACGGAATTCTCCTGAAGAGCGTGTGAGCGACACAGAGAGGGGACAGCAGGGCCGGAGGGCCCAGCCCTGATCTGTCTCCGTGTGGCCTTAGGAGGCCTATCTGTAACCTATCTACAGAATGGGCTTGTGACCTTACGCAAGGGAGGGTCCGCTGCAAACAGGAAACACAGTAACATGGGGGGCACAGGACGCTGGAGCTGCTGTTGACCTTGACAACGGGTGTCTGGCTGGCCTGGCCCGTTGAAGGGTCCAATCCGGGCTATTGACTGTGGTTTCCCTGGGCTCCCCTGACCACCTGTGACCTCTCTCAGCTCTCAGCTGGTGTCGTTGCTGAGGTCAAGACTCCATGGCGGGGGGTTGAGGGTGAGGGGATTCTTCCTTATACATCGCTGTTCTTGACAGTAAATAATATTAACAACAGTGGGCTGGACACTCTACAGCCATCCTCTAGCTTCATCCCCCTCCGATCTCTTCTGTCCATTTTACAGATGTGGAGACTGAGGGTCTGAGAGGCTAAGGAGCTTGGTCAAGGCCACAGAGCAGCCAGGCATCTAGCTCTGTGCTGCACCCGCAGGCTGGTCCTCACCACAGAGGCTCAGCCTTCCCCCTTAGGGACTAGTCCCCTTCAGGGACCAACTCCCTTCGTCTTTCCCGGGTTAACTCTGACGTCGTTCAGATTCCAGTGACATCACTTCCTCAGTGAAATGCCCTTATCATGGGTGCACCAAACCACCGGTCAGAGCTACATAGGGTTAAGAGTTTGCACGTCAGGCACGTGGGACTGAAGCAAGCATCCTGGGCAAGTTCTCTAGCCTCCATCCCCCTCAGTTTCCTGGGCTGTAACAGGAGGAACGTAGGAATAATGACCTCACAGGGTGACAGTCCTGACGATGAAATAAACCGATGCTTCTACCTCTGTGTTTGCATAAAGTGCCCCACAGGTCTCACGTGACACCCAGAGGAAGGCCCCGGTACGCCGCCCTCCCAACTGCAGGCTCCACCCGGGCGGGAGGACCCGGTGGAGCAGGCCTGCAGCCAGCACCTGGGGAGCTCAGCGAGGTATCATGATCATCATCCCATTTCCCACTCCAGCCCACGTTCACCCAACGGGGGGAGGGGCTCTGAGTCTTGTGCGTGGCCCCATGTGGCCCCTCCTTGCTGGCCTTTGGGATTTTCCTCCCGTCTGTGGGGTAGAAGTCCACAGTCCAGGTGGGAGAGGTGGCCGGGGCGTCACAGAAGCTCCGAGGGAGGCCCATGTTCACACCCTCTCCCCTCCCAGCCCCGCGCAGGTGCCGTGCAGATTGCACCCGGGCCCCAAGCAGTGGGCAGCAGAAGGGCTGAAGGGCACTCCAGAGGGGATGGAAGAGCCCTGGGGGCCAGACCTCCCTGCCCTGGGCAGTGGGGTCTTCCGCCAGGCCTGAGGCTCCTGGACACGGGATGCCGACAGAGGGCCTCCTAGCTGTCAGCCGCCCTCCTGTTTAACTTGTTCCTTAATTTCCCCAGGGCCTCGCGTGTGGCCTGAGTCTAATGATTTTCTGTGAAAACTCCACCAGGGGTGTGTTTTTCTGTGTCTTCAGATGAAGGACTAATCCAGCCAGACTGTCTCCGTTGCCCTCCCTTCACCCTCTCGGACCAGACCAGCCGGTCTTCTTTTTTTTTTTCGTCTTGAATTTAAGAGCCTTGCAGACACAAAGATCCTTTTAGCTTTTAACATATTTAATAATTTATTATTTATCTGATATTTTGGTAAATGTATTCCTCAGATCATGCCTCTGCATCTCCAGTTTCCAATTTGCACCTACCTGACATGGTTTATATTACAATCCATTGATGCTCTTAAGGCAGGGCTTCCTCTTTTAACACTGCTTTAGAGCCCTAATGAACTTCTATGCTTCATTTACTCAAGAAGACAGCTCTCTCCCCCTTTTACATTTTCCTGCTTACAGGCATAGAAATCATATGTGTCACTAATACAGTGTTGGTTTTCCCTGCGTTGGTTCTTTTTAACATGTTTGCCCTTCAGCCTGCTATTAACCAGTTTCTTCCTACTTTGAAAAACTTGCTCTTTTAAATTTCATCATTCAGTTTTTTTCCTTGGGGATTTTACCCTTTATTAAGAAGTCAAAACCAATTCTGGAGCAATCATAGACATAAAATAGTCTCATGAATCTTTTGTATCCTCCACCAACTTGACACAGAAGTAGGCACACAGCAGAGATACTGTAAACACTTGGTGTGACCAGGATGGTCCACAGGCGATTAACCAAAAGGCAGGGTGATGCAATGTTTAAGTACACAGGTGCAAAATCTGATTGCGTGGATTGGTTTGAATACTGGTTTTTGGCCCACATTAGCTGTGTGACCACAGGCAAATTACTCAAATGGTCTGTGCTTTAGTTTCCTCAGCTCTAACATGGAAGAACCATTCTACCATCTTCCAAGGCTTGTTGCAAGGATTACATAACTAAAGCACTTAAGACGGTTCCTGGCTGGGCAGGTGCTGAATAAACAGCGACTTTTGTTATCGCTGCCTGCCTACTATTTGCAAGGCTTTCAGATCCGCGATTACCTTGGATCACAGAATCAGGCAAATCATCTCTCTCCCCTCCCCTCAAAATTAAGAACCACACATTATAAAGGTAATAAGATCTTGTTCCTAGTTTTGTACACAAGGACTCGGGGTGTGGAATGGCCCCTCTGGGTGACCTCGAGGCCAGCATGTCTAACATGGGAAGAATGCGTCGTCTCTTGCTGGGGAAAGCACCCCAAATCCCCGTTCTCAGATCTATCACCTCCATATAAATAATTTCTCAACTGGGTTCATCTAAAATGGATCGCCCACACACTAGTTCTGAATAGTTGCTAACAAGCCAATAGAAGCCATCAGTGCTAAGGATGGGTCGACTCAGGTGGCAGAGGCAGAAACGCCCACTAGGGGGCGAGTGCGCTCACCTCTTGTTCCCGATGGTGGCTCAGTCCCAGAACCAGGGAGGCAGAGCGGGCATGTTTCTGGCACCGGCCCCAGCCCCTTGTGTGCGTACTCCTGTCTGTAATCCCCCACTGCCTCAGCTCAGCAAGCGGTATTAACTACATGTTAGACCTGAGAAGTCTGAGGCTAACGTGCCCAGGAGCACAGAGCTGAGAGGAGAAACTGCAAGGGAACCTAGATTTCTCTGACTCTACCAGTGCTGCCTGGAGGAAGGGAAGGTGTGCAAACCCTGACAACATGTTGGGCCCATGCATCCTCCTCCTAAAAGGAGCACAGGATTAGGCCTGTTCCCCAAAGTGTGTCCCACGGAACATTAAGTCCTGGGAGGTGCTCTGTAATAACAGTCTGGGGTAATACAAATCTGTGGCATTTGCTATTCTCTCCGAAGTACAAAGTACACATTAGTCTGTTAAAGGTTCTGATAAGTCCTGCAGTCAAGAAAATTGTTTGCTTGACTTTTTTAAGCATCAGCATTTCCCTGGTCTACCTGACATCAGGGTTTTTATATACATATGACATCTGTTAATATACACTTTGAGAAATGCTGGTTTTGGCAAATAAGAGACATAATGATGGAGAGACATAATAAAAGTAAGACAAATAAGAGACATAATGAAAGTGAAAAAATGGAATTTTACCCACATGATAATGAACTGACATAGATGTCTCATGGACAGAGGAAAATGTGTCCTAGCAAGATATTCACAGAGAGTCTGGATTATGAAACAAATAGAACCAGAACCATTAAGAAACATAAAGTCCTTATGATATGAAAAAGCCATTTCAGCATTCAGGATGACTCCCAAATATTAATATAACCCAGAAGACAAAACAAAATGGCAGTCAGTTTCCTTCATACCATGGGGTACAAAATCTGTATTTTATTAGCTCATGGTCAGAGCTAAGGTCTTTGCATAGAATGAGAGTTTATTCATAAAGTTGCTGTGTTCACCAACGTGGTCAGGTGTTTGCTAAGACTTAGCACTGAGTTGCTTAAAAGAGTTCAGTCCACGGAGCACTATTTACAATAACCAAGACACAGAAATAACTTGTGTCTCTCCACAGATGAATGGATAAAGAATATATATATATATATATACATACATACATACAGTAGGATACCATTATTTGGAGAATCACATTACTGACTGAAGCTTCCCAGATTGCTCAGTGGTAAAAAATCCACCTGCCAAGCAGGAGACGTGGGTTCCGTTCCTGAGTCAAGAAGATCCCCTGGAGAAGGAAATGACAACCCACTCCAGTATTCTTGCCTGGAAAATCCCATGTACAGAGCCTGGCGGGCTACAGTCCATGGGATCACAAGAGTCGGACATGACTTAGCAACTAAACAATGACTATTTAGCCATAAGAAGGAAGGAGATCCTGTCATTTGCAACAACATGGTTGGACCTTGAGGGGAATATGCTAACTAAAATAAGTCAGAGAAAGAGAAATATTGCATGATTTCATTTGTATGTGGAATCTAATAAACAAATACAACAACATTAAAAATCAGAGAAAAAGAGTTTTTGTGAGATTTGTGGTTACTAAAGCAGACACGGGTTGGAGGAATTGGATGAAGGTGGTCAAAAGGTACAAACTTCCAGTTATAACTGGAAGTATATAAGTAAATACTAGGAAGTCATGTACAATGACATAATAACCACAGTTAATGCTGCTGTGTGGTATATTTGAAAGTTGTTAAAAGAGTAAATCCTAAAAGTTCTCCATCATATGGAAAAAGTTTTTGTACCTATATGAAGTAATGGATGTTATCTAAACTTACCGCGGTAATCATTTCACAATATATGTGTATCAAGTCATTATGTGGTACACCTTACCCTCATACAGTGCTGTGTCAATTATAGCTCAATAAAACTGAAAATTAAACAAACTGTGGGAAATTCTTACAAAGGTGGGAATACCAGACCTTCCTTGCCTCCTGAGAAATCTGTCTTCAGGTCAAGAAGCAACAGTTAAAACTGGATATGGAATAACAGACTGGTTCCAAGTCGGGAAAGGAGTATGTGAAGGCTGTATGTTGTCACCCTGCTTATTTAACTTATATGCAGAGTACATCATGAGAAATGCTGGATTGGATGAAGCACAAGCTGGAATCAAGATTGTGGGAGAAATATCAATAACCTCAGATATGCAGCTAACACCACCCAGAAAGTAAAGAACTAAAGAGCTTCTTGATGAAAGTGAAAGAAGAGAGTAAAAAAGTTGGCTTAAAACGCAATATTCAGAAAACTAAGATCATGGCATCCAGTCCCATCACTTCATGACAAATAGATGGGGAAACAAATGGAAACAGTGAGAGACTTTATTTTCCTGGGCTCCAAAATCACTGCAGATGGTGACTGCGGTCATGAAATTAAGATGCTTGCTCCTTGGAAGAAAAGCTATGACCAACCTAGACAGCATATTAAAAAGCAGAGACATTACTTTGCCAACAAAGATCTGTCTAGTCAAAGCTGTGGTCTTTCCAGTAGTCATGTATGGATGTGAGAGTTGGACCATAAAGAAAACTGAGCGCCAAAGAATTGATGCTTTTGATCTATGGTGTTGGAGAAGACTCTTCAGAGTCCCTTGGACTGCAAGGAGATCCAACCAGTCCATCCTAAAGGAGATCAGTCCTGGGTGTTCATTGGAAGGACTGATGCTGAAGCTGAAACTCCAATACTTTGGCCACCTGATGCGAAGAGTTGACTCATTTGAAGACTCTGATGCTGGGAAAGATTGAGGGCAGGAGAAGGGGACAACAGAGGATGAAATGTTTGGGTGGCATCGTCAACTAGATGGACATGAGTTTGAGTAAACTCCGGGAGTTGGTGATGGACAGGGAGGCCTGGCGTGCTGCGGTTCATGGGGTCACAAAGAGTCGGACACGACTGAACAACTAAACTGAAATGAAAACTGACAAATGAAAAGAATTTAAGCCAGTATATAGAGGATTACTCAGTAAAACAAATTCAACTGAACTTGAAATAAATTCATCAAAACACACACCAAAAAAAGAGAAAAAGAGAGAAAGAAGGAAAAAAAGAGAAAGGAAGAAGGAAAAAATTAAGAGGAAAAAAAGAAAAAGGAAGGAAGGAAAGAAAGCGTCCACAGGGACAGATGGTGAGACCCACGGCCGGCCCTGAACCCTGCCTTCTCCAGGTCAGTGAGGGGCCAGAGGAGACAGGCAGGGAACCAGCTGCTGCCCCAGAGCTGGACGTGCCGGCCTGCCCCCGAGCCCAGCAGCCTGTGCTGACCGCATGCCTCCGCACACACACTAACAGCTACAACTTGCTGTTGCTGGCGGGTTAAATGTAAATCCTTCCATACCTAAGTCCTCCTTCCAGTATGTGTGAATCTGAACTGGCCCTAGTGACCTGCCTGATCAAGATAATGCAGCAGCAAGACTGCTGTGGGACCTCTGAGGTAGATATTGCAGCGTCCGTCAGTTTCTTGGGACACATTCCTAGAAACCAGCCCCTCTACTGTGAGTAGTCTGTAGCCACGTGGAGCTCCAGCTGAGCTCCAGCCATGTGAGAGAGCCACGCTGGAGGGCATCTGCAGGCCCCAGTCAAGTCATCTCAGCCACGGACCCCCCACACACCACCCAGCCAAGCCTTCCCTCCAAATGACCTGACTGTCCATGCATGGAATGTGGTAAGATGGTTGTTTTAAGCCACTGAATTTGAGGTCATTTTTAAAAGAGCAATAGATAACTGGAACACAATTTTATTGAGCTACTGCTATCTGACAGGTATCAAAATAGGTAACTGCTCTTGTAGGTTATTTGCTGTCATTTTCACTAGAGCCTCCATGAGGTAGATATTTAATCATAAATATGTGAGAATTAAGACTTTGGCCTTGGGCGGACTAAGAAACTCACCCAGAGTCACACAGGAACCCTGTTTTTTCTGTCTTGAAAATCTGGAATGATAGGAAGCTCTTTAGGAGAAGAATCCGTGAAATATGCTAGGGATATAATAGGTGGGAAGCCAGCAGTGAATGGTGAGTTCGTGTGGGTAGCAGGGAGTACACCTAAGATTCTGCCTTAAAATAAAAGTTATAGGCAATGGAGAATTTCCATGAAAACATGTGCTCCCTTTGGCTTCAGTTTTAGCACCGCTCTGCGACTGAGTAGAAAAATGGAGGGAGAGAATATTTTCACAGTATTAAAAACTTTTTTCCCCTTAAACTACCGAGGCTAGCACACCAACTGTGCCCTGACGTCTGTCTTTAATAACAGCATCCGTGTGTTTAGCACCTACTACCTATCGGCATCGCTTCAGGTGTGTCACCTGTCAGGTAACCACAGGCACATTTCCTTACATTTGTAAGCGCTTCTGAGTTCACAGACTACATTTACCCACATGCTCATTTCATCGTAAGAGCAGATGCTTTTCCTGGGGAGCAAACAGAGCCAAATTAATCAACAGATAATTAATATTTATCAGGCACCACCTATGTGATTGAGAAATATGATCCTTCCTTGCTTCCTTCTCCCCACTAGCGTGATGATTTCCTCTCACTTTCTTACTTAACAGCTTGCATGTGCATATTTCGTTCATGAGTCTGTAAGCTTCTCTTGAATATACAGAGAGCCTAAGCGCCATGGTTGCAGAGAAGAGCAAGCACCATTAGTGGGAAGGATGGATAGATGGATGGATGCATGCATGGAAGGATGGAAGGATTGTATGTCTAAGTGGTTAAGCATAGTTAAGACCTGTGGAATCACCCAGTCCTTACTACAGTATTGACCATGTGATTGTGGGCTAGGTCTTAACCTTTCCAAATGGAAATACTATTACTTTTATAGAGTTGTTGTTGTTGAGTCTCTCAGTCATGTCTCTTTGTGACCCCAGACTGCATGTAGCACACCAGGCTTCCCTGTCCTCCACTATCTCCCAGAGCCTGCTCAAACTCACGTCCATTGAGTCGGTGATGCCATAAAACCGTCTCATCCTGTTGCCCCCTTCTCCTGCCCTCAATCTTTCCCAGCATCAGGTTCTTTTCCAATGAGTCAGCTCCTCTTTGCATCAGGTGGCCAAAGTATTGGAGCTTCAGCATCAGTCCTTCCAATGAAAATTCAGGGTTGATTTGCTTTAGGACTGACTGATTTGATCTCTTTGCTGTCCAAGGGACTCTCAAGAGTCTTCTCCAACACCACAGTTCAAAAGCATCAATTCTTCAGTTCACAGCCTTTTTTATGGTCCAGCTCTCACATCTGTACATGATTACTGGAAAAAGTATAGCTTTGACTATGTGGACCTTTGTCAGCAAAGTGATAACTCCGTAGAGTTACTGGGGATTAAATTAACTAATACATATCTCTTATAGTGGCTGATACATTATTAACCCTCAAAAGCAGAAGCTCTGAAGAGGAGGAGGAACATACTGCAGAGGGTAAAAAGCTGGAAGAAGAGGGGGAGAAAGAAGTCAGCCCAGGAAAGCAACTGCCTTCTATGTATGCATGAGCAACAAGCAGATGCTTCTCTACTCTTCCCTAGATATTTACACATAATGTGGTTTCTGCTGTCTTGTTCAACCATTTCTTTCCTAACTTGCTGGATTGACTGAGGCCAACCAGTCCCTCTGTAAAGCATGCTAACAATGCCCAGGGACCATGAAATGCTCAGAGCTGGTTTGCTCTGCTTGAGTTCACCCACATATTCCCAAAAACTGAGTCAATCTTTTGTTTCCAAGATCTGTGGATGCCAGTTTAATTTATTCAAACAACAGACACTCAGCACCTGTGGTGTGTGGGCATTGTTCTATGCTCTGGTGAGTAAGACAGAGAAGGCCTGCCCTCAGGGACATTCTATTCCAATTATACTTCTTTTATTTCATACTTTAATCATAAAGTAGGAAACTAATGAAAGACAAGTGAGAAAAAGAAGTTCTTGTTCCTATGAAAACCAGTTGAAATGTTTTGCCATGACTGAGGAGACCTAAGTTGCTAGACGAATGTGTGCTAAGTCACTTCAGTCATGTCTGACTCTTTGTGACCCCATGAACTGTAGCCCGCCAGGCTTCTCTCTCCATGGGATTCTCCAGGCAAGAATACTGAAGTGGGTTGCCATGTCCTCCTCCAGGGGATCCTCCCATCCCAGGGATTGAACCCATGTCTCTTGTACCCCCTGCATTGCAGGCAGATTCTTTACTGCTGAGCCACCAGGGAAGCTACTGAATTTGGTGTGGACCAATCAGATAGTATTAGGGGAATTGGTGAAAATCCAGGATTCACCTTTGCAGGGGTATTCAAGCTGTTGCTGGTCTTTAAAGAAACCGAAAACAGAAGTTAGAGATGACTTCAGCGTATGGCTTGTGTAGACAACAGACAACAAGAAACTTGAACCAACAGACCTGGACTGGTGGGAAACTGGTGAGGCAAGCGAGGAACCCAGGGTGCAGATTTACAAGAAGACTTGCTTTCAACACTGTGCAAGTCCAGGGTTGGCGCCCGACAGTGAGCACCTCCTTTTATTTTGTGCCCTAAGTATCTCACTTGCCTTCCCCTGGGACCAGTCCCGCCAGGTGGTCTCAGATCTATGTAGGCTTTAAAGTAAAACACTGATGGGATATAACATTTTTAAAGATCCGTCATTTATGAACCAACTGAGTTCCGAATGGAGATTCTGTTGCAAAGAGAGCTTCTGCAGTGTCAAAAATATGTATTCAGAGAACTTCCTGGTGGTCCAGTGGTTAAGACTCCATGCTTCCAATGCAGGGGGCATGGGATTGATTCCTGTTTAGGGAACTAAGATCCCACATGCTGGGATGCCCACATGTGATGCAGCCAAATATGTATATATTCAGCTTCTATACTAGCAAGTATTTATCGAGTGTTTCCCATGGATCGAGCAATGCTCTAAACACACAGTGTGTTAACTCATTAATCCTCTGCTTTGTTCCAGATACCAGAGTTATTATTCCTATTTTGTAGATCAGGAAACAGGCTATGAGCTCAGGTGCCTAGTCACAGCATCTGGCTGCAGGGTCTGATTTCATTGAGGAACCCCTCACACTCAGAGGCCACATAAGCCATACGGGGCTTGACCACCCTCACCTCATGTTCTACCATCACCCCTGTCCAGACAATCAGCAGGGTTTCACCTCCTTGGCCACAGTGATTGGCTCAGGGATGGGTATGGAGGATCCCAGCAGATACATCCTGAGGCCAGGGATCCCAAGAAGAGACACTATCTTCTCTGTTGAGACAGCTGGCAATGAAGTTGATGAGATATCGGTGACGTATCCAAGAGAAGCCAGAAAAAGCCAACAGGGAGAGGAAAGCAGGAGCAAGAGGAGAGGAGAGACAAGTTCTAAGGCCATTGTCTGAGCTTTGGCTGGAGCCCTACCTAAAGCCAATGTACCCCTAGATTTTTCTACTGTAGGCACCAAAACAGTCCCAGTTTTACTTAACCCTATTTGAGCTGGGTGTTCTGTCATCTACAACCAAATTTTTTCTAATTAAAAAATTTCTAATCACAGTCTCTTTTCCAAATACTTTGATCATTGAATGAGTATTTGTTGAGAACTTATTAGGTATCTGGTCCAAAACAAAATGCTCAAAGGGAAAATATCAAGTGTAAGACACAGTGCCAGGATGTCTCTTGTGGTCCAATGGCTAAGACTCTGCGCAGGGGGCCCAGGGTTTGATTCCTGGTCAGGGAATTAGATCCCACATGCCACAAAGATCTAAGATTCCATGTGCAGCCACTAAGATGGGCACAATCAAATAAGTAAAATAAATAAATGTTTTATAAAAATTAAAGACATACTTTCTGCCAACCAGGAACTTACTGTCTCAGTGGGAGTGATACGCCCATCCTATCCACCCCGACTCCATCAGATATTCGATAATATCAGAACTGCTCCAAGACAGAGAGTATGTAGCGCACGTTAGGTGGGATGTCACTGCCGAGTAAGGAATGGGCTGGAGCGGCCTGAGAAGGTAAGGCTGGAGCACAGGAAAGATGCAGCTAAAAGAATAGGACTTGGGCAGGAAAGAACGGAAGTGGCAGACCCCCAAAGCAGACGCTGAGACAACAATGCAGGGCGTGTGTCTTATTTGGAAGATGATTCCTGGAAATACCGGTAGGAAAGTGGGGTCAGGGAAAGGAAGGAAGCCGGTAAAAGGGTCACCATCAAGTTCATCACTGCAAGGGCACTGGGGCTCTATCCAATGTGAAACATGTTTGAGAATCACCCCAGCTGCGGAGGGGAGACAGAAGTATTTATCTGCAAACTCGCCATCCCATACTAGCTCACAGCTGCTCTTGGGGCCGTTACCTTGCTGCTGGACAAGCAGGAACAGCCTGGGCAGCTGGGCACAAGTACTAGTCCCACAGGTCCGTGACAGTCACCACTCCATCTGACTGCCTCTGCATCGAGCCAGGACAGCCAGGATTCTGTCCCCACTGGTATCATAAAACCTGTCAAGTATCGTGCTGAAACCTGGGCAGTTTGGGGCCAGCTCAGAGTGGGGAGAAGGGATGTGGGGAATGGGGTACTATTTTTTTTAACCCTAGAACCTAGGGAATGTTTCAGGAGTTATAGGGCAAAGGCAGGGAGTGAATCCAGATGATGCCCCCCAGCTCTGCTGATCTGAGGGTGAATTAGAATGCAACAAATCTGCTTCTCCAGGGAAGCCCAGGCGAGCCATCAGATCACCTGCCATTGAATTCACGTTTGTCCTCTGCCCAGCACAATGGCCCAAATCCCCACGATTATGGTTTTAAAAGGCTGCTAGCCTTGGAGAGGTACTTCTTTCTCATGTGCAAAGTAGAATTACTGCTGATTTCTTGTGGGAACCCACAGTGTGTGTGAAGTACTCCATTTAAGCAGAGTACCCTCATTTAAGGAAAAATTCAAGGAATAAATCCGCAAACTACACTAAGAATACAAGCGAATGGGGAATGTCATTTAGGAAGCTCTTGAGAGGATTCATATCATAAGCATGATCTTTCCTTCATTCCTTCATTCAACGAATGTTTCCAGGAGTCCCTACTTTGTGCCCGGTAAAGTGAACAAAACAAGCTTCTGCTCTCATATATAAATAAATTATATATTTGTATGTATATATTGTCAGCTTATCAGTGCTATGAAGAAAAATAAAGCAAGGACAGGGGAGATACAATGATAAGAGGGTGTAATTTGAAATAGACTTCTCTGGGCAGGTGGCATGCGAGTAGAGACTCGGGAAGGTGCAGAAGGTGGAGGAGAAACCCAGGCAGGTAACTGGGGGAAGGGCATTTTAGCAAGAAGGAACAAGAAGACATTATTATATTGATTTATAGCTTTTACATAAAGCATGTGATGATGGTTGTATTAGCTTCCTATTGCTGCTGTAACAAATTACTACAAAATTAGTAAAATTAAACACATTACTGGGACTTCACTGGTGGTCCAGTGGTTGGGAGTCTGTCTTGCCATGAGGAGGACGTGGGTTTGGTCTCTGGTCGGGGAACTAAGATCCCACATGCCACAGGGCAACT
The DNA here is from genome assembly GCF_019320065.1 of Cervus canadensis. Classification (NCBI taxonomy): domain Eukaryota; kingdom Metazoa; phylum Chordata; class Mammalia; order Artiodactyla; family Cervidae; genus Cervus; species Cervus canadensis. The sequence goes on along the minus strand of NC_057404.1, from coordinate 20,898,801 downwards.
AAGCCCATGAGCCACAGTGAGGATCCCACATGCCATAGATAAGGCCTGATCCAGGCAAATAAATAGTAAATATTAAAAACAAACACCCCCCCCATCCTCCCTGAAACACATTATTATCTTACAGTTCTAAAAGTCAAAAGTTCAAAGTGAGTCTTAACAGGCTAAAATCAAAGTGTCACCAGATCTGTATCCCTTCCGTAGGTTCCAGGGGAAAACCTGTTCCTTGGACCCCTCTAGCTTCTAGAAGCTGCCTGCATTCCCTGGCTTCTGGCTCCTTCCTCAAATCACTCTAAAGTCCATCTGGCTCAGTCATTAAATCTATTGTTCTGTGACTCTCCTGCCTCCTTTGTATAAGGACTCTTATGGTTTTAGTGGACCCACCAAATAATCCAGGATAACTTGATCCTCTCAGTTCAGTTCAGTTCAGTTCAGTCGCTCAGTGGTGTCCGACTCTCTGACCCCATGAACCGCAGCACGCCAGGCCTCCCTGTCCATCACCAACTCCTGGAGTCCACCCAAACCCATGTTCATTGAGTCGGTGATGCCATCCAACCATCTCATCCTCTGGTGTCCCCTTCTCCTCCTGCCCTCCATCGTTCCCAGCATCAGAGTCTTTTCAAATGAGTCAGCTCTTCGAATCAGGTGGCCAAAGTATTGAAGTTTCAGCTTCAACATCAGTCCTTCCAATGAACATCCAGGACTGATCTCCTTCAGGATGGACTGGTTGGATCTCCTTGTAGTCCAAGGGACTCAAGAGTCTTCTCCCAACACCACAGTTCAAAAGCATCAATTCTTCGGCGCTCAGCTTTCTTTATGGTCCAACTCTCACATCCATACATGACTACTGGAAAAACCATAGCCTTGACTACATGGACCTTTGTTGACAAAGTGGTATATCTCTGCTTTTTAATATGCTGTCTAGGTTGGTCATAGCTTTTCTTCCAAAGAGTAAGCGTCTTTTAATTTCTTGGCCTCAATCACCATCTGTAGTGATTTTGGAGCCCCCAAAAATAAAGTCAGCTGTTGTTTCCACTGCTTCCCCATGTATTTGCCATGAAGTAATGGGACCAGATGCCATGATCTTAGTTTTCTGAATGTTGAGCTTTAAGCCAACTTTTTTACTCTCCTCTTTCACTTTCATCAAGAGGCTTTTTAGTTCCTCTTCACTTTCTGCCATAAGGGTGGTGTCCTCTGCATATCTGAGGTTATTGATATTTCTCCCGGCAATCTTGATTCCAGCTTGTGCTTCTTCTAGCCCAGCGTTTCTCAAGATGTACTCTGCATATAAGTTAAATAAGCAGGGTGACAATATACAGCCTTGACGTACTCCTTTTCCTATCTGGAACCAGTCTGCTGTTCCAAGTCCAGTTCTAACTGTTGCTTCCTGACCTGCATACAGGTTTCTCAAGAGGTAGGTCAGGTGGTCTGGTATTCCCATCTCTTTCAGAACTTTCCACAGTTTATTGTGATCCACGCAGTCAAAGGCTTTGGCATAGACAATAAAGCAGAAATAGATGTTTTTCTGGAACTCTCTTGGAAAGATAAAGTAATATAAATGAAGAAAATAAGCAATAAAAGGAGACTGTGATAAAAACAGAGTCTAGCCAACAGTCCCACCCATATAGGAGTCCCAAATTGCAAGGGTGGCCCTTAGGGTTTTGTTATGTTGAACTTTACCTCAGGGTGACTTTTTGAAAAGGTCAGTGAGAAAGATCAAGGTGCAGTGGAGACACTTACATTTTCCCTTTTAAACCCAGAATAAGAGTAATTAACCCTTAATCTGAGCAACTAGACTTGGGCAAGTAGGTACTCCTAGGCAATTTCTAGGTTTAAGCTGAAATTTAGGCTTGAACCTAGAGTTTAAGGTTGTATATTGTCACCCTCTTATTTAACTTATCGGAGAAGGCAATGGCACCCCACTCCAGTACTCTTGCCTGGAAAATCCCATGGACGGAGAAGCCTGGTAGGCTACACTCCATGGGGTCGCGAAGAGTTGGACACAACTGAGCGACTTCACTTTCACTTATTTAACTTATATGCAGAGTACATCATGCAAAATTCAAAATGCTGGGCTGCATGAAGCACAAGCTGGACTCAAGATTGCCAGGAGAAATATCAATAACCTCAGATAGGCAGATGACACCACCCGTATAAGCAAAGAGGAACTAAAGAACCTCTTGAAGGTGGAGGAGGAGAGTGAAAAAGGTGGCTTAAAACTCAGTGTTCAAAACACTAAGATCGTGACATCCAGTCCCATCACTTCATGGCAAATAAATGGGGAAGCACTTCCTCCTTGAAAGAAAAGTAATGACAAACCTAGACAGCATATTAAAAAGCAGAGAATCACTTTGTCAACAAAAGCCTGTATAGTCAAAGCTATCGTTTTTCCAATAGTCACGTACGGATGTGAGAGCTGGGACCACAGACAAGACTGAGTGCCGAAGAATTGATGCTTTCAAACTTTGGTGTTGGAGAAGCCTCTTGAGAATCACTTGGACTGCAGGATCAAACCAGTCAATCCTAAAGGAAATCAACCCTGAATGTTCTTTGGAAGGACTCATGCTGAAGCTGAAGCTCTAATACTTTGGTCACCTGATGGGAAGAGACAACTCATTGGAAAAGACCCTGATGCTGGGGAAGATAGAAGGCAGGAGGAGAAGGGGAGAACAGAGGACAAGATGGTTGGATGGCATCACCGACTAAAAGGACATGAGTTTGAGCAAGCTCTGGGAGATGGTGAAGGATAGGGAAGCCTGGCTGGCTGCAGTCTATGGGGTCACAAAGAGTCAGACATGACTGAATCACAGCAACAAAGCTGAAACTATCACTGGATGTTAAAGTAGCCTTCTATACTCTCAGAAACAATTTTCTCACCTGCTACGTGACCCAAGCCATTCAGTATCTCTCAGTCTTACTGTCTATATTGAGCAATAGGAATGATACTCAGGGTTCTTCCCAGTATTGCTGTTGGGACTCAATGTGTTCACTTGTGGACATCAGTCTAGCACAGTGGCAGGAAGAGAGAGGGGCCTCACCAAATAGAAGTTCTCCACCTTTCCCATGAATGGTCATGCTCAGTTAGTGGACATAGGGGATGATTCAAATATATCCTTGAAGGATTCTGGAGCTAGCTTTTCCTGTTGAGTTCAGAAGTTTGTTAAATACAATCACAGGGCTTCACCATAAGCCTTGTTGACTGGATTAGGCTTGTGCATCAAATTGCACAGTCTCACAGGTGACTGTATCCAAGCTCACTCTGCTCGCTGCACAACGGGCCAAAAAGTCGGGTGTTGAGACAAGGAATAACAACTTATTTATAAAGCTGGCAGACCAAGAAGATGGCAGACTAATGTCTCAAAATATCCCTCTTATGGGGTCTGGATGTCAGTTTCTTTTACAGAACGGAGAGGGAGAGGTGAGGAAGTAAAGTTTTTCTTTAAAAAAGGCAATTAATCTTGCAAATATCTCCTGGAATGGCAAGCCTTAGGGAGGGGATGTGTTAACATTCAGGTAGAGGGGCAGGGTTCCCTGAGACAGGCCATTATGTAGACAGTATCCTTTTAGTGAACAATAGCAACTGAAAGCAAAGGTTAAAGTAGAAGAAACAGATTTTCCCCTGTAAAAATAAGACCTGGAAGTTTTGTGTGGATACGAGCAGGAAGAGCTAAATTATACTGTAATTACAGAGCCCCCATACCCCAGTGGCTTTTACACACACAGGTTTCATTCTTGCTCATCTGCATCTGGGGTCAGCCGGGACCTTTGTTTTGTGTGGCCTCACCCAGAATCAGGGCCACGGCAGAGGGAAATGGACTCGTACACCGACTGTGCTCTTAACAGCTCTCAGTCACACTCCTGCCCTGGCCTAAAGAGAGCAAGTTGTGCTCACATGGCCAAACCTAACTCCAAGGGGGATGTAAAAAACTACCGCCTGACTGGAAGCAGAACTATCTGGAGAATCACATCAATGACGGGGGCTTTCCAGGTGGCGCTTTGGTAAAGAATCCGCCTGCCAATGCAGGAGGCTCAGGAGGCGCTTTTCATCCCTGGGCTGGGAAGATTCCCTGGAGGAGGGCATGGCAACCCACTCTAGGATTCTTGCCTAAAAAATTTCATGGACAGAGGAGCCTGATGGGCTACAGTCTATGGGGTTGCAAAATACTCGGACACAACTGAGCATGCACATTACATTATGGCAATAGTTGCTATGGGGCTCGGTCAGTTCCAGAGATTTTTGTCCTGTGACCTTGGTATAGGGCTCCGCATTAATGACTATCACAAGGATCTTACAAAGCTTTCATCACAATGATTAGTCAATTCTCACAATATCCAAGGTAAAAATTAATTAAATGTGATAATTCAATGATAAGCCATCAGTAAATACCAACAAAAACAGAGAAAAACCAAAATAAACAGTCTGGGTAAGTCAGCCCACTATTCTGAGTCAAAGTACCTGGAACAGATGAAATAGAAAGTGTTGCTCACCTCAAGAGGTGTCTGCCCATCTCAAGAAGTGCTTGCCTCTTGAAGTATGTCTTTGATAATGAGTGAGATTCTCATTTTATTCTGATATTGTTTTGTAAATGGCCCCTGAATGAAGGCCAACCATATCAATTCTCACCTTAAAAATTGTGATCTTTCAATATTGTAGGAAAAACTGGTCAATATTTCTCCTTGAAATAGCCCAGCATGCATTTCTTTTTAAGTCTTTTTTTGAATTTGTTACAGCATTGCTTCTGTTTTGGTTTTTTGGCCAGGAGGCATGTGGGATCCTAGCTCCCTGACCCTACACTGAAGGAGGAAATCTTAACTACGGGACCACCAGGCAAGTCCCTCACTGTGCATTTCTAACAGGGTAACTTGCAGAGATTTAATTTGGACTATATAATGATTTTTGCCTTAAAGTTTGACTTGCGTCTGACCCCTGGGTGAAAGATGAAACTCCACTTTATCCCTCTCCAAAAGACGAGAGAATGAACGAAGGCTCAATAGTCAAGGAACAAGAACCCCCGAGCAAGGAAGTGGTTAAAATCCATCTCCTCAAGACCACCCCTCTGTGAAGGGATCGCTTAGCTGCATCTCCAGAACCAGGTGGCTCTCTGGGTCTGGCCACTTGGCTCAGTATCTTAGCTACCTTGTCCACCCTGAAGATGAACGTGTGAGGCAGGAAGCTAAGAACAGTTTCCACGTTTCTTAGTTAATCCTTGCAAGGAAGTATTTTGGTCTCAAAGCTTGACCATTGGTTATCAGGCTTCTGGGGCAAAGGAAAATAGAGATGGTTTATCAACTCCACTTAATTATGCCAATAGAATTCAAGTGAGATTTTCTAAGGACAGAAAATCAGCTCGCCCAAGTATGTCAATATGTCAGGGAACGCTCACTAAACTTTTCTTCATCTGACTAAATCAATAAATATCTTTTCTATATCTGTTCAAATAATTCATTTGACAGCATAGTGGTATGACCTTAATCCTCTCTTGATTTAAAGACTAAAGGGGAGTGGCCAACTTCTATATATGAAGCAATTCTAGAGACAGGTAACTGGAAAGCTTCCCGCAACAGAACGCCTGGGAATGCAGAAGAAAAGTACTGTAATGACAGCTTTTTCAATGCATAAGGGAGTTTAGGAGGAAAGAGAAACCCCCAGGATGGGGCTGGGATGAAACAAAGTGACTGACAACTCAAGTAAAGTTTGCATGAGTGAGTAGCTCTGACATTTGGCAAATTTGGCAAGACAAGGACAGGAGGAATGGGATTAAGGGGTGGAGCACAACTGTAATTTCCACATAAAGCCCTGGCCTCCAAAAATGCAGGTCTCAAGTGGCACAGCTAAGACAAGGAAGCTCAATTTTGCACTGGCTGGGGGTAGGGTAAGGTGTTAAGGGAAATAACAATGCTGTAGAGATAAGACATTGAGGCCAGCTCTCCCTACCCTTCACCTCCACTTTCAAGGTTAAAACCCAGCTCTCACTTATTAGGTTTGAAATCTTGGGCAGGTTACATAACCTCACAGCACCTTATTCTCCTTGGCTGGGCTTTGGTGAATGATTGATAAATTTAGTTTAAGTGCTTAATTAGCATACTACTTGGTACACAAAAAAGCAGTGTTCAAAAATGGTAGGGCAAATCAAAATATGTTGGAAATGTGTTTTTCTTCCAGAGTTCCACAGATTTTTCCTTAAGTAAAAAGAAAGATATGCATTATCTGAAAGTTAGAAAGGAAGTAACTCCATCTTTAGTTTTAAAGGACCAAGATTTCACAGTTCTGTGAGATGCTAATCAAATAATTAGGAAAAAACAGCCTGAAATTAGCAAAGGTTTGAGACTACCTTCATTATGAAATTACTAAAATAACATACACACAAAATGTTTTAGTAACTGTCACCCAAGTTCTCTTAATGCCACTGGCATAGTTTAAAAACAGTTTTTGTTTGGGAAAAGCAAAACAAAATCAAAAGGAATTATAAAAATAAAACCAGCATGTATATAATTGCATGGAGGGGGAAGCCCTCACTTGGAATGAGAAAAGAAAATAACAAACTGAATACCCTTGAAGCAAACTTGGTTACCTCAGGGCCTTGATTTTCTTTGAAAATGAGGGCTTGAAATCAGTGACTTTTGAGGTCCTTTCCAGCATTTTCTGATTTTGACAGCTGTTACAATTGCAACAGAAAGTAACTATCCATTTGGCCCTCCCATTCCACAAAAACAAAACACACAGTATCATTTTAGGAGTCAAGAGTCAAATTCTTGTTTTGAATTTTCAAGGGCTACCTGACTGCTAAGGTTAAAACTCCTCTCTTTCAAAAATCGAAAAGGTCGAATCGGCAGAGGGTAAAACCCATCCCCACTGCAAACCTAAGTGGATTTGCAACTTAGCAGAAAATCTGAATTGACAAAGCATGCAAAAACTAGCTCAAATAGCTGCAGACTGCCTCTATGAGAATCCTGGTAAATGCCTAGTGGTTTTAAGTGTTTATGGTTTATACTGCAGAAAGCAATGAGGCTGGAAGCATGAATGTTATCTGCCTAGGAACTAGAATAGTATCTTCATTCAACAGGGAGTTTCCTCCAAGTAAAAATAACACAACTAAAAAATTACAAATTCTTATCAAAAGGTTTAATTGTTTTTTCACAGGATTCATTTTCTTTGGAGGGAGGGGGACAGGTAACACATAAGTTTAAATCACCAACTGTCAATCATGTATTTGCAAAACTTTCAATTTTTTAGTCACCAGATTTACATACATTTGTAAGCAATGTTTCTCCATATACACATACAGTGAAAGACACTGTCCAAATAACTTTTGATGTAGAGTGGAACTTAGAAAAATCACTTAAGAAATCAAATGTTTTATAATAGAAATACTTTAAGCACAGCATTCACACATTTGACGGTAGATTCTAAATGCTTATCTAAACAGAGGCAATGCAATTAAGCTGCCTTCACTCAAAATGGTGTCAGAAGGCAACTACCCTATTTACTAGCCACTGATAAGTTATGACAACACTATTTCATAGCCTGTCACTGTATTTCTTAACCCCTATCCCCAACCCCGCACTAGGATTCAGGATATCCTCATTACGAAGGACTTATCTCAAGTCTTAGTTCAGAACAGTAAAATAAGATTGCAATGACACATTTAGAAACTACATAAGGACTTGGAAGTAAAAAAAGGAGACAGGGAGAATTGAGGAACTGTTACTTATCTTTTAAGTTTTCTATTTTTAAATAAATAGCAAAACCAAACTTAAAACACTAACTGAAAAAATAAATCTAGCAGACTTAAGAGAATCTGTGGGAAACCCAATGGCCATGGAAAACTTTTAGACCACTACTAGTAGGTCTTTCTTCTGACTTCATTTAATAATACAAATGAACATGATGATAGAACTTGGAATGAGGCTTCCCAGGTGGCACTTTGTGGTGGAGAACCTGCCAGCCAATGCAGGAGGTGTTAGAGACTTGGGTTCAATCCCTGGATCAGGAAGATCCCCTGGAGAAGGAAATGGCAACCTACTCCAGTATTCTTGCCTCGAGAATCCCATGGACAGAGGAGGCTGGCAGGCTACAGTCCACACGGTCGCAAAGACTGTGGGTCTTTGTTCAGCTATATTGTTCAGACATAATTTAATACATATGAACATGGTGATAGAACATGTATTTACTAATAAGATGAATTTGGTGAAAAACACAGTATTCCCTTTCAAAATTAAGTTTTGAAACGATGATTTTTTAAATATAAGACATACAAAAGCTATGAGTATTAATTTTAATACAAAATAAGCTAATTTCCTTACTTATACATTTGAATATTCTATTCCTCTCTTCCTTTATGGGACTGGGGGGAAATGCTACAGAAGAAAACCTGATTTCTGTCTAACAGTTCAAAAAGTCTTCTGTCAGTCTAAACACCTGTCTCCTACTTGCCTGGCTGTGCCTAAACCCTGTCAAGAGACTTAAAAAAAAAAGATCAAAACAAATAAGGCCTTTCCCTGGACATTTCAACTGCATTTGTTCAGAGTGCACGACATCCTCAAGTTCTCTTAAAGACAAATACATTGGTCATTTATTTGTAATCAGATACCGACTTCAGCAGATGACGGCACAGGATCTGAAACACTATCACAGACACTGCACTATTAAATATAAGGTGGATTGTCCACGAAAAGTTTGTGATTCCTTTCAAAACATTCAACGCATTGTTTCAGGCTACTTCCCTGCAAACATCCTCTGGCATATACGAAGAAAACATTCATGTTACTTACATCTTCTCGTTATATTCACAGTAGTATCAATGTTTACACAGGGGAATCTCTTTCTAGGTGATTTTAAGAATCCTAAGAGGGCCTAAGCAAGACAGACCTCTGGAAGGTTATCACAATAAATATTTCAGAGTTCAAGTAAAGAATGGAGCTTTACTCAGGACCCACAAAATATCCAATTATAGTTATATTAACAGCAATGAAATAGGAAAAGCTGCTCCTTACAGGCATTTCATTTAATCAACCCACCCCTTTGGCGAAGTATTATAACCAGTTCTCCCCTGATAAATGAGGGAGCAGTTTAGGTAAAGTCACACCCAGTTATTTCAAACCCAATCAGCTCATTGCACACTCCCCAGCCCATATTCCTTGGACAATTGGATTTCTAGTCTGGTGATTAAAAAAGGAGAAGGCAGTCTAGGAAGTTCTCCCACCACCAGTGAGGAAGGAACAATGAAAATATGAGAAAGCCACAGTGGTTAGATTTTTAAAATACCTGCTGATCCCTTACTGCATACCAGGCCTAGTGTTAGGTACCAGGGACAGTGACAGGTGACAAGGCCCTCAACCTTCAGGAACTCACAGCACAACAGAGAAAAACAGCCTTAAAATACTTGAGACTCCAAGGAGAGAAGTGGGAAAGACAATCATCATAATGGCTCTAAATGATGGGGAAAAGCAGTTTGCTGTGAATATGTAGGAGGGAATATGATTCATTTTGGTTTGGAAATAATTCTTAATTCAAAAACTCTCTCATTCAACAATGACTAACAGAGGCCAGGTGGGGCGGGCAAATGACAGAAAATGTGTCATCCTACATGGAATATCCACAAGCCCGTTGCAGATTACTGAGCGCCAGGCTAAACCTCACTCAGGTGGGCCTGTCCTCGCCTCACTTCGGAGTATTTTGAAAAACCTTTCTGAACAATGGCTCTAGCTGGTCTGAAACACTAGGTCACACAGAACAGACGGGCAGGCAGAAATCTGGCTCTTTTGGCCACCAGTTTGCAGTCTTTACCTTAAATGTATGTAAACTGGCTAATCCAACAACTTTGTAGATTCGCAATTCTTATCTACCCCTAACTGCACCATCCAACCTGTTTTATTTCTTGGTCTCTCACTCCCCAACTCCTTGATCAAATGTTATATACTTGCAATCTTTGCCATTTCTCTCTTTAGGTGGCAACTGGGATCTCAATAAAATGACCTGAATGAAGCTTAGATTCACAGTGGGCACACCGAGCCATTTCATTCACTTGTACCCTAAACCAGCATTTTTGCGGGAGACGGGGGGTGTACCACATGGTATTTGAGATCTTAGTTCCACAAGGGATCAAACTGGAACCCCATGCAGTGGAAGCACAGTCAGAGAAGTTCCTAAACCAGCTATCTTTAGTGATTTCTTTGCTTTATCATTACCTTATCTTGTGCTCTTTCACTCTTATTATTCTTGTTTGGGTTCTATCTTCTTACTTCGATTATATGATTTTCTAAGTGGTTTCAGTGTCCCCCACCACTTCCAATGTATCCTCTGCAGTGAACTTGGATCCACTTTTAACCTAGCCTTCAAAGCCCTCCCAACCTAAATTCAGATTCATCTGTCCTCACACTAAAGTACAGACATCATGTCCAGTCAAGACGGAATACTTGCTGTTCCCTTAATATACCGTCGAAAATGGCCCCGAACGCCAAGAGCACAAATCATGAAAAGAAGAAAAAAAGAGGATAAATGGTGTGTGTGTGGGGGGGGGGGGGGGGGCTCTCGACAATATTTACAAGTTCTGATTTTCAAAAGAAACTCTTAAGAACCTAAGATAAGTCAATAGGCTTCAAAAACGTGTAAATTACATACCTTACCAAGAACTTGGATCCAGAGTACATAAACTCAAACTCAACAATAAATTCAGTCTAATGATGTGACCACTCATTTCACCAGAGATATGAAAGGCCAACATGTGCGCTCAGTTGCACCTGACGCTGAGACCCACAGACTGTAGCCCACCACACTCCTCTGTCCATGTCCGTGTTCCAGGCAAGAACACTACTTATCATTCTTACTCCAGAGGATAGTCTCGACCCAAGGATTGCATTTGTCTCCTGTACTGACAGGTGGATCTTGACCACTGTACCGCCTGGGAAGACCCATGAATGGCAAACGGGCATGTAGAAAGATACTCAACTTCTCTAAGAACTGGTTGCTAATGGAATGCAAATGGAAACCACGAAGAGGGGTTACATACCCACCTAAATGGCTAAAATTTAAAATAAAAATGGGTAATTACAAAACCCAAGACTGCAGAGCGACACACATTGATGGTAGGATGGCAAAATAGCATAAGCGCTTCAAAAAACTGCTTAGCAGTTTCTCATAAAATTAACCATGCACTTACCATACAACCTAGCAACGTCTCCTAGGTAAAACATTCCCTGGTGGCGCTAGTGGTAAAGAACCCACCTGCCAATGCAGGAGACCTAAGAGACATGGGTTTGATCCCTGGATTGGGAAGATCCCCTGAAGGAGGGCATGGCAACCCACTCCAGTATTCTTGCCTGGACAATCTGCATGGAGAGAGGAGCCTGGTGGGCTACAGTCCATGGGGTCGCAAAGAGTTGGACACGACTGAATCAACTCAGCACACACACACACAGCCATACAAACACCTATATGCAAATAGCTTTACCCATAATACAAAGGCTGGAAATAACATTCCAGCAACAGGTGAATGCATAAACAAATATGATACATAATGGACTACTGAATATACTAATATACGCAACATGGATGAACCTGGAGAGCATTATGCCCAATGAAAGAAAGTGTTTATGTTGTATACAACTCTGTGACCCCATGGACTGTAGCCTGCCAGGCTCCAACACAGCAACCAGTTTATGACCTTCTGGAAAAGGCTAATAAACTAAAAGGACAAAGTTTGTTGGTTTGCAAAACTCTTGGGGAATTGAGTAAGGGGATTAATGAACAAAGGGACAGAGGAACACTTTGGGAGTGATCAAAATGTTGAGTATTGATTGTGGTGATGGTTATACAACTGTATAGAGTTGTTAAGCTTCATCAAACTACACCTAAAAAAGATAATTTACTGTATGTAAATTTGTCTACGAAATACTCAGTGCCTGTTGAAATCCTAGAATTTGTTTGATACACATCGAAATGTCCACCACAAAATTTTGATTATTAACCCCAAAGTTGTGAATGGCTGCCTAGAATCCAGCTTTGAGTGAAGAAAATAAAAAGATCTAAAACTTCTAAAAGGGAGATTTAGCATATAAATTTGAGTTTCCAGCTTGGTTTAAAATACCATTAGGCACTGTCGCAAGACAGAGCCAGGGATGTGAGCTTATTTATCCTAGACCTTCACCACTTCCAGTGACTCACACTTACCCATTTAACTTACTGGGCTGCTTATTTACCTCTCTTTCCTCAATACTCGACTAATCCTTAAGCCATGTTTCCTTTCTGATACCTATTAGCTCTTTCATCTTTACCTTATTCATTATCCCTTGGCTTTATATTATAGATCTTTGAACACATTTTTAAAACTCCAACCAAACCATAATTTGAGACAACCTCTGAACTACCAATCTATTTTTATAGACTCACACAATGCCTTCCAGAGTTGGTACTTAATAAAATGAACATGATCAGTATTACTAAGCAATTAATAAAGAAATTCTCTGAAGGAATGCCATGAAAATGTCTATTACAGAGAAATGTTTAAAAAAAAAGTTATAAATGTAGTTTTCCCATTTTTATCATGAATTCTCAATCTGGTTCCACTTACTACAGTCTATTTTTAATTATAAATGAAGACTCCACAAAAAAAAAAAAACCCAGCATCTTTTCAAACAGAATAAAATAGGCCCACACATTAAAAGAATGCAAGAAACTTGCCAAATACAAGTAACTCCCAGATTTGGGTTAAATTTAGTATATGACTGATAGCAGTATTTAAGAAGCAATTTTTAAAATGTCTAACTTTAAAAGGTTATTTAATGGGCTACAAATGCATTTAATGTGGGGTGAGGTCTCCAAATATTATTTTGAGCCCTGAGCCACATCCAAAACTATCATGTAATAACTAGACACTGTAAATTTATAGTGAGATTCACAGAAGTTAGAAGGTTATGGTTGCATGAAAGGGTAACAATCTTGACTTGCATTAACAGAAGAAATGGCATGTCTGGTCCCCTGGAAAATACAGGTCCCATTACACTCTGCGCAGTTTAGACCCTAGTATTGACTATAATCCAGAAAACACCTAGCAGAAGTTAAGCAGGAATGTTCAAAGCTGGTCAAAGAAGAAGGCTGAGGGGAAACAGGCTATTCAACCTAAACAATAAAGATGACAGTTAACTCAAATAACTAAATGGCATCATGCAGAACAGCCAGACATATTTAACTTTACTCTAATAAGAATTAAAAACAATTAGTTACAGAGAACTGGAGAAGGCTATGGCAACCCATTCCAGTACTCTTGCCTGGAAAATCCCATGGACAGAGGAGCCTGGGAGGCTGCAGTCCATGGGGTCACTAAGAGTCAGACACGACTGAGCAACTTCACTTTCACTTTTCATTTGCATGCATTGGAGAAGGACATGGCAACCCACTCCAGTGTTCCTGCCAGGAGAATCCCAGGGACGGGGGAGCCTGGCGGGCTGCTGTCTATGAGGTCACGCAGAGTCATTCACTACTGAAGCGACTTAGCAGCAGCAGCAGCAGTTACAGAGAAACAGTATTCAGCTCAGCATTTCTAACAGAACTATTAAGATGTCTTCTAAAGTAATGGTGTCTCTAAAGTATCTGAGCAGAAGGGATGGCCATTAAAATCATTGAGAACAGAAGCGCAATTGTTTGCAGGGATCTTACAAACCTAAAAATCCTAGGACTAAGTCATATAGCTTTTATTTTGGGGGATTCTAGCTAAATGGATTGATAACAAGAGTATATTTATTTTATCCTGTCCTATACCCAGGTTGTCATAACTCCCTCACCATTTACAAGCAAAGGCTCCATTTGCTGCTGGTCGTCCTTCCTTATACTGCAGTCTGTATCCACTGTTGGTTGAATCCAGGGATGTGGGACCTGGGTTAACAAAGGGCCAACTGCATCATGCCATTTAATACAAGGGACTTGAGCAACCATGGATTTTGGTATCCATAAGGGGCCCTAGAACCAATCCCTAACAGATACTGAGAACTATATTCACAACAAAAAAAGTTCTATTTTACTATTTTGAGAGAGAAGGAGATCTCTCAAGAAATCTTCAAACAATATTTTTCTGAATATTATGGGGGGGGATTTTAATATTTTGGTAGGCATGATAATAGGGAATAAAAACTCAGTTTGCTCTAATGATTCCATGTAGCCACTACCAACACATATTCACCACTTATCAGATACAGAGAATACTAGCCATTCCTAGAAACTGCCAAATAAATAACCAACACTGTTCTACACACTGCTCTGTAACTTGTCTCTGTAAGAAAACATGATGGTCAAACTCCAGATTTTAAAAAGCACAAGGTTAAACGATACATACACTAGAAAGCTATTTATTATAAAATCAGATAGATTTATAAAGATATGCAACTGACTTACCAACTGTATACTGTGGTGTAATTTGATTAACAGACAACATAGGCATGTAATGTTGCCAATAGTTAAACCCAGGATAAATTTGTAACTGATTTAAATAAAACCTAAATTATTATTTCAGCTCATAAATTACTCCATAGGAGCAAAACGAGGCACTTAATAGAAGCATCCCAGTAGTGTGAAAAATTCTTAACTTTCCCAGTTAACTCCCTCAAACCATACTAGATATATGCCTCAAAGTAGTATTTAAATTCCAACTATGTACACTTATAATTTACTTTTACATTTAATATTTTTAATGAGTGGGATAGGTAGAAGAGGTGAGTCCGGGCATTAATGAGTACAGTATGCATGCTTTAAGTATAAGGAACTGATACTAGGGACACTTTGATAGGACTCACCCTGAAGAATACACCTGACCCTAAAGATGGGTCACACCTACCCTCTCATGGGTCATTTGTGGATAAAATAGTTTAACACGTCTATGCCTGTCACAGGGAAGGAAACTCACATCTTAACACACTATACTGACTTTGTACACTGCACAAAACATCCAACATTAAGAATTCAATAAACTGACCAAGATCTACAATATCACTTCCTATTGTCTATTTAACACAAACATTTGTTTCAGTGACTAGACTGCAGAGAATGACTAAGTAAAACAAAAAGATCTGCTAAAAATTTTGTAACAAAATAAATAATCAGTCTTATAGAATGAACTTTATGATGAAAACTATCATTATTCTGTCTTTGGGGATCCAATTCTGAGTTAAAAACATAACTTTATCCCATTAGATCAGATCCTAACTAACCTAACAAAGTGCTACGGTATGTTCTTTAAAACACACCACTTTAATGACTATGTTAAAGAGCAGTCCCTGTGGAAAGATGAATATGGAATCACAGTACACTTACAGTTTAAGGAAACAAAAAAAAAACCCCACACTTGGGAAGAAAAGAAGCCATACTGAGAGAGACTAGAACAAAAATATTAAAGTGCTGTGGCCAAAATTAGTATAAATAGACTTTATTGAAGTCAGTGCCTCTGTACCGAGACAGAAGATTGTGTCTACATAAGCACAAGTTGTAACATTTCACAACTTCTAAAAGGAATGTCAACAATTACAACGATCATGCATACCATGGTCGATAATCACATTTTAGAAGCATTTTCAACCATTTCTAAAGAAATGCTTATAACATTGTTATATATAGAACTACTTTCAATAAACTGCAAAACATTGATCGACTTTTCCAGTATGAGCTACAGTGTCAACACAAAAGGGAGGCATAAATGTTTAATTTATGAAATCAGAATGGAATATTTACTGTAAAGAAAAATTAAAAAGCTTTCAAATAAAGGCCATTATTGAACCAACATGAAGAGCACAACTTGAACTTTTCAGTTCGTTCATCTTTTAAAGCTGTCCTCTGAATAACTTCAGTTCTAAGCATTGAATTTCAGTACTGTGAATATTCCTTGGATTGCAGTTTGGCAATGATGCGGTCCAACTGTCTCTTTGCTTCACACTGTGGGAAATTGCTCATGTCATAATATTGAGGGGCAATTTTCACCAACCTGTCCAGGAGGGGAAAAATCACCAAATTAACAATTAGAGTACTGGAGCTGCTGATAGGATAGGCATTATTCATTAATACACTGATAAATGCAAACCTATAAATCCAAGGCAATGTTAAAATTACAAACGCCTAATCCTTATAAACACCACTTTTAGAAATGTCGCGTCTTAGTAAGCTGCACATTTTCTGATGGTGGACTTTTCATAAACTTAAAAAACAAAACAAAAAACCACTCAAGATAAATTCTTGTAAAAAAAAAAATACTCCTTTCTTTTACACAGACATTAACATAAGGTCAGAAGTTTCTTCACTCTGGAGCACTATTTTGATCTATCTCTCTAAAGTTACAATATTACAAGTTCCATACAAGAAACACCCTGATATTCAAATGACTGGATCTTCTCATTTTCCAAGTTTTAATAACCATAAATGTAACTCTATACCCCAAAGAATACATCTGACTGATGTATTGTCACCAACCTGTGAAATTTTAAACATTTAGCCATACAATTTTTTTTCTCAACAAAGCATTTAAGATAAAATGGTAATGTCCTACACAATTTAAGTGTCAAAAGTCACTGATGTGGAGGAAAGAAGCCTCAAAATATACAGCAAGTGACATCAACTAAAGTAAGTGCTTTCAGTCCCACCATTCTGGCTGACATTTCCTATCTTAAGTTACAGAATAGATTCTGGCCCCTGAAAAAAAAATTCACAAAAGGACCGCAGTGGGTGGGTAATTTTGCTTAAAGGCAGTCAGTTCTGATCACATTTTGTGCATCAAATATGCAATGGTACAAAAAGAGGTGCAGTTTTTAATGCTTGCTTTGCTCTTAAAAGCACCAACATATAAATAAACAATAACTGAGAGCTGAAATACAAAGACTAACCTGGAGACCAAGTTAATCATAACAGCAAGAGAATGGCTTCATGTTAGTCAAGTATAATTTTGTCTCCAAATTTCCCCTGCCCATACTAACAATTCTACCATCCTCTTCACAAAGGAATTATTCTTAAGAGATAACCACACCATTTTGTGCCCCAAGTCTATACACAGGAGTATACACCCTAGCTGGGGAACACCCGAGTTCCCCAGAGTGAAAGGAAGAACAAGACAAGACTCTTTTCAGATTCCATTCTGAGCAAAATGGTAAAGAAAACTTTTAGAATGAAAGACACTGAGCTTACCATTCGGGCTTGATATCTGTACACGTTCGGATGTAGTTCTTTGTTGTAAGAACAAACTCATTATAAAGCACCCATTCAGGCTTGTGGTCAAGAA
This sequence comes from Cervus canadensis, assembly GCF_019320065.1. Classification (NCBI taxonomy): domain Eukaryota; kingdom Metazoa; phylum Chordata; class Mammalia; order Artiodactyla; family Cervidae; genus Cervus; species Cervus canadensis. The sequence goes on along the minus strand of NC_057404.1, from coordinate 20,881,555 downwards.
CAGTGGAGGGATGCAACTGAACCACCTGGTTATCTTTCACAGTTAAGTAATGCCCTGTTCGTTCTAAATGTGCCACCTGAAACCGAAACCCAGTAAATTAATACAATGCTTCTGACGTGCTAGTTACAAAAGTGATGTAAAGCTACCTATATAATCAGGGAAAGGCAAGTCTCACCTATTGCTTTTAATCTGATGGCTAGACTTATTTACCACTGCCCAATAAAAGCAGCAATCAGCAAACTACAGCAGGGTAAATCCAACTCACTGCCTACATCTTTAAGGGGTCTTAGCCAAGAATTGTTTATACACCTTTAAATGGCTGGGGGAAAATATCAAGAGAAACACTTGGTGATACTGGAGTGGAAATCACATGAAATTCAAAATGGTAAGTAAAGCTTTTTGGAACATAGCATGCCCATTTGTCCAAAGTTGCTTTTGCACAAGGGGAGGCAGAGCCGAAGTGTTTCAATAAGGGACCCAAGCCCACAAAGCCTAATATATACTATTTGGTCTTTCTGCCTGAGACTGGTTCTTTAATACCAGGTGGGAACTATGTAGTAGATGAACAATTACTAAAAGATGAAAATTCATGTTTAAGATAGAAAAACAGAGCAAAAGTAACCCACAATGAGAGCTGTAATAAGAGAAGGAATTGGGGGGTGGGGAGAGGAGAGAGGAGATGCATGTGTTTCTTGGCCTACATTTCTATATATAATCAAATATGTCAATTGGATCGACATCATCTAATAGTTAACAAATATCAAAGCAGATGACAACATGCTCTTTTCAATTCTAGAACTCTAGTAACATAGAGCATGTATGAAAAGCAGAAATGAGCAATTCATAATTATTAACATATAATAGAAAATAAACTCAATTTTACTCAATAAATATTTACTAAGCACCTACTAGTTGCCAGGCACTACACTTAAAGTCCCATTTCTAATGGATTTTAGTTTTAAGAGACAATCAGAAATCCAAAATGCTTGAGTAATAGATTTAGGAGTGAAAATCCTAACTCTGATAAGCACTGAAACTTCAGAATAAGACGCCACATTAAACATTCGGTTATTCTGATCTCAAACACAGACAAGGCATCGATCTCCTTTCATTCTGCCTCCAGGCACTTAATGGCCACTCTATGTATTTGGCTCATTTGGCCTTAAGGCAGGCCACACCTTACTTATTATACATAGCCAAAGGAAAGAATCAAAGAACAAGTGGGATATTTAAAAGATAACTAAAATCAACCTCATCTCAAATAAGGGACTGATGTGTTTTCAATTTTTCACCAGAAACACTTTCATTTTGAAAAACATAATTGGTTTCATGTCCCTTAAACTATAACAATTACCTGACAAGTTGTAACTTCAGACTCCAATATAAAACACTTAACACCAAAAGAAATATTTTAAAATTACTTTTCATCTTAAATCATTATTCCATATCTGACTTTCCCAGCACCCAAGTGTCTTCTTATAAATAGCAAAGATCACACTACAGGATTGTGCATAAAACAGTTGCTTATTTGAATTTTAGGGTGATTAGTTTCCACAAAGAGAGGAAAGTGAATTGTACTTCTGGATCCATCCAGGAAACTGTTTCCTTTCAGCATTCCAGTGCAATTATACATCTCCAATTAAGATCAAGATTCAAAGAAAGTCTTTGATACATTTATCCAAAGTCAAAATTTGCATTGAAGAAATAACTAATAAAACTCACCTGAAAATAGTCAATATATCTATTTAGTATAAAAGGACTCCATTATTTAAAAAGTGCTTGTAAAATTATTTCTATGTAACTGGATCCCTAACTATGCCATTTGGTAAACTTAGACGTGTAAAAACTTAGTATATTAGTTCATTCAAGAATCTGGACATATAATTAAAGATTATTTATAGGCATTCTTTAACTGAATTTTGCGTTTAAGTGGATTCCAAGCACTGCTTATAGAAAACAAATATTAAGTAAGCATTTAATCATGTACTCCTGTACTATCCACATACCTGCATAAAATACCCAGTAACCAAAGCTTTTCTTATATTAATATAATAGTCCCTGCTTGTAAAGTCAGTACTTCGACGAGGCAAATTAAATCTGTCCATAATTCTTGATAGCTGCTGGCGTACATTATCTGCTGACATCAGGGACCTGTAGTTAATGAAGTTGTCATAACACCACTGAACCGACTCATGATCTACAAAGTTGGAAAGAGGGAAAATAAGAGGGGACATGCATCATCCATATAGGTGTATTATCTAATTAAAAAATAAAGTCAGTATAAGTAGCAAGTAAAACCAAAAAGGGAACTAAACCACTTCATTTTAAAAAATTAATCACAGTCTTAATCAACTTGTGGAGTCAAGTTCAAAATTAAAAACAGCACTAAGGTTTTTGGCTACTGAATGACAAACAATGATTTTGGAAAAACTATTTTTAAGTTATTTTACCCATGAAAATCTACCTGGCTGTTTTCAATGGATAGTCTTAACAGGGGTGGATTGAGAGAATCTGGAAAAATGCCATGTCTTTCTCATTTTCAAAGAAAAACAGGCTTAGATTAAGACTATCAAATACAACTTCAAAGTTATAAAAATGAACCTCAAGAGACTATTGTCATATTTTCCTCTCATTTAATTTTTATAAATAGTGAATTCCTCATTATCACTGTTTCCGTGTTTTCAAATAACTTGGAAAATGTTTTTTCATGTTGCTAAATATTCTTTGAAAATATGATATAAAGCTAGAAGAATATTTCATCATGTAGCGAGCGACAGCATCACATTGAGCCATCTTTCTTTTGGTGGGTATTTTAGGTATTTTTCATTTTTCTTTACTATCATAAAAAACTGAGATAACAAACTTGAATCATATCTCTGTCCAAAGAATACTAAAATAAAATTTCACAGATTATCTATAGGTCAAAGGGTATGAACTTGTTAAGGTTCTTGGTAGCATCACATCTACTGCTTTTCATAAAGATAACATGTATTTCTATTCCCACCTCTGGTGTTAAGACTGCTGCACTGCACGAGACCCACTCCTACACAGCTCTGACTGTTTTTCTTCAGCCTTTGCCAATTTTATAGGTGAGGAAATGGTACCTCTCAATAATGCACATTTACTGAACTGCAAGTAATGCTGAAGAGCCCCCCACTCGAGTTTATGAACCACTTACAACCTGGTCATTCACATTTGTAGCCTATTTTCCTATTTCGTTAGTAAAAGTAATTTTACATAAGAGCTATTTATTAGGAAAAATATTAGACAGTAATAATTATGTAAGTAATACAAAACTATTCACACAAAAGGCAAAGTTAAAAAAAAAAAAATCAAAATCTGTATGTTTGTGGTAAATTTTATACCAGCATTTCATTTTTACTGCTCTGTATTTCCAGCTTTCTAGTGCTTTCCTCCTGATTATAAAAATAAACAACTTTGGAAAAGATGGGCAATTTTTATTTTAAATGCTAGTCAGGAGTTTTTTCTCAAGCACCTCTGTGTTTCTAACGTAAAGTTGTCACAGATAATAAATGAAAGTGAGATGAAGAAATACCTTATATGCTGCAAGTGACGTTCAGACAAAAGAGTGCCTTCAATCTAATTTATACTTACTTTGTTTAAAAGCATGGTAGACATTCAGCAGTGTCAGATGATCTCCATCTATGTGGGCAAATCTCATCTTCGCCTCATCTGCAGCTTTCTTGGCCTCCGTGGGACGAACAAAACACTGTGGGACTAAACAAGGTTGGTATGGGCCCAACACAAACGCCCATATCGATGAGTCACGCATTCACAGACAGAGGAACAAGGCCTAGCTAGGTCAGTTCACAGAGCATAGGGCAGGGCAGGATGGCCTCCAACTGCATCTTGGACTGTTTACTACCTTGATTTGGTACATCAACACCTAACCACATCTGTAAGACAAGAGGGTTTCAAAGCTACAGAGTACCTGATTATTTTTAACTAAATCTAAAAGTAGGCATCAAAAACAGCTATTCTGAAGGCCATCAAGATACTAAAAGCTCAACTTATTGAAAAAACCAGTGCCGATAGCTCTACCAATAACCAGAATTATGGTGTCAATAGCCTTTTAGCTAAACAAAATTTTTCAAAAGGTCATCCATTCAATCCGCTGAATTCCCCACTGCAGGACTAAAAACAACTTTCCAACCAGTCTATGGCCACATTTCTATCGTAATTCTTCCCTAGTGCTGCGGCTATTACCAACTGGTGGGTATCACTATTAGCACTGGTGAGCAGAAGCATATGTAACATAAAAAATATCATGAAATCTTGGGTTTTGATGATAGCAGTAGTGGTGGAAGGTTAAACCGCCTTTGAATTAAGAAAATTCAAAAAGGCTAGGAATATTCAGCCTAGTTTTCCAGCATTTTAAGAAAAAGATTACCAAATAAAGTCCCAAGTTCTTTTTAAAAATTGTTATTTGACTCGAAGTCCTCATATAAAAGCAGAATCCAATATTTTAAACGTTGACAATTAGTCTGAAACAGTCATTATGTCAGGGTCATCAAAATGAACTACAATATTTTTTTAGAGCCTCAATATTAAATCACATAAAACTTGAAGTTGTTACAAAGTGTGTTCTACATTTTTTGAAATACAACTTTCCTTAATTCACTTTAGCAATTCCATAGTTATAAAAGCAGTATGAAAATAAAAATACTTAACAGCTTGGGACTTTGTCAACACATTTTTAAAGCTCTTAAAACTTTGTCAATAAAAAAAATTATAAATCATCAGTTCAGATAGAAGATAATAGGAATAATCAACAAGATCAAATACAGTATCAAATACTCTTTGCCATCCATACAGTTTCCCCTTTAAAATGATTCCAAAGAAGCCAAATAGAAACAATGACACATGATCACAGTAAATATTAAGTCTTGCTTAATGTAACTGAAGCAAGGTAACAGATATAAATACAGAAATCTCTCATAGCTGTAAACGTTAATGTGAACTAGCTACCAGTTAAATGATTGGGTTTAAGAAGCACTCAATAAGGCCCCTGATTTTTTACTAGATGTATCAGGACCCCCAAACTCCAGAAACTCCTTAAATGGTAAACAAAGCATTACAAACTAAGCAAATTGTTTTAGTTGCATGACTTCTTAACCCTTTAACACCCCCCCACAAATGCCTTGCTTAATAACTAATGCACATAAATGTTCACTCTCTTGATGTGCTAAAGACTACCAGTTATCCCCATGCTTTGCAGAACCACTACAAGTAAGAGATGTAGATGGGAGATCTCAACTGCATTGTAATGACCAATTTTTTAAAGGGCTAGCTAGTTTTCTAAACTTGAACAATGCTAACCCTATAGTATGCCCGATAAAAGAGAACCTAGAAAAATAAAAACTAGGTAGGTAACAAACACAATCTGTTAACTCTTACCCCACACTCTCTAAAGCTAAAATGTTGGGTTAACTACAACCAGGAGAATCTAACAAAAATCACATATATGACAAAAGGCAGACAACAACCTACCACCACCTCCGCAAGAAACTACAATTTCATTAAAATGATTCAGTACTGCCCTGCCCATCTGCTCTGAGTCTGATCAATCATAACTGCAAAAAAAAAAAAACATTTTTGCTATTCTTAAATTAAAAATTCACATCATTAAAACATACATCTAAACTAAGCCAAAAATCTTGTATTTAGAAATTTAAAAAATTTCTTCGTTTAATTTCATGTAAGAGTTTGAATTATTTGAGGTATTTAATTATAAATAAGACCAATAAACCACTCTACAACTGGAAATCAATCTTCCCCAGTACTGAAATTAGTATCATAGAGTACTTTGACAGTCAGTAAAAACACGCTTTCTGTTTTTAGCTGTAAGAATCAGTGTACATTTCTATGCTAATAATATTTCTCTGTTTTGGAAAATTTAAATTCAAAGTTACTATTTGTGAATTAAGTGTTACAGCTATTAATAAAAAACGGTAGTATTTGTTCAGCTCAATGTTCCTTCAGATTTTTAAAATTAAGCAATTTTACCTATTAAACGTATTTATCAAGTGTTTTCCTGCCACTGTAAAAGAATTACCACCAGATTAGATTTTAAACCTAAAATTATACATTACTACTTCTATTTATTTGATACTAAGTTTAAAATAATTATTTGACTGCCACTGCAATACAATTTATACATGAAGAAAGAGTTTACTTTTTAAATGATAGCTTGGTTTGTCTCAGGCTCACTTGAATAGTGCCAGCTACTAGAACAAAGTTCTTCCTGAGCTTTCAGCAATAAACTGCAAAACTGATGGACCTACCAAAGAACTCTGTTATAGTATCTTCAGACTTAATTTTTTGGCTATAATGTGAGGTTTGCGGGATGGAACCCACACCCCCTGCAGTGGAAGCATAGATTCTTAACTACTGGACCACCAGGAAGTCCTGGACCTATTCTTTTCTTACTGATATTTTAATCTGAGCCAATGTTTTTTTACTACATTTTGTGTACAATGCTTTACTTTACTTTTGTAAACACTATATTATTATGAAGCTATTTTTCAAGATATTTAGCAAACAAAATGAGTCCCTTAAAAACATCTGTAAAATTCACTATCATACTAAGTATTAAAAAACAAACCCAAAAGTGAAGTCCACCCAAACTTTGAAGAGCTGGGCTTTTTTTAGTTCCTTTCCCTCTATTACCTGACAACATAGCAGTAATAGATAGGACCTCATTAGAACAGTTGTAGTCACAACTTGCAATAACCATTTTAGCGAGCTGTGGATCTAGAGGAAACTCGGCCATCATGGATCCCAATTCAGTCAGATCTCCATCATCATTTAAAGCAGCCAGATAATTCAAAAGTTCTAGGGCTCTCATCAGAGTTTCAGGAGCTAGGAGGAAAAGGCAATCTATTAAGACAAGCTGCCTTAATAAGCAAAAACGTGACAAAGCACAAACTATTAGAGGCACTCTCATTTTTCTTTCTACAGTGGACCAAATGTAAAACTCAAACTGCCATCAAATTCAATTACAGAGATCTAGCAAACTATGAATCATATAAAACTGCAAAACTTGTCTGTACAGTAGTAGTTAAATGTCACCTTCTTAAGTACATTAACTGTTAACTCAACAATGTGTTTATCAAATTATTTTCCCTCAAAAAAAAGAGAAACTTTTTCACATTTTCATGCCCTGCCAATAACTCCCAAAATAATTTAGTTACCCTGAAAGATAGGGAAAAAAAAGAGAATCTGCTATTTTTCCACTCTTTTAGATTTAATGCCAACACACAAAATTTCTCTTGATGTATTGCAAAGGAAAGGTAAAATGTATTTAATATATAGAAGGAAAAGGAATAGTCAATTTTGGTTAAAAAGTCTGATAAAACATGCTTTGAGAATTTATACCTGGTGGATCCATAAAATCGAAATGCACCAAATCATCAATACCAAGTTTCTTCAACTGTAACACAACTGATCCTAAATTAGAACGCAAAATCTCAGGATAAGTATTATCCTAGAAAAATACAAAAACATTTGTTTTGTTAAATATCCCATAATCTTCTTGCTCCAGAAAAAAAAAAAAACATATCTGTTCTCATCCTTAGCTGTTTACTTTGGCATTTCTTCTAAACAACTGACTTAGACAGGAGAAAAGTATTTGTGGACTAAAAAGGAATCCGATACTTCCTGTAAGCTATCTTTATAGGGTTCGAAAGGTTACCACTGCTGCCCAATTCGACTTAGAACTGTAACAAAGGGTTGTATTGGTAGACTACACCATAAATTTCAGGGAAAACAGGGAAAACCTAAACAGCTTATAGTGCCAAAAAAGATAAATAAGTGAAGTAACTTCCCTCTGGTAACAAGTTTAACTTAACCTTCCAAAAACAGAGTAAGGACACAGTAAAACCCTTACCTGCATCTCTGTTTTGTAAGCTTTCTCTGTATAAAGTCGGAAGCACTTTCCAGGTCTGGTTCGTCCTGCTCGACCAGCCCTTTGCTGAGCTGAAGCTTTACTAATGGCTGTCACTAACAGGGACTCAACTCTGATTCGAGGATTATACACCTATTGGAACGTAAATAACATTACAATTCGTCCTCCAGTTAAACACAAAGCTGTCATCTAACGAAAGTATCCAAAGCCCAAAGTTAACCCCAAAATAAACAAAGTAGTATTGATGACCAGCATAAATCATGCTGGGACAGAAACAGAATTCATCATTCCTTAACTTTCTTTCAGGTATTCTGACTCCATCATTCTGAGAGACTCAAGCTAACATGAAAAGTCACTTAACACAGAGATAGCTCTACTCTTCCTTATTTAAAATACTTTCAGTTTTACCTTACTTTTATATGGTGAATAGTGCTGAAGGTTTTTGCCTGAAAAAAAACTTGTCAATTTCAACACCCAATGTTCAGTGTGGGTATCAAGAAAAACATTTTGAACTCAGTCCAGAGGAAGTCAGTTATATGCTGCCAATTTAAAGAATTGTTCTCCAACAAAAACGTGAATACTATGTATAACAAATTCTCCCAATTATAAAACATAATCAAGCGCAATCAAAGATCTTAGGTAAGAAACAGTTTTATTTATTAACTGAGTAATCCCTTAATTTGGCTCAAGTGCTTGGGTACTCAGTACTGTTGAACTAGAGGTTAACATAATACTTTTTTCTCCCCCCAAGTACTATGCCTGGCACATAATAGAAACTAATTTAGCTGACTGAGTAACTAATAGGTAAGGATGATAATCCTGTACTTTTTACTACTCCTTACATGAATATACATTCACATATAAAACATTCACAATCACCACACAGACACAAAGAAACCAATGAAAAGAAAAAAAGAAAAGAAAAAAAAAAACATAGGATTATAAACATGGGCTTAGTATGTGAAAACCAGCTAGAACCAAAGGCTCAAATCACAGACTTCTGAAAATGAAACACAAACTGGAAAATAATTCTAAAAAGTAAACTTCAGGCATGAAACAAGTAACAAATAAGTACTATTAAATCAACACTAATTTATAAAGTACTACAGTACTAAAATAAGTACCTTTTGTTTCGCAAATCCAGGATCAATTACAAACACCACACCATCTATTGTCAAAGATGTCTCTGCAATGTTAGTTGACACAACTACCTGTTTAGATACAAACAGTATTTAACTTAAACTACAAGCCAAGTACAATTCAAATAAGATTAATCATTAACTTATACTAAACAATCAATTACAAACCAGTAAATAAGCAGGAATTAGGTTTAATCTTTAATAACCAATGCTATATAAAGACATTAATATTTAAGAATTCAAAGTTTCATTTAGTTCATCATAGCACCTTCCTTTTACAACAAAAAATCTTCAGGTTATTACTTGACTACATTAGGTTTTAATTATTCAAACAGCAGAACAAAATCAAAAGAAAATAACTGGTAAGGCAATAAGCTTATCTCACAGAGTTCCCTGAGAAAACACTCCTTGGTTAATATTCAAACTGTACAGCATGTACATACTTTCAATACTTTCAGGCAACATTTACAAAAGATAACTATATCATCAAAAGTCAACTAAATATTTTAAATGAAATGGCACGTGGGGGTGAAAATCTCAACTTAGAATCCAGTAAGAATTGGTGTATCATCAGAATTGATCATAGATGTTCTGAAAATCTCAAAGTGGGTGTCACAGCATATAAGGAATCTTAAGGAATGATTTGAACTTTTTATTGAAAGTGAGTAAGGTTCAAAGCATTTACATACTAACATGATTGTTTTTTCATGTGGGTGTTTTACTGTATTTTAAATATGCTTTAGAAAATTAGGGACCTGTGAATGACATGTCACATAATTTTTCTTTTTAAGCAATGGAAAAATGGGATCTTCATTAGTATTTTTCTCAGAGCATCTGATTTGAGGAAGATTACTGCCATTAAGGTGGAGATGCCTGAATATGCAAGCAGTTGACACAGAAAATGAATCAGAGTCTGCTCTTAAAGCTTTTAGAATTTGTAAAGAAAGATTAGAGGTGGAATGGAAGTACAGTGACATAAAAAACATGTCATAAGATTTTTAAAGGGTTTATTTCCTAAGCAAATACAAGGAAAACTTACTCAGAAAATGGCATTTAGGAGAGCTGTTGAAGATAAGGTGGGATCTTCCCTGGTGGTTCAGATGGTAAAGCGTCTGCCTACAGTGCGGGAGACCCGGGTTCAATCCCTGGGTCGGAAAGATCTCCTGGAGAAGGAAATGGCAACCCACTCCAGTATTCTTGCCTGGAAAACCCCATGGGCAGAGGAGCCTGGTGGGCTATAGTCCAAGGGGTCACAAAGAGTCGGACACGACTGAGCAACTTCACTTCACTTCACCCACAAGGGAGAAGTGAAGAGCATTAGCAATAGAAGGCTCTGCTTAAACAAGAGCATGTGGATAAGAATGCCCTTAGGCACATATAAGAAAGGACTCACACTGCCAGGTAATCTTGGAGGTCTAAAAGGCTACTAGAACATCATTAACAGGATGGTATCATACAATTATTTACATGTCCAAAACCAAAAGGCTCCCTTTTTGCCCTGATCAGCTGAAAAGAATACTAACTAGCAAATGAACAGTAAACTGTAAGTGGTCTGATGCTAATGAAATATATTTTCCAGAACATTTCAAAGACATGAACATTCAATAGTTAGAGCTGAAGCAAGCATAAACAAGGTCAGGAGGTGAACTTCAATAAGTATAACCAGAGTTTAATATTCTTCTACAAGGTCAGTGTGTTGCAGTGGAAAGGTAGGTATCAAAGCCAGGAATCAAATCTAAGTAGCTAAGTAAGAGTGGGGAGGTTTTAACACACTCAAACTTCAATTTTCTTTTATAACTCTTGCATAGAGCCCTTATAAACTATATAGAATCACAAACCACATGCTTGTTATTATATAAGAGGTCTTGTGGCTTCCTGGAATTCTGGGGTAAAACTGTAGTTCTGGAAAATGTACATCTAAATAGAAGTATAAAACATACTTTGGGGAAAAAAATACACTTCATCTATTTCTTCTAGAACAAAATACAGTGTAATAAAAATGTACTGATGCAAACTTTAAAGTTATTTAAAAATAATTTTTGTCCATAAAAACTGGTGTTCACATGTTCTCTCTGGGTCTGTGTGACAAATTGTACAACATCTGTAAGGAGGTATGGATCTGTGATTCCACAGATACTAACAATCAGGTGATGTCCACACCAACTTTGGCAAGCTCTGTGTCATTACTGTTGAGTCAACTGCCGCCCAAAAGTGAAACTTTGAAATCCGAAGTGTTAACAAAGACCTAGAGAAACACAGCTTTTAGTTTTTTTCCAAATAATAAAATTAATGAGCTAGAAAGCTTTAAAAAGACAGTAATTTTTTGAGTAGGACCTCCCTGACCCATGAGAAGTGGCTTTTGGGACAAAAAAGGGAAAAGCTCAAACTGTACAACTTTGGGCTGCAGATGTAACACTCGCTAAGGCTAAATAAAACATGTTTACATACACACTCGGCAAAAAAAACAAAACCAAAAACAAAAACCAGACAAATAAATGATACAAGTTATCCAGCTGCCTTGGAACCTTAACAGTGGGGTGAGGCAAGCCCTAAGTATTTTCTAGATGTAGTAAGTGGCACATGATCTATTCAGGAAACGGTCACAACACAAAGTGGTCCTAGAATTTGTCAAAGAATTCATATGCCACAAAGCTTTCTAGACTATAGCCTGACAACAGTGTTCAAAGAGCCTTAAAGAGTGTTTAAACCTCAACGACAAAGGAATTATTTCACATAAATAGCCCAATATATAGAATAAACTCTATGATAAAAAATTAAGACAATGCCAATTCTAATCTTTCTATATTAAATGTGTTAAGAATAAACTCTCATCTAGATTTATCTCCTTCCCCCTCAATAATCTGCTTTTTAATGGAATTCACATTGATTTATTTCAATAATTCCATTTCAAAGTACTTGAGATGCTCTACTTGAATTCTATTTGGACACAATAATGCATTTAGGTTAAAGAAGTGTGGGTTTTTAGTCCCTAGGGAACTCGGTGGGGTCTCTAATTCAGTGAGGACATTAGCTTGTTTGTAAATATTCCAGCAGTACCACACCAAGTTATCTTCAGATGGTGGATCATTAAGCCTCTCCTTAAAATTAGAGAGACATCGCCACAAGGGCCATTTCTCTTTTTTATTGAGCAATGTATGCTCTGAGCCATGTTAATTAGTAAACTCTGAGATAAGATACAGAAAAATCAGCTATCTGTATGGGCAAAATTAATGAAAACGAAATAAAAATAAAAATAGTTGCTGGATTCAATAACACCAAATCTATAAAACAGCAAATATAAGTCTCAGTCAAAAAAAATGCATATGTAATTTATTGATGAGTAAATGTTAATGCATGTACAAAGCAACTGCAGCTTTAGCTTTAAGTCAAATATATGAATAAATATCAAAAATGATCAAAACAGGTAAAGTATCCACCCTCAGAAATTTATGTATTGCATTCTCAACTTTTCTTGACTACTAGAACGCTTCAAAGTCTACCATTGATTCTATGTGAGAGCACCACACAAAAAGATTTCAATAACTATTTGTAAAAGGAATGCTAGTTAAGTACCCAATGCCCATAGAAGTTAACCTTTAATATAGCCTACATTTTAAAACTTTAGTACTAAAAGGCTGTTTTGTTAGTTTCATCACAATCAATTAGAAACTACTTTGCATAAATTAATACAATGAGGAGTAAGACAACAAATGAAGTACTACTTTACAAAATGTGATCCAATATAATTTAACAAAAGCATAAATCAAATAGTACTTTAAGTAATTGGCAGTAGACCGTAAATCCCTAACTCTTCCTACATAATTTTATTTATTTTGTACTTCTGGTCAGTTATTTTTTGAGGATAGTTGATTTGCAACGTTGTCTTACTTTCTGCTGTGCAGCAGTGAACCAGTCATAACAGATATGCTGCCGCTAAGTCGCTTCCGTCGTGTCCGACTCTGTGCAGCCCACCAGCTCCCCTGTCCCTGGGATTCTCCAGGCAGGAACACTGGAGTGGGTTGCCATTTCCTTCTCCAATGTGTGAAAGGGAAAAGTGAAAGTGAAGTAGCTCAGTCACGTCCGACTCGGTAGCGACCCCATGAACTGTAGCCGGCCAGGCTCCTCCGTCCATGGGATTTTCCAGGCAAGAGTACTGGAGTGGGTTACCACTGCCTTCTCCATAATAAACATATATCTGCTCTTTTTAAGATTCTTTTCCAGTACAGGTCATTACAGAGCACTGAGTTCCCTGTGCTATTCAGTAGGACATTATTAGTTAGTTACCCATTTTATATACAGTAGTGTGTACACGTCAATCCCAATCTCCCAATTTATCCCTTCCTGTAGTTTTAAATTAATGGTGAATATCGATCAGTGACAGCATTCCTGAATGAAAAGTCCCATTCCAGTAACTGGCACAGTAATCTTTAATTAATGAATTCATGATAGAAGAATTAAGCCTTGGCCTTTACAAAGAGGATATTACCAAAGTTATAGCATTTAAAAAAAGAGAACAGGAAAGCAGCAACTGAATACCAGTCCTCTTTTCCATACCCTCATATAACCTGTGTGCATCTTCATTACCTTTCCTCTTTCCCCACAATCCCATCAATCCTTTCTCCTACTTTAACTGGACCTGCCAGGCCCTGGGTCTGATGGTCACTTACTCATCTTGCCAGCCAGTCAGTGCTTGGCCGTAGTGCATTTCAATGGTCTCAGGTTTTCAACTAGTACTATCTCCCATAACCAGCTTTAAAATATATGACGGGATGAGTAAACCCTTCTCTACAAACTTTTATAAAAATCGTTTCATTTCACCTTAAACATGATGAGCTTCAAAGTGTCTTCCCTCATAGAGTATAATGCACCACTGCCAAGGGAAGATCCCCCTCCCACTGGGGTCATCCAAGGAGGCTATGAGAATGCTCCTTCCGATTTCTAAGATAAAGCTGACTCATGCTAGGAGATAACATGATTTCCCAGCAAGAGATCTTATAGCTTTAGCTGAATGAAAAACATAATTAATTAGTGGGTGATGAAGTAGCACTGTGGCTCTTAGTTTTGATTCTGAATTAAAAGCTGGAGATGAGATCCCAAGGTAAGCCAAAGCCTTGGAAACTCCAGGGGCCTCAACATCACACACATATACAACTGCTGCTGAATCATTTTTAGAAAGACAAAATTCTTCTAAATATTCTAGGATTTACAAGAACATGAAAAGCAGTAGCTTAAAAAACAAAACAACAAACTAATTCTATTCCGTGGGCTTAAACTGCTGAAGAGTCTACAAAACATACCATGTACAGAACTGGCACCAGACTGAACCTAAATTTCCAGTCTGCTAGTATTAAAGGATGAAAGGAGCTCAAATATGAAGTTAAGGTGGACCCCATCAAAGTAACTCAAAATGGAATGAAGAGAACTACATGAAAAGACAATCATGGTAAACCTTGCTGTATTTACTCCAAGATAAATAAAACCACCATTTTAAAATTAAAAGCAGATATATAAAGTACCCATGATTTCAAGAAAAATTAAACCATCTGCATGGAAGATGCACTAACTCCACTTTATTATAATGTTTAAGAAACAAATACTTTTATACACATCCACTGACACAGAATGAAGTTTAAAAAAAACTAGAGAATGAGTACTTTTCTGTCAACAAATCTCCTTCAAAATTATATACTAAAGTTATCACTTAAAATTTCAATTTTCCCCCAAAATTCGGAATGCAAATAAAGTAACAAAATATTTTAACATGTTCTAGAGACAGCATTATGACAAAAATAGTTGCAGCATTCAACATAATGAAGCTAGGATCAGACTATTTTTTTAAAAAGTCATGTTCACAGTTTTTGATTTATGATTAACTCAAAACCTGATTACTACCCCCCCATCAATCTCCTGTTAATTTATACTCCATCCACTAGGCTCATGGCTCAGACGGTAAAGCGGTAAAGCATCTGCCTACAATTGAGGAGACCGGAGTTCAATCCCTGGGTTGGGAAGATCTCCTGGAGAAGGAAATGGCAATCCACTCCAGTATTCTTGTCTGGAAAATCCCATGGACAGAGGAACCCGGTAGGCTACCGACCATGGGGTCGCAAAGAGTCGGACATGACTGAGCGACTTCATTTTCACTTTCAGGCTCATGCTGCCTATCTTTTCAGTAAGTTCTTTCAGTTTGAAAAATGTATCTGGTTCATTTAACTTTTAGACAGTCAAGTAAATAATTAACCATGATATATTTCAATATCTTTATAATTTTTCAAAATCATCAAAACTATTAAGAAAAAAGACTGAAAAAATACAGCAAAAAAGAAAAAAATTTTGACTCTCCTAGCCCTGTACACAGAAATAAACAATGAATTCCAAATCTGATTGACAAGTAATTCATAAGTGAGTAATATTTCCCAACATTTTTTCCCTACATTAACAGACTCAAGTGTATAGTGGTTGCCACGAGGGGTTACCCTGTTCTAGAAATGTTAGTACCCTGTATACACTCAGTTTAATCCCTATCAATCATCTCCCAAGGTGATAAAGGTAATCATTTATACCCACTTTAAAATATAGATTTCAAACTCTAAAATCAGATTAAGAATCACACAGCAAAAATTACATGCAACTTTAAATAACCTTATATAAATGGCTGGGATTTTTAAAAGCCAAGCTGACCCTTATTGTTC
This sequence comes from Cervus canadensis, assembly GCF_019320065.1. Lineage (NCBI taxonomy): Eukaryota > Metazoa > Chordata > Mammalia > Artiodactyla > Cervidae > Cervus > Cervus canadensis. The sequence goes on along the minus strand of NC_057404.1, from coordinate 20,865,797 downwards.
TAGTGGTTTTTAAACCTTTTAAAGCAATGCAATTTTATTTTCAAAGGATCTATCAGAATCCCCATCTCAAAAAATTAAAGCATAGCTGCCTGTATCAAACTCAAATATCCATTGCCCAACAAAGCATGCAGAAACAAGGTTGGAAAACCCCTGGCCTCAGTTCCTGTGCCAGGCAGATCCATACCAGTGGGACCCACAGTTCCTACCCTCAAGAAATCCACGTAATTTATTCAGTGTTATTAGTGATACTGTTATCAGCAATCAGTGCAGTCAACAGACATGACACTTCAGTTAGGTTGGTTCCAAATCAGGAAAAGGAGTATGTCAAGGCTATATATTGTCACCCTGCTTATTTAACTTATATGCAGACTACATTATGTGAAATGCTGGGCTGGATGAAGCATAAGCTGGAATCAAGACTGCTGGGAGAAATATCAATAACCTCAGATAGGCAGATACCACCACCCGTATGGCAGAAAACGAAGAAGAACCAAAGAGCCTCTGATGAAAGTAAGATAGGAGAGTGAAAAAGTTGGCCTAAAACTAAGATCATGGTATCTGGTCCCATCACTTCATGGCAAATAAATGGGGAAACAATGGAAAAAGTGAGAGACTTTATTTTGGGTGGCTCCAAATCACTGCAGATGGTGACTGCAGCCATGAAATTAAAAGACACTTGCTCCTTGGAAGAAAAGCTATAACCAACCTAGTCAGAATATTAAAAAGCAGAGACACTACTTTCCAACAAAGGTCAAAACCATGGTTTTTCCAGTAATCATGTATGGATGTGAGAGTTGAACTATAAAGAGGGCTGAGTGCCAAAGAATAGGTGCTTTTGAACTGTGGTGTTGGAGAGGACTCTTGAGAGTCCCTTGGACTGCAAAGAGAGCCAACCAGTCAATCCTAAAGGAAATCAGTCCTGAATATTCATTGGAAGGACTGATGCTTAAAAGTGAAACTCCAATACTTCGGCCACCTGGTGCAAAGAACTGACTCCTTGGAAAAGACCCTGATGTTGGGAAAGATTAAAGGCAGGAGGAGAAGGGGATGACAGAGGATGAGATGGTTGAATGGCATCACCAACTTGATGGACACGAGTTTGAGCAAGCTCCAGGAGTTGGTGATGGACAGGGAAGCCTGGCGTGCTGCAGTCCAGTGGGGTGCAAAGAGCAGGACATGACTGAGCAACTGGACTGACCGAGAGACAAAAATTCTAGGAGAAGCCAAGGAACTGAAGAAAAAAGTACTTTGTGCCAAGTGATTTAATGGGGAGAAAGACATGTGGCCACCTTCCTCACCCTAAGCAACCTTGCATTTGCTAAGGAAGAATTCCCCAGGGGCAGGGTAGCAGTACCTGTCAAAAGATATGCAGAATTCTACACAAATACATTTCCTTCTATTTACTTTGGAAATACAGATAACTATGTAGCACACAATTCAGATCACAATCACCTGTAACTTACTCCTTGAATCATAATTCAATACAATTTGAAATCTCACAGACAAATCTTTCAGTATCAATTCACTGTTTATAGAGAACATTTCAAGGTTACCTTTCTTCCAATTGCTCCATTCTGTTTTTTTGGAGGTGGAGGCTCAAAGATGCGTTGCTGCTGCTGAGGTGGGAGTGTGGAATACAATGGAATGATTTTGATGTCGCCGACTTCAGGGCCCAAATCATCAACCTCACGCTTTATTCTCTTACAGGCTTCATCAATTTCCTACAAAATAAAAGTTGAAGTGTGCAAACAAAATGAGTACACACTGAAACGTTTAAGTACTTACTATAATCGTGGTTCTATGCAGCTTATTTTAGTAATCACAATTAATTCAGCAAATTTCATTGGGATTTCAAAAATAATCCAAGAAACTTTGATTTCTCTAGTCACATAAACACACAATTGCCTTACTGGCATTCTACACCCTTTCTTCTTAAGAGTCAATGTCCTAATTAAGTCTCAACAAATTGTACCAAAATTGAAATTTCTCACCCAGGAATATTTAACTGCACTCATAACCTTTTCAATTTTCACAATCTACAAGAAACTGATGTGCAAGATATTTTAAATAAGCCAATTAGGCTTTAATGTCACGTATCACTAATGCAATTATATGGAAGATTTGCTTCATTGTGCCTAATGAGAACACACACCTCTACAGTATCAACATAGATATTTAAGAACTAGGTTAACCCAAATATCTTAATGCCTCGTCAAAAACTTCCCTAATACACAAAACAATTCCACCGCACTTGCATTTAATTCCAGGTTTCAAGAGAGGACACAATGAATACTGGGAGGTGTGAGAGACAGAGAGGTAGGTGAAGGCTCTAGGGGATGGCAAAGGGACTTTAACATGGAAAGGGAGCTATATTTAAAATTTTACAGAAGCTTTAATTCAGTTAAACTCAGAAGTATGGTAAATGATTTGGCAGTATGGCCAATATCAATCAGAAGTTACCCTTATTGACAAATTATCTTTTATTCAAAAGACAGAACAATTTTTAAAAATTTACCAAGTAAATTTATTGTATATTATAATCAAGCTAGAATAATTTTCCTTAAAATGATTTCTTAACTGAAGTGCAACTTTGTTTCCATGGTAAAAAAATACACTTAAGAACAAAAAAAAGTTTAAATCAATTTAAAACATATCAGCTTTCTGGAGTATTGATAAGGTCTTAAAAACTGTGACACAGAAAATTACTAAAGAGCTTATATACCAATTTCCTTTGAGGTATACAGTTTCCAAAAGAAATGGAAGTTTGCTATTCATTGAAAAAAAAAATATTTTTACCAAAAAACTGCTTTCAAATGCTGTATCTAGATTAGAATGCCCCCTGCTGGTACACAAAAACAAAATTAGATCTTAAAAAAAAAAAAAAACACAAACACAATATAAACCCAAAACTATATAGTTCTCTTTAAAAAAAAAAAAAAAAAAAAAATATATATATATATATATACTCTTTTAGGAAAACTGAAGCCAAATTCAGAGTATTTTTCAATTCTGTTAATTCAGAAGTCACCAAATACCAGATTTTATATAGAAAATTAAGAGCTCCAAATCATGCATTTGCAGACTCTAGAAACAAGATTATTCCAAATTTATTTGAAACTATCTAAGCATGTATGGAGCTGAAACAAAATCACTACTGCATGTGATATAAAGACAACTCTAAAGAGTGAGAAAAAAAATCCCACAGTTTATGTTTTTATGTAGACAAAGACATTCTTTTTTTAAACTTGGCAACAAAATTTTCCCTAAATTTAACTGAACTTTCATAGTCAACATTGACAGTTCGAAAGACAAGAAAGCTCATTGATATTCACCAGCACAATGCAATCTTCTGCTTAGTCATGAACTGAGACAAAAGTTCAAGAGTTTCTGAATTGAGCAAAAGACTTTCAGCTCCAAAAGCATCAATACATGTTAGCAAATTAATTCAGACCCTACTAAAGAATCTAAACTCCTACACGTTGGACTTCCCTGGTGGCTCAGACGGTAAAGCGTCTGCCTACAATGCGGGAGAAACCTGGGTTCGATCCCTGGGTCGGGAAGACTCCCTAGAGAAGGAAATGGCAACCCACTCCAGTACTCTTGCCTAGAAAATCCCATGGATGGAGAAGCCTGGTGTCCATGGAGTCGCAAAGAGTCAGACATGACTGAGTGACTTCACTCACTCACTCACTCAATGAAAAGGCTAACTTTACTCAGTGAAATTAAAGAAGAAAGAATGTATTGCTTAAAGAATGAAGAGTTCAAAATCTTCAAGTATCTACTTAAAACAATTCATATTTCAATTACAATCATTGTTATCAAACTTGGTAGCACAGCTCCTCTAGGGAGTTCTACTAGGAACACCTGGTTTAATGGATTAACAACAACAAAATCAACATTTTCCAAACCTTCACTAATCAAACCTGGTCTTCCCCTCCCAAATTAACTCAAGGGACTATAGAAACACTATTGTTTACATGGTCAAAATGGTAATATGGTTGTCATTTTTAAGTTTTGAGATAGTTAAATTTTATGGATACTATTCAAATTCATGGAGATGGGGCACAGAACTCCCAGAATCTATCACTTATCTGACCAAATAAAAATAACAGGCTCACAGACATGAGGAAGAGTAGCACTGCTACCTTCTCCTCAAAGGTCTTCAAGTTCCTCAAGACTAGCTAATCATATAAAAGAAACTTAACAATGCAACAGGATACATGAGATAATTGGGGCTTATTCCCTTCCTTTCCTCAGTTGTGGGAGAGCTGCCAGAGTATCAGCCACAGAAATTCAACTCATAGAAAAGCATTTCAGGTCCTCACCAGAAGGCCATCTGATATTTCTTATAGAATTCTAATGTGCTTGACTATCTGAACATAATGATTATTTTGAATAGCCATTTAAAAAAAACATGCTACTCACTCTAGAGAAAATGAGAAACTAGGGACCAGACACCAAAGAACAAAATGAACACAAATGCCTCAACACTGCAAAATATTAAAAAATTCTTCGATTCAAAATGCATACAGACTAATCGTTAGAGAGGTTTATCTGTAAAAGTGAATTTGCAACACACCGAATTTCCCAAAAGAACAAGTATGATTCTTTACTGGAAATGTTTGCAAACTGGGGGAGTATATCTACATCTAATGGGTAAAGGCCAGAGACACAATAAGCACCCCACTACGCATGGGGTTCCCACAGCAAAGAATTAATCAGCCTACAACATAAATAGTGTTGGAAAAAATAGAAATACTACTGGGAAAAAATTCAAGAATAAAAAGATTACTAAACATTTATAGTTCTTAATGCAACAATATTTAATTAAATATTAGTATCAAGCACCCCTGTGGAACCTGAACACCAGTTAGAGTTCACACTATCCTGGCGGTTAGGCAGTCACATACCAGACCACTGATTTTGGTATGTGAAAGAACTAGGGCAATTTCCCACTATACTGTGTAGGGTGGTGTCACTAATGTACCACGGGCATTATAATAGCTAAAACATTCACCTGGAACAGTGACTTTTAACCTAAGGGAACAGAAAAATGGCCTTTAGAGCTTGTTAAGGATGCAGATTCTTACAGCACTTCATCCGCGAATTTCATCTGTTTCAGCAAGCCTGAAACAGGGCCAAGAACTTGCTTTAACAAATTCCCCTACCCAAGGCAGGCAATCCACTGACCACACTTGAGAAAAAAATGTTCTAGAGCAGGGATCAGATCTCTTACTATAAAGGGCCAAAATTTTTTAGGCTTTGCATCCATTTACCACCTCTGAAGCATATTCTTTGTTTTCATGTACAACCCTTTAAATACGTAAAAACAATTCTTAACTAGCAGACCACACAAAAACTAAAACAAGAAGAGGGTCAAGCACATGTAACTAAATTAATTAAAATTCTATAAAATTAAATTCTAGTTCCTCCTCTCACTAGCTGCAATGCAAATACTCAAGTCCATTATATTGTTGCAGCTACAGAAACTAAGATTGTGATCTGGTTTCATCACTTCATGGCAAACAGATGGGGAAGCAATGAAAACAGTGACAGACTTTATTTTGGGGGACTCCAAAATCACTGCAGATGGTGACTGCAGCCATGAAATTAAAAAACGCTTGCTCCTTGGAAGAAAAGCTATGACAAACCTAGACAGCATACTAAAAGGCAGAGACATTACATTGGTGACAAAGGTCTGTCTAATCAAAGCTATGCTTTTTTCAATAGTCATGTATGGATAAGAGAGTTGGACTATAAAGAAAGCTGAGCGCCGAAGACTTTATGCTCTTGAACTGTGGTGTTGGAGAAGACTCTTCAGAGTCCCTTGGACTGCAAGGAGATCCAACCAGTGAATCCTGAAGGAAATCAATCCTGAATTTTCATTGGAAGAGCTGACGCTGAAGCTCCAACTTTGGCCACCTGATGTGAAGAGGAGTTAACTCATTGGAAAGACCCTAATGTTTGCAAAAGACTGACAGTAGGAGAAGGGGGCAATAGAGGATGAGATGGTTGGATGGCAACACTGACTCAATGGACATGAGTTTGAGCAAAATCAGGGAGATAGTGAAGGACAGGGAAGACTGGTGTGCTGCAGTCCAATGGGTTGCAAAGAATCAGACATGACTGAGCAACTGAACAGCAACAACTATATTCAACAGTATAGATATAAAACATTTCCAGATGTGAAGCAAGTTCTAATGGAGTAGCACTGTTCTAGAAACTTACTCAGAATAGACTCTCAGATCAGACCCTACACCTGACCTAGCGAATAAAAATCTGCAAGATTTCCAAATGACTGGCATGTATATTAGTTTGAGGACACTAGAAAATCCACAAAGCCTATTACAACAAATGACAAGCTTTCAGAAAACCTCTAAAAGAGTTTCTTTTATCCAGATAACTCACTGAGCTTATTTAAGCCATCAAGAATTTCATAGCACACCTGTAAACATCCTGGTGGAAATGAGTTTAGAAACTGCTGCATGAGAGAATAAAATTCCTATCTTAAAAATGATGTAAATTCTAACTAAAGAATTTCAGTGATTCCTTCCAATTCTCAGTAAACACATGCAGGAAGACAAAAACAAAATACAAACATTTGTTTTGATGGTAGATTGGCACCTGAGTTACCCAAATTCACTTACAAACTATATTACTGCCTAGAGTAACCAGATTTCATTCATGCCTCAGCAGAATGGCAAATCAGCACAAAAACACTTGCCACTCAGGTCTCTCCAAAGTTGAGACTAAAACTGCTAAATCTTGAACTTCTAAAAGCATTTAATATTCTCAGGATATCAACTAGAACACAAAGGCTAATGGCATACAAGGGTATATTCCTAGAGTACATAAATAAAAGGAGCTATATATTTCATATATAAATACAATCATGCTGAAGAAAAACTTTATAGACATTGGGATGAGAAATACACGGTTATTATGTGTTGGGTTCTTAAGTTTAAGTTGTTTCCTAATAGAAATAATATAAATAAGGAAGCAAATAATGACAAATACCTCTTGACCAGTTAAGAAAAGTAGCAGATCTCCTTCCTCCTCTTCACACATATGAATTTGGATCACGGTTCGAATTGCCGCTTCAAGATAATCTCTCTCTGGTTCAGGAGTATAAAAGATCTCAACAGGATGTGTACGCCCAGGAATAGTTAAGAGAGGACAGTTATCAAAGTAAATCTGGAATTTTCCTGCATCCAGAGTAGCACTCATAACTATAACCTGAAAAGAAAACAATAAATTATTTGAAGCTGTCTTCAAAGATTGTAAAGAGATGAGTAATGTTTACTGCACCATATATATCAACTACTGTGTCTCTAGTGGCTCAGACAGTAAAGAATCGGCCTGCAATGCAGGAGACCGTGGTTCTACCCCTTGGTCAGGAAGATTCCCCTGGAGACAAGAAGGGCTACCCACTCCAGTATTGTTTCCCGGAGAATTTCAAGGACAGAGGAGCAAGGCGGGCTACTCTGTGGGGTCACAAAGAGTCAAGACATGACTGAGCAACTAACACTTTCACTCTTCATATATCGATTATGCCTTAAAAGTTGTGATAAAAAAATCAAATATAGAAAAGCTGAGCTACAGTAAATTTACATTTTTAAAAAGTAGGAATAAACCTGATATCTAATAAATAAACTACCATATATTTTCATGAAGCAACACCTTAAAAACCAAAGTTTATAAAATTACATAAAAGGAATTGATAAAAGACATCAATATGTAATATGATTGTTTCCATGCTATTAAAAAAAAACATGACAACCTTGCACACAGGGAAAAACAAAGAAAGAAAAAAAATAAATAAATCAGCGGTACAAATATTTCTCCATTCTTCCAAATCATCTTTACTAAGCATGAGTTCTTCAGAAAATTTTCTGAAACAAACAGGTTTTCTACACTACTGAAAAAGCCACAGCGACAAAAGTCTTCAGGTGCAGGCTGCCTGACTGTGTGGTCACCCTCTCTTTATTTAAACTACATATGACAAAACCCATTAAATAGAAAGCTCTCCCATTAAACATTCCATTACAGAGTTCTAAATTTCTACTTTTGAGTTCCTCCCTTGAAATTTCAATAGCTTATAACGTTTAATCAGGAACAGTACTCATAGTTATTCAAATATATTCTTTAAAAGTTTAATTTTTAAAGTCAAATCAAACTCAGTATCAATTTTTTTAAGACCCAGAATCTTTCTCCCCAGTGTACAAACCTCTGTGATACATACAATAACACTCAATACTAAGTTCCAATGAACTGCACACATAAAATACAAAAAGGGAACTTCATAAAACTTAGGAGACAAAAATGTCCACACAGTTAGTCAGTTTTAAGCCCTTATCAACACAGTAACACTGGCCAGGGTTTAACTGGTATAATGGACGGCGGGCGGGGGGCTGGGGGGAAGAACCAAGACCCTAGGTTAAGGGAAGGCATTTCTGAGGAGCAGTATGTTTTGGATACAGTTATTCCACTCTCCAGCATTATGAGTTAGAATGAGTGAGTTTGCGTTAGGACAAGAACAAAGATCTGATCCTTAATGAAGGTGTCCCCTGTACTTAATAAAAAGCAGGGTGAGCACAAGGTTTAAAAACACCATGGCATAAAATCATTTGAAATGAAACAAAAAACTGGGTGGACTATATAATGAAACGATTAAAAACATATTGCTAAGAAGTGGAAGTATATTTAAAATCTAAAACAAAGACACAGTAAGAGAAATGAAAAAGAATGTATAAACCACTGCTGGTACTCTCCTTATTTGCTTTTTTTTTTTTTTCCATTTATTTTTATTAGTTGAAGGCTAATTACTTTACAATATTGTAGTGGGTTTTGTCATACATTGACATGAATCAGCCATGGATTTACATTCCTTATTTGCTTTTATAGGTGATTATTTTTGTAGTTGTAGTGATCAGCATGTACTCCCTTTTAAATATATATATATATATATATATATTTTTTCACCTATAGGATTTTTAAAAAGAACCAAACAAATAAACTAATTCACCTTTAAATCTGATCTCTGTCTAACAACCTCCTTCAGAACACCCATGAGAATATCTGTAGCCAATGTCCTTTCATGAGCCTCATCAAGAATTATTACACCATAACGCTCCAAGAGAGGGTCATTCATTGCTTCACGAAGTAGCATCCCATCAGTCATATACCTATATTGACAAATAACATGTTGGTTATTTAGTGTGTTTAAAGTTCAAGACATAAATACGAAATGCAAAGACATCAGATAAATATAAATTAAACCCTTGTCCAAAACAAATGTGTTGTTATTTCATAGTCAATTACAAAATCAAGCTTCCAGAAAAACTTTTTAGTAAATGTATCAAACAAGTTATACATTATCAAATTCTGTCAAATGAAACTATTCTAATACCAAAATGCACTGAGAAACAATGTTAACCTGATAACAGAATTAAACACATTTCACACAAATGCCAAAGTGAAAATGGTCACTTAAATAAATTTCTTAAAATAAAATTTAAAATGTTCAACTTGAAAAAAAAAACCAAGAAACCATTTTAAATTGCTTTATCACATTACAGCACTAAAATGTTGTATTTCTTTAAAACTGCATTAACTTCCCACTTAAGCTAACAGGTTCAAAAGGGCTGAGAGAGCATGAGTCTACCATCTTTTTTTCCTCAGCTCTAATTCAATAAAATGATGGTAAAGAATCAGAAAAAGGAATACATTCATGGAATAAGGAGCAACATTATGCTGTGGAAATGCTGATAAATTACGGAAAAAACAAGGCATATAGCATTATCTATATCAATGAACCAAAGAGGAAAACTAGGTTTAGGGATGGTTTGAGAGAAGACAGCTAATACAGAATCCATGCACTCAGATGAAGGGTGATTTGAAGAATGATTTGTATGGGTCAGTGAATCTCCTGTCTGTTCCATTCTGGCTGCTACTGTCACTAATACAAAACATCCTGCATTTGGCACTTGGACAAAATGAAGTCTGCTTGCAAACACTGAAGTTACAGGCCATCCAGTTAAATACAAATCCATGGTTTTACTTACATAATTAAAACAAGTATAAAAATCTGAAGCCATCATTTATGACTTCACCATTCTGGCTCTATTTTTCACAAATTAATCTAATCTTTCAAGGACCAACTTTGTATTTTTAGCCAAAACCATCTGTTGAAGCACTGAGTTCAACAAAGTGACAGTGTATAACCCAAGTGAACCCTTCTCTTTATTCTGCCTAAACTTAGTTGTAAATTAAGACTTTTGGCAAAGAAATACATCTTTACTTGATATATTTTATACTTCTTTCTTCTTTGGTCCTATTTTAAAAAGGAAACGATCACATTCTTGACATTGGCACAGCACTACCTGCAAGATTACTTTATATTAAGACCATGAAAGCAAAAACAGAGCCAATTAAACTATGCCTCAATGCCTTAACTACAGTGCATGAATCAACTACTCTAGTCTCTAGATGTTTTGAAATATCTTGATCTATGAGGACACTTGGTAATTTCTCCTGCCTGCAGGTGTTATTACTGACACAAGCTAGGCAGTCCTTGTGCACATTATCTCAGTAGCAGAACATTAACACACTTTCATCTACTTGTGGATAATTTCCTTAGTTTCAGCAATACTCCATCTTTTGCTTTGCAAGGCAAAAAACATGGATTGGTCACTCTTTGAACAATATCTGCTTTAACACTACCAACTTTATACCCTGTTACTCAGTTTCCAAGCCTACTCAATTCAACATGGAATTTTAGCGTAGTATTTTTGAAAATACTGTAATTAACAAATGAACTCAACATATGTAGTTCCAGACATACGTATTATTTATGTGAAGTGATGAAATGTACAGCTAGATCAAGTTCAATCATTGACAACCACCTAACTTCCACCTGTAAGACCCTCAACACTGTAAAATGCATTTAATATGTCACATATTAAATTGTGATTAAAAAGTCACTAAGCATTGAACTTTCACTTGAAAACCCCCTTAAAAAACAATACCCCTTTATTTTGATTTTTCCTCAATAAGATTCAGACCACCACGTGATGATGGCATCCAAAAGCAGAGCTGACCCAAATACTCATTCTTTCATATTTTTCTGAGAAGAGGGGAACGATTAAAGATGGCAGCTTATAGCTATAATTAGATTAATGAACTATTATTTGCTCTTTTATTAACAATTATGCATTATCACCTGTACCAAGTTAAATGGTCAACTAAACCCAAATCCTCAGACTTCCAGATTCTAGAATCAGAATTAACATAATTAAATTTGCTGCTTTCCCAGGGAGTATTAGCAGTTAACTTTTCCAGGGCTTTCAAATCAGTGGAATAGACTACTAAGACTAGGTATCAGTATACCGATTCCCAATCCCAGGCCCCTCAGACACAGACATCCTCTCCTCCAAGCCCCACGACTTTCCTGGTGATCCAAAGATTGAGAACTCGTCTGTCAACGTAGGGAACACAGGTTTGATTTCTGGTCTGGGAAGATTCCATACGCCCAGGGGCAAATAAACCCAAGCACAACTAGTGAGCCTGTGCTCAGAGCCCAAACAGCGCAACTACTGAAGCCTGAACACCCTAGAGCCCTTGCTCCACAACGAGAAGCAACGGCAACGAGAAGCCAGAGCACGGCAACGAGGGGCAGCCCTCACTCACCACAACTAGAGAAAGCTCTCGTGCACGACGAAGAAAAATTTTAAACAAGTCCAGAAATAGAAAGTAGAAAGCTATCACCTGATGATTTGCTAGATATATGAAACCCTTTCCCAAAAAACCAAAGTAACACTGATAGAATACAAAAAGGGCAGAACCAGGTTCTGATAGCCCTAACTATTTTCTTTTACCCAGATCAAGTTTTTCTACCTTTCATAGTAGCAATTAAATATTTACCCAGACTAAGGGGTGAGCCATAAAAATAGGGCGCCACAATAATAAGCTGTAATTATATAATTTTGAAGTTTTATTGATGGACTAGTAACCAAAATTTCCCAGGACAGCCAAACTCTACATTTTACTAGGTATCCTATTATCCACAATGTTTCTCTGTCTTGGGAAAATAAGCTTACAAAGTCATCAGTATCATCTAGGAACTTGCTAGAAATACAGGACTGGCCTCACTTGGGATCTACTTGATCAAAAAATTTGCATAGATAGCAACCTGTGTTTGCTTTCACATTTTCACATTTTGATGCTTGCTAAACTACAGGAAAGTGTTAGTCACTCAGTCGTGACACTTTGTGACCCCATGAACTACAGCACACCAGGCTCTCCCATCCATGGATTTCTCTAGGCAAGGATACTGGAGTGGGTAGCCATTCCCTTCTCCAGGGGACCTTCCTGACCCCCAGGTATCCAACCCGAGTCTCCTGCACTGCAGGCAGATTCTTTACCATCTGACTTATTACTGTTTGTTTTATATTTAGACTACAGAAATGAAGTTAGACAAAAAGCAAATTCAAGCAATTTTTTATTCAAATTCAAAATGGGTTGTAGAGCTGCAAAGACAACTTGCAACATCAACAATGTGTTTCACCCAGGAACCGCTGAAGAACGCATAGTGCAGTAGCGGTTCAAGTAGTTTTGCAAAGGAGACAAAGCCTTGATGACGAGGAGCACGGGGGCTGGCCATCGGAAATTGATAACGACCAAATGAGAGTAATCACTGAAGATGATCCTCTCATAACTAGATGAGAAGCTGTCGAAGAACTCAACTATGACCATTCTATGGTCGTTCAGCATTTGAAGCAAACTGGAAAGGTTTGCTGAAAACGCTCGGTAAATGGGTACCTCATGAGCTGACCACAAATCAAAAAAACTGTCGTTCTGAAGTGTTGTCTTCTCTTATTCTATGCAACAACAGCAAACCATTTCTCAATCATTTGCAATGTGCGACAAAAAGTGGATTTTATACTACAACCACCAAAGACTAGCTCAGTGGTTAGACCAAGAAGCAGCTCCAAATCACTTCCCAAAGCCAAATTTGTACCAAAAAAGTTCACGGCCACTGTTTGGTCTCTGCCCATCTGATCCACTACAGCCTTCTGAATCCTGACGATACCATTACGTCTGAGAAGTATGCTTGGCAACTCAATAAGATGCACTGAAAACTGCAATGCCTGCAATCATTAGTCAACAGAAAAGGCCCAATTCTTTGCCACAACGTTCGACTGCAGTTGCACAACCAACACTTCAAAAGTCAAACAAATTGGTCTATGAAGTCTTGTCTCATCCGCCATACTCACCTGACTTCTCACCAACCAACCAGCACTTCAAGCATCTTGACAACTTTTTGCAGGGAAAATGCTCCCACAACCAGCAAGGAGGCAAAAAGTGCTTTCCAAGAGTTGAAGCATGGATTTTTTTTTTTACACTACAGGAATAAACAAAGTTACTCCTTGTAGGCAAAAATTTATTAATAAAGATGTGTTTGAGCCTAGTTGCAGTGATTTAAAATTCACTGTCTAAAACTGCAATGGTATTTAAAAAATTATTATTTTTTCCACTCATGATCTTTTAAATTGAAGTATAGTCAATTTAGGGCTTCCCTAGGAGCTCATCGTTTCATGACAAATAGATGTGGAAACAGTGGAAACAGCGGCTGACTTCATTTCTGGGGGGGGCTCCAAAATCACTGCAGATGGTGATTGCAGCCAAGAAATTAAAAGATGCTTACTCCTTGGAAGGAAAGTTATCACCAACCTAGACAGCATATTAAAAAGCAGAGACGTTACTTTCCAACAAAGGTCTGTCTGGTCAAGGCTATCTATGGTTTTTCCAGTAGTCATGTATGGATGTGAGAGTTGGACTATAAAGAAAGCTGAGCACCAAAGAATTCATGCTTTTGAATTGTGGTGTTGGAGAAGACTCTTGAGAGTCCCTTAGACAGTAAGGAGATCCAACCAGTCCATCCTAAAGGAAATCAGTCCTGGGTATTCACTGGAAGGACTGATGTTGAAGCTGAAGCTCCAATACTTTGGCCACCTGATGCAAAGAGCTGACTCATTTGAAAAGCCCCTGATGTTGGGAAAGATTGAAGGCAGAAGGAGAAGGGGATGACAGAGGATGAGATGGTTAGATGGTATCACCGACTCAACGGACATGAGTTTGGGTAAACTCCGGGAGCTGGTGATAGACAGGGAGGCCTGGTGTGCTGCAGTTCATGGGGTTGTAAAGAGTCAGACACGATTGAGCGACTGAACTGAAGGAGCTCAGATGGTAAAATCATCCACGTGCATTGAAGGAGACCCAGGTTCAATCCCTGGATCGGGAAGATCTCCTGAAGAAGGAAATAGTTTCCCACTCCAGTATTCTTGCCTGGAGAATTTCATACACAGAGGAGCCTGGTGAGCTACAGTCCATGGGATCGCAAAGAGTCAGACACGAGTGAGCGACTGACAGACACATAGCTGATTTACAATGTTATGCTTATTCTGCTGCACAGTAAAGTGATTCACTTATATATACTTTTAAAATATATATTCTCCATTATGGTTTACCATAGGATATTGAATATAGTTCTCTGTGCTATACAGTAGGACCTTGTTTATGATACGCATTTTAAAACAGCACCATCAAAATGACTGTCAACCAGGTAGCAATGTCTGGAAAGCTGAGAAAAGCATCTTAGATTCCAAAAAGAAATACAAATGGCTCCTAAGTACATGTAAAGATGCTAAATTTCATATAAAAGAAATGCAAATTAAAATCATAATGAGATCTCACTTTTTAACTTACAATATAGACAAAGATAAAAAGGGTCCACAACAAAGTGTTGGCAAGGCCACTGAAACAGATACTCACTTGCTCATCCCTTAGTCAGAGTAGCTAAAACATGGCAACAGCTAATAAAACTCCAACACACCCTCTGACCCAACCAGTTTCATTTTTAAGAAACTCATTTCACAGATATATTCACCTGAACATGTGTGAAAAAATGTGTGTACAAGATTATAAGACAATACTAAGGATACCAACTGATTTTAATAAAACAAACTGTAAATTCTGTCCACCTAAGGAATTAAACTATGCAGCCATTAAAACAAATGAAGCAACTTTACACTGTTGTAGAACAATCTCCAGGAAAAATATAAGTGAAATTAGCAGCCATATGTCTTGAACCAGCCCTACTATTAAAGCTGAAGTTTAATATGTTCTGAAAATCCTAGTTATGAGCTGCTATTCCACTCCTGTTAGGATTTTGGTTACCTTTCAAAGTATAGGCTTTATTCTGGCATGACTAAACATGCAGATAAATCAAAACTGTTTCTAGAGGATCCAAAATTTGCTCAGCATGACCAAAAGAAATTCCTGATATCTATTTCACAGAACTAGTACAACCCAAGTAATTAGATTTACTACCTTACAAATATTTACACATAAATAATTCTATGGAGCTGAAGAATGAGGATAGAGAAGAATTAACAACATACACAGTGGTTAAGGACATATCCTTTTTGCAAGACAAACCTTGGTGAAGTCCCTGCTTTCTTACTGGAACTTTCTTAAACAAGTTCAACTTCTTCTAACGCTCCATTTGAAAAATGAGAATACAATAGCTATCATTCAAATTAAATAAAAACAACATATAATAAACCACTTAAGTGCACCAACTGCCCAGCACTTGGTAAGTATTCAATACAGTAGAACTGTACACTACACTCTTAACTAACCTTCACCTAATGAATGAATCCTTGGGAAAATCAATTTTACTCTACAACCATATTAGAATATAGCCACACTTCTGCCCCTACCAACTGGGCCAACACAATCGTATATTACACAATGATAACCTTTTAGGGCAGAAAAGAGAGTTGTATGTACATATCCTAAGTCATATGCTTTAGAAAAGCTTGAAAAAGATAAATCACATACAAAAAACCATCAAATGTGAGGTAACTATAGAGGAGTGAAAGGGGAATTCCAGAAGACTGAACTCTTAAAACTCCAGAAAAGCAACACCTGTGTATTTAGAAAGTGTCTCAGTTTAATCTCACTTTAAGAACTAGACATTTACTAAGTAATGGAACTACAAAGGGCCCACATTCAAGGAAATGGTGTTGGTTCTACATTAACAGATTGATAATGTGTAAGTTTTAGGTTAAAATAAAATGCTTAAAGTTCACATAAAATTTCTATTTACCATTAAGTTTTTAGACGAATCCACTACAATCCAGTCAAGTGACGTCTCTATTAAAGAAAAGCTACCCACAGTAAAGCACCTACACAAACAGGTTTGTGTGTGGTAATTTCTTCAAACTTATAATGGATCAAGACTTCTGAAAGAGACCATGACCACAAGTAGTACTTAATGCAATTTTCTACATGTAACTTATTTTTGTTTAAAGCCCCTATCAAGCTCCTATCAGCAGAATACTTCTCTGAATGACAACAGTAAGGAACAGACAAATGACAAGGCTAAAACAGCTTGCATTTATCAGGTGGCTCAGACGGTAAAGAATCTGCATGTCACGTGGGAGACCTGGGTTCGATCCCTGGATTGGGAAGATCCCTAAAGAACGGAATGGCAATCCACTCCAGTATTCTTTTGCCTGGAGAATCTCATGGACAGAGCCTGGGGGACTACAGTCCATGGGATCACAAAGAGCTGGACACGACTGAGCAACTAACACAGCTCTTTCAAGTGATCTGGCTATTCCCAGACTCATGTCTAACTTACACAGCTCACATACAACCCCCTAGCGCAATCTAGGTTTACACCACTGTGTAGAAAAATACAGGTGGCAGCATCCAATGACTCGGAGGCGTAAGAAACTGCTGTGTTCTGACAGCAAAGACATCACATTATCAAATAATGGTGAGTAAGAGTGAAATCAATTATTCAGCTTTTTCTTTCAATGTCCAATATCTGTTTAATGGGCTATTAAGTTGTTAGAACATAAATTCTTATTAGAATTTTGAGTTATTTCTCTAGGCCTAGAGTGCCATGAGAAACTCCTGACAGTAAGCATGCTATAAACCAAAGCAGCATGAGAATGTCTACTCTACTTAAAATCCAACTTATCCACGTAGTTAACTTGCCTATTTGGTCTCTCCATCCTTCTCAGCTCAAATGAAGTACTTCCTCTTCTGTGAAATCATCTACACAATTCATGTGACATTCAAACTACCTTAACTGCTTCATAGCATACGTCCTCTATCAAGTCAGAGAAGAGTCAACGACACTGACATAGTTCCTTAATATACATAATGCTCCTTTCATTTGTAAAGGGATAAAGATTTATACAGGTTGAAGTCTGACATTCTCAGCAAAAGCATTACCCAGAATGAGTAACACTAATCTAACTATAACCACAACACTATATGCAGCATCATATTGGTTACAATGAGAACAAACTACTACTAGATGTAAACAGTCACATGGAAAGGTACCATATAGTACTCTGAATAATTTGGAATCTAAAATGTTTTAATGCAATTCTAATACTTAAAAAAAGCCAAACAGAAAACATCACATCTTATTTATCAAATACATAGCCAGGGACGGAGGAGCCTCGTGGGCTGCCGTCTATGGGGTCGCACAGTCGGACATGACTGAAGCGACTTAGCAGCAGCAGTTATTAACTTACATGCTGAAGATCAGCAGCCTAAGCATACAGCTTTATTTTGGCGGCAAACAGCCAAAATACATTTGGTATGTTTCAGAGTTAGAGATCTAATCAAGCAAAAGAAACACTTAAGAAACTATCGAGAAATAAGGAAACGATATGGCAACCCACTCTACTACCCTTGCCTGGAAAATCCCATGGACGGAGGAGCCTGGCAGGCTACGGTTCACGGGGTTGCAAAGAGTTGGACACGACTAAGCCACTGAGCACACGAGGAAACTACATTGTTTTTTTAGAACACATTGCTCATCCCTCACATGTCCATACCTTCTGAAGGAAATGATCTCTTGTCTTTACAACAGAATTTACAGAAAGCTAGGATGGACATGCATGTTCTGAGTATTTTCTTAAAAGATGTTGGCACTACAAACAAAGAGAGACTTCTCCAACCAATCCCTTGCTAGTGCTTTAAACACTGTGTTTACACAAAGGTCAAATGTAATATTGTATGCAGACCTTTAGGAAACCAAGTTAGTTTTGTATGAATTAAAAGTCAACAGAATTTTTTCTACGGTGACAACAGTGATTTTTTTAGTTTCTATAACAGGAACTGCTGAAGTGGTAAATAACCACATTTATTCTTTACATCTACTCCTTTCTGAAGATGCAGTAAAACTACCTTTCCCTAATTCAGAGATACACTTGAATTAGAACAAAGCCCACCATACAACAGATGCTCGATAAATTAGTTTATAATTGATGTTTATATAATCAATAATCTCTAAAGACCAGATTTGCTTCCACATCTTACCTTCAGCCCTAAAAGAATATTTAGATTCATTCATTCATTTCATATTGACAAGTAATATCAATGTTTAATTCAAGCTAAACCCCCCAAATTGTAGTTCAAATACTGTATTAAAAGGGACTTTATTAAATTAGCTTTTTAAGTCCATTTTAAATTAACCAGGTTAGCTGGTTAATTAAAATACAATAATTTCTCACAGTGAAAATCTACCACCACCATCAGCAGCAGCAAGAGAAGAAATGTTGACTTAGCACTTGCTGTGTTACAGGTAACATTCTAAGGGACACACACAAATTACATATTTGATCTGAGAACAATCCTAAAATGTAGCTGTTATTGTCAGCTCCATCTTCTGAAAAAGCAGTAAGCTCAAGGAGGTTAATTAATGTGGACAAAATCACAGCCAGTAAGTGGCAGAACCAGGACACAACTAGGCACTATGATCCTAGAGTCTGTGCTCTACAATCTATTTCCTTTTGATTCTTTTCTCAAGTTTTTAGAACAAGACTGCCTTGTTAGAAATCCACTCTGGAAACTCTAAGTAGTCATGCAGCTGGTCCTTCAGTTTCCTGAGGTCCCAAAGAATCTGCTATGGCAATGGCTGGTAAATCCTCCCCAAGTAGCAACCTTAGAGGTTCTGTTATACTGGGCTCTTATATTTGTTATGTACTTTTAGATTCTCTTTCATCTTCTCACCTCGACTGCCTTTTGGAAATTAAAAAATTCCCCAAGTTTCTGAACCATGCTCTCTGAAATAGTACTTCTTTAGCTGGTTTGTTCAAAACATCTCTCCCTCAGGTTTTACAAAGGGTTTATCACATCTTAAAACCCAGGCTGTTTATTTCCCTCACCACTCAATTAGATTTAGACTATGTCCTATCTTAATTATTCCTGATTTTCCAGCAGCTTGTCCTTAAGTTATATAAAAGATAAACATCTCAAGATGCTTATCTACTCTTACAGAGCTAACATCATGTATCCTCCAAGAAAGAGCTGCAACACTTTCTGCTTCATACACACACACATTATCCCAGACTGAGTTCTTAGCCTTCTGACAAATTCCAAAACTGAAATGAAACTGATACTCAAAATCAAACGATTCAAAATAAAAGGCAAATTACATACATCAAATCAACCTATCACTGTACCTTCTCCGCCAAGGCAAGTTTAAACAATCAGGGAAAATGTCCTTCTGTGAAAACTCTACCCTTTCCACAATTATGTTCACTGGTAGTCTACATTGTAGTGACTAATTTTCACACTCCTCTGCTGCCCCTTCCATGTCATATTTAAAAAAAAAAAAAAAAAAAGGATTCATGCACAAGTATACAGATACAAACTCCCTTCCCAATGGGTTTATGTTCCAATCAGGTTAAGAAAAAGAATCAAACCAATCTTTGATTACCCATACTGTCTATACAGTCCTGAACCATCTCAAAACTGATCTGCCTTAGAAATGCTGACTCACACAAATCAGTGTAAGTAACATGAAGACTATAGTGGCTTCAAGCAAAAAGTATGCTTTTTTTTTCCCTTCAGAAAAAAAGGGTTTTAAAAAATGATGTTCCATGTGCCTAAAAAGTCTGTACCCCTACTGCTACTCCTGGCAAACCATTACTTTTACTTCAGTTCTTGACCGAAATTCTGCCTTCTCTTTTCCAGCCTCAAGTGAATTCTCAAATCATGCTTTCAAATACACTCCAAAATTCTTTCAGAGCGTAATCACAATTTGAAATTTTATATTTACTGTGTATTTGCTTTATGTTGACGGGGCCAGTTTTAGTTTTACTACTATACCTAGCACTGCCCAACACACAGAAGGTACTCTGTTATTAGCTGACTGAATAAATAACTAAGCATCACTTGCCTAAGTTAAAGTTACTAGGTTCCCTCAGTATTACTATCTCTCAGTAATTCTGTAGTTTGAGGAAACAACAAAAAGGAAGCATATCACCTAAAATAGTGAAATTAGCTACCAAAATAATAATGTAAATATTAAATATTTTAAATACCTCATTGAGGTACCCCCCCCCACCCCACCAATAACTTCCATTCCAAGATGGCTAAAGGAACATACACACAAAAGATGGGAGCAGGCAAACACACAACGAATTATAAAAACCTGTTAGCAGTGGTGGTTTTGAAAAGTAACTTGCCTACTGGGACTGGATAGCTGTTTAAGGCTAGTCTAACACAGTGTGCACAAATTTACACTAGATCCAATCCTCTCAATAGAGCAATATTAAGACCTAGAATGTAGACACATATGTGTCCCAAACACTGAAGAAACTATCTTTGGACCATTAGCTGTATAAAGATGAAGCTAAAGTAGTCTCAAACAAATTAATTAGTAAACCAGTATTTACGTAGTGCACACAATACATCAGGAAGGACATGGTTAAATTCTCGGCTCCTCAAACAGAATCTTTATGAGTTAGTCCTCTTTACCATCCTTCGGTGGTGAAAATTAAAGGCTTCTTCTGGCTACAAAGTAGATCCATAGGCATTTTATATTACACATGAGAACAGTTAATGGAGGGCTCAAATAGTTGTCTGATGTATTCACTCTTCCTACCCAATTAACTATGTAACTAATTCTCATTAAGTTTTAGCTATTTTGAACATCTGGGTTCTCAAGAAAGGAGTTGATAAATGACTTCACAAAATATATCTAGGGATTCATAAGACATTGCACTTAATAAAGCACTTCCATTAGTTAAAACTACCACTTACTCCATACTAATACGATGTGTTATCACTTAAAGACAATACTAGGTTAACTTCTAGCTCTTCAGAAGATTCCAGGAGAAATTCCCATAAGCTTACCCTATAAGAATTAAGGTTTCTTTTTAAATTTAAATAAAGCCCCTAGAAACCATTCCATAGAAAACATCACAGTGCCAAAGATAGAGCTCTCAAATCTGTTGTCATTCATTTCCTATTAACTGAACCAAAATCTTTCAGAAGCATGTGTCTTTTGAAAGCCTACCACTTTCTACTATAAACATTTACACATTTTGCCCTAACATTGCATGTAACTTTCTCATCTCCCAATTCCTAAATTCTGCTCTCCCTGCTCAACCATGGCTTACTTTTAAAAAAAAAAAAAAAGAAAGAAAAATTCAACGCACAGTAAATCAAATGTCATGTTATTGTTTCTCCTAAAGGTGAGCAAAATCTGCACTTTATTATCCTCAATTCCTTGACATTATCTAATCGTAAAGTAATAAAAAATAAGTTCAGATTTTATGTAACACTTTTGTCAATTATACTGTATTTACAACTGATAAACACCATGACTGTCACTAAAGATTTATTCAAAAAAGATTAAGGTTTAAGTCAAAAACACACCTCATAAAGTCATAAAGACAAGCTGACTGAAGTAAACACTTAAGTTCAATTGCTATTAATTGAAACTAATTAATAAAGCAATTATTTGGAAATCATAATAAAACAATAAATCAAAGAAATTAGAAGAAACTGAGATGGAATTTGAAAGGTAACAAGGTTTTGATTATGGAAAAAAATAGCAGTTACATTTAGAGAAATCTTATTTTTGAGACAGATGCACTGAAGTATTTACAGATCAAAAGTATATGATGCCTAGGATCTGCTTCGTATTTTGGGGGACACAGAAATGGGTTGAGATATGGACGAAACAAGATGAGTCAACTTTGAAGATGCAAGACAAATAAATATGAGTTCATTACAGCATTATTCTACTTTTACACACATTTGAAGTTTTCTGTAAAATACACAGCTTCCCCTGTAACACTGTATGTACCTTTGCCATCAAAGACTCCTATCACTGTCTGCGTAACATCTCACCCACCACTGTCTTTTAAAAACAACCTCAGGGAGAAGACGGTATCAAGACAAAGAACTCATTTTAAAAAAACAAATGAACTATCATACACATACACACAGAATGAACAAAAGATTTTCAAAACAATTACCATCAGGCAACAAACATCACACTACTTATGCTGAATGCAAGTGTGAAAAGTATCAGAAAGAAGCTCAATATGGTTGTCAATCATATTAGAAAGAAGCTCAATACGGTGTAACGAAGAGGTTTTGGGGAGACTCTAATAAGAGTATATTACAAGAGATTGCTCCTTTTAGTGCAAAACACATCCATGGTAACACCTGTGTAATTAGTATTAAAAGCCCTCTACCCCAAATAAATCATATCCCTTCCCACACATCCTTCTTTCTAAAAACATTTTTCCTCTAAGATATATCATCTACCTGTCATATTTAAATGATACACTTCACCTAAGATATAGCACCAAGTAACTAAAATCTGACCTGTGAACTTCACTGTCGACTGAACAGCTATATATATTACTAATAAAAAAAAAAGAATCCATATTAAAAGTCATCTAGTAAGCATAAGAAGGTTTAATCTGGGTTATTCTAAATCTGGATAACCTGAGACTCCACTAGCAATGTCTGTTATCTGGTGGCAGAAAACTAAAAGCAGAGGGGAAAGAGTGTCCATTTTTAAAGACAGTACTTACTTAAGAATGGTTTTTGCACTACTGCAGTCTTCAAATCGAATGGAGTAACCAACTTCCTGGCCCAACATCACATCCATTTCATCAGCAACTCTCTGAGCCACACTCATTGCAGCCACTCTCCTGGGTTGGGTACAGGCAACTCCTCTTTTGGGTCCTGGTAATGATCGCATGTACTCCACACACCACTGTGGAATCTATCAAATAATTTCACATTTAAATTAATTCTACTCTGCCTACACATTGAGTATGTTTAACATGAAGTGTTTTATCTCATTCTAATAATATAAGACAAAATTCAATTCAGGCACACCACAATTATTTACGACTCAAACTTGGAACAGCATGAGCCCTCCGAGGCGGGGAAGGTCCCAGAGAACAAGGCTCTGATGGAAACCACACCTCAGTGAGCCAGGTACACTCAGCTGAATGTGCTGGATGGGGTCAACGTTCCACCACCAAGTGTTTTTCTATACATGGGGGGGAAAAGTCAACTTAAGAAAATTCTAAGTTTATAACAAATGTTAGTTCCCAAAAATATTCTAAGAAACCTTTAACTTAAATTCTTAAACAATTTAAGTTACAAAGTAATGCACACAAAAGTAGAAATCATATCTATTTGTAGTTATAAAGCTGTATCTTTCAATTCAATTCAAATTTGTTATGTTAGGGATTTCCCTGGCAGCCCAGAGGTTAAGACTCCACTCTTCCAATGCAGGGAGCACAGGCTCTACTCCTGGGTGGGGAACTAAGATCCTACATGCTGCACGCATTCAAAATGTTAAAAAGAAAAAAAAAGCTAAGTCAAGAGAATCTAACTCCTATCCTTTTCCCCTCAGAAGTACACACAACGGTAACATCCTAAAGGTTAATTTTAGGAAGATCTTAAAAGTTAACTGTCAATCTCAAACTCAACAGAACCTAGAGAAGTAACAACAGCACTTCCCTGAAGGAGTGCAATGAAGGGTACAGAAGGGGCGGGGGGAGACCAACAAGTATAAGTAGCTGGTTGTTGCCATGATGACAGTGCATTTCCTGGCTGTTTCATCATCAACAGAAGCTCAGAGATCCTCTAATTTAATGGTTCTTTCTCTACCCATTTACCTGAAAAAGAACCATGGGAAAAATCTAAGTGCTTACTACACTAAACTGGAACCCACCGCTACAAAGACACAATGGGTCTCCGTCAAAGACCTCAAGTCTATCTGGTTTTAATGCTACAGGAAACATGGGAGTTTTTTTGGTATAGAATTTGTACAGTGATGTTTGAAGAACACTGGTTGTTGTACTATTATTGCCTTGTAGACAGGTTTTCTGCAATTTTGGGATAACCGCTGTCATTGACAAGTATCTGAAAGGGGAAAGGAGAGATTATGCTGCTTCTCTACAAATGTACAAACACACATATCTTTAAAGGACTTAAAATGATCAAAAATACTAAACTAAAACAGAAGGGCATCTCTGGGCCTGTAAACCAACAGATCAAAGTTTATGTGGCTTTCCAGAAAAGTTTTATATGTATCTTCATTTCAGCAAACTGCCTACAAAGGCAAAATGTACTTCATACGATCAAACAAAATGAAATTCAAGTAAACACTCATTGGTCAATCAAAATTATTAAAAATTATCTCAGAACTCTCAAGGCAAGAACATTCACAGATTTTTAAATTCACTCTAGTGAAACAAATAGCTTACTCCCACTTTAAAAATAAGATAGGAACAACTCTGGCTAATTCATCAGTTTTTGAACTTTTGATCTCAGGACCTCTTTATACTTTTAAAAATCCAGGATGCCCAACAACTAATACATTCCTTGTGTTTGGAAATTAAAACTGAAAGCTTGTTAAAATATTTATTAATTCCTTAACAGTAAAAACCCATTCTATGTTAGCGTTAACAGTTTCTATGAAGAAAGTAAATCCTAAAAAACAAAATTTAGCGAGAGTACATTGTTGTAGATCTGCTTATTGCTAATGTCTAGCTTAAGAGAAGACAGACTCTGCTTCTATTTTGAATGTGCTACAGTATTTGTTTTGTTTGAAGTTTTGTTTGAAAAAAAATCTCAGGAACTTTTAAAGGGTTTCTAGACAATATTTGGAGACTGGCTCCATCAATATACCTATCCATATTTCTAAGAGTAGCAGTAAGAAGGGAAGTACATCATAAAATATGCTACTGACTTGCTCAAGCCAGATATCAGTTCTAAGCTATCCCTTCCCTCAGCTTCTTCCCATCCTCCATTTGTGACCATCTACCTAAAAACTGATCCATAGCCCTCAGTCTTCTTGTTTTATACATCATCCTGAGTGATTTTATTTATTTATTCTTCTGACACACATCAAATGTCAATCCCAACCCTAGTCCTACACCTGACCTTATCATTTCACTTGAAGGATGGCTAATTTCTTGGTATCCTGAATCCAACAAATTTGAAACCAAAACCACTTCTCACCTTCCTCCAAGTACTTAAAAATCCCTCCATGTCTCCTACTCAACAATAGTAACATCTTAACTCCAATCTGTCTTTTTTTTCTGGCTACACAGCATGGGAGGTCTTAGTTCCCTAAGCAGGACTGAACCAATGCTCCCTGCAGTGGAAGCATGGGGTCTTAACCACTGGACTGACAGAGAAGTCATCAATCTGCCCTTTATTCTCCATTCTACCACCCTATACAAAATCAAATTTTTATGACTTCCTACAAAGCTTGTCATCAACATTCTCACTAGACAGGACATTTTGTAAAATTCCTTGTCATCTCCCTTCGACTTAAAGGTTCTGCTGGCCCCTTGATCTACAGCAAGAAAGCTACAGTTTTGGTCTCCCCAGCCCCATCTCCCCCTCCAAACACACACTATACACTCTGGCCAGGGGATGTGCTTTCTCGTGTCTCTAAATGTATGCCCTTGCTCATGCTGTCCCTCTGGCTGAATTAGCTTTAGTTTTTTATTTGGCTATAGTATATGCACACCAAATTACAATCTGCAAAGTATTCAGTATGAACCTCTGTCAAAAGTTAAACCATGGTAGATCTTGTTTGGAGAACTTCATTTTCTGATAGGCATACACACAAAAATTACTCAAAATGGCTGACAATTCTTAACGGTTTTGAGTCAAAATTTAGTAGGAGTATGACAAAAAAAGTATTTTCATGAAATTAATTATTTGAAGGGTTCTCTTCAAATCCCCTAAATGCCCTGCAACCTTAAGTATCCAAGTATCTTAAGTATTAAAAACAAACAAAAAAATCCCAAATACCAATCCAAATAATCACAAACCTCTTGTTTTGAGTTCACTTGACCTTCTTCTCCACTAACTGCTTCTAAATAAGCTCATCTCTGAAACGTTAACCATATAAGACCCCAGAAAAGCAATATGAAATAACTTTAGCTATGAAACAAAGGTACAAAGTTTTAAATACTGAACCCAACTATATCTACTATGTAGTCTAGGGCAACCTACTAAACCTCTCATAAATCTGTATCTCATTTTGTTCATCTGTAAAATGGTGACTAACAACTTCCTTGCATGGCTGCTGAAAAAATGATATAATACAAAGTACACAGTGCCTGGCTTTACCCAACTGCTGATTAAACAAGTGCTATTAAACAAACTACATAAACCACTGAAATAATTATTCAAAACATGAAACTAGTAAGTTCAGAGTTATATCTTTCCATGTATTTAATTCTTTAAATTTCCATAAGGTGATAAAAACAAACCAACAGTTTTGGTTTCTAACATCAACACTACACTTCCTCCACTTTAAAAGAAATATCCTATTTACGAAAGCTCAGTCTTTTAAATAACAAAAACTTCCACTTTGGGTTGCTATTGTAGTATTCAAATTGTCTCCATGAAATAATTAATAATTTGTATCATTATGTAACCTTAATAAAAGATTATCTTGTAAATGCAGTACACTCAAATCTGAACACCTATCATAGATAAATAAACATGGAAAAACAGGCCAGTAGGAAACAATGTAATTATTTCAGCATGATGAATAATTAAAATCATTCCAACATTTTCTTGAATTTTCCAAATTTTCTACAATAGCGAAGGACTTCTACTTTTGTAAAATCTAAGAAATTTTCCAATAGGTCAGGATCAAGCATCTGAAAGTACGGTTATCTCACTTCTCAAGAGAATGCAAGTTAAAAATTACACTGAAATACCACTTTCCACCTATCAGATTGGCAAAAGTTCAGTAGTACACTCTAATGGTTTCCCACATCTGTTCTAATATATGCTTATGGAAGGGTAAACTGATATGTTGCCTATTGCCTATGGAAGGCTATTTGGCTGTATGTACCAAGATTACAATTAATCCTCCTCTGACCCAGCAATGTCTGGAAATCTATCCTAAATATATACTAGCCCACGCAAAACAACCATCAGAAACAGCCTAAATGTCTGTGACATGGGCCTAGCAAATAAGGGCTCATCCATGTTTGAGAAATATCCTAAGTATGTTACTAACACAACACTAATATGTGTGTTTAGTTCAGGGGTGGGGAGGATGGGGACACTACTGGACGGAGGTCGTGAGTAAACAGACTTTACTTAGCTCTTCTACTTTTTTAAAAGAATAGGTATCATTCACATAGTTGAAAACAACTATAAAAACAGAAATGAAAATGACAAAAACAAAAATCACTCCAATGGTTCAGATCTCTTCACCTTGGCACCCCCAAGTATGTACCACTCCAAATTCAAAGTGGGTAAGAGAGTATCACTGCCATAATTTACATAATAAAACTGGGAGGGGGGTGGGAATCAAAACCAGTACTGCTGTTTTCCCAAAGAGACTCAGGAAAATAGGTGCTCTCCATAGAATCTCCACCCTCTAAGTCACTAAAAATTGCTAAATACACAAAGCAGCTATGCCTCAAAATATTCTGACAGCCCAGCCAATGAGAGTAACTGCCAGGACCAAATTCACATTTAGTAAACACAAACTATTATAAAGTACTCACCACGGTATGCAGTAACTCACCTGTGTTGTTTTACCAGACCCAGTCTCACCAACAAGTACAAAGGACTGATGTCTAACCAGAATATCTGTAAACCTATCCTTGTATTCCCAAACAGGGAGCTGAAGTCGTTTCTTCAGAATATCATAGTATCGAGGCGTGTGGGGTAAGTTGGTAAATGGATTAATGCACTGTGGAAGTGATGTGTGTCCTGCATGTCCGGTGTGTGTTGAATGCGCAGAATGTGTCGAATGTGTTGAATGTGCCGAGTGGGTTGAGTGAGCTGAATGGGAAGCTTTTAAAGGTGGTAATCCAGCACTGATAAGCATAGCATTTGTCGAAGCTCGCAATTCCTTCTCCTTTTCTTTTTCCCTTTCCCGCTCTCTATCTCCTCTATCTCTTTCTCGGTCTCGATCTTTAGACCGATCTTCACGGTCACGGTCACGATCTCGATCCTTCCTAAAAATAGAAAAAAAAAATCTTACAATTCAGATTCCAAATTCTATGCAAAATGTTCACAGCAGCATTATAGTCACAAGAAAGTAAATGTCCAACAACCAAATAAACTGATATAAAACTCAAAAGTATTAGAAACAATGAAAAAGAACTTTTAATCAAGGATTCTCCATGCCTCATTCATAACCATCTTTCCCTTCTTTGATGATGATTCAAATTCTGGTAAGAACAGTCTCTCTCCACCTTTACCCATCAGCTAAAATAACACAAGAATTCGTTTTCCAAGTAAAATCCTTTCCTTTTTAGAAGTTAAAAGACTAAGGGCAGTGTGGGGAAAAGGCAGGGACAAATTAGGCAAAGAGAATGGCATCAGTCCTTCCCAAACTCTCCTTCAGGTTATGTGGAAATGTATTTCTGCACTGAAAGTATATTCAAAACTTAACAACAAATAAATCTTTTAATGCTTCTGCTTCAAAGATAACGCCACCTCACATTACAATCACACAAATATTGAGTTAAAGAACCAGTACATTTGCTTTCTTAAGTTATAGTTTCCAAATTTTGTTCAAAAAGCATATATTACTCTCTAAGAAAAACTAAAACTTTTCACTCTGCTTTTCACTGTTTACTCTTGCACCTATCATTAACAGCAATAGTAAAACATTGGAAGTACTCTGTAAAACCTATGTATACGTTAATCATCCATAAAGTGAAAAGCAGCCCATTAAAAAAAAAAATCATTGGTTACTATTATTTAAAATTACACAAATGACCACTATATTAATCTTAGGTCATTTAGTCAATTCTATTATCCATTTTTAATTACTAACTGTTGCATCTTAGTCGCTAATTTGGGTCCAACTCTTTGACTAGAGACGATCCCTAATACAGTAAGAATTTTTAAATTATCTATGTCTATTCAGTCTACTCATCTAGTGTGTGTGTGTTCTCAGTCGTGTCCCAATCTTTGAGACTCCATGGACTGTAGCCCACCAGGCTCCTCTGTCCATGGAATTTTCCAGGCAAAAATACTGGAGTGGGTTGCCATCTCCTACTTTGGGGAGCTAATCTAGTTTACTTCAGACCAAATTCTACAGCAGACAAACATACAAGGTATTTGGGCTCAGACCTGAAACAGTGAGGCAATATGGAACCATGAAACAAGCTGCTAAATATGTCACTGCTCCTTATCCACAACACACAAAAGTCATGAATTTCTGATGCCCCAATTATCAGCAGCAGACAAGGGAAGACCAATCATTCTCTGTAATAGCATATCGGCTGGGCAACAGTTACTCCCCTTAGGAGAATACAGCTAAAATGCTGAACCCAGCATGAGCTAGGATGGTTCCCCAATAACAAAAAATGATAAACTGACCAATTTTATTTGTTCTTGTCCTTTCAAAAATAAAAATCTATTTTACAGAAACTTGCCTAGAGAGAAAAATCGTATTATACGTACACAAATATTCACACACATACTTTCCACATAAAATCTTTTCATACATGTATCTATAAAAAGTGATTTCTCCCTTCTCCCATCCCAGTGTTCACCTTTTACAGAACTATAAGATGTACAAACTAAAATTGAAACTTCTCATCCCATCTGGCATAAAGAGAAAGAAATCAAAGGAACCTAAAGGATAATCTACCTAACATACAAAATGAAGCCCCACCAGTTCAGAACTTAAGCTTCCTGGCCTATCTTCAAAATAAACCACCAACTATCCTTTCTTTGGAAGTCTGCATTCAAATGGGTATATCTTTCCTTTTTTCCTTTGCTTTTCGCTTCTCTTCTTTTCACAGCTATTTGTAAGGCCTCCTCAGACAGCCATTTATTTGTATCTGGTCCCATCACTTCATGGCAAATAAGATAGGGAAACAGTGGAAACAGTGGATGACTTTATTTTGGGGGGCTCCGAAATCACTGCAGATGGTGATTGCAGCCATAAAATTAAAAGACGCTTACTCCTTGACAAGAAACTTATGACCAACCTAGACAGCATATTAAAAAGCAGAGACATTACTTTGCCAACAAAGGTCCATCTAGTCAACGCTATGGTTTTTCCAGTAATCATGTATGGATGTGAGAGTTGGACTATAAAGAAAGCTGAGCACCGAAGAATTGATGCTTCTGAACTGTGGTGTTGAAGACTCTTGAGAGTCCCTTGGACTGAAAGGAGATCCCACCAGTCCATCCTAAAGGAAATCAGTCTTGAATATTCATTGGAAGGACTGATGCTGAAGCTGAAACTCCAATACTTTGGCCACCTGATGCAAAGAGCTAACTCATTTGAAAAGACCCTGATGCTGGGAAAGATTGAGGGCAGGAGGAGAAGGGGACGACAGAGGATGAGATGGTTGGATGGCATCGCTGATTCAATGGACATGGGTTTGGGTAAACTCCGGGAGTTGGTGATGGACAGGGAGGCCTGGCGTGTTTTTCAGGGGCCTTCTTCACCAGAAACTTCATTACCAAAAACAACCACAACAGAGGAAGGATAAAATACATTCTGAAGACACAAAGATTAACTGCTGACCACATACTGGGGTTTAATTCTGATATAAGTGTAAAAGGAGCACGAGATCACAGTTGCATATCCACTGGAAAAGTATAAGCCTCAGTGCACTAATCTGCAAAGTGAATAGTATTAATAGTCTCTTAGATTAAAACAAGAACACAAATTCAATCACCTTGAAATGTTGCCTGTGATTCTAACTCTCTACCTTCAACAGGACAGGGAAGGTAAAAGGGCAAGTTAAGGAGGGCTCAAACTCACTGCTTCATAAGTATATGTAGGATATTGTATATATGCACATTTTCTTTTTTAAAACAGGTACTTTTACTATAAAGGAGTTTGTTATTTAGAAGATTTACTAATTGAGATCTAATGCTTAAAAAACCAATTACCAAAGCAGTGCAGTATAGTCACTTAGCCACAACATGACAGGAAGAGACACGACAGACAGTGGCTGAGCAGAGGGTTCAGTGTTCTCTCTCAGCGTGATCCTCAGCCTCAGCACTTCAACTAACTGTATAACCAGTTCTTTCTTTCCTCATCGATAAAAATCTCACGGGGTAATGCAAGGATTACATGAGTTAATATATGTAATGTGCTTAAAATAGTGCCTGGGACATAATAAATGCCCAATATAACATTGGTTATCATATTTTTTTAATTTAAAATACCAGGTTAAAATTCTACATGGAAAAACACTCTAAAGATGTAAACTGTTTGTCCAAGTATTTTAAGTAAGCACTGCTTTTAACCCGGCATTCTCACTTTCCAAGGATATATTGGACTTTTAAGATGTATTAGTAAGTACACATAAGGATGCTCATCACACTTTTTACTTGTAAGGTTGGAAAACTACCCAAAAAATCAGTGAACAGGAAATTGGTTAAATAAATTATGATACTCCTTTACAAAAGGAATACTGTGCAGCCAATGAAAAGAATAATCTATACCTATTCCACAGCCTATGACACATTTCTGGGTGAATCAAAAAAAAAAAAAAAAAATCAAAGCCTAAATAATACATATTAAAAGGCAGCAATGGAGAAGCAGACATAGAAATCAGACTTGTGGATACAGTGTGGGAGGGAGAAGTTGGGATTAGTTGAGAGTAGCATGAAAACATATACAGTCCCCTCTGTAAAATAGCTAGCCAGTAGGTATTTGCTGTGACACAAAGAAGTCAACCCAGGGCTCTGTGACAACCTAGAGGGGTGGGACGGGGTGGGAGATGGGAGGCAGGTTCAAGAGGGAGGGGACCTATGTATACCTGGGGCTGATTCATGTTGATGTATGACAGAAACTAGCACAATATTGTAAAGCAAGTATCTCCCAATAAAACAAAAAAAGGAAAAAGATCCTACTGCTATCAAATATTATAGTTCATACCTGTGAATAAATATGCAGAGATAAAATAAAACAAATTTCCATCAAGAGATTAAATAAAGAAGGGGCTGAAGGCATCTGAGAATTTTTTGCCTTTTACTTTACATTTTTATGAATGGACATTTCTTCTGTTCCCTGGGGCAAGTTACTTAACCTCACCCACATCACAGAACTTCAGTGAAAAAAAAAATACATATATATATACACACACACATATAGTACCTAAAATATTTTGGGAACTACATGTATTATTTTATCACTATATTTGCTTCACATTTTTAACAGAAAAAAAAACTTATCAGGCAGTAATAAAAACAAGTATCAAAATGAAAAAGTCCCTATTTTCAAAAATTTTTTCCATACTTCAACAGTAAGTTGTCTCTTGGTTAATAATTTTACACAGAAAATGTTGTGAATAATGGGAAAAAGAAGGTCTATATGTAACAGAAACCTTCAACGTCTCTACCAGAGTCCAAAACTAAAATATAGCAGGAGTAAACAAAGCCAAATATAGTTTAGGAGCATGAATCTGAGTAAATCTCTCACTGAAATTACCTTCACATCTCAGGAATGGGGAAAAAGGGACATCCATGTCTGACAGTGGAGTTCACACGACTGGCAGGCCTACTCTCTCAGGTACCTGTTAACTAGTAGGGCTTCAAAAAAAATCTGCAAGGCTACATGACAGTCAACAAAAGTAACTTTTAAAATTACTAAATGGGGTGGCGGTGGGAATCCCAAGCACTTATGAACACTGGAAACTCACTGCTAGAGGAAGTTCTATAAGAAATGACATTCAGGTGACATAGAAATTACTATACAAATGCCCCACCAAAATATCTCAGAACTTGAGCTTTATTTCAAAGATGAACTCTCCTTCATCTACAGGTAGATGTCATTTATAACACCCAATAGAATCATAAGTTCACCATCAAAGACCTGAAAAGTTCATATTTTTACTAAAGATGCCAGATTTACAAGAAAAGGGGCGCAAATCCACGCCCCTACCATGGGACCACTAATCCCAAGCATCTGAATGGTGCACATACATCCTAACATGAGTAAATGAATTCATTCACTTAGAGTGTTTTTTTTTCCAATTTCAACTCTGTGAGAGATACTAAGATGCTAAGTTGCACCTTACCCAGATGACAAGGAACTTATTTTTGCTTCACAGGAACAAAGAACCAAGTGTTCCCTACTTCACTAACCCAATATAAAAGTCATTAAAATAGGCTGTAATGACACTGAACTAGTCATAGTCTGTGTGCTGTATTGGAAAAAGCACGAGACAAAGTGAAAATCAAAAGATCACGGTTCTAAATTCAGCTGTAAACTGAAAGGTTGCACAAACCACCTAAACAACTCTGGGTCTCCATTCCTCATCCCTTGAGTGTAAACAATTATACTTTCTTTCAAGTCATTTCCAGGTCTAAAGAGTTTGTGAGTTGTCACTCAAAGGAGCTAAAATTTTGCTGTGTAGGTTGAGGGGGAGAGGGTCCACTGCCGAAAACGACAAAGCTGACATGTAACACTGCAAACTAAAAAATTCACAAGATTAAAATTTTACATACTTATACTTTCTGTATTCAATACATGAAAAGATATCAAAAAGTACACCCTATCTTGGCTTATACTCCCCAGACACCTCAATCAACCCAAAGGGAGTGAAGAGAAATTCAAAAAAGTTATACAGACTTGATACAGCGATTCTGCACAAGTATACACACAATAAAATGCAAAATTATGCAAAGTATTGAAGGTATCCAGACTTTCAAGTCTCTGCCTGAATTACTCGAATAAATCCCTGTCCGTCAGGAAAGAAAGTACACACTGGACAAGAACTTATTTTCATGCAATTGCGAAAATCAATTGTTAAATTCCTCTGCATCTTTACGAAAAGGCTGAGTAGAAAAAAATCTGAAAACACCTGTGTATTTCAACTCCCAAGCAATCTCCCCAAGGGCGACATTTTGCCGTTTTTTAAGTACTAGACACTTTTGAAAAGGGTCTTCTTGTTTCAAAAGCTACCTACGAATGAGCGTGGGGAAGAGGGACAGAAAACAGGAATTCACAGGGAAATAAAAAAGAGAGAGAGACTATCTTCTATTATCTATTCCAGGGATAACCCTGTAACTACTGTTTCGGCCGAAGCAGGAAATAAAGGAGATGGCGGGAGCGTGGGCAGAGAGCGGAAGTTTGCCTAGTATCTACTTTGAAGTGTTTGAATGGACCGAGGCACGCGCTCTCCCGCCAAAGTATAAACTCAGTAGCCCCAAATCACCAGCTGCTGCCCATAAGGTATATTCCACAGTTTCTTTTCTCACGTCTGGCCCTCTACTTTCCCATCCCCCGGTAACTCCTCGTCTGCACGCCTCACTCAACTTCCACCACCCCCACCCCCGCCTACACCAGAATCCACGCGCTTCTCTCACTTTTCGGCCTCCGCTTCTCCCCTTGCTGGGCACTCAGCCTCCCCCCAAGGCCCTCTCACAGACCCCGCTGCCCGAGAAGTACCTAGTGCCCTTGGAAGCGACTACTCCTGCCGCGCCCTCCCCCACTCTCTGCTCAGGATCCAGGCCTTACCCGGAGCCCAGACCACGAGGTCCGCGGTTCCCTCCCGTCCGCTCCCCTCGAAGTGACTCTCGCTCGACTCCGCCCGGGGAGGAGGCGCCCCAGTGACCACGCCAGGCCTCTCCGCTCTCCCGACTGGGCCGGGCGGCGGCCGCGCCACTCAGCTCCCCGCGCCCTTGCCGGGCCGAACGCCGGGAGTGGCACCGCTCTCCCGCGCCCCGCCGCCAATGACCCAAGCCGAAAGGGAAACAAAGCGTCGGGCCCCAGAGTCCGCTCAGCCTGGCCCTCCCTGGCCCGTCCGCCGCCGGGACCCCAACAAAGCCCGAGCCCTTGCCTCGCGCCCCCGGCCTGGCTTACCCATCGGTCCCCGCACGCTTCTTGCCGGAGGGGTAATCCTCCCCCAGGTCCAACCGGTGTCGCTTAGACATTTTCGAACTCTTCGAGCAGGCGGTTATGAAGGAAGAAAAAAAGAAACCCTGGTGGCTCTATCGGCGCAGTCGAGGGCACCTACTAAACTCTGGACGACCCCCACCCCTCCCGCTACAACAGCCTACACCGTGCGGCCGGAACCAGGAGCTAAAATGGCGGCGGCGACGAGGGCTGGGCCTGCGCGCGCGCTTCCGCGGTATGATGTGCGTGCGTGCGTGCGTCTGTAGTGCGCGCGCACGCAGCGGAGGCGGGAACTCCAGCCCCTCCCGCTGCTTCGTAGGCTCGCCCTTATGCCTCCGTGCCTGTCTTCTCACTCTTGCCACCGCTCTCTTCCCTCTTGCCACCGGTTTCCTTCCTCTTGGTGGGTGCTAGGCGGGTTGAGCCCTTGGGTCTTTCATGCCCCTCTGATTTTGGAAATTGAGAAAAGAGAAAGTCTAATCCTGGGTAGGTGGTTCTTTCCATCTGTATTACCCTGGCATTAGGGGGGCAGAGCTAGGACTGGAACCCAGTTATAACTCCAGGTCTGGAACTTGAAACCGCTGAGCTCAGCTGCGGTGAGGAAACTGAGGTGAGAAAATGTCAAGACTTAGCGTAATCAGTTTTGCCTTAAAAAAAAAATTTTTTTTTTTTGTATCAGAGTATAGTTGATTTAACATTTTGTCTTTTTTAAAGAAAAAACAAGAAAAGGACAATATGCATTCAGTCTATTGATGTTTTTACTGGAATAGGGAAAGTTGGCAGTAAAGGCGTAACTTTTTCCTGTGTGCCTATTATGTGCTTCTAAGGGATTCTTCCCCACAGTGGTAGATATAATGGTCATCTGAATTAAATTCACCCATTCCAGTCCATTTTAGTTAGCTGATTCCTAAAATGTCGATGTTCACTCTTGCCATCTCCTGTTTGACTGCTTCCAATTTGTATTGATTTGGGGACCTAATATTCCAGGTTCCTACGCAATATTGCTCTTTACGTCATCAGGCATTACGTCCATCACCAGTCACATCCACAACTGGGTGTTGTTTTTGCCTTGGTTCCATCTCTTCATTCTTTCTGGAATTAGTTTACTGATCTCCATTAGCATATAGGGCACCTACCAGTCTGGGGAGTTCATCTTTCAGTGTCCTATCTTGTTGCCTTTTCATACTGTTCATGGGGTTCTCAAGGCAGGAATACTAAAGTGGTTTGCCATTCCCTTTTCCAGTGGACCATGTTTTGTCAGAACTCTCCACCATGACCCATCCATCTTGGGTGGTCCGACATGGCATGGCTCATAGTTTCATTGAGTTAGACAAGGCTGTGGTCCATGTGATCGTTTTCTGTGATTGTGTTTAGTTCTAGAAGGTCTTGTAGATCCATAGTCAACAAAAGAGTCCAAAGTGCAGTACTTGGATGCAGTCTCAAAAACGGCACAATGATCTCTACATTTCCAAGGCAAACCATTCAATAGCACAGTAACCCAAATCTAGGCCCTGACCAGTAATGCTGAAGAAGCTGAAGTTGAATGGTTCTATGAAGACCTACAAGACCTTCTAGAACTAAAGACCCAAAAAAGATGTCCTTTTCATTATAGGGGACTGGAATGCAAAAGTAGGAACTCAAGAACTACCTGGAGTAACAGACAAATTTGGCCTTGGAGTACAGCATGAAGCAGGGCAAAGGCTTAAAGAGTTTTGGCAAGAAAACACACTGGTCATAGCAAACACCCTCTTCCAATACCACGAGAGAAGACTCTACACATGGACATCACCAGATGGTCAATACTGAAATCAAATTGATTATATTCTTTGCAGCCAAAGATGAAGAAGCTCTATACAGTCAGCAAAAACAAGTCCAGGAGCTGACTGTGGCTCAGATTGTGACTTCCTTACTGCCAAATTCAGACTTAAGTTGAAGAAAGTACGGAAAACCACTAGACCATTCAGATACGAACTAAATCAAATCCCTCACAATTATACAGTGGAAGTGACAGATTCAAAGACTAGATCTGATAGACAGAGTGCCTGAAGAACTATGGACTGAGGTTTATGACATTGTACAGGCAGCGGTGATTAAGACCATCCCCAAGAAAAATGCAAAAAGGCATAAAGGTTGTCTGAGGAGGCCTTACAAATAGATGTGAAAAGAAGAAAAGTGAAAGGCAAAGGAGAAAAGGAAAGATATACCCATTTGAATCAGTTCAGTTCAGTCGCTCAGTTTTGCAACCCCATGGACTGCAGCACCCTAGGTCTCCCTGTCCATCACCAGTTCCCAGAGTTTACTCAAACTCATGTCCATTGACTTGGTGATGCCATCCAACCATCTCATGCTCTGTTGTCAATGCAGAATTTCAAAGAATAGCAGGGAGAGATAAGAAAGACTTCCTCAGTGATCAATGCAAAGAAATAGAGGAAAACAATAGAATGGGAAAGACTAGAGATCTCATCAAAAAAATTAAAGATACCAAGGGCAATTTTCATGCAAAGATGGGCACAATAAAGGACAGAAATGATGTGGACCTAACAGAAGCAGAAAATATTAAGAAGAGGTGGCAAGAATACACAGAAGAACTATATAAAAAAGACCTTCATGACCCACATAATCATGATGGTGTGATCACTCACCTAGAGCCAGACATCCTGGAATGTGAAGTCAAGTGGGCCTTAGGAAGCATCACTATGAACAAAGCTAGTGGAGGTGATGGAATTCCAGTTGAGCTATTTCAAATCCTAAAAGATGATGCTGTGAAAGTGCTGCACTCAATATGCCAGCAAATTTGGAAAACTCAGCAGTGGCCACAGGACTGGAAAAGGTCAGTTTTCATTCCAATCCCAAAGAAAGGCAATACCAAAGAGTGCTCAAACTGCCACACAATTGCTCTCATCTCATATGCTAGCAAAGTAATGCTTAATATTCCCCAAGCCAGCCTTCAACAGTATGTGAACCATGAACCTCCAGATGTTAAAGCTGGTTTTAGAAAAGGCAGAGAACCAGAGATCAAATTGCCAACATCTGCTGGATCATTGAAAACACAAGAGAATTCCAGAAAAACATCTACTTCTGCTTTATTAACTATGCCAAAGCCTTTGACTGTGTGGATCACAACCAACTGTGGAAAATTCTGAAAGAGATGGGAATACCAGACCACCTGACATGCCTCCTGAGAAATCTGTATGCAGGTCAAGAAGCAACAGTTAGAACTGGACATGGAACAACAGACTGGTTCCAAATTGGGGAAGGAGTTCGTCAAGGCTGTATATTGTCACCCTGCTTATTTAACTTATATGCAGAGTACATCATGAGAAATGCCAGGCTGGATGAAGCACAAGCTGGAATCAAGATTGCTGGGAGAAATATCAATAACCTCAGATATGCAGACGACACCACCCTTATGGCAGAAGGTGAAGAAGAACTAAAGAGCCTCTTGATGAAAGTGATAGAGGAGAGTGAAAAAGTTGGGTTAAAACTGAACGTTCAGAAAACTAAGATCATGGCATCTGGCCCCACCACCTCTTGGGAAATAGATGGGGAAACAGTGAAAACGGTGACAGACTTTGTTTTTGGGGGCTCCAAAATCACTGCAGATGGTGATTGCAGCCATAAAATTAAAAGACGCTTGCTCCTTGGATGAGAAGTTATGACCAATCTAGGCAGCATATTAAAAAGTAGAGGCATTACTTTGCCAACAAAGGTCCGTCTAATCAAAGCTATGGTTTTTCCAGTAGTCTTGTATGGATGTGAGAGTTGGACTCTAAAGAAAGCTGAGCGCTGAAGAACTGATGCTTTGAACTGTGGTGTTGGAGAAAACTATTGAGAGTCCCTTGGACAGTAAGGAGATCCAACTAGTCCATCCTAAAGGAAATCAGTCCTGAATATTCATTGGAAGGACTGATGCTGAAGCTGAAACTCCAATACTTTGGCCACCTTATGGGAAGAATTGACTCATATGAAAAGACCCTGATCCCAGGAAAGACTGAAGGTGGGAGGAGAAGCAATGGACATGAGTTTGAGTAAACTCCGGGAGTTGGTGATAGACAGGGAAGCCTGGTGTGCTGCAGTCCATGGGGTCACAAAGAGTCGGACACGACTGAGCGACTGAACTGAACTATTGTGTGCTTCTGCAGTATTAACCCTCCTGCTATTCTCATTCTTACAGTAACCCTGTAAAGTAGGTGTTATTTTATAGACATACACGCTAAGGCTGAGAGAGGTTTTGTCACACAGCCATTACGTCTGTCTCTAAAGCCATGGCAAACTGTTGGGGTAGAATGACTATGACTTTTGTGACTCTCTCCCCGCTAAGAACCTATCTGCTTGCTCAGTTACATTCATTCCCAGAGGAAGTGCACAAGGAAAAGATCTGTAAAACAACCCAAGCCAGATGAATATAAATAAAAGACACATTTTTCATTTTCACATAGACCTGTATTAAACAATGTATTCACTGTTCTGTTCTACTACCTTCTTCCATTTTCCAGGCAACTTCATAATTCCATCTTCCCAAAACTTTTTATCTTTTTGAGCAGAAACTGTTCCAGGTGCCTTGTACAGTCTTCTAGGGAATTGAAATTTTTTCCATTAGGAGAATTTTGTAAAGGCCAAAATAAATGGAAATCCAAAGGTACAGTGGCTGGTGAATATGGCAGATGAATCAAAACTTCCCAACCAAGCTGTAACAGTTTTGCCTGTCATCATCAATAAAGGTCCGTCTAGTCAAGGCTATGGTTTTTCCAGTGGTCATGTATGGATGTGAGATTTGCGCTATAAAGAAAGCTGAGCACAGAAGAATTGATGCTTTTGAACTGTGGTGTTGGGGAAGACTCTTGAGAGTCCCTTGGACTGCAAGGAGATCCAACCTGTCCATCCTAAAGGAGATCAGTCCTGCGTGTTCATTGGAAGGACTGATGTTGAAGCTGAAACTCCAATATTTTGGCCACCTCATGTGAAAAGCTGACTCATTGGAAAAGACCCTGATGCTGGGAGGGATTGGGGGCAGGAGGAGAAGGGGACAACAGAGCATGAGATGGTTGGATGGCATCACCGACTCAGTGGACATGGGTTTGGGTGAACTCTGGGAGTTAGTGATGGACAGGGAGGCCTGGTGTGCTGTGGTTCATGGGGTTGCAAAGAGTTGGAGACGACTGAGCGGCTGAACTGAACTGAACTGAAAGAAATATGGAAGATTTCTTTCATTATCTTAATGGAAGATTATGCATTTTCTGTTGACTAAGTGCAGTGCTGCTTTAAGCTGGTCTAATTGGGAGCAGTACTTGTTCGAAATCATAATTTGGTATTCCAGAAAGAGCTCATAATAGAGGACCCCTTCTTAATCCTACTAAAGACACAACATCACCTTCTTTGGATGAAGACCAGCCTTTGATGTGGTTGTTGGTGGTTTATTTTGCTTGCCCAACAATTTCTTCCTTTCAATATGATTGTACAGTATCCACTTTTCATCTCCCATCACAATCTGTTTTAAAATAGAACATTTTCATTATGTTTATGTAAAGAATCATTTGCAGAAATACAATCAAGAAGGTTCCCCCACCTCTCCCAGCTTAACTTATTTGGAACCCAAACATCAAAGCATTGAGCATAACTAAGCTGGTGCAAATGATTTTCAATATTTAATTTGGACATTTTGAGTATGTTGGCTTCCTCCTGAATGGTAAAACGTTGGTTCTTCTCAATGTCTCGATCTTCATCAACTTCAAATAGTCTACCTAATCATGGAGAAAGCTGCTGCTGCTGCTAAGTCGCTTTAGTCGTGTTCGACTCTGTGCGACCCCATAGACGGCAGCCCACCAGGCTCCCCCGTCCCTGGGATTCTCCAGGCAAGAACACTGGAGTGGGTTGCCATTTCCTTCTCCAATGCATGAAAGTGAAAAGTGAAAGTGAAGTCGCTCAGTCATGTCCGACTCTTTGCGATCCTGTGGACTGTAGCCTACCAGGCTCCTCCGTCCATGGGATTTTCCAGTACTGGAGTGGGTTGCCATTGCCTTCTCCAACCATGGAGCATAGTCCAGTGATAAATAACTTCACAAGCCACTTCAACACATTTTTCTTCATACACTGTACAAATCATTTTTGCATTTCAGTTGTGTTTTTACTTTTCTTGAAATAACAAAATATAATATGCCCAAAATGTTGCCTTTTTTCTTCCATCTGCAATATTAAAATGGCTACACAAAAATTCATCCGTTTTGATAAGCTTTTTTTTAAAATGCATGCTGATCTGACAGCTGTCACAATACAGTCTAACAAAATTGTTTTGAATGATGTTAAAGACAGCTAAGCATTATTAGAGCCATCTTACAGAAGAAAATGAATGAACCTTTTGGTCAACCCAATATTTTGTGCAATGGTCATATGGATGCCCTGGAAGACCATATTTGGGTTCTTATCCAATCCTCAGAATTGTAATCTTCCTTTTTGGTACCAACTCTATTTTCCAAGTTCAGCACAAAGAAACGTTAATATCTTCATTTATAAAATATTCAGTACAACTTTCTACCCTGAAATTACATTAACAATATATTGAGTTTTGTTGGAGAGCATGATGCAAAATCTCTGAATTGCAAACCTAAAAGGATATCTAGCTTATTTTCTCTTTCTGCTTCATTTTTCAAATGAAGAAGCCTAAGCCGTAGGTTATGACCAAGTTCACCAGTTAGTGTCAAAGTCAGAATTAAAACCCACATCTCACTCTCACAATTCCAGGCTCAGGTCTCCAATTTCCCAGTTTGAGGGCTACTATATAAGTGCTCTAAAATTTTTCAGAAATGATGAGGGAAAAATTAGAATTCTACCTGCAGAAATGTTCCACCATAAGAGGCATCAGCGTCTCATGAATGTGCAAGGAAATTTGGCAAAGGAGGACCAGAAATCAAGGTGATAAGACTTCTTCCTTAGGTCTAGTGTGTTTAAAGAAAACTAATCAATGGTGTTGTGACCTGAATGACTGGAGAGAGGCCATTTTCCCCTAAGGATAATGGCCTTTCTGGAATCTACAAGGGTAGCAAAGGACCAAAATCTCCCAGGGTGTTTACACTCTCTGTGAGGAGGAGTAGAATTCTGGGTCTGAGTGATTTGCCATGGATTTTCAGGCAAAACAGTCCTTGGGATGGAGAAGATCCGTCCTCTAGCTCCCTGCCAGCTTTCTGGAAATGTTGCCAGAGGATATTTTCATTACTTTTACTCTACCAAACAACTCTAATCTATTTGGTCTATGGCCTGAATTTACTCACCCAGAGGGAATGTCTTCTGCAGCTAACCAACTCCAGCTTTCAAGCCAGAGGTGTCTCTCAACCTAAATTAATAAGTAATATTAGCCAACACATATAAAGCACTTATCAGGTTCCATTGGATCTTTACAGCAACATTAAACTGGGTGCTGTGAATTAGACAGGTTTGATAGGTTAAACACAGGTGCTTTGTTTACAGGTGAGGAAACTGATGTACCAAGAGGCTGAATATTGTGGCCAAGATGACAGTTTTGGATTCATCCCAGGACAGTCCGTGTGCTTCAGGGCTATGCCGTACTGCTGCTAATAAATAGGTATTCTTATCCCACATTATTCTCCTAGAGTTTGGTTATTGAGTTAGGTTTCCCAAGTCAGACAAATTCAATGTGAACTGATAATCTGAAGTTTCTACATTGTTGAAGGTGAGGACGTGTTTACAGAGCTCTCGATAGAAGGATCAGGATTTAAAACACTCGAACCCCACCTGCTCCCAGAGCCATATGATTTTAGCCACTAACCTGCATCAATATTGTCTATCCTTAATTACTTCATTTATTTATTCACTCAACAAATATTTATTGAACTCCCATGTTGCGTTGAATTAAGTGCTGGGAAAAGGGGAAGAACAAAATAGCCATAGTTCCTGCCTTCGTGACACTTAACCAAAAGGAGAGAAGCAGGCATTAAACAGCTAAACACACAGGTAACTATATCTGGTAAGTATTTTTAGGCCATCTAAAGGGAACAAGTACTGTGAGAGTGTATAACAGATGGCCCTTATCTAGAGTGAAGGTTAGGGAAGACCTCTCTGAGAAACAGACATTTAAAGACCTAAAAATCAGTAAAAAATTGGCCAGGTAAAGAGGTAGGGAAGCATTTCTAGGCAGAGGAAGCAGCCTGTGAAAAGACTCCAAAACTTTAAAAAGTCAGGTGCAATCCACAGAAAGGCAATGCCAAATAATTGCACTCATTTCACATGCTAGCAAGTTTATGCTCAAAATCCTTCACATTAGGCTTCAGCAGTATATGAACCGAGAACTTCCAGATGTTCAAGCTGGGTTTAGAAAAGGCAGAGGAAGCAGAGATCAAATTGTCAACATCCATTGGATCATAGGAAAAGCAAGAGAATTCCAGAAAGACATCTGCTTCATTGACTACACTAAAGCCTTTGACTGTGTGGATCACAAAAAAACTGGAAAATTCTTAAAGAGAAGGGAATAACCAGACCACTTTACCTGCTTCCTGAGAAAGCTGTATGCAGGTCAAGAAGCAACAGTTAGAGTGGGACATGGACAAACGGACTGGTTCAAAATTGGGAAAGAGTACATCAAAGCTGTATATTGTCACCCTGCTTATTTAATTTATATGCAGAGTACATCATGCAAACTGCTTGGCTGGATGCATCACAAGCTGGAATCAAGATTACTGGGAGAAATATCAGCAACCTCAGATATGCAGAGGATACCACTCTAAAGAGGAAAGTGAAAAAGCTGGCTTAAAACTCAACATTCAGAAAACTAAGATCATGATATCTTGTCCCATCACTTCATGGCAAAGAGAAGGGGGAAAAGTAGAAGCAGTGATGGATTTTATTTTCTTAGGCTTCAAAAATCACAGCAGATGGTGACTGCAGCCATGAAATTAATACATTTGCTTCTTGGAAGGAAAGCTATGACAAACCTAGCATATTAAAAAGCAAGACATCACTCTGTTGACAAAGGTCTGTATAATCAAAGCTATGGTTTTTCTAGTAGTCAGGTACAGATATGAGAGTTGGACTATAAAGAAGGATGAGCACCAAAGAATTTATGCTCTTGAATTATAGTGCTGGAGAAGACTCTTGAAAGTCCCTTCGACAGCAAGATCAAACCAATCAATCCTAAATTAAATCAGCTTTGAATATTCAAAGGACTGTTGCTGAAGCTGAAATTCTAATACTTTGGCCACCTGATGCAAAAAAGCCGACTCACTGAAAAAGACCCTGATGCCAGGAAAGATTAAAGGCAAAAGGAGAAGGGGATGACAGAGGATGAGATGGTTAGATAGCATCACCAACTCAATGGACATGGATTTGAGCAAACTCCAAAGGATAGTGAAGGACAGGGAAGCCTGTGTGCTACAGTCCCTGGGGTCGCATAGAGTCGGACGTGACTTAATGACTGAGCATAATCCACAGACAGAACATGAGTGCAATGAGATGAGAAAGACATGATCCTGCAGATTCAAGAAGGGGCCATTT
This sequence comes from Cervus canadensis, assembly GCF_019320065.1. Lineage (NCBI taxonomy): Eukaryota > Metazoa > Chordata > Mammalia > Artiodactyla > Cervidae > Cervus > Cervus canadensis. The sequence continues at coordinate 20,821,078 of NC_057404.1, read as the reverse complement.
CACACAGAACCTAAGTTGTTGTGCTAAGGATGTTAAGACTATCCATCCCCAGGGCAATAGGAAGACATCAAAAAGAGTTAATTGGGAAAACGATATGATCACATGTGAAGATTTGCCAGGATCAACCAGTCAATCTCACTCTTCGACTCTTTGAATTCTCTTTAGCTGCAGAATGCTTACAAATCCAAAAGAATCTTCAGTATTTTGTTTAATCACTCTGTCCTTTCTCTACCATTTAGTAGAGTTACAAAGTGTAGCGGGCACTGTGATTTGCCTGGTAATTCTGCTTCAAGATTGAACAGCATCCCTCAGTTTCTGGGAATGCTACCTGGGGATAACCCTCAGCTATCTGCTCTCTTCAGGAATTTCCTTGGTTAAAGAGAGCTGCCCAAGGGCAGCTTGAAGACATTGTGGAAGTATAAACATCTGATCCCGCTGCCCAACTTGGAACAACAGTGAGCTTCAGAGCATCGGAACTCCCTGTGGGATCAGCTGAGGCTGGTATCATTTAGAGTGTTTTCTCTTGTACTGCCGTGTATTTTGGCCACTGAGCACCCAGAGTTAGCTCAAAACCCACAGTTTAAGGTCAGAGTGTCCAGTAAGACTGCCCTTGCTCCAGATGTTATCAACAGGCTCAGGGACCCATAGGCCACCTGCACTTCTGACTGACAAGCTACAAATTGGGGATTTCCTACAACCTTCTCAGGTTCAGTAGTTGAGGGAATAATGATTCACAAGACTCAAGAAAGTGCTACATTTATGATTACAATTTTATTATAAGGAGTACACATCGGAACTAGCCAAATGAAGAGATACCTGGGGTGAAGTCTGGAAGGGTCCTGAACACAGAGCTTCTGTGCCCTCTCTCTGTGGAGTCAGGACATCTCCCCCTCCTGACACATCAATGTGTTGTTCATAAAGCAGGAAGCTCCACTGAGCTTCAGTGTCCTGAATTTTTACTGGGGTTTCATTACACAACCATAACTGATTGAACCACTGGCCCCATGATTGAACTCAGTCTCCAATTCCCTTCACCTCCCTAGATGTCCAGAACTTGGGTTGATATCACATGGCTGAAAGTCTCAACTCTTTTTTTTTTTTTTTGTCTCAACTCTTTAATCACTTGGTTGGTCTTTCTTGGCATGACCAACCTTCATCCTGAATCATCTCATTAGCATAAACTCAGGTGTGGTCCAAGGACCCACTATAAATAACAAGCTCACTCCTGTCCTATAGGAAATTCCAGTGGTTTAGAAGTTACCTCCCAGGAACCAGGGACAAAAGCCATTCAAATTATTATACAACAGCCTCATAACCTAATTTTTCACTCTGTCTGATTATGCCTTTCCTTGCACTGGTGTTCTTAATAAACTTCTAGAACACTGATCTTTGCTTCAGAGTTTAGTTTTCATGGAACCTGATATAAAAGCTTTGGTACCAGAAATGATCCAAGAAAGCAGATACGATAATTGAATTTTGGAGTCAGCCACCTGTTTCATTGGCTGGCAATGAATCAGTGATGGCAGGTGAAACAGAGCTACCGCAAAAAAGCAGGACAATTGCTAAAGCATGGTGTACTGGGAAAGATCAGGCACTGTTGCCAAAGTATAGGGGAAATAGTATCTATAAGACTCTTTGGGATTTGATTGGCTATTGCTAAGGGGACTTGATACTTTGGAGAGAGATTATGAAAAGCTGAGTATGATTAATCTGCAATTCAAAGCTCAGTGTGAAACCCAGAAGACCTTCTGGAAGCATATAAAGAAGTTCTCATCTCCTATAGTGGGAAGACAAAGAAAACTGAGGATCATCCCAGGACTTAACTGTAATATTCATAGAAGGCCAAGTGGAAACTTCCAAAAAGATTAACTCTCCACTTGGGCATGTTAGGTCCATTTCAAGCCTGGGAAAGAGTGGGACCCTGACACATGGGATGAGGACATTTAGTTCAATATACATGAAAAATCTTAAATTCTCTACAACCTGCTGGCCTAGCAAAATGCTCCACTGTGTCTATTAAAGGCTAGTGCTCTTGCCTTGTGAGATACTGAGAGGCCTCCTGTGCAAGATAACATGTACTTCCCTCAGGATGTACCCCCACACTCCCTGCTGACCATGAGGCAACGATTAGAGTTAAGTAACAGACATTCTAAGGCTGATAATATTGGAAAGTAACCCCAAAGAAGTTGTACAAGCTAGGTGACAAGTACCAACGGAAGCCAGGGAAGTATGCATGGGATAGAATTCTGAAGGTTCTGGATAAAAAGAGAAGAGAGAGGTGGAACGTAAAGTCAGATGAGGGAGAATTTTATCGATTTGGGATTACCTTCCCAGGATACAGGCTTTAACACTCAGGCAAGAACCCCAGGTGATGGCGTGAACACACTCAAGATGTCATCTAGAAGCAGGGAAAAAGCAATGGCTCACGCTACACCAGATAAGGTAGAAATGCTGGAACTGCTGTGGTTGACAGTGTAAGGGGTGGGGTGGGGGGATTAAACAGCTCAGATAAATGAACATGCTAGAGCAAAAATCCTTATATAGAACTGGAAAACTAAGAAGAAAATTACATTTCACAGAAAAGTCCAGAGGATATACCACTTATCAAATCAAAAAGAAATTTTCTAGCGAGAGGCAACAACATCACTCATAAATTCAGTGGTGACTCTGTTTGGAGTCCAGGACTGCAGGTAGAAGATGACATTTCAGAACTGGGCTTCCTGAGAGAGGTAGAGACAATAGGACCCTGTAACACAGAGATCTTATGGTGACATTTAAATATCCGAAACCAAGTGGATGCTACAAGGCAGGAGTGCAGTCAAAGGGGCCTGACCTACAAAATTATAGAGATGGCAAATAGAACAAGGCATCTAGGGCAAAATAGATGGGCAACCATCAAACGAAGTCCTCAATCTGAACAACTCAAATAAATCAAGGATGGAAGATCAAGAAGTTGAAGAAAGTTGCCCCAGTAAAAGTTGCCCAGTTTCTGGACCTGAACTATGTGAAAACCTGAATTCTTCACAATGAGTAAAGCAAGGCAGAAAGATGAGTTTATTGAAAGGTTTTTGACCTGTAAGCTGGGACACTCAAGGTTACCAGGACATGAGTTCAAGTTGCTCAGATTAAAGGTTTTATTCTTCGGTGGGGGGTTGGGGAGGATAAATTTAGAAGTTATTTGACACTTCTAGTGGACTGGTTGCCTGGTGGTCTTCTGCCTTAGCTCAGGGTAGCTGAGTCCAAGAAATAAGGAAATCTGAAGATGGTGTAAACACACTTGGCATTTGAGGACTGGCTGGCATCCTCTGCTGATTTCTGAGAAGAGCTGTAAATTCCTGTATCTTAAATTAGGTGAGGTGAAGTTAGGTAAGTTTCAGTTTTCTTTAACATTCCTGAATTAGCCAGCTCCATTCTGTCCCTAACATCAGTTGCTCCATTTTAGTTTTGGATTTACAACCAATTTTTGGACCTGGAACACATTAATTAAAGGAGAAACATGTCCCTGGGGGAAAGGACTACAACACCATAAGAGTGTACACAGTAATAGTTCCCCCAGTAATTGAGTCATTTCCTCAAGGGATCTATAGCCATTTACTTATGGCTGGGGAAATAGTACCTAATGTTTGGGGGAAAAGAGTACCCAAAACATTTCAAGGACAATTGGATGCAGAACTTGAACTGACATTGATACTGAGAGACTCAGTCTTTATGGACTTTGTTAGACTGGGGGCAGAGAGGGGCCTTGGATGGAGGTCTAGCCCAGGTCCAGCTTATAGTAGTTTTACTGGATTTTCGAACGCACCACTTGCCATGTCCCCACTCTACAAATGTACACTCAAGAGTAGATGTCCTTGGTATTTGCACAGCCCCCCATACTGAATTTTTGGCCTGTAATGAGTAAGAACTATCATAGTGGGGAACACCAAGTAAAAGCTTATGAAACCATACCCCCCACCTCAGACAAGGCACTAGATAAAAAACAACCTGGGGAGAAATTTCCATCTACACCACCACCATGTGAAGAGCTTAGAAGTTATCACTACTGTTCTAGTGTGGAGATTCCTTAAAAAGCTGGAAATAGAACTGCCATATGACCCAGCAATCCCACTCCTGGGCATACACACCAAGGAAACTAGATCTGAAAGAGACATGTGCACCCCAATATTCATTGCAACACTGCTTATAATTGCCAGGACATGGAAGCAACCTAGATGCCCATCAGCAGACTAATGGATAAGGAAGCTGTTGTACATATACACAATGGAATATTACTCAGCCATTAAAAAGAATTCATTTGAATCAGTTCTAATGAGCTGGATGAAACTGGAGCCCATTATACAGAGTGAAGTAAGCCAGAAAGATAAAGACCAATACAGTATACTAATGCATATATATGGAATTTAAAAAGATGGTAATGATAACCCTATACGCAAAATAGAAAAAGAGACACAGATGTACAGAACAGACTTTGGGACTCTGTGGGAGAAGGCAAGGGTGGGATGTTCTGAGAGAACAGCATTGAAACAAGTATACCATCAAGGGTGAAACAACAAGCTCAGGTTGGATGCATGAGACAAGTGCTCCGGCCTAGTACACTGGGAATACCCAGAGGGATGGGATGGAGAGGGAGGCGGGGAGGGGGGATTGGGATGGGGAGCACATGTAAATCCATGGGCTGATTCATGTCAATGTATGGCAAAAACCACTACAATATTGTAAAGTAATTAGCCTTCAACTAATAAAAATAAATGAAAAAAAAAAAAAAAAGAAGTTATCACCACTGTTCTTAGAAGAAAAAGCTGAACAAATGGAAAGCCATTGGCTTTTATTGAAACCATTAGAACACTGAGGCTGCAGGGTAAACTGCCACCCTGAAGTCTGAAAAGACTGACAAGTTCAGAGAGTCATAGTAAAGATGTGACTGCGAGGAGCAGAAGAGTCTGGAGCCTTAAATGGTGGGAACACTCATCTCAGTGGTCATTTTGATGATTGCTAATGACTGAGTGGGGACTATCTAGATAGTGAGAAGCTCTTCTGGGACTCAGTCTTAGTTGCGCTCCCACACCACAGAGAGTTTTACCTCCAAAAATCTCACCAAGCTTTCATAATAAAGAGCCAAGAAGATACTCTTACAATTCTGGAAGAGACGGAGGAAGAGCAGCCATTGTGAAATATGCCCAGAACATTCTCCATTACAAGAGTTTACTTTCCAGGAGAGAAGACTTTACCAGAGCCTTCCCACCTGCAGGAGGGCATTCGCCCACTCCAATCCCTTCTAGCCTTTCTGAGTTTGTTTTTGTTTTTTTTTCCCACACTATGAATACTTTTTATTCTCTGTAGTTCTTTAACGGAGCAATATATTGTACTTTCCTCCACATGTCAATAAATATAAATCTACATTGACATTGAATGGCTAGATCATATTCCATTTTATTATTTGGGGGGGGGTTTGCTTTTTTAAAAAAAGATTTATTTATTTGATCGCGTCAGGCCTCAGCTGTGGGATGGCGATCTTCGTTGCATCGTGTGGGATCTTTTGTTGTGGAGCATGGACTCTACTTGTGGCAGTGGGCTCAGTAGTGGTAATGCAGGCTTAGTTGCTCTGTAGTACGTGGGATCCTAACCCCCTGACCAGGGATCAAACTCATGTTCCCTGTACTTACAGGTGGATTCTTAGTCACTGGACTACCAGAGAAGTCCCTGTTTTTTTTTTTCTTTATATATATATATATATTTTTGAAGTACATTGACTTACAATGTTTCAGGTGCACCAGAAGGAGATTCAGTTACAGATGTGTATATATTATTATATATACAATATTAAAATATATATTATTTTTCAGATTATTTTCTGTTATAGGTTATTACAAGATATTGACTATAGTTTCCTACGCTATACTGTAAATCTTTGTTGCTTCTTGCATATTTGCTTTTTGAAATTAGAAATCTAGCATTCTATTCATATTAAGTCAAACAAGTGGAATCAAAATGTCATAAATTTTTTAGTTAAGCAAAAATTCATAAATTTTCTAAAATACATATTATACATACTATTTTTATATATTTATACAAAAACTTTACTACAACACTTGATAAAGAACATCAACAAACAACAGTAAAAAAAAAACCCCAGAAGAGATGGGAAAATTGGAAAGCATAAACTAAATGAGCATGCATGCTTAGTTGTGTCTGACTCTTTGTGATCCTTTGGATTGTGGCCCACCAGGCTCCTTTTGTCCATGGGATTTCGCAGGAAGGAATGCTGGAGTGAGTTACCATTTCCTTCTCCAGGGGAGGTTCCTGATCCAGGGATTGAACCAGTGTCTCCTGTGTTTTCTGCAATGCAGGCAGATTCTTTACCACTGAGCCACCTGGGAAGCTGGGTAATATAAGTAGAGAGATGGGAACTCTAACAAAGAGTGAAAAGGAAATGCTAAAAGTCAAAAATGTTGTAACAGAAGTGAAGACTGCATTGCAAAAAATATTAACAAAACTTCTTCAGGGAAAGACATTTATACATCCATGTCCATAAAGCATTTCACAGTAGCCAAAAGGTGGAAATAGCCCAAATGTTCAATGATGGATGAATGAATAAAGAAAATCTGGTGTACTTATACACAATAGAATTTTATTTAACCTTAATAAGACACGAAAATCAGACCATCTATAATGTAGATCAGTCTTGAAGATATTATGCTGAGTAAAATGAGTTGTTGAGAGTTACGGAGATTAATGGTGGTGGATGTTGCACATAATGTGAATGTGTTAAATGCCATTGAACTGTATACTCAAAAATGGCTGAATCAGCAAACTTCGTATTACATAATCATCCTTTGGTATCCAAGGGGGAGTGCTTTGGGGACCCCTATAGGTACCAAAATCCACAAATGTTCAAATCCCTTATATGAAGTGATGTAATATTTGCATATAACCTATGTACATCCTCCTGTATGTTTTAAATCATCTCTAGATTACTTATAATACTAATACAATGTAAATGCTATGTAAATAGTTGCAAATACAATGTAAATGCTATACAAATAATTGCCAGAGTGTGGCAAATTAGAGTTTTGCTTTTTGGAAATTTCTAGAACTTATTTTAATATTTTTCGTTCACTGTTGGTTGAATTTTGTGGATGTGGAATCCACAGATATGGGAGGTCAACCGTATGTATTGTACCATTCATATTTAAAAGGAATGCAAGAAAAAAGGTAAATGTGGTTGCCTTCCTAAGAGATGGCTGAGTGATGGTTCTCATCATGTTGGTTGGTTGTTCCGTTGCTGAGTCATGTCCGACTCTTGCAACCCCATGAACTATGTAGCCTGCCAGGTTCCTCTGACCATGGGATTCTCCAGGCAAGAACACTACATTTAATTCACCATTCTGGCCTCTACAAAATCCAGACAAACCCTGGAAAATGGCAATGGAGTCTCACAAGTCTAACCTAATAGTTAGCAGCTGCTGAGTCAGGTATGTTATCTTTGCTAGGGCAGATTAGTATGGATGCAGGTGGATGACATGTGGCCAGTGATCTCTTTCTATCCCTATCAAAAGGAGAATCAGAAATAACTCACATTCCTTTGGACTGTGCAACAGTGTCCACTTATAGCCTTGTCCTTAAGCTGTGTTAACTCTCTGTTCTCTGTCATAACATTGTCTGAAGAGACATGAACCAGCTGGACATCATGCAGAATATCACACTGATCCAGTAAATAGATTACATCATGCTGGACAAAATGAACAAGAAATTGCTAGGATATTAGCTAATGCTATAAACCAGGTTTCTTTCTCCTTTTCAGAAAGCTGGTTGTTATTTACCAGTACACCACCACTCAGCTCACGTCTCTTACTGCATGGGGGAATCCTTGATGATCAGTTAATATAGGGAGAAAAAGCCTGAGCTTTACTCAGAAATGGCTCAACTTAGTTTGCTGGTGCAAGTTAGAAAAGAGTGATGACTGCCCTGCTGCCCCACCCAACATGGCCTTGAAAGGTAATGGTGAGAAGAATGTCTCCCACCTCGTCAACCAATTTATGGGGAAAGAGAAGTGGCCTGAAATTAGAATACACAGGGACTTGTGGGCAGTGCTGAATAACTTGGCCATCTGGTCAGGGGTCTGGGAGCAGAAAGCTTGGAAGATTGGAGAACAACTAAAACAAGGGTAAAGCCAATGTGGATGAATACATGGAAGTGAGCAGAGGGTGTAAAGATCTTAATTTCACATGTTAATGACAGTCAGAGAGCATCACAGGAGAGGTACTAAAAAAACCACATATCCCAGCTGATACAAGCCAGCCTCTGTCATCAGCCACTTCATTGCTTGTATGGTGGGCACATGAATGGGGTTCCCATGGTAACAGGAATGAAGGTTCTTCATGAATGCAGTGGCACAGGGCTCCCTTAAGGCTGGTCGAGCTACCACCGGGACTGAATGTCCAACCTTCTTGCAACAGAAACCAATCGCATAGGCCCTCCAAGAGACCAAGCCATCCCTTGAAGACAAGTTAACAACTTTGGTTACCATCTACTGTTTCCCAAGAATAGACATATGTTCTAGATGTGGATTTGCTTTTCCTGTCGGCAGTGCCTCAGCCAGTACCATTCATTATTCAAGTGCATATAGAAAATTAATCCTGCAGCATGAGATCTCACATCCTACTGTGTTACACAAAGGGACCCATTTATCATTAAAGGACAGTTGGAATGGGCACATAACTGTGAAATACATTGTTCACATCACATACTGCAATACCCAGAAGCCACTAGCCTGATGGAAGAGCCAACTCAGAGACAACTCCTTATGAAAATGGCATGTCATCCTTATGACAATGCAGGGCACATTCTAAATAAATGACCCTTATGTGGTGCTGTTTCCCCAAGAGGTAAAATACACAGGCCTAGGGATCAAGAGGTGAAAGCAGGAGTAGTCCTGTTTTCCTTCACTCCTAATGACCCACTTGGGGAATTTGTGCTTCTTATTCTTGAAACTCTGGTTCTGAACAATCAAGAGGCTTGGTTACTAGAACAGAGTACTTTCACCATGGCCACCACCTGGGCTCTTAAAGCTCCTCATGCCAAGGGATCAGAGGACAAGAAGAGGAATCACCATCCTGGCTGAAATAATTGGCCCTAGTCACCAGGAGGACATAAGACTTCTATTAGACAGTAGAGGCAAAATAAAAATAATAATAGTAATAATAATAATATGCTTTCCACCCAGGTGATCCATTTGAGCGCTTCTTGGTACTGTCTTGTTCAGTTTTGATAGTAAATAGACCAGTGTAGTAGCTATAAAATGAGAACAGCAGAGTGACCAGGGACTCAGACTCTTTAAGAGTTGAGAGTCTGGATCATACTACCAGGTAAGCCACCAGGATGCCAGAGTGTGACCAGAAGCTGAGGGTGAGGGTAAAATAAATGGCCAGTAGAGGAGGGAGATGAGTACTAGCTGCAGCGCTGAGACCTACTGTGGTTGTGGTGTTGAGATCCCAATGGTGTACTTCCTCCCCAGGATAACCTGTGTCTAATGACTGGACTTTGGCCACCTGATGCAAAAAGCTGACTCATTGATAAAGACCCTAAAGCTGGTTGAATGGCATCACCAATTCAATGTACATGAACTTGTGCACTCCAGAAGATTGTAAGGGACAGGGAAACCTGGAGTGCTGCAGTCCATGGAGTTGCAAAGAGTCAGACATGACTTGGCGACTCAACAATGACTAGACATCTTGGAAATATAAATCCTGGTCCCAACCATCATGATCTAGACCAAATTGAGAGTGTTACCCTAGCTTTGGAATTCCTATTAGGATCAACTTAGACCTTTTATGAGACTAATAACCAAACTTTTTTTCTGCCAAATTCAACTTTCTTTCCATTGGTTTTGATTCCTGGAGCAATCCCTTGTAAAGTTCCTATATGCTAATCTCAGTGTCAGAGTTGCTTCCTAGGAAACCCAGTTTAAGATAGCAGATTGATTTCTGTATTTTTAGTATGAACAACCTGCAAACAAATTCTAGATGAATTGTCAGAAAGCTTGAGAACCTCATATGTACATTGATTAGTTCATTCATTCAACAGATATTTATTTAGCACCAACTGTATATCAAGAACTATTCTAGACACTAAGACTCTAGTGATAAAAAATGAATTAAAAAGAGTCCTTCCTTTGTGAACTTATGTTCTAATGGAGGGCAACCAACAATAAGCATGAAATGAATAGGATAATTTCAGATGTTGATGAGTGCTATGAAGAAAATAACACAGGATAATATGCTAGGGAGTGACTGGAGATGCCAGAGGTGTGACAGACTCCACTGAGAAGGTGGTTAAGTAAAGCTTCTCTTAGAAGATGACATTTGAGCCCAGATAAGAGGAACTCAGGGCTTCTTAGGTGGCGCAATAGTAAAGAATCCGCCTGCCGATGCAAGAGACACAGGAGACACGGATTCGATCCCTGGGTGGGGAAGATGCCCTGGAGTAGGAAGTGACAGCCCACGCCAGTATTCTTGCCTGAAAAATTCTATGGACAGAAGAGCTTGGCGGGCTACAGTCCACGGGGTCGCAAAGAGTCAACATGACTGAGCGACTGAGCATTCAGGCACCTTTTAAGAACTTGGTAAGACTATTCCAGACCAAACAAAAGAGCATGTGTAGGGAAGGAAATTAGTATGAGCATCTAACATATAGAGAGACCAGAGTGGAAGGAGGTGGTGATTAAGAAGGAATGGGCTAAGAGGAGGCCATTGAGCTAGACAGAGGGCAGTTTGTATAGGACCTATGGGACATTGAAAGGAATTTGGAATAATTCTAATCTCAGTGGAAATCCATTAGAGAATTTTAAACAAGGGAATAGTATCCTCTGTCTTACTTTTTAATAAGTCACTTCAGTTGCTGTTGGCGAATCAGCTAGTGGGAAGAGAGGCAGAATGAGAGAGCGTTGTAGAAGCTGGTGAAGTAGCCCAGGCGAGACGTGATGGTGACTCAGCAGTAAACAGGTAAGATGTAGCTGGGTTTGGGACCTAATTCAGAGATCCCAAACAGGGAACAGCAAACAGCAAACAGGACACGCTAAGGGACTGTCTCAGCAGAAGCTCAGGACCACAGGAGAAGAATATAGAATGTCTGATCAACTGAGTGGGTGTTGAAACTGTTAACGAAGACGGGGAGGACTGTGGGTTGAAGGGAATGAATCAAGAGCTCTAATTTGGTGATGCTAAGAGACATGACACAGAATGACTGGTAAAGTCACGAGTTCTGTTACAATTCCCAGGCCCCAGAGACAGGGTTCAAACTGGTAAAAAGTAACATTAGGCTCCCCTAGCAAGAAGTCAGGCCACCTCTGGATGGCCAGACAGTTTACTATGAACATCTGAGGTGTCTGGAGTAAAAGAAAAGAAACAAAGTGAAGTCGCTCAGTCGTGTCTGACTCTCTGTGACCCCATGGACTGTAACCTACCACATTCCTCTGTCCATGGGATTTTCCAAGCAAGGGTACTGGAGTGGGTCGCCATTTCCTTCTCCAGAGGATCTTCCTGACCCAGGGATCAAACCCGGGTCTCCCACATTGTAGGCAGACGCTTCACCATCTGAGCCACCAGGGAAGTCTCTCCTTTCCTATGGCATATACACCTTGTCTTTCCTCCCTGTGTGGACACTCCAGCCCAACTGTGATGGCTCTGGTCCAGGTTCCTGGGAGCGTGGACTCGAAGCAGTCACATTGCCTTTGCCTTTTTGACCTCTGGCCAAGTGGGCGAGTAATGCCTGAGAAGAGCCCCGGGCGAGCCCTCTAGCGCAGAGCTCAAGGCAGGAGCCCTGGCTCCCTGGGTCTAAGGAAAATCTCATTCTAGGCTCTAATAATGTGTACCGGTTTCCTCCCTCTCTCCATCATGATAACTGTATAAATAGAGTAGTAGGAAGCTCAGGATACCTTGTTATCAGCTCCATAAGAAGAATGGGGACTTCCCAGGTGGCGCTAGTAGTAAAGAACCCGCCTACCAATGCAGATGATGAAAGAGACACTGGTTTGATCTCTGAGTTGGGAAGATATCCTGGAGGAGGAAATGTCAACCCACTCCAGTATTCTTGGGCTTCCTGGTGGCTTAGACAGTAAAGAATCTGCCTGCAATGCAGGAGACCTGCGTTCAGTCCCTGGGTTGGGAAGATCCCCTGGAGAAAGGCATGGCAACCCACTCCAGTACTCTTGCCTGGGAAATCCCATGGACAGAGGAGCCTGACGGGCTACAACCCATAGGGTCGAAAGAGTTGGACACAACTGAAACGACTTAATACACATGCAAGAAGAATGGGAGCCAATAAAGCAAATAAAAATGAACAGAAAGTGAGGAAGGCAAGCCCATTAGACTGTGAGAGACTTAAGAACAGTGGCTACATTACACTCAAGCTTGGATCTTCAACACAGTGCCTTACCAGGAACTTTCTAGGTGTATGAGGACAGCTTCTCTCTCCATCCCCAGCTTTACACTCTTTTAAGGCACATCTTTCTCTTGGTAAAGTACCAATGAGGAAGATTTCACCACTTTCACCAACTCAGCAGAGCCTGCCTCCCACTGGTCCCAGTTTCTCAGTTGGGTGAAATAAATGTCACTGTGCAACCAGCCTTTTGGTTTTTGCTCTCCTGGATCTGCACGCCCACGGAGTCCATTCTCCCTCTCCACTCCTGATTCTCAGAGGAAGCTTACAGAGAGAGAGCACCCACACTGCTCTCACCCACCCCAAACTGTTCCCCCGACAAGAGGAGGGAGGCCTGTGGTTTCCAAGCTGTGCTACTTCCATTAAAAAAAAAGTGCTAACCCCACTATCAATCTCACGTCTAAGATACAGTTCTTGGTCAGTTCTCCAAAGCCAATTTTCTAAAAGCCAACTCACCAAAGGCTCCAAACTCAAATCACCAGGAAGGAGTCTGGCATGGATTTTTTTTCTGCGTCTTCCATGTCTCTCCTTAACATGCTTATTCTTTCCTTCACCTTCTTGAACACATTTGTGATTACTCTTATAATGCTATCATCTAATAATTTCATCAACTGTATTATTTCTGGGTCTGTTTTATTGATTGATTTTTCTCATCTTTATGAGTTATATTATTCTGCTTCTCTGCATGCCTAGTAAATTTTTATTGGATGCAAATGGTTTGAATTTTGTCTTGCTCAATACTGGTTATTTTTTGCTCCTTTGGATAGCTTTGGGTTCTGTTTTAGGACACAGTTAAGTTGTTACTTGGAAGGAATTCAATCCTTTCAAAACTTGTCTTATTTATACTTGGCTAATTGTGTTCAGAACAGCTAGGGCTGGTTCTGGAGGTTGTTCTGCCTGATCTTTTCTGATGGTCTTTTCTCACATATAGTGCTTGTGTCCCCACAAACTCACATGTTGAAACCCTAACCCTCAATGTATAGCATTTAGAGGGGGTCTTCAGGAGGTAATTAGGTTTAGATGAGATGGTGACGGTGGGGGCCTTAGGATGGGATTAATGCCCTTACAAAAGGAGGAGGATCCTGGGCATCTCAACCTCTCCCAGGCACCAAGGAAGGCCATGTGACGGTATGAACAGGAAGAGAGCCCTCATCAAGAACCCAACTGAACACCTTGATCTCAAACTTCCAACTTCCAGAATTGTAAGGAATAAATATGTGTGTTTTTTACTTTACAATATTATGTTAATTTCAGGTGTACAATATATCTATTCAATATTTTTATAGATTATACTCTACTTAAAGTTATTTCAAAGTGATGGCTGTAGAGAAATGTGTCTGTTTTTTAAGCCACCCTGTCTATGGCATTTGTTGCAGCAGCTGAGCCGACTAAGACACACGTACTGATGAGTCCCAAGCTGACTTCTTGAGAGAACTCTTTGCAGATCTTCCGAGTTCTCTCCACATGGCTCTGCACTCTCTAGCCTGACCCACAAATTCCAGCCACCTGGACCTCCTTGGGGGTCAGAGACCACTCTGTTTAGGTACTTCTTCCTGGGCTGCAGCTGAGAAATTCTCTCTAGGCAGTGTGCTAGGACAATCTTAGGGTTCACCTTGCTTGTTTTCCTTCTGTTGCCTGTTGCTCAATGACTGAAAACTGATGTTTTACATACTTTTTCTTGTTTTATAATTCATTGCATACAGAGGAGGCTAAATCCAGACCCTGTTGTTTCATCATGGCCAAGAGCATAAGCCTTACAGTATGCTAGTAAACTAAGTTTATACTGTAGATTCAACGTTCCAGTATCTAGTAGGGAAAGTCTTCCCTCATTTTTCTTTTTATTTCAAAACTTTCTTGGCCATGTGGCTCCCTTTCTCTTTCACAGGAATTGTATAGCTAGGTTACCCAATTCCCTTAGAAAATCCTATTTGATTTTGGATTGATATTGAATTAAATTTATATTCAATATAATAATATGAGATATAACTGATACCTTTATGCTTTCATATACCTTGCTCTTGGATGGGAAAAATTAATATCATAAAATACTACTTCTCAGCTGCTGGATGCTTGTTGGTACCCTGGAAAGGGGGGATGCGTGATAGGGACTGGGCATCTGAAGACCCAATGGAGAACAGGCTGGCCAGTGCAAGGTTAATAAGCTGGAAGGCAGTGGAATTCTACTGGATGAAAACATTAAAATTCTAAAGTGTAAGGAGACAGAGTGATCTCTGAGATAGTTTTCTTTTTAATGAGAAAACAACATGGAGAGAAGTATATATGGTATATATATATATATATATGTTTAGGAAATGGGAGATACAAATATACATATACACATTATATATATACACACACACATGTGCATAAATCCATAACTACTTAAATTTAAAAATACAAAGTTAACTAATTATAAAACCATTTTTAAATGACTTCCTGTGGGCAAGTAGTGAACAAGCAGAGAGAGAAGCTGGGCTTTTCTTAACACACCATGCTTTTAGACCTGACTTTAAAGCCATATGTTTTACACAACTGTATATCAAATTTAAATTTTTAAAAAGCAATCTCTAAACATTGAAAGCAAAATAAAACAAATGAACCCAACCCAACCAGAGTCAGGTTGGTGGCACAGCTACCTGAAGAGAACCAATTTAAAGTGACTTTTAAAGCACACTATTTTGATAGCCCATCCCTAGTGGGATATGCCCCACAGACAAAAAAAGAATTGCAAAAAAAAATCTTAAGCTGCCCTGAGAAATCCCACATTTTTGTGGCAGTATGGAGACCATTATTTTCAGACTAAAGTGTATGCAGAGTGGCCTGAAGGAAAACAGGCAATTCTGCCAGGATTGTCAACAATTGAAACTTTTTGTTGTGGTAGAAAGGATTTCAATGAGTTAAGTAATAACATTGTAGTCTTTAATTTGAATTGAAACTGTTAGTATAAATTCATGACATACAATCTTACCAACAAATGCAATTTTCTTCTCCATCCACTGACAAAGTCCAGAAAAACTGACTAAGCCATTAACATCAAGTGCCCAGATGGTGGTCCCAAATTCAGTTTCACCTAGAAGGTCAAAGGGCCCCTTGGATTACAGCCTTGACAGATCTAGGGTAGGAAACACAACACCTGCCTGGAGTAACTGAGCTCCCTGCTCTCTGGTGTGATTTTAAAGAGTCCCAGGGCTATGTTTAAAGGCCTCCAAGCCAACCTGAAGAGACTCCCACAGTCCACTGAAACATAAGTAATATCTCTAAGAGATTGATGTATCTAATACGATTATGCCCACTAGTTCATAACAGAGTGAACAAAAACAAAACAAAACTTAGTGGTCACTTTCAGAGGACTCTAGGAAGTCAGCTCATCCAAAATCAATCGTTTATCTTGTAGTTTTTATGTATGACATGTACGTCAAGGTACCTAAGTAGTGAAGCACTTTTCGTAGAAGAAACTTTGAAGGCTGCTTCTGTTAACAATACAAGGAGAGATGGAGTCAAGACATTACCACTGTGCAAATTCTAACAAATCCATGGACAGAGGAGTGCTGAACGACAAAGAGACAACAAGGCATCCTATGCCGTCCTCTGTGAAGAGTATTTACCAGAAAATTGAACCTGAGTCTGATCAAACTCCTAGATCTAACCACCAATAGGCAGAAACTACTGCAGACAAAAGAATACATTAAATGACACCACAGAGACACAAATATCAAAATGCAGGCTAGGAAATGCTACTGGAAAAAAACAACCCGTTTTCTCCAGTAATTGCAAAAAAAAAAAGTGTGAAGGAAGCTATAGATCCAAAAAAAACTTAAAGACCTTTTACCACCAACTACAATTTATGACCTTATTTTGATCCTGAGTCTAACAAATAGACTAAATAATCATGAGATAATTGGGGAAATTTAAACATTGACTCACTCCAGTATTCATATATAAACAATGACTAGATATTTAATTATCAAGAAATTAAATTTTAAGATGTGATAATGATATTTCTTTTTAAAAGAAATAAATATTGAAACTCTTATAGATTAAAAAATTAAAATATTACCCCCAAATAAATACAACAGAATTCCACTTACTATCCTAACAGGTTGTTTGAGAGGTGGTAGAATTATTTAAAAATATTGATGGAAATATAAATCCTTGAATAGCAAAGAAAACTATAAAGAAGATAAATAATGAGAGAGTTGCCTTCAACTGAAAGCCACTGTAATAAAAATCACTGTAATACAGCCAGCACGGTATTGGCATAAGAGCAGACAAATCAGTGGAACAGAAGAATGGATCCAAAAATAGATCTCAGTATATATCATAATTTAATATGTGACAAAGGTAGCATTTCAATTCTGTGGGAAAGAATGGTTTATTTAATAAATAGTGCTGGCACAACTGGCTGTTCATCTAGAACAAAATGAACTTGTATCCCAATTTCACAACAAATCCAAAAATAAATTCCAAGTGGATTAAAAACTTAAATGTAAACAATAAATCTTAGAAGAACATTTGGATGTCTACATGGAAATCGAGGGGATAGAAAACACCTCTTTAACTAAAACCAGAAACATAAAAGATAGGCATATTTGATTACCTAAAAATGGAAAACTTTTATATAGCAAAAGATACCATAGACAAAGTCAAGATTAAAAATAGGCATTTAGAAAAATACATGTAACGCAGGAGGCTTCCCAGAGGGCTCAGCAGTAAGAATCCACCTGTCAATGCAGGAGCTTGTAGGAGGCCTGGGTTCGATCCCTGGGTAGGCGGGATCCCCTGGAGGATGAAATGGCAACCCACTCCAGTATTCCTGCTGGGATAATCCCATGGACAGAGGAGCCTGGTGGGCTACAGTCTGTGGGGTTGCAAAGAGTCAGACACGACTAAGCAACTGAGCACGCAAACTCAACAGCAGTGAGGAAACTGCAAATTAAAATAATAATGAGACATTACATCCATCAGACTGGCAAAAATTAAAAAGAATAATATTATCTATTGCAGTCTCATGCATTGCTTGTGGAAATGTGAATTGTTACTGCCTTTTGGAAAAAATATCTAATAACATCTATTAAAGAATCCACATACATTTTGACCCAATGATTGTACTACTGGGAATGTAGCCAGTAGAAATAAAAGAGCCAGTATGGAAGGCTATATATAACTTCCTTATTGCAGAATTATAGTAGCAAAAATCTAAAAGCAAAGTGAATATGCATTCATAAGGAAATGGTTGAATAGATAGTGCGTGTATCTGCATCACAAAATACTATGCTGCTACTAAGAAGAAGGAATTAGAACTACTGCCCACAAATCAGAAGGATTTCTTCATGATGTTGAGTGACCATGAAGGCTCGACGCTGAGAACTGTGTATGTTATGGTTACCATATATAAACTAGTATATGTGTGTGTATGTATATGTATATTTATGTAAATGAATATATTTGTACAAACTTCAGTTTTCTTATTGTTACATGAGCTTGGGGAAAAAAGCATGGAATATTCTGAAAAAATAAGGGCTATGCTGGGTTGAGGGTAGGGAGATTAGATTTAGGTTGAAGAGGATTGAAGGAAGAAAAAGCTATAGAAATTTCTAAAACTAGCATGAGGATACTAAATGTATATATGTGTATATATAATTACATGCATTAGTATGTATATACATTATATATACACAAGTTATATACAAGTATAATATGTGTGTCTATATATTAAGAGCAAAAGCTGGAGTTAAATCTATATCAATATATCTGCAGAGATGTCCATGATATGTTGTTAAATTTTTAAAAGCTAGTAACATGTATGGCCTGATTCTGTTTTGTCTAAACAAATCATATATAAGCAAACCACTGTAACTGTGGGCTGTATGACTTGTAATAATGAATGAGCCATGAGCAAGATGTGAAGGGATAAATGCCAGTTGTTAACATTTGTTACCTCAAAGGGGGTTGAGATGGGGATGAAATGATGTGGTTAACTTCTTCTTTACACATCATCGTACTGGTTTCCTTATTACAATAAAGCCATATTGCTTGATAATTTGAGAAACATCAAGCAGAGGGAACAAAGAAAAAATGTAGTCTTCCACTGAGAGAACATATTATCTTTCATTACATATTTAAGTCTTTTTTTCCCCTTAAAGTTTCTTGATAATTGTTGCTTTCTTAATCAGAAATAAGTGTTTTAGGTTTATCAAATATTTGGGGGGCATCTATTGAGATGATCATCTGTTTTTTCTCCTCTAATTAAATAATGCTATTTTCTCTTCAATATCTGTACTCTCCCACCTGATCTTATTCAGTCTCATGGCTTCAAACATCATTAAAAGAGCCAACAACCCCCAAATACATGTCTCCAGCCCAGACTTCTCTTCCAAGCTCCAGATCCTAGAAAACTGTTGACACCTCCTCTTTTTTAAAATTTTTTAAAATTTATTTATTTTAATTGGAGGCTAATTACTGTACAGTATTGTAGTAGTTTTTGCCATGTATTGACATGAATCAGCCATGGGACATCTCCTCTTGAAAGTCTAATGACATCTCAAACTTAACACGCCCAAAATGAAACTCACAAACACCTCCCCTTCCTCCCC
This sequence comes from Cervus canadensis, assembly GCF_019320065.1. Taxonomy (NCBI): domain Eukaryota; kingdom Metazoa; phylum Chordata; class Mammalia; order Artiodactyla; family Cervidae; genus Cervus; species Cervus canadensis. The sequence goes on along the minus strand of NC_057404.1, from coordinate 20,802,050 downwards.
CAAATCTCCCCAAACTTACTCTACATGCAGGTGTCTCTATATCAGGTGAGGACAACCACAGCTAACTAGTTCTCAGGCCAGAAAAAATGTGTCATTTGTGATGTTTCTCTTTCACATTCTACACTCAATGCATCAGGAAATTACATTCATTCTACCTTCAAAATATACTAGAATTAACCACTTTCATTACCACCAATACTTTCATCCTGGTCAGAATTACCGTGTTCTCTCACCTGCGTTACTGATCTTCCTGTGTCTGTTCTTGACCTTCAACAGGACATGCGGGGTCAAGTCATTTAAAGGTTCATGAGACCATATCACTCCTTTGCTCAAAACTCTGCACTCTACCTTCCCTGACTGCACACTTCCCCTGACACTACCCCCAATTCGTTTAGATTAAAACCCAAGGTCCATACAAGGGCTACACGGTCAGCGCCCTGTGCCCTCTCGACCTCATCTGCTACTTTCAGCTCCCTTCAGATTCCTAGAACGTTGTAGGTACACCGCTCCCACACTGGAGCCTTCACACTCACCATCGCCTCTGTTCTGAACGCCCTTCTCCCAGATAGCTAACTCTCTCCTCCCCTCAATGAGCCCCACCTTGACCACTTTATTCAATATCCAGCCTCATACTCCCTCAAGACATATCCCTCTCTCTCCATTTACTTTTTCATCTTCCATACATTCATCCTCTTCTCCATACTGAAACGTTTATCTTTTATCGTCTGTCTCACACCACTAGAACACAGATTCAAGAGGACAAGAACTTCATTTTGTTCATTGATGTGACAAAATGCCTAGAACACTACCTGACACATAATAGATGCTTAATATTTGTTGAATGAAAGAATGAATTCACGAATTATATTAGCTCTAAGCATGGAGCTCCCCCCAAGCCAGTTCTCTCAATGCTATGATTCCTCTTTTATGTGTGTTTTGAGCTGTTATGTTCTATAAGGTTTTTAAATTTCTCTTAAATATGACTCTTTTAGGAATCATTCCAAATTTCTGGCTCATTATCGAAGACTTTTTTTTCTTGTTTCCTGATACTATTGTAGATTTATTTCCTTTTAAAGTAACGCTATGGTGATTTCATAGGATTTGGTGAGGAAGGAAAGGCAGATATTTGTGCTCCCTCCTCCCATCTTTGACCTCAGAGAATTAGGAGTTTGTTAGTTTGCGCCAGTCTCTCTGAGTCTGATTGAATCTGATGAACTGAAATTACTGGATTGGAGGCCCTGGTGACCACATCAATACAATGTAGCCTTATGAGGCTACATACATTAGATTGGCCACCAGCTGCTCTTCCTCTAAGATCTCTAGCTCTAGCCTTTCAAACATAACACTGCTCTCATTAACCAAGATATTATAATTTTTTTTTTCAATTCAGAGAGGAAATGAATTGCATAAAAGCTAGATAATAAAAATCAGGTTCTAATGTCTGACACCACTTTTTCTTCTTACTAATCGGCTCAATCTTAAAATCAAAGATATCCACCCACATCCTTAGGGAACTCATTGAAAATCTTATGCAGCTGAAAAATTTCTAATCTCCTTTTGCTATGGCTCTACTAGTCAATTAAAGACTTTTCAAAATGTAAAATATGCATTTTTTATGTCTACTTTCAAAGTCACTAAAGACCAGATTTTGACCGTTGATTTATATGCTGAATATGCCTACCCTATGAAAAGAAATTTGGTTAATTTGGGAGTTCTAGGAGTGTGCAAAACTATTTTTAATCTAACTTTCCTACTAGCATAGCATTTAAAAACCACAGAAAATTGTGCTTTTTAGTCCCTCATTAAAAAAAAATTTATGTTTTCAATGCTTTAGGTTTTTTTCAGTTCAGTTTATTTGCTCTGTCACATCCAACTCTTTGCGACCCCATGGACTGCAGCACACCAGGCTTCCGTGTCCATCACCAACTCCCAGAGCTTACTCAAACTCATGTCCATCATGTCAGTCATGCCATCCAACCATCTCATCCTCTGTCATCCCCTTCTCCTCCTGCCTTCAATCTTTCCCAGCATCATCAGGGTCTTTTCAAATGAGTAAGTTCTTCGCATCAGGTGGCCAAAGTATTGGAGTTTCAGCTTCAATATCAGTCCTTCCAGTGAATATTCAGAACTGATTTCCTTTAGGATGGGCTGGTTGGATCTCCTTGCAGTCCAAGGGACTCTCAAGAGTCTTCTCCAACACCACAGTTCAAAAGTATCAATTCTTCAGTGCTCAGCTTTCTTTATAGTCCAACTCTCACATCCATACATGATTACTGGAAAAACCATAGCTTTGACTAGATGGACCTTTGTTGGCAAAGTAATGTCTCTGCTTTTTAATATACTTTCTAGGTTGGTCATAACTTTTCTTCCAAGGAACAAGCGTCTTTTAATTTCATGATGGCAGCCACCATCTGCAGTGATTTTGGAGCCCAAAAAATAAAGTCTCTCACTGTTTCTATTTTTTCCCCATCTATTTGCCATAAAGTGATGGGACTGGATGCCATGATCTTAGTTTTCTAAATGTTGAGCTTTAAGCCAACTTTTTCACTCTCCTCTTTCACTTTCATCAAGACGCTCTTTAGTTCCTCTTCGCTTTCTGCAATAAGGGTGCATATCTGCATATCTGAAGTTATTGATATTTCTCCTGGCAATCTTGATTCCACTTATGATTCATCCAGTCTGGCACTTCGCATGATGTACTCTGCATATAAGTTAAATAAGCAGGGTGACAATGTCAGCCTTGACGTACTCCTTTCCCAATTTGGAACCAGGATGTTGTTCCATGTCCAGTTCTAACTGTTGCTTCTTGACCTGTATACAGATTTTTCAGGAGGCAGGTAAGGTGGTCTGGTATTCCCATATCTTTAAGAATTTTCCATAGTTTGTTGTGATACATACAGTCAAAGGCTTTGGTGTAGTCAATAAAGCAGAAGTAGATGTTTTTCTGGAATTCTTGATCCAGGTTTTTTAGTTTTATGTAATTTGATGACTATATTAGATTTGGAGGAAAAGTGTTCACTGTGAACCCATTTTTTCCAAGACTAAATATGAATTAACATAGATCAAAAATCACAAAACTGTAATGGAAATTATTTACTTATTTATTTAACAGAGCCACGTGACATGCAGGATTTTAGTTACTTGACCTAGGATGGAACCCATGGCCCCTGCAGTGGAAGTGAGGAAGACCACTCTTTCATCTTCCATGCATTCATCCTGTTCTTCACATTGCCAGGGAAGTAATCAAAAATTACGATATTTTAAAAATGTGACTTGCCTTTTGACTACTAATCTCTGGCAATATAGAGAAGAAAGACTAATCTCAGCCAAGATAGAGAAGAGAGCTTGAGCTGTCAGCCAAGTCAGCACCCCATCTGTCACCATCCCAATTGTCAACTGGATAGACCAGTTTTTTAAAATTAGTTTATTTGTTTTAATTGGAGGCTAATTACTTTACAATATTGTGGTGGATTTTGCCATATATTGACATGAATCAGCCATGGGTGTACATGTGGATAAACCAGTTTTCTGAGATCTTTCTGTTCAAGCAATAGACCTATGTCCTTGGCCTCCTGCTAACAGTCTTATCCTTTTCCCCTACTTTCTCCAAGGTACACCAATTAAGAACACTGGGTTGTAAACCGTTGGTATAAATGGTTTCTATTATCTTGAGAAAACCTATGGGAATGGAGCCCCTCATCTTATTTTGGAGTTTATTCCAATATTCTAGCCCCCCTGAGAGTAAATAAGGTCTTTCCTGTGCTCATCCAGAATGTTTTCCTTTACTGTCAACTCATTTTCTCTTAATTAAAATTATTGGCCATGGAAAAATCATTGCTCATCATCCTCTGTATTTTCCTTAGAGACAATGCACCAAATCTCTTTTCGCCCCATTCTAATTTTTACTTGTGAAAAAATGGAAGCTTACTTTTCATTTCTCATCATTTTTGGATGCTGTTCAGCAATTGCATGTGATTACTGAAATGTGGCCAAAATGGAACCCCATTTGCTAGATCTTTGTAGAGATGATAGATTTTGAAAGATTGAAACAATAGGAGAAATTAAACAGGAAATGACAGATTTAACTGTCTAAAAATTTTCAATTTCAATACCATGAAAATTAATAAAGTTGGCTAGGAAAGTATTTGCATCACATTAAAATAGTAAAAAAAATTCTTTTCTATACAATATAAAGAATTTACCTCTATGAAAAATCTGCTTATATATAAGATCCAATTTTTAATTAATAATTGTGCTCATTTAAAAATTATTTTGGTTATTTTCATATAAAACCATCTTTTTGAGTAACATCTAGACTCTGGTAGACACATGAATCATGAATAGACAATATTCTTGTTAGCCAACAGTCACTTTTCTTCAATATCTAGTTGACATGTCATATCTTGGAAGTCTTCAAGAAGCTTCAAGAGGAAGTAAGGTCTTCTTCAAACCTGTGATCCTATATTCTGTGACACAGTGTACTGCCTATAATAGTCACATTATTATTCTGCAATTATTTATATGACTGTCTTCTTCCTAGAAATCTTGATAAGATGTCAGAGCAGGGACAATGTTTTGCTTCATTATCTTTTCATTGTCTAACATGGTGTATACTGCATGCAGTAGATGCTTCAAAATTGCTTATAGGATGAATTCATTCACATTAACGTAAATAGTAATTATAGAATTACAGAAAGGTCTTCCTTCTCAAGCTCTTCATCAAAGGTCTACAATATAATGCAATATTATTTTTTCAAAAAGACTTTAATGTGTTGGTGGACATACGTTCTTTTTACCTAGGAATTTAAAAATATGAATATTATTAGAAGAAATGAAAAGGTAAGAGTGCTCCTGGAAATAATTTATCCAAGTATTACAATGACAGTCAGTTTACAGTGTTCTTAAAAATGTAATGCACTCATTCTGAAGTCCATCTAGAGAAACAGAGGTAAGAGAAGAGTCAGGTAAAAAGAAATAATGAAGGGAAATAACATATCAAATATTTAAATGTTTCACTAAATTACACTAATTAACATACTATGGACTGTTATGGAAATAGAAAGATTCTATTAACAAATAGACTGAGAAATTCAGGGATTATCAGAAGGATGTATAAAATTATTTTATAATAAAGTTAACCTTTGAAAAGTAGTGGTGGAAAGGTGATCTCTCCAATAATGTATGTTATGAGAAATGGAAAGGCATTTGGCAAAGGTCATCTGAATCTCTACCTCATTTCTTTCACCAAAGAAAATTCAATGGCTTAAACGTTTAATGCAGTACAATGACAACAATAACAAAACCCCCAGAAGAACATGAGAATAAATTTTTAAAAAGTTGGAACGAGGAAGGCTATACTAAGCATGACATGATATTATGAAACCACAAATGGTTAGACTGATTGTTTAAATTTTTTAAGTTCCCTAAATCTCCATGCAGCAAAAAAGCATACGAAACAAACAGAAAACTCTCCATAGATTTAAAAAAAGACAGGCAAAGAACAGAAAGAATAATGTTTGTAATACATGAATTACTAATATATTTAATAGGCAAAGAGTTCATACCAATCTATATAGAAATGATTAATATTCCAATAAAAAGATGGGCAAAGGATAGGAACACAAAATTCACAGGAGGATAGTAAATGGCTAATAAATCTATAAAAGGTAATAAAATCGTATCAAAGTAAAACAATGAAATTCCATTTTTTACCTATTAGATTAGTAATTTTAAAAAATCGATGACATTCACTTTTGGCTATAGAGAGAGGAGATAAATACTGCCCCCAAAATTGGTGGAGGGTGAGAAGATGCATAAAATATTTAAAATATTTGAGAGGGAAATTTGGCAATATTATAATATTTATAACAAACAAACAAAAGTATGTTTAAGGGCTTTTGTGGTAGCATTGTTTGAAACAATAAATGCTAGATGCAACCTGAATGTCCATCAATAGGGAATTCCATTATCACAGGGCAATACAATGGATCTCTATGCAGCTCAAAGAGAATGTAGTAGAACAGAATATGAAAAGGTATGTCTTATGTCATTAATCAGAAAGAAAAGCAAGTTGAGGACAATTAGAATAGGATCCTATTTGTTTTTTAAAGAATATTTATAGCATGCATACTTTGCATATATTTATATAAAAACTATCTGAAAAGACATACAGTTTATTAACAGTGGCTACTTCTGGAAATGGGATTGAGAGGAGATAGTTATGAGAGACTTATTTTTAACTTTCTTTTACTTTTTATGAATATGAGGCAGTACATGTTTGTAATTAAATTTTAAAACATTGTAAAATAATGCTCACTTTTTTACATAGCAGGCATTAAAGGCAAAACCCTTTGACAAACAATTAGGCAACAGGTGATGAGCCACTGAATGGGACAAGTCTTTGGGCATAAAATCTAAAAGGATATCAAAAAACCCAGAAATCAAGATGAGTGATATTTTAATGCACTATTTAAAAAATATATTTTATTGAACTATAGTTAATTTACAATATTGTTTTTTTTAGGTGTATAGCAAAATAATTCAGTTATAAATACATATTTTTCTAATTCTTTTCCATTATAGATTATTATAAGATACTGAATATAGTTCCCTGCTCATATAGTAAATCCCTGTTTCTATCTATTTTATACATCATGGTGTGTATCTGTTGATCCCATACTCCTAAGTTATCTTTCCTCCCACCTCTTTCCCCTCTGGTAACCATAAATTTTTTTTTTTAATGTCTGTGAGTCTGTTTTGTAAATAAGTTTGTTTGTATTATTTTTTAGATTTCATATATGGGATATCATATAATGTTTGTGTTTCTCTATCTGACTTCATTCAGTATAATAATCTCTAGGTCCATCCATGTTGCTACAAATGACAATATTTCGTTCACTTTTATGTCCAAGTAATATTCCATTATATGTATACCACATACACCATATCTTCTTTGTCCATTCATCTGGTGATGGACACTTAGATTGCTTTCATGTTTTAGCTATTGTAATTAGTGCTGCTATGAACATTGAGGTGTATGAACCTTTTGAATTACAGTTTTGGTCTTTTCTAGTTATATACCCAGGAGTTGGATTGCTGGATCATATGGTAACACTAGTTTTAAGTGTTTTAAGGAACCTTCAGTGCTCGCTTCGGCAGCACATATCCTATATTAAGGAACCTCCATACTGTTTGCCATAGTGGCTGGACTAATTTACATTCCCACCAACTGTGTAGAAGGGTTCCCTTTTCTCTACAACCTCTGATTAATGCACTATTAAAAAAAATCAAAGTTAATGTAAAAAAGTCTATTATGAATGAAATATCAAAAATTTAAATGAAGTCCTGCAGTTGCATGACTCACCTCACTCACTGCCCTCAATCCTGGTCCTCTTGCATTCTGTCTTTTTTAAAAATGTTATTGTTATTTATTATTGATTTTTTAAAGAAAAACTTTTTACTCTGAAATAATTATGCATTCACAGGACATTTCAAAGATAGAATCTGTGTGTTCTTTATTTAGTTTCCCACAATGCTTATATCTTACATTACCATAGTACAATGTTAAAACCAAGAATTTGAATTTGGTACAATGAATGCATGTTTTTCTGTGTCATTTTGTAGCCGGTGTAGACAGATGTAACCACCACTACAACTGAGATACAAAATGATTCCATCCCTTGAAAGATCTCTCTCCTACTGTCCGTTACAGTCACGCTCACCCCTTCCCCTCCCCCATCCTTAATTTCTAACCAAAACTAATCTGATTCCCATATCTGTAACTTTGTTATTTTAAGAATAGTATATAAACGGAATCATACAATATGTGACATTTTGAGATTAGGTTTTTTAATTCAGCATCAGTTCAGTTCAGTTCAGTCACTCAGTCGTGTCCCACTCTTTGTGACCCCATGAATCGCAGCACGCCAGGCCTCCCTGTCCATCACCAACTCCCGGAGTTTACTCAAACTCATGTCCATTGAGTCGGTGATGCCGTCCAGCCATCTCATCCTCTGTCATCCCCTTCTCCTGCCCCCAATCCCTCCCAGCATCAGGGTCTTTTCCAATGAGTCAACTCTTTGCATGAGGTGGCCAAAGTACTGGAGTTTCAGCTTCAGCATCAGTCCTTGCAATGAACACCCAGGACTGATCTCCTTTAGGATGGACTGGTTGGAACTCCTTGCAGTCCAAGGGACTCTCAAGGGTCTTCTCCAACACCACAGTTCAAAGGCATCAATTTTTCGGCTCTCAGCTTTCTTCACAGTCCAACTCTCACATCCATACATGACCACTGGAAAAACCATAGCCTTGACCAGACGGGCCTTTGTTGGCAAAGTAATGTCTCTGCTTTTTAATATGCTGTCTAGGTTGGTCATAACTTTCCTTCCAAGGAGTAAGAGTCTTTTAATTTCTTGGTTGCAATCACCATCTGCAGTGATTTTGGAACCCCCAAAAATAAAGTCTGACACTGTTTCCACTGTTTCCCCATCTATTTCCCATGAAGTGATGGGACCAGATACCACGACCTTAGTTTTCTGAATGTTGAGCTTTAAGCTAACTTTTTCACTCTCCTCTTTCACTTTCTTCTAGAGGCTTTTTAGACCTTTTAAAATTCATCTGAATTGTCACGTGCATCAGTAGTTTGTTTTCATTGTGGAGTAGCATTCCATAGTATGGATGTCACCATGCCATTGTTCAACTGTTCACCTATTGAGGGAAGTTGCAGTAGTTTCCAGTTTGGGGCTGTTACAACTGCTATGAAAAATCATGTATTGGTTTTTGTGCAGGTGTTTTCATTTACTGCTGTGTTATAGTGGAAGTGTATGTTAGTTGTCTAAGAAACTGACAAACTGTTTCTTTGGTAGAGAGTGCCTGTACTGTACCATTTTACATCTCCACCAGCAAGTGATCCAGATTCTCTGCATCCTCCCTAGCATTTGGCGTATGTTACAGGCTGAATTATGTCTTTCTTAGACATTGAAGCTCTAACCACCAGTACATCAGAATGTGATTACATTTGAAGATAGGGTCTTTAAAGAGCTTAAGTGAGGTCATTGGTGTGGACTGTAATCCAGTATGACTGGTGTCCTTACGAGAAGAGATTAGGACTAACCATACACAGAGAAAAGGCCATGTGAAAACACAGGGAGAATACGGCCATCTACAAGTCAACGAGAGAGGCTTCAGAATGAAATCAACCCTGCTGACACTTTGCTCTTAAACTTCTAGCCTCCAGAATTGTGAGAAATAAATTGCTGCTGTCTTCAAACACCCAGTCTGGTATTTGTTGTGGCAGTTTTAGTAAACTAATGCAGTATTGTCACAATTTTTTATTTTAACTGTCTGACAGGTGTGTAGTGACATCTCATTGTACTATTAATTTGCATTTTCCTAATGGCTAATGATGTTGAACATCTGCTCATGTGCTTATTTGCCACTTGTATATCCTTTTTGGTAAAATGTCTCTTCATGCCTTTTGCCTGCTTTCTAATTGGATTGCTTGTTTTCATAATGTTGACTTTTAAGTGGTCTTTGGATATTCTACAAATGAGACCTTTATCAAATACATGATTTGCAAATATTTTCTCCCAGTCTAGAGCTTGCCTTTTCATCCTCTTAACAGGGTCTTTCGAGAGAGTGAAGTTTTAATTTTGATGAAATTCAATTTATCCATAGTTTTCTTTTATGGGTTGTGCTTTGGGTGTTATGTCTAAGAAATCTTCATTAAGTCCAAATTCCTAAAGACTTCCTCCTGTATTATCTTTTAAAAATTTTATAGCTTTACATTTTACACTTAACTCTATGATCCATTTTGAGTTAATTTTTTTTTATGAGGTGTGAGGTTCAGGTCAAGGTTCATGTTTATCTTTGAGGGTTTTGTTTTGTTTTGATTATGGATAGCCAATTGTTCCAGCATAATTTATTAAAAAGACTATCTTTCCTCTATTGGATTGCATTTCACCTCTGTAAAAAATTACTCGTCTGTACTTACGTGGGGCTATTTTTGGGTTCTCTATATTCATTCTTTCACTGATCTATATGTCTGTCCCTCTGCCAAAACCACACAACCTTGATTACTGTAACTCTATAATAAGTCCTGAAATCAGATAGAGTGATTTCTCCCATTTTATTCTTTTTCAGATGGTTTTAGCTATTCAACTTTCTTTACATTTCTGTATAAATTTTAGAATTATCTTGTGTATCTACAAGAAATATTGCTAGGAATTGCATAAAAGTTGTATATCAGTTTAGAGAAAATTGATATCTTTGCTACACTGAGTCTTCCAATCGACATATACGGAGAATCTGTTTACTTAACTTGTCTTTGATTTCTTTCATCACAATTTTGTAGTTATCAGTAGACAGGTCTTGTGCATGTTTTGCTACATTACACCTAAGTGTTTCACTTTTGGGGTGCAATTGTTGTATTTTTAATTTTGGTTTCCACATGTTCGTTGTTAGATTACACACAATTACTAGTACCTCTGCTGTTGCTGCTGCTGCTAAGTCACATCAGTCGTGTCCGACTCTTAGTGACCCCATGGACTGCAGCCTACTAGGCTCCTCCGTCCACAGGATTTTCCAGGCAAGAGTACTGGAGTGGGTCGCCAGTGCCTTCTCTGACTAGTATCTCTACTAGCATGTAATTTGTTTTGATATGCTGATCTTGTATCCTTCAACTTTGCTAACATTGCTTGTTAGTTCTAGGAGTTTTTGTCGAATTCTTGTGGTTATTTTTTTGTAGATCATCACATAATCTGCAAATAGTAGAAGTTTTATTTCTTCCTGTCCAGCTGTGCCTTTCCCCCTTATTACACAGTCTAAAATATCCAGCGCTATGTCAAATAGTGTTATCTTCTTCCTCATATTTTTGGGGAAAACATTTAGTCGTTCATTACTACGTGTGATGTTAGTTGTAGTTTTTTGTAGATAGTCTTTATCCAGTGGAGGAAGTTCTCGTATATACTCCTAATTTTAGGAGAATTTTTATCATGAATGGGGTGCTCAATTATGTTGAAAGTTTTTTCAGCATCACTTGAAATCATAGTGTGATTTTTCTCTTTTAGCCACTTAATAGCTCCACTTGTTCATCATGTGTAATCCTTACATATGTGTGGGTTTTATTTGCTAATATTTATTTTAAAAATTTGCGTCAATATTCATGAAAGATCTTTGCAGTTTTCTTTTTTTTTTGTACTGTGGTTGGTTTTGGTGTCAGGATAATACTACCTTCATGGGATGAGTTGGGAAGTGTGCACCCGTTTATATTTTCTGGGAGAAATTGTGGGGACCAGTGTGTATTCTCCTTGCCTTGATTTTTTGCATTAGTGATTTTTTTAAATTTTGTATTTTAATATTATTTCTCTTGATTACTGATTTTTTGGTGTTACCTTATATTTTGGACCCAGGGAGAGTGCCTCACTTCCTCACCCTACTCCAAGCACATGAGCCATAAAAAGGTTACATTTAACCCAACAATCCCACCCATGAAATGTTATTCTGAGGAAATTATTCAGAAGGGGAGAAAAAGTATGTTCACATATATGCTGCACTGTGCTTAAATTGTGTAAAATTATGAAAATTTTATGAGAGAGTTTAGATTATAGGTAACTTTTTTCTTAACTAAAATATTTTTAATACTTTCATAGTAATGTTTCAAAAGTAAATGCATTTAGTTTTTTTTTGTTTTTTTTTTTTTTTACAACTTTAGTAATTATTTTACCATTCCAAAATATAGCAGAAATATGACTGGACTTTTGCAACTTAACACAATTGAGTAATAAAAAAGGCACTTTCTCATCTACACCATCCTTGAGGAAGCGGCTTCAGTAGCTATAATAAATTCTTATGAACATCTGGTAACTTTCTTTTGTCCATAGAAGAAATCAAAATGAATCAAAAAGGGGAATTTTCTCTCCAAAGACTAAATCTCTGGATTCATATACTTTTTCTACTTTATCTTCTTTATCTCAAATGGTAATATTTCCCCTTCTTGTCTGCTCTGGCCCTACACACAGAATTCAAGGTTATGGTGAGGAAATGGGATGACAGCAGGATGAAACCCAAATGAGTCACTTCGCTCAGCCATCTGCACAGCCACTTACCTGGGTGAGGCCCTCATCATCTCTCCCTGGGGATATTGTAACGGCCTCCCTGCCTCCAACCCCATTCTCTTCCGATTAATTTTTTATACATCTATTACAATTTTCAAAAACACACACGTTTTCTTCTGAGACTTCCCTGTTTAAAGCCTTTTGTGATCCCCTCATGTGTAAAGTAAAACACGAGACCCTTCATAGGCCCAGTCACTCCAACCAGAGTACTTTTTCTATCTCCATCCTCATAACACCAAACTCTAGCCATTGAACTACTCAGAATTTCCTGAATAAGTCAAGTGTTTTTGTTCACTCATGTAATTTTCCTCTAAGTTTAACCCTCATTACTCCTATGATGCCTATTTTTAAAGACAGACTTTAAAAAAGTCACCACTTCAGAAAGCCAATTACTTTCCTCCCTCTCTTGTTTCACAGAAAATGTCTCACTCCCTTTGTCATGTCCCATAGTCCTTTGCCCTTTCACCTGTGACCTTATCTTCTTAATCAACAACTTAACACATTTTCTGATAAATTTAATTATACTAATGAGGACAATCAGACAAAATACTATAAATTAAGACATAGCACATTTGACAATATATTGTAATTACAATATATTCAAATATTCTTAAATCATGCCCTCCATAAGCACACTTGATGGCATAATGTCATCTTGATTTTAAGACACTGTTGATTTTAAGATGGCATATTTGTTTAGTAATACATTTTTTAAAAGGCTATTAATCTACATCAATCTACATTTTTTAAACAAATTTATCCAGATAATTACATTTTACTTTTTTTGTTTAGTGTTACAGAATCTGAGTGTATGTCTTCAACATAATGAGAGAATCTGAATCACATCTCATCACCTATAGTTTGCATGGCATCGAGGTTTGTATCACGATCATTTTGTAATCTGTGCTGGTGATAGTGACCTCTTTAGCATCCTTAGGTAAGATCATTAAGTATGAAAGTATATTAAAGATTATCAAAGTTTTGTTGTTGTTTCTTATTTGGTTAAACTCTGAGTCTTGGTTGCCATTAATTAAAAAATATATTGCTGGAAGTTACATGATTTCTTTTTAAGTGAGAAGAAGCTTTGAACAGAGACTTCTAAAGCCTGAGTGGTGTGTGAACTGGTTACACCTGTCTCTCCCAGGTTTGAAAGTTCTATCAGCTATTCCTGAGAGACTTGGCTGTTTCTACTGTCCTTAATTGCATTGCTTATTGAAGAGAGGAATTTTTGTTGTTATTTTGTTTGTTTATTTTACTACTTCATCATACGTAATTTTTTGGAAGACACTTAAGCAACAGCTGGGAATTTGAAGTTCAGTTAAAATTTTATTGCCAATACAAATCAAGGTGAGAAAAAAGTAATATACTCACCGTGCTTCACTAAATGCTCCTGTGTTCAGGCCTTCTCACTTGTGTCATCCCAGGAAGGGGCAATTCATTCTTCTACCTGGTGGCTGGTAGGAGAACAAGGATTGCCACTGATTATAAAGGCACATTTCAATTCCAGAAATAGCAAAACTTAACAGACATTTGCATCTATCATCACAAAATTAAGGTTGCTGTTATATGTGTTTGTGTCCTTCACAAAACTATGAGCCCCTTAGTTCTGCTATTTTTCTCCTTATCTGTGTTCCTAGTGTCCAGTATGCTACTTAGTATGTATTATGTGCTCAATAAATACCATGGAATGAATGGGAAAATGCAAACTATAAACAAGCCAGGTAACTAATAATATGTGTTCATGTATCAGTTATTTAGTTGCACTGACATAGGTTTGAAAGGGATGATTCTCCATCTATCCTTCTTTATTTTGTGACTTGTGATAGAGATGTTTTGTTCCTCAATTTGAAGAATGTTTTTCTCCAGTGCAAGAGGAAAAAGTCACATAAATGGGTAGAATTTCCTCACTTAGATTGTCCCTGACTCTTTGGAACCTGCTTCTATTTCTCTGAGAGGGAACAGTTCACAAACAAGCGAATAATCAAGTAGCAAACCAATATTAATAGGACATTTTAGAAATATCTGGTATCATTAGGTCCAGAAATGATTTTTCAAGGAAATATGTGCTGAAGTCTGTGTTTTTTTACTGCACACCAGTACTCATGTCGTATCTAGGATGGTTAAACTGGTTTTTTGGATCATATAATGGAATTAAATAAACCAATATTTCATGATGCTATTCAAAGAACTTTCTCAACTGTTCAGCTTTGAGGACTAGATGCACTGTCTACCCAAGAGCTCTCCAAAGAGGGAGGCATCAAAAGCCTGGGAGTGAGCAGGGTGTTCTAGTTATACATTGCTCTAACAAGCTATCCTGAACATATTGGCTTTAATATTAATCATCTAATTATATATCACAATTTTGTACATGAAGAATTTAGGCTGGAGTCAGCAACAGTGCTCCATGTGGCATCATGTAAGATCCCTTGACAATATTTGGCTGGAGCTGGGCTGGCCAGGAGGGTACCAGTTGGCTTTGCTCACTTGTCTTGTGGCTTGGTGAGTCAGAGGAAAGGCTCAACTCAGCTATGACTATCCACTGAAGTGCCTATGTGTGGTTTTTCTATCACGGTTCAGTTCAGTTCAGTCCCTCAGTCGTGTCTGACTCTGCAACCCCATGAACCGCAGCACGCCAGGCCTCCCTGTCCATCACCAACTTCCGGAGTCCACCCAAACCCATATCCATTGAGCCAGTGATGCCATCCAACCATCTCATCCTCTGGTGTCCCCTTCTCCTCCTGCCCTCAATCTTTCCCAGCATCAGGGTCTTTTCAAATGAGTCAACTCTTCGCATCAGGTGGCCAAAGTATTGGAGTTTCAGCTTCAACATCAGTCCTTCCAATGAACACCCAGGACTGATCTTTAGGGTGGACTGATTGGATCTGCTTGCAGTCCAAGGGACTCTCAAGAGTCTTCTCCAACACCACAGTTCAAAAGCATCAATTCTTCAGCTCTCAGCTTTCTTTATAGTCCAACTCTCATATCCATACATGACCACTGGGAAAATCATAGCCTTGACTAGACGGACCTTTGTTGACTAAGTAATGTCTCTGCTTTTTAATATTCTGTCTAGGTTGGTCATAACTTTCCTTCCAAAGAGCAAGTGTCTTTTAATTTCATGGCTGCAATAACCATCTGCAGTGATTTTGGAGCCCCCCAAAATAAAGTCAGCCACTGTTTCCACTGTTTCCCCATCTATTTGCCATGAGGTGATGGGACCAGATGCCATGATCTTAGTTTTCTGAATGTTGAGCTTTAAACCAACTTTTTCACTCTCCTCTTTCACTTTCATCAAGAGGCTCTTTAGTTCTTTTTCACTTTCTGCCATAAGGGCGGTGTCATCTGCATATCTGAGGTTATTGCTATTTCTCCCGGCAATCTTGATTCCAGCTTGTGCTTCCTCCAGCCCAGCGTTTCTCATGATGTACTCTGCATATAAGTTAAATTAGCAGGGTGACAATATACAGACTTGAAGTACTCCTTTTTCTATTCAAGGTGGCCTCAGGATTACTGGTCTTCTTACTTGACAGCCCACAGCTATATGGTGGCACTTCCACCCTATTCTCTTGGTTCAAGCCTACTTACTGGAGAAGGAAACGGCAATCCACTCCAGTATTCCTGCCTGGGAAATCCCATGGATAGAAGAGCCTGGAGGGCTACAGTCCATGGGGTCACAAAGAGTTAGACAGAGCTGAGCAGCTAAGCACGAGCCTACCCGGAGTCAGGAGGCAGGAAAAGTAGGTCCTGCCTCTGGAAGGAAGGAGTTTCAAAGATTTTGCGACCTTGTTTTAAAACTGCCATGAGTGTGGCAGTGGGGAGACTCCAACAGGAAGCCCAGTGTATAGGGGAAAAGACTGTGTGCCCATCAAGCCTGAAGGGCATGGTGAGGCTGCAAGTGGAAGGATGAGAAATAAGGTCAGAATCAAAGCAGCAGAGTCAGACACTACTTGATAGGAGGAACTGTTGGCATCATATATTCTGAAGTAAGACCTATGAGCAGCAAGAGAGGCTGGAGTTTAATAGTGTGTGATACACCTGATATTGGCCATCAGAGGAATTCATGACCAGATAGTTGCTATTTTATGCTCAGACATCTGAGCAAGCTTGACAGTGTGGTCACTGAAAATCAGCATTTCCTCTTGTCAACAACTCAGTCCCTTTTTCTGTCCCACAGATCCCTTTTTTAAACCCTGACCAAGGATCACTGTTTTCTGGCCTTTCCTTAGACAAAGGCTTCTGTTGAGTTCCCTGATCCCTGACTAGCTTAACCTTGGGGGCCACAGGCAGAGGGTCATGGACAGATTTGGGGCTTCTCTGGTTTCTTCGAACACCAGAAGGACTTCCATCTTCATCAGCAGATCTTTTGTATTTATGCCCTGAATTCTGTCTTACCTTTATTATTTCTTCCATATCCTCTGTCTCTTTTCTATTCCAGTTACCCTTCTGTTCCCATCTTCATATTCCAGTTCATTCAGGGTTTTCTTAAGGCTTTCTCTGAACTGATATTTTTCACCCCAGATTTCCCCACCGGTAACTCTCAGAATAGTAAACTGTTGAATTGTCAGGAAATTTGCCAGCTGGTTGATTTCACATGGATAGTTTCAACTTGGCCATGATAGAGTGACTATAAACCAGCCCCTCCCTATACCAGAACTGTTGTTAAATACTTACCAGCACATGATTGCTCATTTATTAAATGATTTTATTTTCTTACCTCTGTCTGAATTTAATTCAGAAATCACTATTTCCACTCGCTATGGAGTCACAAAACATCTGCATTTGAAAATATAAAATTGTTAAGACCAAGTGGCTTCACGTTCTAAGCCCTGTCTGTAAAGTGGTGAAAACAGCTTCCTCCAAGTTGTGATGGGACAAGACTGGGTCATGCCAGTCTAGGCTTGGCAAATACTAGATACGCATTGGTCCTTATCTCTCTGCTGGTCCCCACCCCTTTCAGACTCGGGTTACTCCTTTATCCAGTGGTAGTTTTGGAGCTCTCTTGTTCTGTGAAAAGCTGGCACTAGTGACTCATCAGTTAGGTATGTTTTAAGCTGATGAAAATCTTTATACTGGTGGGAAAAGCTCACAACAATCCACATTCGTTTGTACTTCTGTGATGAAGTGTGAAAACCAGGTCTTGTTCTGCAATGCTAAACCCTGGGCATTTTGAGGGGATTCTGAACATGAATTCTTGGATTGTTATCCATATTGTAATTCTTCCACTTGGACAAAGCTGTTTTTCTGAAATACCCATCTGGCATATGTGTGTCTGTATTCAACTGTGCCCTGATTTTATAGGACCAGCTTCCCTTTATGTTGAGGTTATTATGCATTGAGGTCAGATATGAATCATTTGGGCAAATCATGTTGTCCCCTCTTCTCCAGGGTCTGAAACACACACGTGCCATCCTACACATTCTCTGACATGGGTAGTGGCTGTTAACATGTTTTGCCCAATGGAATTCATAGCTGCTTCTTCCTGCAAGAATGATTTCATTTGCAAAAGACTTTTTTTTTAATCCTAGGGTTATTCCATTTGATGAGATTAATTGTCCCCTAGCTTTAAAAATGCGTATTTTGATGGCCAACAAGTATGTCAAGAAATACATGAAGGAAAAATATAAAGCAGGGGAAAATAGCAGTTATTTGTTTGACTTTAGAAAGTGTCAAGGTCCTTTTATTTGCTGCTTCATGGTCCCAGTGGACTGTTTAAATTTAAAGTTAGATTTACTGAGGTGTAATTTACATGCAGGAAAATATACCTTTTTTTGGTGTAGAGTTCTATGAGTTCTGACAAACATATGTGCCGGGTAATCACCACAGTCAAGGTATAAAACATCCCCAGGCCTCCTCCAAATTCCCTAGGGCTCCGTGATGCCAGCTCCCCTCCCCCACCCCCAGGCCCTGGCAATCACAGATTGGTTACAGCCTGTAAAACTTTGTCTTTTTCGGAAAGTCGTGTTAGTGAAACATTAGACTGCAGAGCCTTTTGCGTCTGGCTCCTTTCGCTCGGTGAACGCATTCGAGATGCACCCACGACGTGCCTGTGCGGGTGGCTTGTTCTTTGTTTCTGCTGAACACTGTTGCATTGTGTGCATGGACCGTGCTTGTTTATCTATTCACAGTTGCAGGACATGTGGGTTGTTTCCAGGTTTGGGTGATTATGAATCAAGCCACTATAAATATTCACATACAGACTTCTATGTGAACGTAGGTTTTCCTCTCCCCTGGGGTCAGTCCTGTGTGCCATTTTCTCAGCCTCCCAAACTCCTGTGGCTGCTTCACACCTGCCGGCATAACCCTCAAAGCCCCAGTTTGGAGGCGCTGAGCACCATTCTCACTTCAAGTAGGGATGTGCAAGTTCCAGAGTAAGGAAGCAGTTTTAGAATTTAGGTCTGTAGACAACTGACCTCCCCCCTGAGGAGACAGGGAAATAAACTGAATGCAGAGAAATATATAGGTGGTTGATAGATGGAGGGGAGAGAGTTGGGCAAAATAAAGGAGCGAGCACAAGACACATCTCCTACATCAGGTGCTGTAATTAAGGGCTTCTTCTTAATTAGCAGCCCAGCTGCCTATAAAATTGAATTGTGTTTCTCTGCTTATAAACAGGAATTGTGACTCTCTGAATTATGATTTGCTTGAATCCACACTCTTGCCATTTGTGTGTAGGAGCTAATGTATTGCAGCTGATAGCTGGACTAAGGCGAGATGATTAGGAGGTCTCTGGTCATCAGAGATTTCTGTTAATAATTTGATCTGAAGAACAATAATAGCTAACACTGAGAGCTTGCCATGTACCAGATACTATTCTATGTAACTATGCTATTACATATTTGAACTCATTAATCCTCATGACAACCTTAAGAACTAGTGGTAATTTCCCCCACTTTACAGATTTTGTAGAATCTGAGGCACAGAGAGGTTGAGGACCATCCGTAAGTGGCAGAGCCGGAATAAACACAGGCCATCTGGCTCTCCAGCTCATTTGCTTACCCATGAGGCTTCCCTGCCCCTAAACTCCTGCCGTGAAGAGCCAGACATGTGACGTGTCTTCTCTGGCCTTCATACTGCCCCACAAGATGACTCTTGCTATCCCTATTTTACAGATGAGGGAATTGAGACTCAGAGAAATGAAGTAACTAGGTTGAGGTCCCCCAGCTGGTGGGTCACGGAGCTGGGAATGGAATCTGAGTTCACATGCTCTCCACCACCCCTCCCTGCCTCTTGTAAAATCCTTTGGTTTGCCTTGGACTTGACCTGAGTTGAGAGGCTGTCGAGGACATGAAATGAAGATGAATCTGTCTGTGGCTGTGTTAACCTGCTGTCCAGGCTCAGCGCATGCTGCCTGCACATTCCTGCTGGGACCTGGCTCCTTGCAACCTGCTGACCACTGAGAGTTCCTCTCTGGGGATCAGGAAGCCAGTTGTAAAAATATTCTAATTTTTACCAGGGCTTTTCTCAAATAATAAACTCTCCTAGAAAAGTTGGGAGAAAACACATACACACAAATAAAAATTTTTTGAGGATATATTTATAATGGATGTCTTCTTGTATTCATTTGACTCAAATTTCCTTAATAGGCTGCTTATTCTGGGCATCATGCTTGCTCTAATTAGTTTTTTCATCATGTGGCGGTTGGTCTCTGGAGAAAGAGAGAGTTTGAAAGCATAAGCAGCAGCCGTGGCTATAAAAGCACCAAATAAGCCAGTCATTGCCTTGGCTGTGCTTCTGTGAAGTGGAGGTGAGGTCTGGTCCAGTCCTTATAAGTCTCACCTTGCATAAAAATGCCCTGACATGGAGGACGCTTGGTTTTCATTATTCTATCGTCATTGGACATCTTCTCCGAGCTCAGCTCTGCATTCAGTACTTTTGGATGCTTGCTATCTCTGGTCCCCACAGCCCACTTTCTGTACCCATCTGTCCCCCTGCTGAATTATGGGTTCCTGAGTGTAGGGAAATAAGTCATCAGCGATGAATTGGATGTGGTTTTCTGTCATCCAGGAGTCTCTAGTTTAGTAGGAGAAACTGACATTTATATAAATAATTTGAAAACACGGCACACGGTGATAGTGCAATAGTATTATAACAATGATGATTACATTTAAGGAAAGGGTATCATGGTCCTGGCACTGTGCTGAATCTGGCACGTGTTTCTATATATCTTTAGTCCTTAGTGAAATCAGCACTGTATCAGTTATCTACTATCTTAGTAAGGCTGTGTAACGACCATAAAACCTCAGTGACATGCAGCAACATTTATTTTTGCTCACAAATCTGAGCTTTGGCTGGGAGCTTCTGCTTCTGGGGCAGCCGGCTGTTGGCCAAGGCATTTTGGCTGAGTGCTGTCGTGCATCTGGGGGTTGGCTGGTCTGAGAAACTCTTAGATGAGACACTTTGCCTCCGTTTTACTCTGTCTTTCCTCCTTCACCAGGGCAGCTGTGGCTTATCCTTATGGCAAAGGCAGAATTCCAAGAACATGGAAGCTCACAAACCTCTAGAGGCTGAAACTTGAAACTGGCCCACAGTCAGTTCTGCTGTACCTGCACTTGGCCAAAGTAAACTTACAAGGGTAACCTAGATTCGGGGAATGGAGGGGAGGCTCTACCTCTTAATGAGAGGAGCTGTGAAGTCACTCTGTGAGGGGCATGGGTGCCAGAGCAGTGAAGAATTGTAGCAGACACTTTTGTAATCTACCATAGGGACTACTATCATCCCTATTTTCCAGACGAAGAAACTGATGCATAAAGAGTTACCTAAGTTCCCACAGAAAGTGCATGCAGGCTAAGTTGCTTCAGTCATATCTGACTCTGTGTGACCCATGGACTGTAGCCCACCAGGCTCCTCCGTCTATGGGATAATTCAGGCAAGAATACTGGAGTGGGTTGCCATGCCTGCCTCCAGGGGATCTTCCAGACCTAGGGATGGAACCCAGATCTCTTTTGTCTCCTGTATTGGCAGGTGGGTTCTTTACTGCTAGAGCCACCACAGAAAGTAGTGGCATCATAAACAAAAGGGCTATGGAAGCACTGATGAAGAAAGAGATTGACTCTTTTAAGAAAGACTTGAAATCTTTGGTATGGGGATGAATCAGAACTGGGGCACTGTAACAGATGCCTCACTGCAATTCACACCAGGATCACCTCTGGACACACCAGCAGCTGTTGGGGGTAGCTGGCCAGCTTCTCACTTCAAAGGACTCTTAGCTCCTCTGCTTGAGGCTTTCTCCAAGGACATCAAAGTTCTCTCTTCTCCTTGCAGGGGAGCCAGCGAGTGTGAGCGTTAATGCACTCTCAGGGGTAACCCTCAGCCAGTGTGGGGTAGGAGCTGAGGAGTCAACAGCCCAGCTTCCTCATCCTGGGTGGAATAAATCAGTGGCATATCTTACATAGTTCCTGAGATGATCCCCCTGGGGACCTTGCCCCAGGTCACTCTCAGTAGTAACTGACTCATTAACACACACCATATCACCTTCCTCTTTCAAGGAAGCCACCCGCACCCAAGCCCTTGTCCTAGGATCTGCTTTTGTAGGAAATCAAAGGAAGACACTCTGAAGGACGGACAAGATATTGACAGATAGGGTAAGCTCCGTGCAGTGTTCCAGGCAGATCTCATTTGATAAGGTCTTGAAGCTGTTCTGTACGTCAAGGCTGTATATTGTCACCCTACTTATTTAAATTATATGCAGAGTACATCATGAGAAACACTGGGCTGGAAGAAGCAGAAGCTGGAATCAAGATTGCCGGGAGAAATATCAATAACCTCAGATATGCAGATGACACCACCCTTATGGCAGAGAGTGAAGAGGAACTAAAAAGCCTCTTGATGAAAGTGAAAGAGGAGAGTGAAAAAGTTGGCTTAAAGCTCAACATTCAGAAAACTAAGATCATGGCATCCGGTCCCATCACTTCATGGGAAATAGATGGGGAGACAGTGGAAACAGTGTCAGACTTCATTTTTTTGGGCTCCAAAATCACTGCAGATGGTGGCTGCCGTCATGAAATTAAAAGACGCTTACTCCTTGGAAGGAAAGTTATGACCAACACTGATAGCATATTAAAAAGCAGAGACATTACTTTGCCAACAAAGGTCCATCTGGTCAAGGCTATGGTTTTTCCAGTGGTCATGTATGGATGTGAGAGTTGGACTGTAAAGAAAGCTGAGCACCGAAAAATTGATACTTTTGAACTGTGGTGTTGGAGAAGACTCTTGAGAGTCCCTTGGACTGCAAGGAGATCCAACCAGTCCATCCTAAAGGAGATCAGTCCTGGGTGTTCACTGGAAGGACTGATGCTGAAGCTGAAACTCCAGTACTTTGGCCACCTCATGCGAAGAGTTGACTCATTGGAAAAGACCCTGATGCTGGGAGGGATTGGGGGCAGGAGGAGAAGGGGATGACAGAGGATGAGATGGCTGGATGGCATCACCGACTCGATGGGCATGAGTTTGAGTGACCTCCGGGAGTTGGTGATGGACAGAGAGGCCTGGTGTGCTACGATTCATGGGGTCGCAAGAGTCAGACACGACTGAGCGACTGAACTGACTGACTGACTGACTGACTGACTGAAGCTGTTCTGAGCTCATCTATTTTGTTCGTCCAGAAGCGCTTTCCAGAGCCCAGGCCGGTTTTGTAGCATGTAGTGCACAAAGCAAGCATGAGGGATACCGATAACCGAGTTACCATTAGTCACCTTAAATTTTTTTTCTTTCTCAAAACAATAGCTTTCCCAGTCATAAAGGAAATGCAGGTACATTGTAGAAAAACTGGAAATACGAAAAGAAGTAAAAAGAAGAAAGACACATCATCCTACATATAGGCAACTCCTTCCTAAATTTTTTTCTGTATTTTCTTTCGATTTTTCTTCTATGCATATTTTAGTGTTTCATGTATACTATTTTCTTCAATTTTGGATTCTTCTTTTCCAGTTGTTATCAGAACAAAAGCATTTTATAGCATTATTAATACATCTCCAGAAATCTGAATTCTAATGACTGCATCATATCACAGCTTGTGAATGTGGCATAGTTCTACCTAATCATTCCCCCAGTTCTGGACACTGTGTTTAAATTGTCTTTCTGTAAGTAATACTATATTTACATCACTGTGTGATCACATTTTATGTTAATTCCAGATTATTCCTTTGAGGAATAGATTCCTAGAAATAGAATTGATAGGTTACAGGGTTTAAGCATTTTCACAGGCTTCTGGCCACCAAAATTTAAATTTTAACATTTAGATTTTGCCCAGTACAGTTATCTGTCCCAGTACCTGAAGGGGTTTTATTCAAAACCTTATTCATACGAGCAATGTGTATTTATTGAACACCTGTTATGATTGGGTATGGTTCTTGGTACTAGAGATACCAGTAAACAAAACACACACAAATCCCTACTCTGGGTGAGTAAAAGAGAGCCTCAGACATTTCCTAATGAATACTAGAGGGTAAGGACACGCTTAAAAAAATGATGAGTACATGTCACGAGGACCCAAGAGCCTGCTTGAAAGGGTTCCCACCAGCAAAATCTGGGGTAATGTGAATACCAAATAATGAAAGAAAATAGTGAATTATAAATTATTAAAGAAATAGAAATTGGTGAATCCACTGAATGATAGGTAGATAAACAAACACACAGGGAGAAGGGAAAGCTCTTGCTTATAGTAAAATGCCAAGTTCCTTCTGGTCAGTGGGATGATAAAGATTGGCTTAGGCAAGAATCATCAATAGATTATACATCTAAGAGTTAATTTTGATAGGGAACAGGAGATCTTCATGGTCTTAGGTGTCTCTCTAGAGACTGGTCATCAGCTGCTAAGGAAAGAACAGTAACTGTTCAGTGCAGAAACTGAACAACATCTTAACCAGATGATAAAAACTCACATTGCCCATGAGAGACAACAGTGTGTGCCATTCATTGAGAAGGACACACGTCATCAGTGATGTACTCGGTTGAGAATACCTAACATGGATATAACTGTGAAGAAATAATCAGACCAATCATTCCCAAATGAGGAAAGTTTTATTGAGAGAGAGGCAGGGGGCGAGAAAAAACACTATGGACTTCAGACATTTCAATGTCATAAAATACAAAGAAAGGCTGACTTGGAGAAAGCAAGCTATAAAGAACAGTACTAGGTCAATTGACATTATTGTGTCACTTATCAATTGGAATATCCTAAACACATTAGATTAGAGCATTTTATCAGAGTTAAATTTGCTGAAGTTGGTAACTATATTAGAGTGATTTATAATATCCCAATTCTTAGGAAATACATACTGAATAATTAGGTATAATAGAGCATGATGCAGGCAACCTACTCTCAAATGTTCAGAAAAGTATTATATAATCACATAGTATGGTTGTATAATTAAAATAATCACATATGTTTTATATGTGAGAGGGAGGGAGTAAACTATAATGCATCTGGATAAAATGCTAACAATAGGTCAACCTGGGGATAGGGGTCATGGGGATTCTTTGTCCTGTTCTTATGTTCTTATGTTTATCTTTTCAGAAAACACTTTTCTGAGTTTACAATTATTTTCCAAATAAAAATTTTGATCTCATAGAGCCCACATTCATTAAGATTACAAGAAGATTGGGGTAGAATCATGAGTCCACACACGGGAATGAAAACTGTGTTCAGACACTTTACTAAACATGAGCTTAAGCATAGCCAGCCTTCAAGCATCACCTTCTGGTGCCCTGTCTCTAGACTGGGAAGGGGTCCTTAACCAGTTGGGTCAGGAAGGTCCTCCTCCTGCGCCCCACTTCCTGGTTATGCCTATAACATCTCATCACCCTATTCTGCCTGGTGATATTTCCTGTTTCATGGCTATGTTAGCCAGGTTCCAACTAGAATAATGGAAACCTTCTGGGTACTTAAAATAGAGGGAGCTTAGTGTGGGGAATTGGTTACCTGGATGATGGAAGAGTTGAGGAGATAAATGGGAGGTTGAGGCTGCCCAGAGATTTGCAATAGCAGAAAGTCACGGTCTCTTCTGAGCTGGAGGGACAAAGGGGAAGGCAATGTCGCTGGAGTCCAGAGGCTGGGGTTCCTGACGGACACAGGAACCACGTCTGACAAGAGCTGGCAGCAAGTACAGTCCCTGCCTCTCCCTTCCTCCAGCTCCTGTTGCCCAGGACTGTCTCTCTGTGGCTGAACCCAGGGTCAGCTGGTCTCTCGTTCTCTTAACACACACAACTTGTGGGATGTACAGCCGAGAAGGGAAAGGATGAAAATGGGTCTTAGGACAGTCACTGCTATGCCCTTATAGCTGTCTGCAGAAAGGTCCTAGCATTTGCATCCACAATGTTCAAAATTCCCTCTATGTATTATGTCTAGGGAGGCTTGGCCTCTCCCCTGTCCTTTTCGTAAATTTTTGGTCTAGATTCTTGGGCCCATGGCTCTGTCTCTATTCTGAGCCCTCTGTTGGCCATGATTCCTTTCAAGCTGACCTGGGTCGGTCGTGGTTTCTGCAGCCAAGCAGATTCTCCTGAAGACCTGCATGGCTTCTGCATTAACGTTTATATCATGGATGTACCTTTGAGGATGCTAATCATGCACTTCTCACTCTCTCTCTGGTTTAGTTGCTGTTTCCCAACCACTGCCTGTAATAGTGTGAGCAGGAGTTTAACCTTCTTGGATAGGAAGAGTCTCTTTTCACTTGCCTGAAAGCAGAGTTCCCTGTTGGGTGGTGCAATGACACGACCTGGGTACTATTACTGAAAACAGCCCTGACATCACCACTCAAAGATGTTGCTGCTATGATCACATCAAGCTCAACAGCTTGGTAGCCTGTGCTTTCTCGTGGTCCGGTGTTGAAGAGTGGAAATGATGGGACTTGGCTCCCATTTTTCCTGGAAAATTAATTTATTCCTTCCATGTCCACACTCAGTTCAGTTCAGTTCAGTCTCTCAGTCATGTCTGACTCTTTGCAACCCCATGGACTGCAGCACACCAGGCTTCCCTGTCCCTCACCAACTCCTGGAGTTTACTCAAACTCATGTCTATTGAGTCAATGATGCCATCCAACCATCTCATCCTCTGTTGTCCCCTTTTCCTCCTGCCCCCCTTCCCTCCCAGCATCAAGGTCTTTTCAAATGAGTCAGCTCTTTGCCCCAGGTGGCCAAAGTATTGGAGTTTCAGCTTCAATATCAGTCCTTCCAATGAACTTTCAGGACTAATTTCCTTTAGGATGGACTGGTTGGATCTCCTTGCAGTCCAGGGGACTCTCAAGAGTCTTCTCCAACATCACAGTTCAAAAGCATCAATTCTTCTGTGCTCAGCTTTCTTTACAGTTCGACTCTCACATCCATACATGACTACTGGAAAACCATAGCCTTGACTAGACAGACCTTTGTTGGCAAAGTAATGTCTCTGCTTTTTACTATGCTATCTAGGTTGGTCATAACTTTTCTTCCAAACAGCACTAGGAGAGGGGCAGGTAAACACCCTGTCTCAGATCTAGTGTCAGCAATCTAGAAATGTCAGCGATCTAGAAGTGTCAGCAATCTAGAAGTCCCTAATTCAGTTCTCTTAGTCTGTGCTCACCACGTCTGTAAAGATTTAAAGATCAACTCAATTTATTATCTCACTTTTGCTGGAATTCAACATCCCTCCCAACCAGCAGCTCTATTCTCTGTGGCTTTAAGTCCCTCCCAGTCACCCCAGTCTTCAGTCCCCTGTTGCCATTTGATTCTCAATCTCCATTGTACAACCTCTGCTGTTTCTTTTCCACATCATCCAGTTGCTGTCTATTCTTAACATCAGGCAGGTCCTTGACCTTGGAGGTCATGTTTCAAATGCCACATCCTCGTTGTGGCTAGAGTGAGAAATGAACCCCCGTGGGGTTTAGGTTCAACTGCATTTGCAGCCAGAATTGCTTACTCAAGTACATGAGCTTTCCTAAAACTCCATGTTGATACAGGCATAGCAAACTTTTATTGAAATTTTGAGTGTATGAGGGTTGCTGTTAACTCAATGTAGCCCATGCAAGTGGATATACCCACCTACACATCACAACTTAAACACTAAACCTCTCTATTATGTCCATTAGCCTTTCTCGTACCATGAAGTTCTTGGCCAGTCTTGCATATCAGATTCCCTGGTGGCTCAGATGGTAAAGAATCTGCCTGCAATGCAGGGGACTCGGGTTCTATCCATGGATTGGGAAGAGCCCCTGGAGAAGGGAATAGCAACTCACTTCAGTATTCTTGCCTGGAGAATTCCATGGACAAAGGAGCCTGGTGGACTACAGTCCATGGGGTTGCAAAGAGCCAGACATGATTGAGGGACTAACACACACACAATCTTCCATATAAAAACATGATCTACCCCCATATTCTCCATTTTTTTTTTTAATCTCTTTTTTCTTATTTCCTCCATTTTATGGGATAGTCTCCAAATCCAGCCGTCTCTCTTTATATTTTCCTAAGTCAAGTAGTTCACTCCCCTGGCTACTGTCTCCAGGCAGGCCCCACCCTGAGTGCTAGCCTTCCATAACCAGAATGGCTTATCAAAATTTTCACTAAATAAGACAGTTCTCTCTCTCAGGTACCCCACAACTAATGTGTTTGTAGAGATGGGATGGGAGTGGGACTGGGAGGGGAGAACACAGGAAGGGTGTTTGACAAGAGGTGTTCCTTGTGAAGGGGACAAAATAAACATGGTAAGTTTGAGAATAATCTGGACTATTTTCTGCTCTCCCAAATATCCACCTCACAACCTCTAATTCTGTGCTTTGTTCTTTTGACTCTGAAAGCTTTTTGGTCTTCAATAATTCTCTATTAAAATGCAAATACCTACTGGGAGTTGTTAAGCCTTATCAGTTAATAGTTGACTCTTGCATAAGCATAGGATCCTGCTTTAATGGGGCCAGGATGGCAGAGGAATGCGGTGATTTTGTGGAAGGACGAATAGATTCAGAAGGAAGGGGAGAGAATATTTTTCAAAAGGGTCATTTGGGGTCTTATATTTTGACCAGAAGGAACTCTGCTCACACTTATCCATAGTCTTTTCCTTTCCCTTCTCAAAAGGAGCCGTTTTTAAATGGTTCGTTGGTTTCCCCTTGACCTGAGAGTAAGTTGAATTAAGGAGGGATGCTGGAGCCTCTCTCGTCTGTCATGCCTGAATAAGAAAGAATAAAAGTAATCCGAGGAAATAGCTACAACAGTGACCCCCTCCAGTTTAAATTTAGCTCTGTTTGATGGCATCAGTGCCATGGCAAACATGTGGCTTGGGGGCTGGTGGGTGGCAGCAAAGACTGGATGTGGCCCGGATGATGGGTGTGCTTCCTCCATGGTAGGAGGTAAGCTAAATTCCTACCAGTGGACTTGCCAACCTGTACACATTAGGAAGGATTAAAAGAGAGCTGTGGATGCACACTGCCAATCATCCCAGCTCCTGGGAAACCACAGAAAGCTGCACACACCTCCAGAGGACATGAAGGCATCATCAGCTGAGTCCCCAGCAGCCTTCCCGCTTGAGGACCTTCTCCATCACCTGTGTACTCTCTCCCCACTGCGCACATCTGCTCTTGCCTGCTGGTTTGTGAGCATCTTCAGCAGGAGCCAAGGCTGCTTCACCTTCAAGAGCAAATCCAAAATGCTTCCGGAATAAGTGCATTCATGAAGAAGCGGCAGCAATGCAGGACCATTCCAAAGCAGGATGTGGAAATAAACGAAGTCCTTGCCATCCTCCCGTTCCTTTCCCCCAGGATTCTGTTTTCCCTTTCAGTGACTATATTACAATATGTAACAACCAGGAAGGCACCAGCACCAACCAATCAGAACAGAAGCAGGCTTGTTCCGAAGCTGGGTCCTGGGCCACCGGTCCAGCATCAAGTTCCTGGAGCATCAAGTTCCAATGGAGAGACAGGACAGGACAAGATTTGCCTAGTTAGCTCAGAATAGCACCAATTTATCCACCAACGTGGAAATGTTAACATAAGTACATGTGCCCGACGCACGGCATGATGGAGTTATAGTGGTTAACGTTATCAGTCGTTAGACTCCTGGAGGCCTGAGGCTATGTGATCATGATCATCAAGTAATTTTCCCATTTGATGGTGGTCGGGGCGTTCACATCTCCAAAACAACTCAGGATATATTGCATCAGATATTATCTAGGTACTTCAGAGAGGAGCTAAAGCAGAGGATATGGTGGAAGGCCTGTCCTGGGAAGGCCCAGGGTTCTGGGTCAGTTCTAGAAGCATTCCAATATTTTAACAATTTTATGGTTATCCTGGTGTGTCCTGCCTGAGTACCAGCCCCTGCCCCTTTCCAGGCCCTCTGCTTTCGGACCCAAAGCTGGGGGGGAGCTGGGCCTATGAAAGTTCTACCTTGCACTGGCCCATGCACTTTGGTGGGGGAGGAGTTGTCAGTGGGCTCAGCCCTAGGGAAGGTGTGAGGGTCATTCTGAAGAAGACCAGGGCTTGGTGGCTCGAAAGGCAGGGTCTGGGGGCTTCCCTGGTGGTGCACTGCTAAAGAATCCCCCTGCTAATTCAGGAGACACAGGTCTGATACCTGATCCAGCGAGATCCCACATGCCAGAGAGCAACAAAGCCCGTACACCACAAGTACGGAGCCCGTGCCCTAGAGCCCAGGAGCCGCAATTATGGAGCCCACACACCACGACTGAAGCTCATGCGCCCGAGAGCCTGTGCTCTGCAACAAGAGAAGTCACGGCAATTAGAGACCTGTGCACCACAGCTAAAGAGTAGGCCCCACTCACCACAACTAGAGAAAGATTGAGTAGCAACAAAGACCCAGCACAGCCAAACATAAATAAATAAAACGTTAAAAAAAAAAAAGAAGAAGAAGGCAGTGTCTGTGTAGCCCTGAGCTGGCAGGACAGGCCACAGCCTTTCCTTAGGCCCAGCAGGCTTGGTCACTGTCTTCGGTGCCCAACTTCCTGTGGCCTATAACAGCTCCAGGGAAAGGCTTCCTGTGACACTGAGACATCAGTGTTCTATTCTGTTTTTTGCCTTGCTGATGCCCACTATTGAAGAAACAAAAGACTTCCCCTTCCC
Organism: Cervus canadensis; assembly: GCF_019320065.1. Classification (NCBI taxonomy): domain Eukaryota; kingdom Metazoa; phylum Chordata; class Mammalia; order Artiodactyla; family Cervidae; genus Cervus; species Cervus canadensis. The sequence goes on along the minus strand of NC_057404.1, from coordinate 20,771,905 downwards.
TACAGCTCTTATCCCCCTGAAAACATTTTTTTTTTTTTTTTAAGGCAAACTCAGTTCTGCAGCTTGCTAGAGCAAGGAATGGCACTGTTTATTTGCATGCACTTTAGATGCAGCTTAGGGCTAAGTCTGACTACCTCTGTCCTCATTCATGCATCAGGACAGAGGGAGAGGAACCTTGACACTTGGGATCTTTGGGTGGAATCACAGACCCGGCTGGGGGCGAGGGGAAGGACAGGAGGAGGAGAGAAAGGAAGTGAGCTATTCTCAGTTTGTCAAGAATCCAAATGGAAATTACAGATGAACACAGCACCCTTGTGTGGATCTAGAGAAATTCAACTTGAGCCAGCTTAGGGGGAAAAAAAAGTGGAATTAATTAGCTCATGAAATCAATACACAAGAAGGACTGGGGTGTGCTGAGCCTCAGGGACAGCTGGGACCAGTGCCTTAAATGCCACCAGGACATTCTTGCATTTCCCCGGCTCTCACCTGTGCTCTCCCCTAAATATGGGATTCCTTCGCTGGATCAGTGGTTCTCGACCAGTGACGGAGAGTGACTTAACCTCCCCGCCCCCCCAGCCCCCCGCACCAGGGGACATTTGGCAATATCTGGATGGAGATGCTACTGGTATCTACTGAGTAGAGGCCAAGGATGCTGCTAAATGTTCTACAATGCACAGAACAGCACCCTCCCCGTCCCAAATAAAAGATCATCTGACCCAAAATGTCAATAGTAGTTGGGAAACCCTGGTTGAAGACCAGCTTCCTCTGTGTAGTTGAAACTGGCTGCTGACAGCTCCCAGGCCCACATCCAACAGCTTTGGCAATTCAAGGGGGACTGACACTTGCTCCTGCTGACCCAACTGTCAGTATTCCCAGGGAAGCTCCCTGATTGGCCCAGCTTTGTGCAGAGGCTCACCCTAGACTAGTCAGTAGGTCCAGAGAGATGGGGTTTTAGAAGACAGAGAAACCCTTTCTAGAACTTCATGACTGATGTTGGGAAGGAGCTTTCTCAGAGGCAGGAGAGTAAAGGGCAGGAGGAGAAATGCCAATAAAGTTACAAATGTTACTGTTGAGTACCTTCAGTTTATTTGGGAGGCAATATCTTTTAAAACTAGGGCTATGGGGAAGCCAGTAAAGACAATTGGACTTTGGTGGAGCAAAGACTGGGAAACATATTAAGTACCAAATCCTTTACTAAAATACTGAACAAGCCAGGCCAGTGTTCCTCATTTCAGGTCCTTTTTCCCCATTCCTCCAATGAAGACAATTCCTGAGGGACCTGTTCTTGCTCAGAATCTATGGGTGGTAAGTGGCTATTCAGATAAACTAATTATTGCTAATGTTTAGGTAGCTAATGAGTTATTCTTTCCAGATGACACAATGCCCAACCTCATTACAATGTGCGTATCCTTTAAAAGGTCCTTAAAGAGGAAATAATGGCAGAAATTTCAAGCAAATGGGAGCTTGGTGGGAAGATATTTCTGTTTTGGTGTCCTCCAGATTTGGGTTATTCATGCAGGTAGCAGGTTACACTGTAACTGAATAAGGCACGTTCAAGGTCAACATATTTTGAGATATATTCTAAGGAACACTGTGTCCCTAGGATGGTAGAAGGTATTACTGAAAATAAAGATTCCGTAATCAAGTCAGTTGGGAAATTCTGGTGTAGACAACATTTAGTGGGTTTCTTTACTGTAAGACTCATAGCTTTTAATGGAATGAGTATGGTGTGATTCTCAAGAAGAAACTATACAGTATGTAGACTTTCCAAACTTTTGGGGTCAAGGAGCCCCTTTGTTGAGACATATTTTACCCAGGATGACCAGTCCTGTTTCACACCTGCTGTCCTTGCATAATTGCTCTAGGCATCTACTTCCATTCCCCAGAGTGTACCAGTTTGGAGAGTAAATTCTATGGTCCCCTTATTCTAACAGAAACGCACTTTGGAAACCCTTTTCTATTGTCATCTTTATATGGAAAGAACAACTTTTTATATCCTTTTATATCAGCCTTTAGATTTCTTCTCTGCTGGAATATTTTTCACTACGTGGGTATCAGACGCTTAGTTCCCTATAGATGAGCATAGTGTAAGAATTATTGGGAGCAATCATTTCCTATTGTCCCTCCAGAACACAATTTAGAACACTACATTGACCCCTCCAATCAATGTTAGCATTAGAATCCCAGAATCAAAGCACAGACTTTTAAAATTAGATGGACCCTAAGGTCACTGCATTATTAAGGCATTGTTTGTTTGTAAGAGACAGAAACTCCAACAGAACAGCCAAAAATAACATAATAAATTTAGGGAAGAGACTTCTAGAAGCAGAGGACAAAATTCAGGAACCAGAACACCTTTGTGTCCCTTGGGGGCTGGACCATTTCCTTGCTGTTTCCAGGATTCTTTCTCCAATCATGGTTTGTCTCTGCCTTAGTGTCAATCTGTCCCCGCCGCAGACCTCTGTAGATGCTGGTGATTAGAGATGTAGATGCTGCCTCTGTAGATGCTGGTGATTAGAGAAGACTAATTTATGACCTACAAGTATTTACATAATAAACATCAGACAAAACAGTCATTCAATAATTAGAGCCATGAGAAAAAATATTAAGCATTGTAGAGTGATTTCAAAGGAGAAGAAGCTCAAGACAATATTTTAAGGTGAAAATGTAGGACAAAAATCACTTCTTGTAAATAATTACCTTGGAAATCCCTTGAATCCCAGATAAAGTACAATATATACGCTTTTACATCCTCAACTCTTGATATGTACAAATGACAGAGGCATGTAGTAATGTGCAGAAGAGGAATAATGTACAGAAAAATAGTGCATATGCAAAACATAAACATCCAGACTTTTTACTTTTAAAAAAGGGAGCTGAGAAATGGAAGAATAAAGAAGAAAACAAAGAAAAACTGCAGGTGGTTTCTTCAATGGGTCAAGTGCTCAGTTTAGAATTAAGGGATGTGTTTTCTGTGCTGTGCTCAGTCATGTCTGACTCTTTGTGACCCCATGGACTGTAGGGAGCCCACCAGGCTCCTCTGTCCTTGGGATTCTCCAGGCCAGAATACTGCAGTGGGTTGCCATGCTCTCCTCCAGGGGATCTTCCTAACCAAGAGATTGGACCTGTGCCTCCTGCATTTCCAGCATTGCAGGCGCATTCTTTACCCCTGAGCCATGGGGGAAGCCCTGAAATTAAGGGGTATTTTGTACCCAAAAATAATATCTTTAAATACTAGATGATATTTAGGGCAGAGGCCATGAAACACAGGGAGCAGAGCTGCACTGTCTTCAGTCTCATGCTCACACTGAACCTGGTTCCCTAAAGGAAGATGCGGAAGAGTCACCTGCCCCGTTTTGACTCTGCTTAATTTTCCTTTGGTTTTCTTCCTTCTTCCCCCCTTCCCCTTAGCCCTCTTTCCCTCTCCCTTACATCTATCCCCCTTTCTCTTAAGCCAGTGTAGCAGGCAATGTAATCTAGTAGTAAAAAGCGTAAGATACTGGGGCATTAATTTAAATCTGACCTCTGTCACTATGGGGGGCTTCCCTGGTGGCTTAGGTGGTTAAAAATCTGCCTGCAATGCAGGAGGCCTGGGTTCGGTCCCTGGATCGGGAAAATCCCCTGGAGAAGGGAATGGCTACCCACTCCAGTATTCTAGCCTGGAGAATTCCATGGACAGAGGCTCCTGGCGGGCTGCAGTTCATGAGGTCGCAGAGAGTCAGGCAGGACTGAGTGACAAGCATAGCACACAGCAATACACGGTCCCTATGGGACCTTGGAAAAGTTACTCAGTCTTTCTATACCTCACATAGAAATGATAGAACATGTCTCCGGGTGTTACTGTGATGATTCAATAAGATAATGCATGCAGAGCACCTAGAACAATGACAGATACTTATCACCACTTTTATGGTTACTACTACTGTGACTACTATTTGTACTGTATGGTAAAGCCAAGAGGGTCTCAGTTCTCTGGGAACCTTTACTGATGTCCACTTTATCCATTTCCTTCCAATCCCCACGGTTTATTTTGCTTGTTTGTTTTTCTTTTAAACCCATCTTTGACTGGCTTGCACCTTATGGAGAGAAAACCTCTTCTGATTCTTTGTTTAGGAGTTCCACTCCATTTCATCCATTCATTTAACACATATTTATTAAGTGGTTTCTCTGTCCCCAGCATAATTCCAGGTGCTGGAGATACAGCAGAAAACAAATCAACATGAATCCCTGCCCTCAGGAGCTGATATCCCAGTGGGAGAAAGAAACTGTGAAGGGGAAAATTTCAAGTTTCTAATCCAAATGATATTGTCTTTCTCCCCTCACCTGCTCCAGCTTGCTTGTCTCTAATTTCTTGATGTAAACTTTTCCCCCTTTTGGTTTATGTGTGAATACCCCAGGAAGTCCCAGAAAAGACTTTAGGCAGCTTCCTTGCCTTTTCTTTTTTTTTTTTAATGAGAATACTATTCACTTGAAAGTATACCTCTGGACATGATATCACTGGTATTTTTAGATATTTAAAGACTATTTTACATAAGCAATTGCCAGCTTCCTTGCCTTTAAGTTCGTTGCTTCCACATGACTTGCTCCCTCCCCTGACATGTGTAGTAGCGTTTTCCTAGGTGCTGTTGGCCTTTTCCAAGCTGGATCCATCTCCTGCCTGGTCTTTCAGAGTCCCTTCCTCTGGTGCAGGCAACAAATCCCAATTTAGCATCACTTGTGATTATAATTAATGTGCTGTTTACTCCCTCTTCCAGATCATTAATGAAGATGTTAAATGACACCAGAACGAAACCATGTCCCCGTGGCATCCCGCTAGACACCTTCCAACAACTTGACACCCTGCCATTTGCTGTTTCATTACCCTTTGTTTACCTCATGAGCCCAGGCCCTTGCTTCTCAAAGAGGCAGAAAACTTGATATTTCTATGGCTGCAGAGATGCCACTTTAAGGTGGGGTTTATAAAACCAGGCAGAGTATCAACACATCTTTCTGAGTTTGAATGAAATGTTGGATTATGAATAGAGCATTGTCAGTAAATACTTGGTTGTTCTCTCTCCTCTCAGATGCTTTTGTTTTCCCTGGACTTTCTGCAGCTGTTCTGTCTTTACCAGAGCAGAGAGGGTAGATGGTTGTTATCTGCAAAGATGTTGCTTGGATCGGCTTAACTATGAACTAGAAAGAGACTCTGTTACTTGTAAAGACTGTGCTAATGGATTGTATTTCTAACCTCAGTTTTTCTCCCTTTCCTGCATCCATGCCCTCCCTATGTAACCCTGCCAGAGTCCCCTTCCAACCTATCACCCAGCCACATGACTTCCTTTGACAGAAGGGGTTTTCAGTTCAGTTCAGTTCAGTAGCTCAGTCGTGTCCGACTCTTTGCGACCCCATGAATCGCAGCACGCCAAGCCTCCCTGTCCATCACCAACTCCCGGAGCCTACTCAAACTCATGTCCACCGAGTCGGTGATGCCATCCAGCCATCTCATCCTCTGTCGTCCCCTTCTCCTCCTGCCCCCAATCCCTCCCAGCATCAGGGTCTTTTCCAATGAGTCAGTTCTTCGCATCAGGTGGCCAAAGTACTGGAGTTTCAGCTTCAGCATCAGTTCTTCCAATGAATATGCAGGACTGATCTCCTTTAGGATGGACTGGTTGGATCTCCTTGCAGTCCAAGGGACTCTCAAGAGTCTTCTCCAACACCACAGTTCAAAAGCATCAATTCTTCGGCGCTCAGCCTTCTTCACAGTCTAACTCTCACATCCATACATGACCACTGGAAAACCATAGCTTTGACTAGACAGATCTTTGTTGGCAAAGTAATGTCTCTGCTTTTTAATACGCTATCTAGGTTAGTCATAACTTTCCTTCCACAGAGTAAGTGAAGCAGACATAGTGAAGTCATAGACTTGAAAACAGCCACTTGCATCTCTCTGCCTGCATTCTTGCATCTTCCATAACTGCAGTGAAAACAGGCCCGGGAGAGCCTACTGGAATATAGGACACACAGACAAGAGCCCAGTCTCCCCAGTTGTACAGTCAGGACAACTGGTGACCTCCAGATAGGCATATGGGCCTGGGTTAGATCAGCAGAACCTCCTACCTGACTGCCAGATGTATGGACAAGAAGCATACTGCTTATGAGGTTTTGCGGTTGGTTGTTTTATAGCAGTAACTGTGTTAATAGATAGCTAATACAGAAGCACACATTGGGAGTCTCATGGCCTGGAAAATGCATTGGCCACCTAGTGGTTTTCTACATAACGTGCTCTCAACACTATTTTTTATTAGAAAGGAGAAGGAAAAGTTTTCTAAGTAGAGATTCAGAAGTACAAAATAGATCCTAGCATCTGGCTTCAGGCTTTAAAAAGCAAAAACCAGAATACGACTTCCATGTGTTTTCAGCTCAAGATGGTTAAAGCAGGCACTGAACATAGGTACTACGTGTGGCGTGTCAGACGAACTCTGCCAAGTATGGTCACTTTCATGCAGGGAGGGGCTCTGGGAGCCACAGAGTCTTCGGTGCACTGAGAAACTCCTTTTTCTAGTGAAGACGGAAAAGAGAAATGAAGGCTGTTCCCAAGAAGAACAAGAGTGCGCTTACTCCCCCTCAACCCTAAACAATGGTTTCTTACGTCTTTTTAAGTATTTACCTTCTGAAACTGCCCCAATACTCAGCCCATGGTCGAAAAATGTTCCTTTGGTTTCTGGCACCCTAGTGACAGGTGGCCCGAGTGGGAGGGGCCAAGCCTGGTGAAGCTCTGTTGCTGCTATTTAGACTTCCTGAGGGGAAGCCACAGGCTTCTAAAATGCGGAAGAAACAGTCTCTAATTTCTCCTTGGGTTCTTTCTCCACCAGGGCCCCTCTAAGCCTTCCTCTTTACGACTGACCCCCCACCCTAGGACCTTGCTAGGAACAGTAGGGAAGGCATGAGCCTCTTAGGCACAATCCTGGGCCCCTCCCAGATCCACTGAATTTATATTGACATTTTTACAAGAACCCCAAGGGTGCAATATGCACGTTAAAGTGTGAGAAGCACTGCCCTGTGGAATTTTGCACTTTCCAAAAGGAGTAAGTAATTTCTTTGGGGCTCAGCCTCTTCTACATGGTGGTCTTCTTTTTTTTTTAATTTGATTTATTTAGTCTGTACTGGGTCTTAGTTGTGGGATCTAGTTCCCTGACCAAGGATTGAACCCAGGCCCCCTGCCCTGGAAGCACAGTCTTATCCACTTGACCACCAGGGAAGTCCCAGTGGTGGGCTTCTTGAAAGCAGAGTCACATCTTCTGAATCTTTGTATCCCCAGCACCTCATACTGTGTTTAAATATAGTAGGGGTGTGTGTATGTGTGTATATGTATGTGTGTGTGTGTGAGTTGCTCAGTCGAGTCCGACTCTTTGCAACCCCAAGGACTATAGCCCACTAGGTTCCTCTGTCCAGGCAAGAATACTGGAGTGGGTTGCCATTCCCTTCTCCAGAGGATCTTCTCCACCCAGGGGTCGAACCCAGATCTCCTGCATTGCAGGCATATTCTTTACCATCTGAGCTACCTGGGAAGGCCTGAATATATAGGAGCTCAAAAGAAATTTACTAAACTGAAGTGCATTGATGTCCCTGGGCAGTCAGAGCCCTCCAGCTTACTCCACTACTTATAGATGTACCTTTTCTCTCCAGGAATCCAAGTCTCCTGGAATGGGTGCCACCCTGAGTGTGCAAATTTGCCCAAACAAAGTAAACTCTGCCTGGGCTCTGGGCCAGCTCTGCACACACCAGAGATTTAGGTTGGAACATTGAGATGTGAATCACCACATCAAGTGCCTTTGAATAAGCAAGTTTGGGACCAGCATCCTGCATATATTAGAATGTCAACACTGAACTAAATTAGGGTCCTAGTGGAAAAACTTGCTAGACTTTCAGCAGTGGACATAGAAATAGATCAGCAGGCAGGAAGGAAGAGAGAAGGAGGAGGAGGATGGTAAGAAACCAGGAGAATGACAGAGTGGGAGGAGAAGGGGAGAAAAAATAGGCCAGGGCTTATGGGACCTAAATTTTACCTTCTTATTTTCTAGCGGAACTGGGAATTTTTTCACCCTCCTCTCACAGTATTATTGACATTAAATATCCAATCTCCTCAGCCCCACATCAACTTGAGTAATATACTACAGCCAAGGCTGGCTGCATCTGCTCTCTTCCCCCCTACTCAATTCAAGTTAAGAATGCTCCTACCATACATTACTACTGGGATTTTAAAAATGATTTATTTTGCTACACAATTCAGACCTTTGAACCACGCTGGATGCTGGGTGCTTTGTTGACATAGTAGTTAGGGATAAAAGGAGAGTTTGGGGGATTGTGGAATTCTGACTTTCTATAAATCACTAATTTTATTGTAGTAAATAGAGGTCACCTCCTGGAACTTCAATAGCCTGCCTTGAAAAATGGTGTGAAACTATCAAAGTCCATCAAAAGGAAAAATAGGACAAATGGCGTAGAGGGGAAAGAATATTTTCTCACTTTCAGCCAAGGCCACAGCAAGAATATGGTCAGTACAGTCAGAGCTACTTTCAAGAGGTTGGCCCCAAACTTTCCCTTGCTTCTTTGAGCATACTGTTTATTACCTCTGCCCTCGATGAGAAGCTAAAGATGAAGAATGAAGCTGAGAAGGGTGGAGCCTTGAAAATTCAGTTCTGTCCTGAGCTTAAAAAGGCCAGAACATACTCCAAAATCTATGCTGTGACTTGGCTGAGAATAACAAAAGGAGTTGCAAACACAAATACGCATATGGGGCCATGGAGGGCAGGTAAATGATAAACCAGACTGGGAAGGGTCTGTTCTGAATGGAGATACTCTAACTTGAGTTATACAACACATTTTCCACTGCCTTCTTTCTTAGTAATAGCAGCAGCAGTAATGAATGTTCCATTTCCCAGCCAAACCTGGAACAAGGTATGGCTGATACAATTCACTTCTGACCTTTAAGATATTAGTGGAAGCCCATGGGGAGTCTCCCTTTCTCAGCTGAAAGGACAATCCTTTGCCCGAAGAGATTTTGTCCTTTGCCCCTTTCTGTCCTCCATCCTCTTTTCTTGTCTGAAACACATGTGCCCTGGCTGGATGTGCAGCAGTCATCTTGAGATTGTGAGGACCAAACACCACATGCTAAAGACGACAAAGCAGTCAGACAGAAGACCCCAGGTTCTTGACAGCATTGCTCAGCCTCAGTGTCAGCCTTGGACTTCTGACTTCTGAACACCTTGCTGCATCAGAAAAACTAAAGCCTTACTTGATTAAGCCCTAGTAGGCAGATTTTCTTTTATTCACACATTAATATACTGCCCCCTAGCTCTATCCATTGTTGCCGTGTAGGAATGACGGTCCAGTGTTGTCAGATTCAAATTTTCAAGAGAAGGTGTAATTCTAGATTGTAAGTCTAAATGTAATTTCCCAGTTGGCAGTTGGGACTAGATCCCAACAGAGGGAATTAATTGAATTATTTGAATACACAATTTCAGTTTTGTGACCTCTGATTTATAGAGTATTTGTTCTGGGTCAAGTATGATGCCAAACATGCTGTATAGATTATCTCATTTAATCTTTACAACAATGTTGGCAGTGATGCTATTTTTGCTTCTGTTTTATAAATGAGGAAACTGAGACTCAGAGGTTAACTTATCCAAGGCTATAGAGCTAGAAGAGAAAGAACCATGATGAAAGCTCAGATCTACCTTTGGAGCAGGCATTGGTAATAACTATTGAATCAATCATCTGTTACCATGGTATGTTGCTTAATGAATTGCCCCACACTCGATTGAATTACAATAAGTCTCTATTCT